>NC_064927.1:1243000-1864500 GCF_023897955.1 Schistocerca gregaria
CAGATTACAGAATGCCTCCAGATGTGCATCGGAAACCACTACTGGTCTTCCAGGGAACGATCAACCGTAAACTCTTTGGGACATTACTCCCGTGGAGGAAGGTAAGCATCGTGGCTGTTGTATACAATTCCGATGCAAATTCTGTGTTTCATCAACACTTTGAAGGTCAACAGATTACAGAATGGCTCCAGATGTGCATCGGAAACTACTACTGGTCTTCCAGAGAACGATCAAAGCATAGACTGTTTGCGACATTACTCCCATGGAGGAATGTTCGCATGGTGACTGTTGTATTCAATCCCGATGCAATTTCTGAGTTTCATCAACACTCTGATAGTCCACAGATTACAGAATGCCACCAGATGTGCATCGGAAACTACTACTGGTCTTCCAGGGAATGATAAAAACGTAGACTGTTTCAGACATTACTCCCATGGAGGATGGTGCGGATGGTGACTGTTGTATTCAATCCCGATGCAATTTATGTGTTTTATCAACACTCTGATAGTCCACAGATTAATGAATGCCTACCAGATGTGCATCGGAAGCTACTACTCTTCTTCCATGGATCGATCAAAGCGTAGACTCTTTGAGACATACCTCCCGTGGAGGAAAGTGCGCATGGCGACTTTTGTATTCAATCCCGATGCATTTTCTGTGTTTCATCAACAGACTGATAGTCCGCAGATTACAGAATGCCTCCAGATGTGCATCGGAAACTACTACTGGTCTTCCAGGCAACGACCAAATCGTAGACTGTTTGAGACATTACTACCATGCAGAGAAGTAAGCATCATGACTGTTGAATACAATCCCGTTGCCAGTTCTGTGTTTCATCAACACTTTGAAGGTCAACAGATTACAGATTGCCTCCAGATGTGCATCGGAAACTACTACTGGTCTTCCATGGATCGATCAAAGCGTAGACTGTTTGAGACATACCTCCCGTGGAGGAAAGTGCGCATGGCGACTTTTGTATTCCATCCCGATGCATTTTCTGTGTTTCATCAACAGACTGATAGTCCACAGATTACAGAATGCCTCCAGATGTGCATCGGAAACTACTACTGGTCTTCCAAGGAACGATCAAAGCGTAGACTGTTTGAGACATTACTCCCGTGGAGGAAAGTGCGCAGGGAGACTGTTGTATTCAATCCCGATGCAATTTCTGAGTTTCATCAACACTCTGATAGTCCACAGATTACAGAATGCCACCAGATGTGCATCGGAAACTACTACTGGTCTTCCAGGGAACTTTCAAAACGTAGACAGTTTGAGACATTCCTCCAATGGAGGAGAGTGCCGATGGTGACTGTTGTATTCAATCCCGATGCAAGTTCTGTGTTTCATCAATACTCTCATAGTCCACAGATTACAGAATGCCACCAGATGTGCATCGGAAACTACTACTGGTATTCCAAGGGACGATTAAATCCTAGACTCTTTGAGACATTACTCCCATGGAGTAAAATGCGCATGGTGACTGTTGTATTCAATCCCGATGCATTTTCTGTGTGTCATTAACACTCTGATAGTCCACAGATTACATAATGCCTCCAGATGAGCATCGCAAACTACTACAGGTCTTCCAGGGAATGATCAAAGCGTACTCTGTTAGAGATATTACTCCCATGGAAGAAAGTGCACATGGTGACTGTTGTAATCAATCCCGGTGCAATTTTTGTGTTTCATCAACAGTCTGATAGTCCACAGATTACAGAATGTCTCCAGATGTGCATCGCAAACTACTACAGGTCTTCCAGGGAATGATCAAAGCGTACTCTGTTAGAGATATTACTCCCATGGAGGAAAGTGCTCATGGTGACTGTTGTAATCAATCCCGATGCAATTTCTGTGTTTCAACAACACTCTGATAGTCCACAGATTGCAGAATGCCTCCAGATGTGCATCGGAAACTACTTTGGCCTTCCAGGGAACGATCAACCGTAAACTCTTTGGGACATTGCTGCCATGGAGGAAGGTAAGCATCGTGACTGTTGTATACAATCCCGATGCAAATTCTGTGTTTCATCAACACTTTGAATGTCAACAGATTACAGAATGCCTCCAGATGTGCATCGGAAACTACTACTGGTCTTCCAGGGAACGATTAAAGCGTAGACTGTTGCGACATTACTCCCATGGAGGAAAGTTCGCATGGTGACTGTTGTATTCAATCCCGCTGCAGTTTCTGAGTTTCATCAACACTCTGATAGTCCACAGATTACAGAATGCCACCAGATGTGCATCGGAAACTACTACTGGTCTTCCAGGGAATGATAGAAACGTAGACTGTTTCAGACATTACTCCCATGGAGGATGGTGCGGATGGTGACTGTTGTATTCAATCCCGATGCAATTTATGTGTTTTATCAACACTCTGATAGTCCACAGATTACAGAATGCCACCAGATGTGCATCAGAAGCTACTACTGGTCTTCCATGGATCGATCAAAGCGTAGACTGTTTGAGACATACCTCCCGTGGAGGAAAGTGCGCATGGCGACTTTTGTATTCAATCCCGATGCATTTTCTGTCTTTCATCAACAGTCTGATAGTCCACAAATTACAGAATGCCTCCAGATGTGCATCGGAAACTACTACTGGTCTTCCAGGCAACGACCAAATCGTAGACTGTTTGAGACATTACTCCCATGGAGGAAAGTTCGCATGGTGAGTGTTGTATTCAATCCCGACGTAATTTTTGTGTTTGATCAACACTCTGATAGTGCACAGATTACAGAATGCCACAAGATGTGCATCGGAAACTACTACTGGTCTTCCAGGGAACGATCAAAGCGTTGACTGTTTCAGACATTACTCCCATGGAGGAAAGTGCGGATGGTGACTGTTGTATTCTATCCCGATATAATTTCTGTGTTTCATTAACACTATGATAGTGCACAGATTACAGAATGCCACAAGATGTGCATCGGAAACTATTACTGGTCTTCCAGGGAACGATCAAAGCGTTGACTGTTTCAGACATTACTCCCATGGAGGAAAGTGCCGATGGTGACTGTTGTATTCAATCCCGATATAATTTCTGTGTTTCAACAACACTCTGATAGTCCACAGATTACCGAATGCCTCCAATGTGCATCGGAGACTACTACTGGTCTTCCATGGATCGATCAAAGCGTAGACTGTTTGAGACATACCTCCCGTGGAGGAAAGTGCGCATGGCGACTTTTGTATTCCATCCCGATGCATTTTCTGTGTTTCATCAACAGACTGATAGTCCACAGATTACAGAATGCCTCCAGATGTGCATCGGAAACTACTACTGGTCTTCCAGGGAACGATCAAAGCGTAGACTGTTTGAGACATTACTCCCGTGGAGGAAAGTACGCAGGGAGACTGTTGTATTCAATCCCGATGCAATTTCTGAGTTTCATCAACACTCTGATAGTCCACAGATTACAGAATGCCACCAGATGTGCATCGGAAACTACTACTGGTCTTCCAGGGAACTTTCAAAACGTAGACAGTTTGAGACATTCCTCCAATGGAGGAGAGTGCGGATGGTGACTGTTGTATTCAATCCCGATGCAATTTCTGTGTTTCATCAATACTCTCATAGTCCACAGATTACAGAATGCCACCAGATGTGCATCGGAAACTACTACTGGTATTCCAAGGGACGATTAAATCCTAGACTCTTTGAGACATTACTCCCATGGAGTAAAATGCGCATGGTGACTGTTGTATTCAATCCCGATGCATTTTCTGTGTGTCATTAACACTCTGATAGTCCACAGATTACAGAATGCCTCCAGATGAGCATCGCAAACTACTACAGGTCTTCCAGGGAATGATCAAAGCGTACTCTGTTAGAGATATTACTCCCATGGAAGAAAGTGCACATGGTGACTGTTGTAATCAATCCCGATGCAATTTTTGTGTTTCATCAACAGTCTGATAGTCCACAGATTACAGAATGTCTCCAGATGTGCATCGCAAACTACTACAGGTCTTCCAGGGAATGATCAAAGCGTACTCTGTTAGAGATATTACTCCCATGGAGGAAAGTGCTCATGGTGACTGTTGTAATAAATCCCGATGCAATTTCTGTGTTTCAACAACACTCTGATAGTCCACAGATTGCAGAATGCCTCCAGATGTGCATCGGAAACTACTTTGGCCTTCCAGGGAACGATCAACCGTAAACTCTTTGGGACATTGCTGCCATGGAGGAAGGTAAGCATCGTGACTGTTGTATACAATCCCGATGCAAATTCTGTGTTTCATCAACACTTTGAATGTCAACAGATTACAGAATGCCTCCAGATGTGCATCGGAAACTACTACTGGTCTTCCAGGGAACGATTAAAGCGTAGACTGTTTGCGACATTACTCCCATGGAGGAAAGTTCGCATGGTGACTGTTGTATTCAATCCCGATGCAGTTTCTGAGTTTCATCAACACTCTGATAGTCCACAGATTACAGAATGCCACCAGATGTGCATCGGAAACTACTAGTGGTCTTCCAGGGAATGATAGAAACGTAGACTGTTTCAGACATTACTCCCATGGAGGATGGTGCGGATGGTGACTGTTGTATTCAATCCCGATGCAATTTATGTGTTTTATCAACACTCTGATAGTCCACAGATTACAGAATGCCACCAGATGTGCATCAGAAGCTACTACTGGTCTTCCATGGATCGATCAAAGCGTAGACTGTTTGAGACATACCTCCCGTGGAGGAAAGTGCGCATGGCGACTTTTGTATTCAATCCCGATGCATTTTCTGTCTTTCATCAACAGTCTGATAGTCCACAAATTACAGAATGCCTCCAGATGTGCATCGGAAACTACTACTGGTCTTCCAGGCAACGACCAAATCGTAGACTGTTTGAGACATTACTCCCATGGAGGAAAGTTCGCATGGTGAGTGTTGTATTCAATCCCGACGTAATTTTTGTGTTTGATCAACACTCTGATAGTGCACAGATTACAGAATGCCACAAGATGTGCATCGGAAACTACTACTGGTCTTCCAGGGAACGATCAAAGCGTTGACTGTTTCAGACATTACTCCCATGGAGGAAAGTGCGGATGGTGACTGTTGTATTCTATCCCGATATAATTTCTGTGTTTCATTAACACTATGATAGTGCACAGATTACAGAATGCCACAAGATGTGCATCGGAAACTATTACTGGTCTTCCAGGGAACGATCAAAGCGTTGACTGTTTCAGACATTACTCCCATGGAGGAAAGTGCCGATGGTGACTGTTGTATTCAATCCCGATATAATTTCTGTGTTTCAACAACACTCTGATAGTCCACAGATTACCGAATGCCTCCAATGTGCATCGGAGACTACTACTGGTCTTCCAGGGAACGATCAAAGCGTAGACTGTTTGAGACATTACTCCCGTGGAGGAAAGTGCGCAGGGAGACTGTTGTATTCAATCCCGATGCAATTTCTGAGTTTCATCAACACTCTGATAGTCCACAGATTACAGAATGCCACCAGATGTGCATCGGAAACTACTACTGGTCTTCCAGGGAACTTTCAAAACGGAGACTGTTTGAGACATTCCTCCAATGGAGGAGAGTGCGGATGGTGACTGTTGTATTCAATCCCGATGCAATTTCTGTGTTTCATCAACACTCTCATAGTCCACAGATTACAGAATGCCACCAGATGTGCATCGGAAACTACTACTGGTATTCCAGGGGACGATTAAATCCTAGACTGTTTGAGACATTACTCCCGTAGAGGGAAATGCGCATGGTGACTGTTGTATTCAATCTCGATGCAATTTCTGTGTTTGATCAACACTCTGATAGTCCACAGATTACAGAATGCCTCCAGATGTGCATCGGTAACAACTACTGGTCTTCCAGGGAGCGATCAAAGCGTAAACTCTTTGAGACATTACTCCCATGGAGGAAAGTGCGCATGGTGACTGTTGTATTCAATCCCGATGCATTTTCTGTGTGTCAACAACACTCTGATAGTCCACAGATTACCGAGTGCCTCCTATGTGCATCGGAGACTACTACTGGTCTTCCAGGGAAAGATCAAAGCGTAGACTGTTTGAGACATTACTCCCGTGGAGGAAAGTGCGCAGGGAGACTGTTGTATTCAATCCCGATGCAATTTCTGAGTTTCATCAACACTCTGATAGTCCACAGATTACAGAATGCCACCAGATGTGCATCGGAAACTACTACTGGTCTTCCAGGGAACTTTCAAAACGTAGACTGTTTGAGACATTCCTCCAATGGAGGAGAGTGCGGATGGTGACTGTTGTATTCAATCCCGATGCAATTTCTGTGTTTCATCAACACTCTCATAGTCCACAGATTACAGAATGCCACCAGATGTGCATCGGAAACTACTACTGGTATTCCAGGGGACGATTAAATCCTAGACTGTTCGAGACATTACTCCCATGGAGGGAAATGCGCATGGTGACTGTTGTATTTAATCTCGATGCAATTTCTGTGTTTGATCAACACTCTGATAGTCCACAGGATACAGAATGCCTCCAGATGGGCATCGGTAACAACTACTGGTCTTCCAGGGAACGATCAACGCGTAAACTCTTTGAGACATTACTCCCATGGAGGAAAGTGCGCATGGTGACTGTTGTATTCAATCCCGATGCATTTTCTGTGTGTCAACAACACTCTGATAGTCCACAGATTACAGAATGCCTCCTGATGTGCATCGCAAACTACTACAGGTCTTCCATGGAATGATCAAAGCGTACTCTGTTAGAGATATTACTCCCATGGAGGAAAGTGCACATGGTGACTGTTGTAATCAATCCCGATGCAATTTTTGTGTTTCATCAACAGTCTGATAGTCCACAGATTACAGAATGTCTCCAGATGTGCATCGCAAACTACTATAGGTCTTCCAGGGAATGATCAAAGCGTACTCTGTTAGAGATATTACTCCCATGGAGGAAAGTGCGCATGGTGACTGTTGTAATCAATCCCGATGCAATTTCTGTGTTTCATCAACACTCTGATAGTCCACAGATTGCAGAATGCCTCCAGATGTGCATCGGAAACTACTTTGGCCTTCCAGGGAACAATCAAAGCGGAGACTGTTTGAGACATTCCTACCATGGAGGAAAATGCGCATGGTGACTCTTGTATTCAATAGCGATGCAATTTGAGTTTCACAACAGTCTGATAGTCCTCAGATTACCGAGTTCCTCCTGATGTGCATCGGAAACTACTACTGGTCTTCCAGGGAACGATCAAAGCGTAGACTGTTTGAGACATTACTCCCATGGAGGAAAGTGCGCATGGTGACTGTTGTATTAAATCCCGATGCAATTTCTGTATTTCATCAACATCTCATAGTCCACTGATTACAGAATGCCACCAGATGTGCATCGGAAACTACTACAGGTCTTCAGGGAACGATCAATGCGTAGACTGTTTGAGACATACCTCCCGTGGAGGAAAGTGCGCATGGTGACTGTTGTATTCAATTACGATGCAATTTCTGTGTTCCATCAACACTCTGATGGTCCACAGATTACAGAAAGCCTCCAGATGTGCATCGGAAACTACTACTGGTCTTCCAGTTAACGATCAAAGAGTATACTGTTTGAGACATTACTCCCATCGAGGAAAGTGCGCATGGTGACTGTTGTATTCAATCCCGATGCAATTTCTGTGTTTCATCAACACTCTGATAGTCCACAGATTACAGAATGCCTCCAGATGTGCATCGGAACTACTACTGGTCCTATAGGGAACGATCAAAGCGTAAAGTCTTTGAGACATTACTCCCATGGAGGAAAGTGCGCATGGTGACTGTTGTATTCAATCCCGATGCATTTTCTGTGTTTCATCAACACTCTGATAGTCCACAGATTACAGAATGCCTCCAGATGTGCATCGCAAACTACTACAGGTCTTCCAGGGAATGATCAAAGCGTACTCTGTTAGAGATATTACTCCCATGGAGGAAAGTGCGCATGGTGACTGTTGTAATCAATCCCGATGCAATTTCTGTGTTTCATCAACACTCTGATAGTCTACAGATTGCAGAATGCCTCCAGATGTGCATCGGAAACTACTTTGGCCTTCCAGGGATCGATCAAAGCGGAGACTGTTTGAGACATTCCTACCATGGAGGAAAATGCGCATGGTGACTCTTGTATTCAATAGCGATGCAATTTGAGTTTCATCAACAGTCTGATAGTCCTCAGATTACCGAGTTCCTCCAGATGTGCATCGGAAACTACTACTGGTCTTCCAGGGAACGATCAAAGCGTAGACTGTTTGAGACATTACTCCCATGGAGGAAAGTGCGCATGGTGACTGTTGTATTCAATCCCGATGCAATTTCTGTGTTTCATCAACACTCTCATAGTCCACAGATTACAGAATGCCACCAGATGTGCATCGTAAACTACTACAGGTCTTCAGGGAAAGATCAATGCATAGACTGTTTGAGACATACCTCCCGTGGAGGAAAGTGCACATGGTGACTGTTGTATTCAATCACGATGCAATTTCTGTGTTTCATCAACACTCTGGTGGTCCACAGATTACAGAAAGCCTCCAGATGTGCATCGGAAACTACTACTGGTCTTCCAGTTCACGATCAAAGAGTAGACTGTTAGAGACATTAATCCCATCGAGGAAAGTGCGCATGGTGACTGTTGTATTCAATCCCGATGCAATTTCTGAGTTTCATCAACATTCTGATAGTCCACAGACTACAGAATGCCACCAGATGTGCATCGGAAACTACTACTGGTCTTCCAGGGAACGATCAAAAGGTAGACTGTTTTAGACATTACTCCCATGGAGGATGGTGCGGATGGTGACTTTTGTATTCAATCCCGATGCAATTTATGTGTTTCATCAACACTCTGATAGTCCACAGATTACAGAATGCCACCAGATGTGCCTCGGAAGCTACTACTGGACTTCCATGGATCGATCTAAGCGTAGACTCTTTGAGACATACCTCCCGTGGAGGAAAGTGCGCATGGTGACTTTTGTATTCAATCCCGGTGCATTTTCTGTGTTTCATCAACACTCTGATAGTCCACAGATTACACAATGCCTCCAGATGTGCATCGGAAACTACTACTGGTCTTCCAGGCAACGACCAAATCGTAGACTGTTTGAGACATTACTACCATGGAGGGAGGTAAGCATCGTGACTGTTGTATACAATCCCGTTGCAATTTCTTGTTTCATCAACACTCTGATAGTCCACAGATTACAGAATGGCACCAGATGTGCATCGGAAACTACTACTGGTCTTCCAGGGAACGATCAAAGCGTAGACTGTTTCAGACATTACTTCCATGGAGGAAAGTGCGGATGGTGACTGTTGTATTCAATAGCGATGCAATTTCTGTGTTTCATCAACACTCTGATGGTCAACATATTACAGAATGCCACCAGATGTGCATCGGAAACTACTACTGGTCTTCCAGGGAACGATCAAAGCGTAGACTGTTTGAGACATACCTCACGTGGAGGAAAGTGCGCATGGTGACTGTTGTATTCAATCACGATGCAATTTCTGTGTTTCATCAACACTCTGATAGTCCACATATTACAGAATGCCACCAGATGTGCATCGGAAGCTACTACTGGTCTTCCAGGCAACGATCAAAGTGTAGACTGTTTGAGAATTACTCCCGTGGAGGAAAGTGCGCATGGTGTCTGTTGTATTCACTCCCGATGCAATTTCTGTGTTTCATCAACACTCTGATAGATCACAGATTACAGAATGTCACCAGATGAGCATCGGAAACTACTACTGGTCTTCCAGGGAACGATCAAAGCGTAGACTGTTTGAGACCTCACTCCCATGGAGGAGAGTGCGCATGGTGACTGTTGTATTCAATGCCGATGCAATTTCTGTGTTTCAACAACACTCTGATAGTATACAGATTACAGAATGCCTCCAGATGTGCATCGGAAACTACTAGTGGTCTTCCAGGGAACGATGAAAGCGTAAACTCTGTGAGACATTACTCCCATGGAAAAAGTGCGCAAAGTGACTGTTGTATTCAATCCCGATGCATTATCTGTGTTTCATCAACACACTGATGGTCCACAGATTACAGAATGCCTCCAGATGTGCATCGGAAACTACTACTGGTCTTCCAGGGCACGAACAAATCGTAGACTGTTTGAGACATACCTCCAGTGGAGGAAAGTGCGCATGGTGATTGTTGTATTAAATCCCGATGAAATTTCTGTGCTTCATCAACACTCTGATAGTCCACAGACTACAGAATGCCTCCAGATGTGCATCAGAAACTACTACTGGTCTTCCAGGGAATGATCAAAGCGTAGACTCTTTCAGACATAACTGCCGTGGAGGAAAGTGCGCATGGTGACTGTTGTATTCACTCCCGATGCAATTTCTGTGTTTCATCAACACTCTGATAGATCACAGATTGCAGAATGTCACCAGATGTGCATCGGAAACTACTACTGGTCTTTCAGGGAACGATCAAGGCGTAGACTGTTTGAGACATATCTCCCGTGGAGGAAAGTGCGCATGGTGACTGTTGTATTCAATCACGATACAATTTCTGTGTTTCATCAACACTCTGATAGTATACAGATTTTAGAATGCCTAAAGATGTGCATCGGAAACTACTTCTGGTCTTCCAGGGAACGATCATAGCGTAGACTGTATGAGACACTACTCCCATGGAGGAAAGTGCGCATGGTGACTGTTGTATTCAATCCCGATGCAACTTCTGTGTTTCATCAACACTCTGATAGTCCACAGATTACAGAATGCCTCCAGATGTGCATCGGAAACTACTACTGGTCTTCTAGGGAACGATCTAAGCGTAAACTCTTTGAGACATTACTCCCATGGAGGAAGGTAAGCATCGTGACTGTTGTATAAAATCCCGATGCAAAGTCTGTGTTTCATCAACACTTTGAAGGTCAACAGATTACAGATTGCCTCCGGATGTGAATCGGAAACTACTACGGGTCTTCCAGGGATCGATCAATGCGTATACTCTTTGAGACATTACTCCCATGGAGGAAACATCGCATGGTGACTGTTGTATTCAATCACGATGCAATTTCTGTGTTTCATCAACACTCTGATAGTCCACAGATTACAGAATGCCACCAGATGTGCATCGGATGCTACTACTGGTCTTCCAGGGAGCGATCAAAGCGTATACTGTTTGAGAATTACTCCCGTGGAGGAAAGTGCGCATGGTGACTGTTGTATTCACTCCCGATGCAATTTCTGTGTTTCATCAACACTCTGATTTTCCACAGATTACAGAATGCCTCCAGATGTGCATCGGAAACTACTACTGGTCTTCCAGGGATCGATCAATGCGTAGACTGTTTGAGACATTACTCCCATGGAGGAAAGTTCGCATGGTGACTGTTGTATTGAATTCCAATGCAATTTCTGTGTTTCATCAACACTCTGATAGTCCACAGATTACAGAATGCTCCAGATGTGCATCGGAAACTACTACTGGTCTTCCAGGGAACGATCAAAGCGTAGACAGTTTGAGACATTACTCCCGTGGAGAAAAGTGCGTATGGTGACTGTTGTATTCAATCCCGATGCAATTTCTGAGTTTCATCAACACTCTGATTGTCCACAGATTACAGAATGCCACCAGATGTGCATCGGAAAATACTACTGGCCTTAAAGGGAACGATCAATGCGTAGACTGTTTCAGACATTACTCCCATGGAGGATGGTGCGGATGGTGACTGTTGTATTCAATCCCGATGCAATTTCTGTGTTTGATCAACACTCTGATAGTGCACAGATTACAGAATGCCACAAGATGTGCATCGGAAACTACTACTGGTCTCCAGGGAACGATCAAAGCGTTGACTGTTTCAGACATTACTCCCATGGAGGAAAGTGTGGATGGTGACTGTTGTATTCAATCCCGATATAATTTCTGTGTTTCATCAACACTCTGATAGTCCACAGATTACCGAATGCCTCCAGATGTGCATCGGAAACTACTACTGGTCTTCCAGGGAACGATCAAAGCGTAGACTGTTTGAGACATTACTCCCATGGAGGAAAGTGAGGATGGTGACTGTTGTATTCAATCCCGATATAATTTCTGTGTTTCATCAACACTCTGATAGTCCACAGATTACCGAATGCCTCCAGATGTGCATCGGAAACTACTACTGGTCTTCCAGAGAACGATCAAAGCGTAGACTGTTTGAGACATTACTCCCGTAGAGGAAAGTGCGCATGGTGACTGTTGTATTCAATCCCGATGCAATTTCTGAGTTTCATCAATACTCTGATAGTCCACAGATTACAGAATGCCACCAGATTTGCATCGGAAACTACTACTGGTCTTCCAGGGAACTTTAAAAGCGTAGACCGTTTGAGACATTACTCCCATGGAGGAGAGTGCGGATGGTGACTGTTGTATTCAATCCCGATGCAATTTCTGTGTTTCATCAACACTCTGATAGTCCACAGATTACAGAATGCCACCAGATGGGCATCGGAAACTCCAACTGGTATTCTAGGGGACGATTAAAGCGTAGACTTTTTGAGACATTACTCCTGTGGAGGCTAGTGCGCATGGTGACTGTTGTAATCAATCCTGATGCAATTTCTGTGTTTCATCTACACTCTGATAGCCCACAGATTACAGAATGCCACCAGATGTGCATCGGAACCTACTACTGGTCTTCCAGGGAACGATGAAAGCGTAGACTGTTTCAGACATTACTCCTGTAAACTAAAGTGCGCATGGTGACTGTTGTATTCAATACCGATGCATTTTCTGTGTTTCATCAACACTCTGATAGTCCACAGATTACAGAATGCCTCCAGATGTGCATCGGAAACTACTACTGGTCTTCCAGGCAACGACCAAAGCGTAGACTGTTTGAGACATTACTAGCATGGAGGGAGGTAAGCATCGTGACTGTTGTATACACTCCCGATGCAATTTGTGTGTTTCATCAACACTTTGAAGGTCAACAGATTACAGATTGCCTCCAGATGTGCATCGGAAACTACTACTGGTCTTCCAGGGAACGATCAAAGCGTTGACTGTTTCAGACATTACTCCCATGGAGGAAAGTGTGGATGGTGACTGTTGTATTCAATCCCGATATAATTTCTGTGTTTCATCAACACTCTGATAGTCCACAGATTACCGAATGCCTCCAGATGTGCATCGGAAACTACTACTGGTCTTCCAGGGAACGATCAAAGCGTAGACTGTTGGAGACATTACTCCCGTAGAGGAAAGTGCGCATGGTGACTGTTGTATTAAATCCCGATGCAATTTCTGAGTTTCATCAATACTCTGATAGTCCACAGATTACAGAATGCCACCAGATTTGCAGCGGAAACTACTACTGGTCTTCCAGGGAACTTTCAAAGCGTAGACTGTTTGAGACATTACTCCCATGGAGGAGAGTGCGGATGGTGACTGTTGTATTCAATCCCGATGCAATTTCTGTGTTTCATCAACACTCTGATAGTCCACATATTACAGAATGCCACCAGATGGGCATCGGAAACTCCAACTGGTATTCCAGGGGACGATTAAAGCGTAGACTGTTTGAGACATTACTCCCATGGAGGAGAGTGCGGATGGTGACTGTTGTATTCAATACCGATGCATTTTCTGTGTTTCATCAACGCTCTGATAGTCCACAGATTACAGAATGCCACCAGATGTGCATCGGAAACTACTACTGGTCTTCTAGGGAACGATCAAAGCGTAGACTGTTTCAGTCATTACTCCCATGGAGGAAAGTGCGGATGGTGACTGTTGTATTCAATATCGATGCAATTTGTGTGTTTCATCAACACTCTCATAGTCCACAGATTACAGAATGCCACCAAATGTGCATCGGAAACTACTACTGGTCTTCCATGGAACGATAAAAGCGTAGAGTGTTTGAGAATTACTCCCGTGGAGGAAAGTGCGCATGGTTACTGTTGTATTCAATCCCGATGCAATTTCTGTGTTTTTCAGATTACAAAATGCCTCCAGATGTGCATCAGAAACTACTACTGGTCTTCCAGGGAACGATCAAAGCGTAGACTCAATAATTTTATCTTGGAACTCTTCCATTTGGTCCGTTTTTGCATAGAAAAACAACAATATCAGAAGTTGCGTCCGCCTTGATGCCAAACACCTTGTTATATGTTTAATTTCTACAGAATTTCTACAGAAAACCCACATCCACATGCACTGTTATCCATAGCACATCCAACCACCCTACAGTACATAAATATGCCAGTTTCACACACATGCTCCACAGGATAATCAGAACACCTCTTAAACCAGAAAACTACACACAGGAACTAAATATAATCAAACAAATTGCTGTTGAAAACAACTACAAAACAGACATCATAAACAAACTCAACAACAAGATAAAACGGAAAAGTGCAGTACACATAGACAACACAGCAGGCCACACCACTCAAGAAAATAGAGGGAGATGGTACACACTTACATACAATAACAAAATATCACATAGAATAGGAAACATATTGAAAAAACAAGGGATCCCAATAACATTCAGAACAAACAATAGAGTTCAGAAAAGACTAAGACCAGACAGAAAAACCGCAGACAAATTCAGCAACGCTGGAATATATCAACTCACCTGCAACTCCTGTCAGGCCCAGTACATAGGACAAACAAGCAGAAACTTCCAAACAAGGTACACAGAGCACATGAGAGCTCCAAAGAGTGACAGCACACATTCAACTTTTGCAGATCATCTAATGAACAAAAACCATAACCGCACTAATATTGAAAACGATCTACACATTCTGAAAAACAGCAACAGTCTATACCAACAATTAACAATAGAAGAAAATTACTATATACAAAAGGCCATAGTCGAAGGGAAAAATGTAATAAACGAATACACAACACTTTGCAATAACACACTCTTCACTGCTCTGAGAGAACTGGCCAAGGACTCAGAACAGACAAGCACACACACGCAATAGAACCACTTCCCCATCACACACACAGACATAAATAAAGTACAGGAGTCGTCGTAATTCGCGCTACGTTTTTCATAGCCTCTCTCGCCACATGCGATACACCTCTCGCGACACGCGCGAACGGCAAGATGGCGTAATACCCGCGAGCCAAAACAAAGTGCCAAAGTTTTGTTTTGTGTATATAAAAGCGTCTCCACACCATCCAACGAACGTAAGTACACAAATAGCTAAGTAACAGTTTCATTACACTGCATTCCACAACGCTGCTGCAATCCCAAGGGTATATTGCTGACATACACAGTTCACCTTCAGTATTTGTTTACTAACAGCCGCTCATACAGTTTGCAGATGACATGATGTTCGTGAATAAAAACGGCGACATAAGCACGGAGTAAACATGTTGCAGACAGCAAAAATAATGCTCAAAAACACTATGTAACTTGCAATAAATAAGGTAGTATAAAAAAGTATATTTCAAAAAACGATCAGTAAAAATGTAATAATGTGCCACTGTTTGTGTAACCATGCTATTCTCTGCATGTTCTAGATTAGAAAAGCCCACTGATGATGGTGATATTTGTCGCCGAAACTAGTATGGGAAAATAAAGAAATTAAACATATAACAAGGTGTTTTGCATCAAGGCGGACGCAACTTCTGATATTGTTGTTTTTAAAGCATACACTGTTTGAGACATTACTCCCATGGAGGAACGTGCGCATGGTGACTGTTGTATTTAGTCCCGATGTAATTTCTGTGTTTCATCAACACTCAGTTAGTGCACAGATTTCAGAATGCCTCCAGATGTGCATCGGAAACTACTTCTGGTCTTCCAGGGAACAATCAAAGCGTAGACTGTATGAGACACTACTCACATGGAGGAAAGTGCGCATGGTGACTGTTGTATTCAATCCCGATGCAATTTCTGTGTTTCATCAACACTCTGATAGTCCACAGATTTCAGAATGCCTCCAGATGTGCATCGGAAACTACTTCTGGTCTTCCAGGGAACAATCAAAGCATAGACTGTATGAGACACTACTCCCATGGAGGAAAGTGCGCATGGTGAATGTTGTATTCAATCCCGATGCACTTTCTTTGTTTCATCAACACTCTGATAGTCCACAGATTACAGAATGCCTCTAGATGTGCATCGGAAACTACTACTGGTCTTCCAGGGAACGATCAAAGCGTAGACTCTTTGAGACATTACTACCATGGAGGAATGTTCGCATGGTGACTGTTGTATTCAATCCCGATACAATTTCTGTGTTTCATCAACACTCTGATAGTCCACAGATTACAGAATGCCTCCAGATGTGCATCGGAAACTACTACTGGTCTTCCAGGGAACTATCAAAGCGTAGACTGTTTGAGACATTACTCACATGGAGGAAAGTGCGCATGGTGACTGTTGTATTCAATCCCGATGCAATTTTTGTGTTTTTCATCAACACTCTGATAGTCCACAGATTACAGAATGCCACCAGATGTGCATCGGAAACTACTACTGGTCTTCCAGGGAACGATCAAAGCGTAGACTGTTTGAGACATTACTCACATGGAGGAAAGTGCGCATGGTGACTGTTGTATTCAATCCCGATGCAATTTCTGTGTTTCATCAACGCTCTGATAGTCCACAGATTACAGAATGCCACCAGATGTGCATCGGAAACTACTACTGGTCTTCCAGGGAACGATCAAAGCGTAGACTGTTTCAGACACTACTCCCGTGGTGGGAAGTGCGCATAGTGACTGTTGTATTCAATACCGATGCATTTTCTGTGTTTCATCAACACTCTGATAGTCCACAGATTACAGAATGCCACCAGATGTGCATCGGAAACTACTACTGGTCTTCTAGGGAACGATCAAAGTGTAGACTGTTTCAGACATTACTCCCATGGAGGAAAGTGCGGATGGTGACTGTTGTATTCAATATCGATGCAATTTCTGTGTTTCATCAACACTCTGATAGTCCACAGATTACAGAATGCCACCAAATGTGCATCGGAAGCTACTACTGGTCTTCCACGGAACGATCAAAGCGTAGACTCTATGAGACATTACTCCCATGGAGGAAAGTTCGCATGGTGACTGTTGTATTCAATCCCGATATAATTTCTGTGTTTCATCAACACACTGATAGTCCACAGATTACAAAATGCCTCCAGATGTGCATCGGAAACTACTACTGGTCTTCCAGGGAACGATCAAAGAGTAGACTGTTTGAGACATTACTCCCATGGAGGGAAGTTCGCATGGTGACTGTTGTATTCAATCCCGATATAATTTCTGTGTTTCATCAACACACTGATAGTCCACAGATTACAGAATGCCTCCAGAGGTGCATCGGAAACTACTTTGGCCTTCCAGGAAACGATCAAAGCGGAGACTGTTTGAGACATTCCTACCATGGAGGAAAGTGCGCATGGTGAATCTTGTATTCAATAGCGATGTAATTTGAGTTTCATCAACAGTCTGATAGTCCTCAGATTACCGAGTTCCTCCAGATGTGCATCGGAAACTACTACTGGTCTTCCAGGGAACGATCAAAGCGTAGACTGTTTGAGACATTACTCCCATGGAGGAAAGTGCGCATGGTGACTGTTGTATTCAATCCCGATGCAATTTCTGTGTTTCATCAACACTCTCATAGTCCACAGATTACAGAATGCCACCAGATGTGCATCGGAAACTACTACAGGTCTTCTTGGAACGATCAATGCGTAGACTGTTTGAGACATACCTCCCGTGGAGGAAAGTGCGCATGTTGACTGTTGTATTCAATCACGATGCAATTTCTGTGTTTCATCAACACTCTGATAGTCCACAGATTACAGAATGCCACCAGATGTGCATCGGAAGCTACTACTGGTCTTCCAGGGAACGATCAAAGCGTAGAGTGTTTGAGAATTACTCCCGTGTAGGAAAGTGCGCATGGTGACTGTTGTATTCAATCCCGATGCAATTTCTGTGTTTCATCAACACTCTGATAGTCCACAGATTACAGAATGCCTCCAGATGTGCATCGGAAACTACTACTGGTCTTCCAGGGAACGATCAAAGCGTACACTGTTTGAGACATTACTAACATGGAGGAAAGTGCGCATGGTGACTGTTGTATTCAATCCCGATGTAATTTCTGTGTGTCATCAACACTCAGTTAGTGCGCAGATTTTAGAATGCCTCCAGATGGGCATTGGAAACTACTTCTGGTCTTCCAGGGAACGACCAAAGCATAGACTGTTTGAGAATTACTCCCATGGAGGAAAGTGCGCGTAGTGACTGTTGTATTCAATCCCGATGCAATTTCTTTGTTTCATCAACACTCTGATAGTCCACAGATTATAGAATGCCACCAGATGTGCATCGGAAGCTACTACTGGTCTTCCAGGGAACGATCAAAGCGTAGACTGTTTGAGACATTACTCACATGGAGGAAAGTGCGCATGGTGACTGTTGTATTCAATCCCGTTGCAATTTCTGTGTTTCATCAACGCTCTGATAGTCCTCAGATTACAGAATGCCACCAGATGTGCATCGGAAACTACTACTGGTCTTCCAGGGAACGATCAAAGCGTAGACTGTTTCAGACACTACTCCCGTGGTGGGAAGTGCGCATGGTGACTGTTGTATTCAATACCGATGCATTTTCTGTGTTTCATCAACACTTTGATAGCCCACAGATTACAGAATGCCACCAGATGTGCATCGGAAACTACTACTGGTCTTCTAGGTAACGATCAAAGCGTAGACTGTTTCAGACATTACTCCCATGGAGGAAAGTGCGGATGGTGACTGTTGTATTCAATATCGATGCAATTTCTGTGTTTCGTCAACACTCTCATAGTCCACAGGTTACAGAATGCCACCAGATGTGCATCGGAAACTACTACAGGTCTTCCAGGGAACGATCAAAGCGTAGACTGTTTGAGACATACCTCCCATGGAGGAAAGTGCGCATGGTGACTCTTGTATTCAATAGCGATGAAATTTGAGTTTCATCAACAGTCTGATAGTCCTCAGATTACCGAGTTCCTCCAGATGTGCATCGGAAACCACTACTGGTCTTCCAGGGAACGATCAAAGCGTATACCGTTTGAGACATTACTCCCATGGAGGAAAGTGCGCATGGTGACTGTTGTATTCAATCCCGATCAATTTCTGTGTTTCATCAACACTCAGTTAGTGCGCAGATTTTAGAATGCCTCCAGATGGGCATTGGAAACTACTTCTGGTCTTCCAGGGTACGATCAAAGCATAGACTGTTTGAGAATTACTCCCATGGAGGAAAGTGCGCATAGTGACTGTTGTATTCAATCCCGATGCAATTTCTGTGTTTCATCAACACTCTGATAGTCCTCAGATTACAGAATGTCACCAGATGAGCATCGGAAACTACTACTGGTCTTCCAGGGAACGATCAAAGCGTAGACTGTTTGAGACCTTACTGCCATGGAGGAGAGTGCGCATTTTGACTGTTGTATTCATTCCCGATGCAATTTCTGTGTTTCAACAACACTCTGATAGTATACAGATTACAGAATGCCTCCAGATGTGCATCGGAAACTACTAGTGGTCTTCCAGGGAACGATGAAAGCGTAAACTCTGTGAGACATTACTCCCATGGAGAAAGTGCGCAAAGTGACTGTTGTATTCAATCCCGATGCATTATCTGTGTTTCATCAACACACTGATGGTCCACAGATTACAGAATGCCTCCAGATGTGCATCGGAAACTACTACTGGTCTTCCAGGGCACGAACAAATCGTAGACTGTTTGAGACATACCTCCCGTGGAGGAAAGTGCGCATGGTGATTGTTGTATTAAATCCCGATGAAATTTCTGTGCTTCATCATCACTCTGATAGTCCACAGATTACAGAATGCCTCCAGATGTGCATCGGAAACTACTACTGGTCTTCTAGGGAACGATCTAAGCGTAAACTCTTTGAGACATTACTCCCATGGAGGAAGGTAAGCATCGTGACTGTTGTATAAAATCCCGATGCAAAGTCTGTGTTTCATCAACACTTTGAAGGTCAACAGATTACAGAATGCCTCCGGATGTGAATCGGAAACTACTACGGGTCTTCCAGGGATCGATCAATGCGTATACTGTTTGAGACATTACTCCCATGGAGGAAAGTTCGCATGGTGACTGTTGTATTTAATCCCGATGTAATTTCTGTGTTTGATCAACAGTCTGATAGTGCACCGATTATAGAATGCCACAAGATGTGCATCGGAAACTACTACTGGTCTTCCAGAGAACGATCAAATCGTTGACTGTTTCAGACATTACTCCCATGGAGGAAAGTGTGGATGGTGACTGTTGTATTCAATCCCGATATAATTTCTGTGTTTCATCAACACTCTGATAGTCCACAGATTACCGAATGCCTCCAGATGTGCATCGGAAACTACTACTGGTCTTCCAGGGAACGATCAAAGCGTAGACTGTTTGAGACATTACTCCCGTAGAGGAAAGTGCGCATGGTGACTGTTGTATTCAATCCCGATGCAATATCTGTGTTTCATCTACACTCTGTTAGCCCACAGATTACAGAATGCCACCAGATGTGCATCGGAAACTACTACTGGTCTTCCAGGGAACGATGAAAGCGTAGACTGTTTCAGACATTACTCCTGTGAACTAAAGTGCGCATGGTGACTGTTGTATTCAATACCGATGCATTTTCTGTGTTTCATCAACGCTCTGATAGTCCACAGATTACAGAATGCCACCAGATGTGCATCGGAAACTACTACTGGTCTTCTAGGGAACGATCAAAGCGTAGACTGTTTGAGACATTACTCCCATGGAGGAGAGTGCGGATGGTGACTGTTGTATTCAATCCCGATGCAATTTCTGTGTTTCATCAACGCTCTGATAGTCCACAGATTACAGAATGCCACCAGATGTGCATCGGAAGCTACTACTGGTCTTCCAGGGAACGATCAAAGCGTAGACTGTTTGAGACATTACTCCCATGGAATAAAGTTCGCATGGTGACTGTTGTATTGAATTCCAATGCAATTTCTGTGTTTCATCAACACTCTGATAGTCCACAGATTACAGAATGCTCCAGATGTGCATCGGAAACTACTACTGGTCTTCCAGGGAACGATCAAAGCGTAGACAGTTTGAGACATTACTCCCGTGGAGAAAAGTGCGTATGGTGACTGTTGTATTCAATCCCGATGCAATTTCTGAGTTTCATCAACACTCTGATTGTCCACAGATTATAGAATGCCACCAGATGTGCATCGGAAAATACTACTGGTCTTAAAGGGAACGATCAATGCATAGACTGTTTTAGACATTACTCCCATGGAGGATGGTGCGGATGGTGACTGTTGTATTCAATCCCGATGTAATTTCTGTGTTTCATCAACACTCTGATTGTCCACAGATTACAGAATGCCTCCAGGTGTGCATTGGAAACTACTAGTGATCTTCCAGGGAACGATGAAAGCGTAAACTCTGGGAGACATTACTCCCATGGAGGAAAGTGCGCATGGTGACTTTTGTATTCAATCCCGATGCATTTTCTGTGTTTCATCAACAGTCTGATTGTCCACAGATTACAGAATGCCTCCAGATGTGCTTCGGAAACAATTACTGGTCTTCCAGGCAACGACCAAAGCGTAGACTGTTTGAGACATTACTACCATGGAGGGAGGTAAGCATCGTGACTGTTATATACAATCCCGAAGCAATTTCTGTGTTTCATCAACACTTTGAAGGTCAACAGATTACAGATTGCCTCCAGATGTGCATCGGAAACTACTACTGGTCTTCCAGGGATCGATCAATGCGTAGATTGTTTGAGACATTACTCCCATGGAGGAAAGTTCGCATGGTGACTGTTGTATTCAATCCCGATGTAATTTCTGTGTTTGATCAACACTCTGATAGTTCACAGATTACAGAATGCCACAAGATCTGCATCGGAAACTACTACTGGTCTTCCAGGGAACGATCAAAGCGTTGACTGTTTCAGACATTACTCCCATGGAGGAAAGTGTGGATGGTGACTGTTGTATTCAATCCCGATATAATTTCAGTGTTTCATCAACACTCTGATAGTCCACAGATTACCGAATGCCTCCAGATGTGCATCGGAAACTACTACTGGTCTTCCAGGGAACGATCAAAGCGTAGACTGTTTGAGACATTACTCCCGTATAGGAAAGTGCGCATGGTGACTGTTGTATTCAATCCCGATGGAATTTCTGAGTTTGATCAAGACTCTGATAGTCCACAGATTACAGAATGCCACCAGATTTGCATCGGAAACTACTACTGGTCTTCCAGGGAACTTTCAAAGCGTAGACTGTTTGAGACATTACTCCCATGGAGGAGAGTGCGGATGGTGACTGTTGTATCCAATCCCGATGCAATTTCTGTGTTTCATCAACACTCTGATAGTCCACAGATTACAGAATGCCACCAGATGGGCATCGTAAACTCCAACTGGTTTTCTAGGGGACGATTAAAGCGTAGACTTTTTGAGACATTACTCCCGTGGAGGCAAGTGCGCATGGTGACTGTTGTAATCAATCCTGATGCAATTTCTGTGTTTCATCTACACTCTGATAGCCCACAGATTACAGAATGCCACCAGATGTGCATCGGAACCTACTACTGGTCTTCCAGGGAACGATGAAAGCGTAGACTGTTTCAGACATTACTCTTGTGAACTAAAGTGCGCATGGTGGCTGTTGTATTCAATACCGATGCATTTTCTGTGTTTCATCAACACTCTGATAGTCCACAGATTACAGAATGCCTCCAGATGTGCATCGGAAACTACTACTGGTCTTCCAGGCAACGACCAAAGCGTAGACTGTTTGAGACATTACTACCATGGAGGGAGGTAAGCATCGTGACTGTTGTATACAATCCCGATGCAATTTCTGTGTTTCATCAACATTTTGAAGGTCAACAGATTACAGATTGCCTCCAGATGTGCATCGGAAACTACTACTGGTCTTCCATGGATCGATCAATGCGTAGATTGTTTGAGACATTACTCCCATTGAGGAAAGTTCGCATGGTGACTGTTGTATTCAATCCCGATGTAATTTCTGTGTTTGATCAACAGTCTGATAGTGCACCGATTATAGAATGCCACAAGATGTGCATCGGAAACTACTACTGGTCTTCCAGGGAACGATCAAAGCGTTGACTGTTTCAGACATTACTCCCATGGAGGAAAGTGTGGATGGTGACTGTTGTATTCAATCCCGATATAATTTCTGTGTTTCATCAACACTCTGATAGTCCACAGATTACCGAATGCCTCCAGATGTGCATCGGAAACTACTACTGGTCTTCCAGGGAACGATCAAAGCGTAGACTGTTTGAGACATTACTCCCGTAGAGGAAAGTGCGCATGGTGACTGTTGTATTCAATCCCGATGCAATATCTGTGTTTCATCTACACTCTGTTAGCCCACAGATTACAGAATGCCACCAGATGTGCATCGGAAACTACTACTGGTCTTCCAGGGAACGATGAAAGCGTAGACTGTTTCAGACATTACTCCTGTGAACTAAAGTGCGCATGGTGACTGTTGTATTCAATACCGATGCATTTTCTGTGTTTCATCAACGCTCTGATAGTCCACAGATTACAGAATGCCACCAGATGTGCATCGGAAACTACTACTGGTCTTCTAGGGAACGATCAAAGCGTAGACTGTTTGAGACATTACTCCCATGGAGGAGAGTGCGGATGGTGACTGTTGTATTCAATCCCGATGCAATTTCTGTGTTTCATCAACACTCTGATAGTCCACAGATTACAGAATTCCACCAGATGGGCATCGGAAACTCCAACTGGTATTCCAGGGGACGATTAAAGCGTAGACTGTTTGAGACATTACTCCCGTGGAGGGAAGTGCGCATGGTGACTGTTGTAATCAATCCTGATGCAATATCTGTGTTTCATCTACACTCTGATAGCCCACAGATTACAGAATGCCACCAGATGTGCATCGGAAACTACTACTGGTCTTCCAGGGAACGATGAAAGCGTAGACTGTTTCAGACATTACTCCTGTGAACTAAAGTGCGCATGGTGACTGTTGTATTCAATATCGATGCATTTTCTGTGTTTCATCAACGCTCTGATAGTCCACAGATTACAGAATGCCACCAGATTTGCAGCGGAAACTACTACTGGTCTTCCAGTGAACTTTCAAAGCGTAGACTGTTTGAGACATTACTCCCATGGAGGAGAGTGCGGATGGTGACTGTTGTATTCAATCCCGATTCAATTTCTGTGTTTCATCAACACTCTGATAGTCCACAGATTACAGAATGCCACCAGATGGGCATCGGAAACTCCAACTGGTATTCCGGGGGACAATTAAAGCGTAGACTGTTTGAGACATTACTCCCGTGGAGGGATGTGCGCATGGTGACTGTTGTAATCAATCCTGATGCAATATCGTTGTTTCATCTACACTCTGATAGCCCACAGATTACAGAAAGCCACCAGATGTGCATCGGAAACTACTACTGGTCTTCCAGGGAACGATGAAAGCGTAGACTGTTTCAGACATTACTCCTGTGAACTAAAGTACGCATGGTGACTGTTGTATTCAATACCGATGCATTTTCTGTTTTTCATCAACGCTCTGATAGTCCACAGATTACAGAATGCCACCAGATGTGCATCGGAAACTACTACTGGTCTTCTAGGGAACGATCAAAGCGTAGACTGTTTCAGACATTACTCCCATGGAGGAAAGTGCGGATGGTGACTGTTGTATTCAATATCGATGCAATTTGTGTGTTTCATCAACACTCTCATAGTCCACAGATTACAGAATGCCACCAAATGTGCATCGGAAACTACTACTGGTCTTCCAGGGAACGATAAAAGCGTAGTGTTTGAGAATTACTCCCGTGGAGGAAAGTGCGCATGGTTACTGTTGTATTCAATCCCGATGCAATTTCTGTGTTTTTCAGATTACAAAATGCCTCCAGATGTGCATCAGAAACTACTACTGGTCTTCCAGGGAACGATCAAAGCGTAGACTCAATAATTTTATCTTGGAACTCTTCCATTTGGTCCGTTTTTGCATAGAAAAACAACAATATCAGAAGTTGCGTCCGCCTTGATGCCAAACACCTTGTTATATGTTTAATTTCTACAGAATTTCTACAGAAAACCCACATCCACAAGCACTGTTATCCATAGCACATCCAACCAACCTACAGTACATAAATATGCCAGTTTCACACACATGCTCCACAGGATAAACAGAACACCTCTTAAACCAGAAAACTACACACAGGAACTAAATATAATCAAACAAATTGCTGTTAAAAACAACTACAAAACAGACATCATAAACAAACTCAACAACAAGATAAAACGGAAATATGCAGTACACATAGACAACACAGCAGGCCACACCACTCAAGAAAATAGAGGGAGATGGTACACACTTACATACAATAACAAAATATCACATAGAATAGGAAACATATTGAAAAAACAAGGGATCCCAATAACATTCAGAACAAACAATACAGTTCAGAAAAGACTAAGACCAGACAGAAAAACCGCAGACAAATTCAGCAACGCTGGAATATATCAACTCACCTGCAACTCCTGTCAGGCCCAGTACATAGGACAAACAAGCAGAAACTTCCGAACAAGGTACACAGAGCACATGAGAGCTCCAAAGAGTGACAGCACACATTCAACTTTTGCAGATCATCTAATGAACAAAAACCATAACCGCACTAATATTGAAAACGATCTACACATTCTGAAAAACAGCAACAGTCTATACCAACAATTAACAATAGAAGAAAATTACTATATACAAAAGGCCATAGTCGAAGGGAAAAATGTAATAAACGAATACACAACACTTTGCAATAACACACTCTTCACTGCTCTGAGAGAACTGGCCAAGGACTCAGAACAGACAAGCACACACACGCAATAGAACCACTTCCCCATCACACACACAGACATAAATAAAGTACAGGAGTCGTCGTAATTCGCGCTACGTTTTTCATAGCCTCTCTCGCCACATGCGATACACCTCTCGCGACACGCGCGAACGGCAAGATGGCGTAATACCCGCGAGCCAAAACAAAGTGCCAAAGTTTTGTTTTGTGTATATAAAAGCGTCTCCACACCATCCAACGAACGTAAGTACACAAATAGCTAAGTAACAGTTTCATTACACTGCATTCCACAACGCTGCTGCAATCCCAAGGGTATATTGCTGACATACACAGTTCACCTTCAGTATTTGTTTACTAACAGCCGCTCATACAGTTTGCAGATGACATGATGTTCGTGAATAAAAACGGCGACATAAGCACGGAGTAAACATGCTGCAGACAGCAAAAATAATGCTCAAAAACACTATGTAACTTGCAATAAATAAGGTAGTATAAAAAAGTATATTTCAAAAAACGATCAGTAAAAATGTAATAATGTGCCACTGTTTGTGTAACCATGCTATTCTCTGCTTGTTCTAGATTAGAAAAGCCCACTGATGAAGGTGATATTTGTCGCCGAAACTAGTATGGGAAAATAAAGAAATTAAACATATAACAAGGTGTTTTGCATCAAGGCGGACGCAACTTCTGATATTGTTGTTTTTCTATGCAAACACGGACCAAATGGAAGAGTTCCAAGATAAAATTATTGTTTCTACGCCATGCCAGGCATTTCCAGTAAAGCTCTTCAACAAATTTAAGAAAACGACAGTGAAACTACACCAAACAAACTTGAACCTCAAGTACAACAAAATTTGCTCTGCCAACAACATCATTCCTAATTATATTAAAATTAATGTAAACAACATGTCACCTGCAGCACAGCGTGCTAAACGAACAGCTGACACAGCTTGGCTGAAATATGAAATTAGCTCTCTATACTCAAAAAAACAAGAACTGAATGTCAGCTTATACAAATTACACCTAGAATTAGGAAACCACATCTCCAGCTCATCAGTACTGTATGACACAATAGAAAGAATAAATCACCACTCACAGTCAATAATGCAAAAGAAATGGCAGAAACAAGAACAGAAATTAAAGAAACTCTTCAAAAAAAACTGCTCCAAAACCGAGACACACACACAACACACATTCCACGAACGCTTGATTAATTTTACTGACATAACACTCACAAAAGAAGAACAACAGCTACTTGAGAAAGGCCCAAAATACAATTTGAACACCCACATAACACATAAGACCATAGATAATCTTATTACTGAGACTGAATACATCATAGGACAACATGAAAAATCTAACACTCGAGACATCAACCCAGGCCTAACAAGAGAATTAGCGACAGAGGAAATGAAACAAATCATCAGAAGGAACAAACCATCAATAAACACAAATAAAAAAAACAGCTGATGAGAAAACCATTAACAGTATACACAGAAAACTAAAACAACACAATGCTCTCATCACCAAGGCAGACAAAGGGAATGCTCTAGTGTTAATAACAAAGGCAGAATACATTGAAAAAACAGAAAAATTCCTGACAGAGAATAAAATAAGCAAGCTAACCAGTGACCCAACACAAAGATACCAAAGAAATGTAAAGACTCTCTTAAAAAACATCACACACACCTTGACACAGAACCAGACAAAAAGAATGACACAAAAAAACCCTAAAGCTCCACTCTTAACAAGCCTGCCAAAGGTCCACAAACCTCTCATCCCAGTCAGACCAGTGGTTGACTTCAGAAAAGCCCCATCTTACTTACTAGGGAGACACATGCACACATTCCTACAGAAAACATACACATACACAAACAACAGAAGCCTCTAAAACACAGGAGACATAATAGAGAAAATTAAGAATGTCAACATCCCCCCAACAGCAAAACTGGTATCTTTTGACATCACATCCATGTACACAAACATACCCACAGAAGAAACTATAAACATTATAGAACAACAGCTAAAATGCAAGAAATTCCCAGACATACAAATAAATGAAATCTCATCCATTCTGAGGCTGATCACAGAACAAAACTACTTCACTTTTAACAACAACTTCTATTCGCAACAAGAGGGGCTACCCATGGGATCCCCCATCAGTGGAACCTTAGCCAACATCTTCTTGGACCGTATAGAGAACACAATATTTAATAACATTGTAAAACAAGGAGGGTACAAAATCATCTACTGGTATCGATACGTGGATGACATAATCTGTCTTGTAGATGAAACACATAACAGAATAGAAGAGCTACACAGTAACATCAACACAGTACACCCACAAATCCACTTCACAATGGAAATAGAAAAAAACCAGACACTAAATTTCTTGGATCTTACAATCACAAGAAACAACCACCAAAATGAATTCTCCATCTACAGAAAACCCACATCCACAAGCACTGTTATCCATAGCATATCCAACCACCCTACAGTACATAAATATGCCAGTTTCACACACATGCTCCACAGGATAAACAGAACACCTCTTAAACCAGAAAACTACACACAGGAACTAAATATAATCAAACAAATTGCTGTTGAAAACAACTACAAAACAGACATCATAAACAAACTCAACAACAAGATAAAACGGAAACATGCAGTACACACAGACAACACAGCAGACCACACCACTCAAGCAAATAGAGGGAGATGGTACACACTTACATACAATAACAAATTATCACAAAGAATAGGAAACATATTGAAAAAACAAGGGATCCCAATAACATTCAGAACAAACAATACAGTTCAGAAAAGACTAAGACCAGATAGAAAAACCGCAGACAAATTCAGCAACGCTGGAATATGTCAACTCACCTGCAACTCCTGTCAGGCCCAGTACATAGGACAAACAAGCAGAAACTTCCGAACAAGGTACACAGAGCACATGAGAGCTCTAAAGAGTGACAGCACACATTCAACTTTTGCAGATCATCTAATGAACAAAAACCATAACCCGACTAATATTGAAAACAATCTACACATTCTGAAAAACAGCAACAGTCTATACCAACAATTAACAATAGAAGAAAATTACTATATACAAAAGGCCATAGTCGAAGGGAAAAATGTAATAAACGAATACACAACACTTTGCAATAACACACTCTTCACTGCTCTGAGAGAACTGGCCAAGGACTCAGAACAGACAAGCACACACACGCAATAGAACCACTTCCCCATCACACACACAGACATAAATAAAGTACAGGAGTCGTCGTAATTCGCGCTACGTTTTTCATAGCCTCTCTCGCCACATGCGATACACCTCTCGCGACACGCGCGAACGGCAAGATGGCGTAATACCCGCGAGCCAAAACAAAGTGCCAAAGTTTTGTTTTGTGTATATAAAAGCGTCTCCACACCATCCAACGAACGTAAGTTCACAAATAGCTAAGTAACAGTTTCATTACACTGCATTCCACAACGCTGCTGCAATCCCAAGGGTATATTGCTGACATACACAGTTCACCTTCAGTATTTGTTTACTAACAGCCGCTCATACAGTTTGCAGATGACATGATGTTCGTGAATAAAAACGGCGACATAAGCATGGAGTAAACATGTTGCAGACAGCCAAAATAATGCTCAAAAACATTATGTAACTTGCAATAAATAAGGTAGTATAAAAAAGTATATTTCAAAAAACGATCAGAAAAAATGTAATAATGTGAATCTGTTTGTGTAACTATGCTATTCTCTGCATGTTCTAGATTAGAAAAGCCCACTGATGATGGTGATATTTGTCGCCGAAACTAGTATGGGAAAATAAAGAAATTAAACATATAACAAGGTGTTTTGCATCAAGGCGGACGCAACTTCTGATATTGTTGTTTTTAAAGCAAACACTGTTTGAGACATTACTCCCATGGAGGAAAGTGCGCATGGTGACTGTTGTATTTAGTCCCGATGTAATTTCTGTGTTTCATCAACACTCAGTTAGTGCACAGATTTCAGAATGCCTCCAGATGTGCATCGGAAACTACTTCTGGTCTTCCAGGGAACAATCAAAGCATAGACTGTATGAGACACTACTCCCATGGAGGAAAGTGCGCATGGTGACTGTTGTATTCAATCCCGATGCACTTTCTTTGTTTCATCAAAACTCTGAAAGTCCACAGATTACAGAATGCCTCCAGATGTGCATCGGAAACTACTACTGGTCTTCCAGGGAACGATCAAAGCGTAGACTCTTTGAGACATTACTCCCATGGAGGAATGTTCGCATGGTGACTGTTGTATTCAATCCCGATATAATTTCTGTGTTTCATCAACACTCTGATAGTCCACAGATTACAGAATGCCTCCAGATGTGCATCGGAAACTACTACTGGTCTTCCAGGGAACTATCAAAGCGTAGACTGTTTGAGACATTACTCACATGGAGGAAAGTGCGCATGGTGACTGTTGTATTCAATCCCGATGCAATTTCTGTGTTTTTCATCAACACTCTGATAGTCCACAGATTACAGAATGCCACCAGATGTGCATCGGAAACTACTACTGGTCTTCCAGGGAACGATCAAAGCGTAGACTGTTTGAGACATTACTCACATGGAGGAAAGTGCGCATGGTGACTGTTGTATTCAATCCCGATACAATTTCTGTGTTTCATCAACGCTCTGATAGTCCACAGATTACAGAATGCCACCAGATGTGCATCGGAAACTACTACTGGTCTTCCAGGGAACGATCAAAGCGTAGACTGTTTCAGACACTACTCCCGTGGTGGGAAGTGCGCATGGTGACTGTTGTATGCAACCCCGTTGCAATTTCTGTGTTTGATCAACACTCTGATAGTCCACAGATCACAGAATGCCACCAGATGTGCATCGGAAACTACTACTGGTCTTCCAGGGAACGATCAAAGCGTAAACTTTATGAGACATTACTCCCATAGAGGAAAGTGCGCATGGTGACTGTTGTATTCAATACCGATGCATTTTCTGTGTTTCATCAACACTCTGATAGTCCACAGATTACAGAATGCCACCAGATGTGCATCGGAAACTACAACTGGTCTTCTAGGGAACGATCAAAGCGTAGACTGTTTCAGACATTACTCCCATGGAGGAAAGTGCGGATGGTGACTGTTGTATTCAATATCGATGCAATTTCTGTGTTTCGTCAACACTCTCATAGTCCACAGATTACAGAATGCCACCAGATGTGCATCGGAAACTACTACAGGTCTTCCAGGGAACGATCAAAGCGTAGACTGTTTGAGACATACCTCCCATGGAGGAAAGTGCGCATGGTGACTGCTGTATTCAATCACGATGCAATTTCTGTGTTTCATCAACACTCTGATAGTCCACAGATTACAGAATGCCACCAGATGTGCATCGGAAGCTACTACTGGTCTTTCACGAAACGATCAAAGCGTAGACTCTATGAGACATTACTCCCATGGAGGAAAGTTCGCATGGTGACTGTTGTATTCAATCCCGATGTAATTTATGTGTTTCATCAACACTCATTTAGTGCACAGATTTCAAATGCATACAGATGTGCATCGGAAACTACTTCTGGTCTTCCAGGGAACGATCAAAGCGTAGACTGTATGAGACACTACTCCCATGGAGGAAAGTGCGCATGGTGACTGTTGTATTCAGTCCCGATGCAATTTCTTTGCTCATCAACACTCTGATAGTCCACAGATTAGTGAATGCCTCCAGATGTGCATCGGAAACTACTACTGGTCTTCCAGGTAACGATCAAAGCGTAAACTCTTTGAGACATTACTCCCATGGACGAAGGTAAGCATCGTGATTATTGTATACAATCCCGAGGCAAATTCTGTGTTTCATCAACACTTTGATGGTCAACAGATTACAGAATGCCTCCACATGTGCATCGGAAACTACAACTGGTCTTCCAGGGATCGAACAATGCGTAGACTGTTTGCGACATTACTCCCATGGAGGAAAGTTCGCATGGTGACTGTTGTATTGAATTCCGATGCAATATCTGTGTTTCATCAACATTCTGATAGTCCACAGATTACAGAATGCCTCCAGATGTGCATCGGAAATTACTACTGGTCTTCCAGGGAACGATCAAAGCGTAGACTCTATGAGACATTACTCCCATGGAGGAAAGTTCGCATGGTGACTGTTGTATTCAATCCCCATGTAATTTCTGTGTTTCATCAACACTCTCATAGTCCACAGATTACAGAATGCGTCCCGATGTGCATCGGAAATTGCTACCGGTCTTCCAGCCAACAATCAAAGCGTAGATTGTTTGAGACATTACTCCCATGGAGGAAAGTGCGGATGGTGACTGTTGTACTCAATCCCGATGCAATTTCTTTGTTTCATCAACAGTCTGATAGTCCACAGATTACAGAATGCCACCATATGTGCATCGGAAACTACTACTGGTCTTCCAGGGAACGATCATAGCGTAGACTGTTTCAGACATTACTCCCATGGAGGAAAGTGCGGATGGTGATTGTTGTATTTAATTCCGATGCAATTTCTGTGTTTCATCAACACTCTGATAGTCCACAGATTACAGAATGCCTCCAGATGTGCATCGGAAACTACTACTGGTCTTCCAGGTAACGATCAAGGCGTAGACTGTTTGAGACATATCTCCCGTGGAGGAAAGTGCGCATGGTGACTGTTGTATTCTATCACGATACAATTTCTGTGTTTCATCAACACTCTGATAGTCCACAGATTTTAGAATGCCTAAAGATGTGCAACGGAAACTACTTCTGGTCTCTCAGGGAACGATCATAGCGTAGACTGTATGAGACACTACTCCCATGGAGGCAAGTGCGCATGGTAACTGTTGTATTCAATCCCGATGCAACTTCTGTGTTTCATCAACACTCTGATAGTCCACAGATTACAGAATGCCTCCAGATGTGCGTCGGAAACTACTACTGGTCTTCCAGGGAACGATCTAAGCTTAAACTTTTTGAGACATTACTCCCATGGAGGAAGGTAAGCATCGTGACTGTTGTATAAAATCCCGATGCAAAGTCTGTGTTTCATCAACACTTTGAAGGTCAACAGATTACAGAATGCCTCCGGATGTGAATCGGAAACTACTACGGGTCTTCCAGGGATCGATCAATGCGTATACTCTTTGAGACATTACTCTAATGGAGGAAAGATCGCATGGTGACTGTTGTATTCAATCACGATGCAATTTCTGTGTTTTATCAACACTCTGATAGACCACAGATTACAGAATGCCACCAGATGTGCATCGGAAGCTACTACTGGTCTTCCAGGGAACGATCAAAGCGTATACTGTTTGAGAATTACTCCCGTGGAGGAAAGTGCGCATGGTGACTGTTGTATTCACTCCCGATGCAATTTCTGTGTTTCATCAACACTCTGATAGTCCACAGATTACAGAGTGCCTCCAGATGTGCATCGGAAACTACTACTGGTCTTCCAGGGAGCGATCAAAGCGTAGACAGTTTCAGACATTACTCCCATGGAGGATGGTGCGGATGGTGACTGTTGTATTCAATCCCGATGCAATTTCTGTGTTTCATCAACACTCTGATTGTCCACAGATTACAGAATGCCTCCAGGTAGGCATTGGAAACTACTAGTGATCTTCCAGGGAACGATGAAAGCGTAAACTCTGGGAGACATTGCTCCCATGGAGGAAAGTGTGCATGGTGACTTTTGTATTCAATCCTGATGCATTTTCTGTGTTTCATCAACAGTCTGATAGTCCACAGATTACAGAATGCCTCCAGATGTGCTTCGGAAACTACTACTGGTCTTCCAGGCAACGACCAAAGCGTAGACTGTTTGAGACATTACTACCATGGAGGGAGGTAAGCACCGTGACTGTTGTATACAATCCCGAAGCAATTTCTGTGTTTCGACAACACTTTGAAGGTCAACAGATTACAGATTGCCTCCAGATGTGCATCGGAAACTACTACTGGTCTTCCTGGGATCGATCAATGCGTAGATTGTTTGAGACATTACTCCCATGGAGGAAAGTTCGCATGGTGACTGTTGTATTCAATCCCGATGTAATTTCTGTGTTTGATCAACACTCTGATAGTGCACAGATTACAGAATGCCACTAGATGTGCATCGGAAACTACTACTGGTCTTCCAGGGAACGATCAAAGCGTTGACTGTTTCAGACATTACTCCCATGGAGGGAAGTGTGGATGGTGACTGTTGTATTCAACCCGATATAATTTCTGTGTTTCATCAACACTCTGATAGTCCACAGATTACCGAATGCCTCCAGATGTGCATCGGAAACTACTACTGGTCTTCCAGGGAACGATCAAAGCGTAGACTGTTTGAGACATTTCTCCCGTAGAGGAAAGTGCGCATGGTGACTGTTGTTTTCAATCCCGATGCAATTTCTGAGTTTCATCAATACTCTGATAGTCCACAGATTACAGAATGCCACCAGATTTGCATTGGAAACTCCAACTGGTATTCTAGGGGACGATTAAAGCGTTGATTGTTTGAGACATTACTCCCGTGGAGGGAAGTGCGCATGGTGACTGTTGTAATCAATCCTGATGAAATTTCTGTGTTTCATCAACACTCTGATAGTCCACAGATTACAGATTGCCACCAGATGGGCATCGGAAACTCCAACTGGTATCCCGTGACGATTAAAGCGTAGACTGTTTGAGACATTACTCCCGTGGAGGGAAGTGCGCATGGTGACTGTTGTAATCAATCCTGATGCAATATCTGTGTTTCATCTACACTCTGATAGCCCACAGATTACAGAATGACACCAGATGTGCATCGGAAACTACTACTGGTCTTCCAGGGAACGATGAAAGCGTAGACTGTTTCAGACATTACTCCTGTGAACTAAAGTGCGCATGGTGACTGTTGTATTCAATACCGATGCATTTTCTGTGTTTCATCAACGCTCTGATAGTCCACAGATTACAGAATGCCACCAGATGTGCATCGGAAACTACTACTGGTCTTCTAGGGAACGATCAAAGCGTAGACTGTTTCAGACATTACTCCCATGGAGGAAAGTGCGGATGGTGACTGTTGTATTCAATATCGATGTGTTTTTCAGATTACAAAATGTCTCCAGATGTGCATCAGAAATTACTACTGGTCTTCCAGGGAACGATCAAAGCGTAGACTCAATAATTTTATCATGGAACTCTTCCATTTGGTCCGTTTTTGCATAGAAAAACAACAATATCAGAAGTTGCGTCCGCCTTGATGCAAAACACCTTGTTATATGTTTAATATCTATAGAATTTCTACAGAAAACCCACATCCACAAGCACTGTTATCCATAGCACATCCAACCACCCTACAGTACATAAATATGCCAGTTTCACACACATGCTCCACAGGATAAACAGAACACCTCTTAAACCAGAAAACTACACACAGGAACTAAATATAATCAAACAAATTGCTGTTGAAAACAACTACAAAACAGACATCATAAACAAACTCAACAACAAGATAAAACGGAAAAATGCAGTACACATAGACAACACAGCAGACCACACCACTCAAGAAAATAGAGGGAGATGGTACACACTTACATACAATAACAAAATATCACATAGAATAGGAAACATATTGAAAAAACAAGGGTTCCCAATAACATTCAGAACAAACAATACAGTTCAGAAAAGACTGAGACCAGACAGAAAAACCGCAGACAAATTCAGCAACGCTGGAATATATCAACTCACCTGCAACTCCTGTCAGGCCCAGTACATAGGACAAACAAGCAGAAACTTCCGAACAAGGTACACAGAGCACATGAGAGCTCCAAAGAGTGACAGCACACATTCAACTTTTGCAGATCATCTAATGAACAAAATCCATAACCCCACTAATATTGAAAACGATCTACACATTCTGAAAAACAGCAACAGTCTATACCAACAATTAACAATAGAAGAAAATTACTATATACAAAAGGCCATAGTCGAAGGGAAAAATGTAATAAACGAATACACAACACTTTGCAATAACACACTCTTCACTGCTCTGAGAGAACTGGCCAAGGACTCAGAACAGACAAGCACACACACGCAATAGAACCACTTCCCCATCACACACACAGACATAAATAAAGTACAGGAGTCGTCGTAATTCGCGCTACGTTTTTCATAGCCTCTGTCGCCACATGCGATACACCTCTCGTGACACGCGCGAACGGCAAGATGGCGTAATACCCGCGAGCCAAAACAAAGTGCCAAAGTTTTGTTTTGTGTATATTAAAGCGTCTCCACACCATCCAACGAACGTAAGTACACAAATAGCTAAGTAATAGTTTCATTACACTGCATTCCACAACGCTGCTGCAATCCCAAGAGTATATTGCTGACATACACAGTTCACCTTCAGTATTTGTTTACTAACAGCCGCTCATACAGTTTGCAGATGACATGATGTTCGTGAATAAAAACGGCGACATAAGCACGGAGTAAACATGCTGCAGACAGCAAAAATAATGCTCAAAAACACTATGTAACTTGCAATAAATAAGGTAGTATAAAAAAGTATATTTCAAAAAACGATCAGTAAAAATGTAATAATGTGCCACTGTTTGTGTAACCATGCTATTCTCTGCATGTTCTAGATTAGAAAAGCCCACTGATGATGGTGATATTTGTCGCCGAAACTAGTATGGGAAAATAAAGAAATTAAACATATAACAAGGTGTTTTGCATCAAGGCGGACGCAACTTCTGATATTGTTGTTTTTCTATGCAAACACGGACCAAATGGAAGAGTTCCAAGATAAAATTATTGTTTCTACGCCATGCCAGGCATTTCCAGTAAAGCTCTTCAACAAATTTAAGAAAACGACAGTGAAACTACACCAAACAAACTTGAACCTCAAGTACAACAAAATTTGCTCTGCCAACAACATCATTCCTAATTATATTAAAATTAATGTAAACAACATGTCACCTGCAGCACAGCGTGCTAAACGAACAGCTGACACAGCTTGGCTGAAATATGAAATTAGCTCTCTATACTCAAAAAAACAAGAACTGAATCTCAGCTTATACAAATTACACCTAGAATTAGGAAACCACATCTCCAGCTCATCAGTACTGTATGACACAATAGAAAGAATAAATCACCACTCACAGTCAATAATGCAAAAGAAATGGCAGAAACAAGAACAGAAATTAAAGAAACTCTTCAAAAAAAACTGCTCCAAAACCGAGACACAAACACAACACACATTCCACGAACGCTTGATTAATTTTACTGACATAACACTCACAAAAGAAGAACAACAGCTACTTGAGAAAGGCCCAAAATACAATTTGAACACCCACATAACACATAAGACCATAGATAATCTTATTACTGAGACTGAATACATCATAGGACAACATGAAAACACTAACACTCGAGACTTCAACCCAGGTCTAACAAGAGAATTAGTGACAGAGGAAATGAAACAAATCATCAGAAGGAACAAACCATCAATAAACACAAATAAAAAAACAGCTGATGAGAAAACCATTAACAGTATACACAGAAAACTAAAACAACACAATGCTCTCATCACCAAGGCAGACAAAGGGAATGCTCTAGTGTTAATAACAAAGGCAGAATACATTGAGAAAACAGAAAAATTCCTGACAGAGAATAAAATAAGCAAGCTAACCAGTGACCCAACACAAAGATACCAAAGAAATGTAAAGACTCTCTTAAAAAACATCACACACACCTTGACACAGAACCAGACAAAAAGAATGACACAAAAAAACCCTAAAGCTCCACTCTTAACAAGCCTGCCAAAGGTCCACAAACATCTCATCCCAGTCAGACCAGTGGTTGACTTCAAAAAAGCCCCATCTTACTTACTAGGGAGACACATGCACACATTCCTACAGAAAACATACACATACACAAACAACAGAAGCCTCAAAAACACAGGAGACATAATAGAGAAAATTAAGAATGTCAACATCTCCCCAACAGCAAAACTGGTATCTTTTGACATCACATCCATGTACACAAACATACCCACAGAAGAAACTATAAACATTATAGAACAACAGCTAAAATGCAAGAAATTCCCAGACATACAAATAAATGAAATCTCATCCATTCTGAGGCTGATCACAGAACAAAACTACTTCACTTTTAACAACAACTTCTATTCGCAACAAGAGGGGCTACCCATGGGATCCCCCATCAGTGGAACCTTAGCCAACATCTTCTTGGACCGTATAGAGAACACAATATTCAATAACATTGTAAAACAAGGAGGGTACAAAATCATCTACTGGTATCGATACGTGGATGACATAATCTGTCTTGTAGATGAAACACATAACAGAATAGAAGAGCTACACAGTAACATCAACACAGTACACCCACAAATCCACTTCACAATGGAAATAGAAAAAAACCAGACACTTAATTTCTTGGATCTTACAATCACAAAAAACAACCACCAACATGAATTCTCCATCTACAGAAAACCCACATCCACAAGCACTGTTATCCATAGCATATCCAACCACCCTACAGTACATAAATATGCCAGTTTCACACACATGCTCCACAGGATAAACAGAACACCTCTTAAACCAGAAAACTACACACAGGAACTAAATATAATCAAACAAATTGCTGTTGAAAACAACTACAAAACAGACATCATAAACAAACTCAACAACAAGATAAAACGGAAACATGCAGTACACACAGACAACACAGCTGACCACACCACTCAAGCAAATAGAGGGAGATGGTACACACTTACATACAATAACAAATTATCACATAGAATAGGAAACATATTGAAAAAACAAGGGATCCCAATAACATTCAGAACAAACAATACAGTTCAGAAAAGACTAAGACCAGACAGAAAAACCGCAGACAAATTCAGCAACGCTGGAATATGTCAACTCACCTGCAACTCCTGTCAGGCCCAGTACATAGGACAAACAAGCAGAAACTTCCGAACAAAGTACACAGAGCACATGAGTGCTCTAAAGAGTGACAGCACACATTCAACTTTTGCAGATCATCTAATGAACAAAAACCATAACCCGACTAATATTGAAAACAATCTACACATTCTGAAAAACAGCAACAGTCTATACCAACAATTAACAATAGAAGAAAATTACTATATACAAAAGGCCATAGTCGAAGGGAAAAATGTAATAAACGAATACACAACACTTTGCAATAACACACTCTTCACTGCTCTGAGAGAACTGGCCAAGGACTCAGAACAGACAAGCACACACACGCAATAGAACCACTTCCCCATCACACACACAGACATAAATAAAGTACAGGAGTCGTCGTAATTCGCGCTACGTTTTTCATAGCCTCTCTCGCCACATGCGATACACCTCTCGCGACACGCGCGAACGGCAAGATGGCGTAATACCCGCGAGCCAAAACAAAGTGCCAAAGTTTTTTTTTGTGTATATAAAAGCGTCTCCACACCATCCAACGAACGTAAGTACACAAATAGCTAAGTAACAGTTTCATTACACTGCATTCCACAACGCTGCTGCAATCCCAAGAGTATATTGCTGACATACACAGTTCACCTTCAGTATTTGTTTACTAACAGCCGCTCATACAGTTTGCAGATGACATGATGTCCGTGAATGAAAACGGCGACATAAGCATGGAGTAAACATGTTGCACACAGCAAAAATAATGCTCAAAAACATTATGTAACTTGCAATAAATAAGGTAGTATAAAAAAGTATATTTCAAAAAACGATCAGTAAAAATGTAATAATGTGCCACTGTTTGTGTAACTATGCTATTCTCTGCATGTTCTAGATTAGAAAAGCCCACTGATGATGGTGATATTTGTCGCCGAAACTAGTATGGGAAAATAAAGAAATTAAACATATAACAAGGTGTTTTGCATCAAGGCGGACGCAACTTCTGATATTGTTGTTTTTAAAGCATACACTGTTTGAGACATTACTCCCATGGAGGAAAGTGCGCATGGTGACTGTTGTATTTAATCCCGATGTAATTTCTGTGTTTCATCAACACTCACTTAGTGCACAGATTTGAGAATGCCTCCAGATGTGCATCGGAAACTACTTCTGGTCTTCCAGGGAACAATCAAAGCATAGACTGTATGAGACACTACTCCCATGGAGGAAAGTGCGCATGGTGACTGTTGTATTCAATCCCGATGCAATTTCTTTGTTTCATCAACACTCTGATAGTCCACAGATTACAGAATGCCTCCAGATGTGCATCGGAAACTACTACTGGTCTTCCAGGGAACGATCAAAGCGTAGACTCATTGAGACATTACTCCCATGGAGGAATGTTTGCATGGTGACTGTTGTATTCAATCCCGATATAATTTCTGTGTTTCATCAACACTCTGATAGTCCACAGATTACAGAATGCCTCCAGATGTGCATCGGAAACTACTACTGGTCTTCCAGGGAACTATCAAAGCGTAGTCTGTTTGAGACATTACTCACATGGAGGAAAGTGCGCATGTTGACTGTTGTATTCAATCCCGATGCAATTTCAGTGTTTTTCATCAACACTCTGATAGTCCACAGATTACAGAATGCCACCAGATGTGCATCGGAAGCTACTACTGGTCTTCCACGGAACGATCAAAGCGTAGACTGTTTGAGACATTACTCCCATGGAGGAATGTTCGCATGGTGACTGTTGTATTCAATCCCGATATAATTTCTGTGTTTCATCAACACTCTGATAGTCCACAGAAATACAGAATGCCTCCAGATGTGCATCGGAAACTACTACTGGTCTTCCAGGGAACTATCAAAGCGTAGCCTGTTTGAGACATTACTCACATGGAGGAAAGTGCGCATGGTGACTGTTGTATTCAATCCCGATGCAATTTCTGTGTTTTTCATCAACACTCTGATAGTCCACAGATTACAGAATGCCACCAGATGTGCATCGGAAACTACTACTGGTCTTCCAGGGAACGATCAAAGCGTAGACTGTTTGAGACATTCCTCACATGGAGGAAAGTGCGCATGGTGACTGTTGTATTCAATCCCGATGCTATTTCTGTGTTTCATCAACACTCTGATAGTCCACAGATTACAGAATGCCACCAGATGTGCATCGGAAACTACTACTGGTCTTCCAGGGAACGATCAAAGCGTAGACTGTTTCAGACACTGCTCCCGTGGTGGGAAGTGCGCATGGTGACTGTTGTATTCAACCCCTTTGCAATTTCTGTGTTTGATCAACACTCTGATAGTCCACAGATTACAGAATGCCACCAGATGTGCATCGGAAACTACTACTGGTCTTCCAGGGAACGATCAAAGCGTACACTCTATGAGACATTACTCCCATGGAGGAAAGTGCGCATGGTGGTACTTTTGTATTCAATACCGATGCATTTTCTGTGTTTCATCAACACTCTGATAGTCCACAGATTACAGAATGCCACCAGATGTTCATCGGAAACTACTACTGGTCTTCTAGGGAACGATCAAAGCGTAGACTGTTTCAGACATTACTCCCATGGAGGAAAGTGTGGATGGTGACTGTTGTATTCAATATCGATGCAATCTCTGTGTTTCGTCAACACTCTCATAGTCCACAGATTACTGAATGCCACCAGATGTGCATCGGAAACTACTACTGGTCTTCTAGGGAACGATCAAAGCGTAGACTGTTTGAGACATACCTCCCGTGGAGGAAAGTGCGCATGGTGACTGTTGTATTCAATCACGATGCAATTTCTGTGTTTCATCAACACTCTGATAGTCCACAGATTACAGAATGCCACCAGATGTGCATCGGAAGCTACTACTGGTCTTCCAAGGAACGATCAAAGCGAAGACTCTATGAGACATTACTCCCATGGAGGAAACTTCGCATGGTGACTGATGTATTCAATCCTTTTGCAATTTCTGTGTTTCATCAACACACTGATAGTCCACAGATTACAAAATGCCTCCAGATGTGCATCGGAAACTACTACTGGTCTTCCAGGTAACGATCAAAGCGTAAACTCTTTGAGACATTACTCCCATGGACGAAGGTAAGCATCGTGACTATTTTATACAATCCCGATGCAAATTCTGTGCTTCATCAACACTTTGATGGTCAACAGATTACAGAATGCCTCCAGATGTGCATCGGAAACTACAACTGGTCTTCCAGGGAACGATCAAAGCGTAGACTGTTTCAGACACTACTCCCTTGGTGGGAAGTGCGCATGTTGACTGTTGTATTCAACCCCGTTGCAATTTCTGTGTTTGATCAACACTCTGATAGTCCACAGATTACAGAATTCCACCAGATGTGCATCGGAAACTACTACTGGTCTTCCAGGGAACGATCAAAGCGTAAACTCTATGAGACATTACACCCATGGAGGAAAGTGCGCATGGTGACTGTTGTATTCAATACCGATGCATTTTCTGTGTTTCATCAACACTCTGATAGTCCACAGATTACAGATAGCCACCAGACGTGCATCGGAAACTACTACAGGTCTTCCAGGGAACGATCAAAGCGTAGACTGTTTGAGACATACCTCCCGTGGAGGAAAGTGCGCATGGTGACTGTATTATTCAATCACGATGCAATTTCTGTGTTTCATCAACACTCTGATAGTCCACAGATTACAGAATGCCACCAGATGTGCATCGGAAGCTACTACTGGTCTTCCACGGAACGATCAAAGCGTAGACTGTTTGAGACATTACTCCCATGGAGGAATGTTCGCATGGTGACTGTTGTATTCAATCCCGATATAATTTCTGTGTTTCATCAACACTCTGATAGTCCACAGAAATACAGAATGCCTCCAGATGTGCATCGGAAACTACTACTGGTCTTCCAGGGAACTATCAAAGCGTAGACTGTTTGAGACATTACACACATGGAGGAAAGTGCGCATGGTGACTGTTGTATTCAATCCCGATGCAATTTCTGTGTTTTTCATCAACACTCTGATAGTCCACAGATTACAGAATGCCACCAGATGTGCATCGGAAACTACTACTGGTCTTCCAGGGAACGATCAAAGCGTAGACTGTTTGAGACATTACTCACATGGAGTAATGTGCGCATGGTGACTGTTGTATGCAATCACGATGCATTTTCTGCGTTTCATCAACACTCTGATAGTCCACAGATTACAGAATGCCACCAGATGTGCATCGGAAACTACTACTGGTCTTCCAGGGAACGATCAAAGCGTAGAATGTTTCAGACACTGCTTCCCGTGGTGGGAAGTGCGCATGGTGACTGTTGTATTCAACCCCGTTGCAATTTCTGTGTTTGATCAACACTCTGATAGTCCACAGATTACAGAATGCCACCAGATGTGCATCGGAAACTACTACTGGTCTTCCAGGGAACGATCAAAGCGTACACTCTATGAGACATTACTCCCATGGAGGAAAGTGCGCATGGTGGTACTTTTGTATTCAATACCGATGCATTTTCTGTGTTTCATCAACACTCTGATAGTCCACAGATTACAGAATGCCACCAGATGTTCATCGGAAACTACTACTGGTCTTCTAGGGAACGATCAAAGCGTAGACTGTTTCAGACATTACTCCCATGGAGGAAAGTGTGGATGGTGACTGTTGTATTCAATATCGATGCAATTTCTGTGTTTCGTCAACACTCTCATAGTCCACAGATTACTGAATGCCACCAGATGTGCATCGGAAACTACTACTGGTCTTCTAGGGAACGATCAAAGCGTAGACTGTTTGAGACATACCTCCCGTGGAGGAAAGTGCGCATGGTGACTGTTGTATTCAATCACGATGCAATTTCTGTATTTCATCAACACTCTGATAGTCCACAGATTACAGAATGCCACCAGATGTGCATCGGAAGCTACTACTGGTCTTCCACGGAACGATCAAAGCGTAGACTCTATGAGACATTACTCCCATGGAGGAAAGTTCGCATGGTGACTGTTGTATTCAATCCTTTTGCAATTTCTGTGTTTCATCAACACACTGATAGTCCACAGATTACAAAATGCCTCCAGATGTGCATCGGAAACTACTACTGGTCTTCCAGGGAACGATCAAAGAGTAGACTGTTTGAGACATTACTCCCATGGAGGAAAGTTCGCATGGTGACTGTTGTATTCAATCCCGATGTAATTTCTGTGTTTCATCAACACTCATTTAGTGCACAGATTTCAGAATGCATACAGATGTGCATCGGAAACTACTTCTGGTCTTCCAGGGAACGATCAAAGCGTAGACTGTATGAGACACTACTCCCATGGAGGAAAGTGCGCATGGTGACTGTTGTATTCAGTCCCGATGCAATTCCTTTGTTTCATCAACACTCTGATAGTCCACAGATTACAGAATGCCTCCAGATGTGCATCGGAAACTACTACTGGTCTTCCAGGTAACGATCAAAGCGTAAACTCTTTGAGACATTACTCCCATGGACGAAGGTAAGCATCGTGACTATTGTATACAATCCCGATGCAAATTCTGTGTTTCATCAAGACTTTGATGGTAAACAGATTACAGAATGCCTCCAGATGTGCATCGGAAACTACAACTGGTCTTCCAGGGATCGATCAATGCGTAGACTGTTTGCGACATTAATCCCATGGAGGAAAGTTCGCATGGTGATTGTTGTATTGAATTCCGATGCAATATCTGTGTTTCATCAACATTCTGATAGTCCACAGATTACAGAATGCCTCCAGATGTGCATCGGAAACTACTACTGGTCTTCCAGGGAACGATCAAAGCGTAGACTCAATGAGACATTACTCCCATGGAGGAAAGTTCGCATGGTGACTGTTGTATTCAATCCCGATACAATTTCTGTGTTTCATCAACGCTCTGATAGTCCACAGATTACAGAATGCCACCAGATGTGCATCGGAAACTACTACTGGTCTTCCAGGGAACGATCAAAGCGTAGACTGTTTCAGACACTACTCCCGTGGTGGGAAGTGCGCATGGTGACTGTTGTATTCAACCCCGTTGCAATTTCTGTGTTTGATCAACACTCTGATAGTCCACAGATCACAGAATGCCACCAGATGTGCATCGGAAACTACTACTGGTCTTCCAGGGAACGATCAAAGCGTAAACTCTATGAGACGTTACTCCCATAGAGGAAAGTGCGCATGGTGACTGTTGTATTCAATCCCGAAGCAATTTCTGTGTTTCATCAACACTCTGATAGTGCACAGATTACAGAATGCCACCAGATGTGCATCGGAAACTATAACTGGTCTTCCAGGGAACGATCAAAGCGTAGACAGTTTGAGACATTACTCACATGGAGGAAAGTGCGCATGGTGACTGTTGTATTCAATCACGATGCAATTTCTGTGTTTCATCAACACTCTGATAGTCCACAGATTACAGAATGACACCAGATGTGCATCGGAAACTACTACTGGTCTTCCAGGGAACGATCAAAGCGTAAACTCTATGAGACATTACTCCCATGGAGGAAAGTGCGCATGGTGACTGTTGTATTCAATACCGATGCATTTTCTGTGTTTCATCAACACTCTGATAGTCCACAGATTACAGAATGCCACCAGATGTGCAACGGAAACTACTACAGGTCTTCCAGGGAACGATCAAAGCGTAGACTGTTTGAGACATACCTCCCGTGGAGGAAAGTGCGCATGGTGACTGTATTATTCAATCACGATGCAATTTCTGTGTTTCATCAACACTCTGATAGTCCACAGATTACAGAATGCCACTTGATGTGCATCGGAAACTACTACTGGTCTTCCAGGGAACGATCAAAGCGTAGACTGTTTGAGACATTACTCACATGGAGTAATGTGCGCATGGTGACTGTTGTATGCAATCACGATGCATTTTCTGCGTTTCATCAACACTCTGATAGTCCACAGATTACAGAATGCCACCAGATGTGCATCGGAAACTACTACTGGTCTTCCAGGGAACGATCAAAGCGTAGAATGTTTCAGACACTGCTTCCCGTGGTGGGAAGTGCGCATGGTGACTGTTGTATTCAACCCCGTTGCAATTTCTGTGTTTGATCAACACTCTGATAGTCCACAGATTACAGAATGCCACCAGATGTGCATCGGAAACTACTACTGGTCTTCCAGGGAACGATCAAAGCGTACACTCTATGAGACATTACTCCCATGGAGGAAAGTGCGCATGGTGGTACTTTTGTATTCAATACCGATGCATTTTCTGTGTTTCATCAACACTCTGATAGTCCACAGATTACAGAATGCCACCAGATGTTCATCGGAAACTACTACTGGTCTTCTAGGGAACGATCAAAGCGTAGACTGTTTCAGACATTACTCCCATGGAGGAAAGTGTGGATGGTGACTGTTGTATTCAATATCGATGCAATTTCTGTGTTTCGTCAACACTCTCATAGTCCACAGATTACTGAATGCCACCAGATGTGCATCGGAAACTACTACTGGTCTTCTAGGGAACGATCAAAGCGTAGACTGTTTGAGACATACCTCCCGTGGAGGAAAGTGCGCATGGTGACTGTTGTATTCAATCACGATGCAATTTCTGTATTTCATCAACACTCTGATAGTCCACAGATTACAGAATGCCACCAGATGTGCATCGGAAGCTACTACTGGTCTTCCACGGAACGATCAAAGCGTAGACTCTATGAGACATTACTCCCATGGAGGAAAGTTCGCATGGTGACTGTTGTATTCAATCCTTTTGCAATTTCTGTGTTTCATCAACACACTGATAGTCCACAGATTACAAAATGCCTCCAGATGTGCATCGGAAACTACTACTGGTCTTCCAGGGAACGATCAAAGAGTAGACTGTTTGAGACATTACTCCCATGGACGAAAGTTCGCATGGTGACTGTTGTATTCAATCCCGATGTAATTTCTGTGTTTCATCAACACTCATTTAGTGCACAGATTTCAGAATGCATACAGATGTGCATCGGAAACTACTTCTGGTCTTCCAGGGAACGATCAAAGCGTAGACTGTATGAGACACTACTCCCATGGAGGAAAGTGCGCATGGTGACTGTTGTATTCAGTCCCGATGCAATTCCTTTGTTTCATCAACACTCTGATAGTCCACAGATTACAGAATGCCTCCAGATGTGCATCGGAAACTACTACTGGTCTTCCAGGTAACGATCAAAGCGTAAACTCTTTGAGACATTACTCCCATGGACGAAGGTAAGCATCGTGACTATTGTATACAATCCCGATGCAAATTCTGTGTTTCATCAAGACTTTGATGGTAAACAGATTACAGAATGCCTCCAGATGTGCATCGGAAACTACAACTGGTCTTCCAGGGATCGATCAATGCGTAGACTGTTTGCGACATTAATCCCATGGAGGAAAGTTCGCATGGTGATTGTTGTATTGAATTCCGATGCAATATCTGTGTTTCATCAACATTCTGATAGTCCACAGATTACAGAATGCCTCCAGATGTGCATCGGAAACTACTACTGGTCTTCCAGGGAACGATCAAAGCGTAGACTCAATGAGACATTACTCCCATGGAGGAAAGTTCGCATGGTGACTGTTGTATTCAATCCCGATACAATTTCTGTGTTTCATCAACGCTCTGATAGTCCACAGATTACAGAATGCCACCAGATGTGCATCGGAAACTACTACTGGTCTTCCAGGGAACGATCAAAGCGTAGACTGTTTCAGACACTACTCCCGTGGTGGGAAGTGCGCATGGTGACTGTTGTATTCAACCCCGTTGCAATTTCTGTGTTTGATCAACACTCTGATAGTCCACAGATCACAGAATGCCACCAGATGTGCATCGGAAACTACTACTGGTCTTCCAGGGAACGATCAAAGCGTAAACTCTATGAGACATTACTCCCATAGAGGAAAGTGCGCATGGTGACTGTTGTATTCAATCCCGAAGCAATTTCTGTGTTTCATCAACACTCTGATAGTGCACAGATTACAGAATGCCACCAGATGTGCATCGGAAACTATAACTGGTCTTCCAGGGAACGATCAAAGCGTAGACAGTTTGAGACATTACTCACATGGAGGAAAGTGCGCATGGTGACTGTTGTATTCAATCACGATGCAATTTCTGTGTTTCATCAACACTCTGATAGTCCACAGATTACAGAATGACACCAGATGTGCATCGGAAACTACTACTGGTCTTCCAGGGAACGATCAAAGCGTAAACTCTATGAGACATTACTCCCATGGAGGAAAGTGCGCATGGTGACTGTTGTATTCAATACCGATGCATTTTCTGTGTTTCATCAACACTCTGATAGTCCACAGATTACAGAATGCCACCAGATGTGCAACGGAAACTACTACAGGTCTTCCAGGGAACGATCAAAGCGTAGACTGTTTGAGACATACCTCCCGTGGAGGAAAGTGCGCATGGTGACTGTATTATTCAATCACGATGCAATTTCTGTGTTTCATCAACACTCTGATAGTCCACAGATTACAGAATGCCACCAGATGTGCATCGGAAGCTACTACTGGTCTTCCACGGAACGATCAAAGCGTAGACTGTTTGAGACATTACTCCCATGGAGGAATGTTCGCATGGTGACTGTTGTATTCAATCCCGATATAATTTCTGTGTTTCATCAACACTCTGATAGTCCACAGAAATACAGAATGCCTCCAGATGTGCATCGGAAACTACTACTGGTCTTCCAGGGAACTATCAAAGCGTAGACTGTTTGAGACATTACACACATGGAGGAAAGTGCGCATGGTGACTGTTGTATTCAATCCCGATGCAATTTCTGTGTTTTTCATCAACACTCTGATAGTCCACAGATTACAGAATGCCACCAGATGTGCATCGGAAACTACTACTGGTCTTCCAGGGAACGATCAAAGCGTAGACTGTTTGAGACATTACTCACATGGAGGAAAGTGCGCATGGTGACTGTTGTATTCAATCCCGATGCAATTTCTGTGTTTCATCAACACTCTGATAGTCCACAGATTACAGAATGCCACCAGATGTGCATCGGAAACTACTACTGGTCTTCCAGGGAACGATCAAAGCGTAGACTGTTTCAGACACTGCTCCCGTGGTGGGAAGTGCGCATGGTGACTGTTGTATTCAACCCCGTTGCAATTTCTGTGTTTGATCAACACTCTGATAGTCCACAGATTACAGAATGCCACCAGATGTGCATCGGAAACTACTACTGGTCTTCCAGGGAACGATCAAAGCGTACACTCTATGAGACATTACTCCCATGGAGGAAAGTGCGCATGGTGGTACTTTTGTATTCAATACCGATGCATTTTCTGTGTTTCATCAACACTCTGATAGTCCACAGATTACTGAATGCCACCAGATGTTCATCGGAAACTACTACTGGTCTTCTAGGGAACGATCAAAGCGTAGACTGTTTCAGACATTACTCCCATGGAGGAAAGTGTGGATGGTGACTGTTGTATTCAATATCGATGCAATTTCTGTGTTTCGTCAACACTCTCATAGTCCACAGATTACTGAATGCCACCAGATGTGCATCGGAAACTACTACTGGTCTTCTAGGGAACGATCAAAGCGTAGACTGTTTGAGACATACCTCCCGTGGAGGAAAGAGCGCATGGTGACTGTTGTATTCAATCACGATGCAATTTCTGTGTTTCATCAACACTCTGATAGTCCACAGATTACAGAATGCCACCAGATGTGTATCGGAAGCTACTACTGGTCTTCCAAGGAACGATCAAAGCGTAGACTCTATGAGACATTACTCCCATGGAGGAAACTTCGCATGGTGACTGCTGTATTCAATCCTTTTGAAATTTCTGTGTTTCATCAACACACTGATAGTCCACAGATTACAAAATGCCTCCAGATGTGCATCGGAAACTACTACTGGTCTTCCAGGGAACGATCAAAGAGTAGACTGTTTGAGACATTACTCCCATGGAGGAAAGTTCGCATGGTGACTGTTGTATTCAATCCCGATGTAATTTCTGTGTTTCATCAACACTCATTTAGTGCACAGATTTCAGAATGCATACAGATGTGCATCGGAAACTACTTCTGGTCCTCCAGGGAACGATCAAAGCGTAGACTGTATGAGACACTACTCCCATGGAGGAAAGTGCGCATGGTGACTGTTGTATTCAGTCCCGATGCAATTTCTTTGTTTCATCAACACTCTGATAGTCCACAGATTACAGAATGCCTCCAGATGTGCATCGGAAACTACTACTGGTCTTCCAGGTAACGATCAAAGCGTAAACTCTTTGAGACATTACTCCCATGGACGAAGGTAAGCATCGTGACTATTTTATACAATCCCGATGCAAATTCTGTGTTTCATCAACACTTTGATGGTCAACAGATTACAGAATGCCACCAGATGTGCATCGGAAACTACTACTGGTCTTCCAGGGAACGATCAAAGCGTAAACTCTATGAGACATTACTCCCATGGAGGAAAGTGCGCATGGTGACTGTTGTATTCAATACCGATGCATTTTCTGTGTTTCATCAACACTCTGATAGTCCACAGATTACAGATAGCCACCAGACGTGCATCGGAAACTACTACTGGTCTTCTAGGGAACGATCAAAGCGTAGACTGTTTCAGACATTACTCCCATGGAGGAATGTGCGGATGGTGACTGTTGTAATCAATCCTGATGCAATATCTGTGTTTCGTCAACACTCTCATTGTCCACAGATTACAGAATGCCACCAGATGTGCATCGGAAACTACTATAGGTCTTCCAGGGAACGATCAAAGCGTAGACTGTTTGAGACATACCTCCCGTGGAGGAAAGTGCGCATGGTGACTGTTGTATTCAATCACGATGCAATTTCTGTATTTCATCAACACTCTGATAGTCCACAGATTACAGAATGCCACCAGATGTGCATCGGAAGCTACTACTGGTCTTCCACGGAACGATCAAAGCGTAGACTCTATGAGACATTACTCCCATGGAGGAAAGTTCGCATGGTGACTGTTGTATTCAATCCTTTTGCAATTTCTGTGTTTCATCAACACACTGATAGTCCACAGATTACAAAATGCCTCCAGATGTGCATCGGAAACTACTACTGGTCTTCCAGGGAACGATCAAAGAGTAGACTGTTTGAGACATTACTCCCATGCAGGAAAGTTCGCATGGTGACTGTTGTATTCAATCCCGATGTAATTTCTGTGTTTCATCAACACTCATTTAGTGCACAGATTTCAGAATGCATACAGATGTGCATCGGAAACTACTTCTGGTCTTCCAGGGAACGATCAAAGCGTAGACTGTATGAGACACTACTCCCATGGAGGAAAGTGCGCATGGTGACTGTTGTATTCAGTCCCGATGCAATTTCTTTCTTTCATCAACACTCTGATAGTCCACAGATTACAGAATGCCTCCAGATGTGCATCGGAAACTACTACTGGTCTTCCAGGTAACGATCAAAGCGTAAACTCTTTGAGACATTACTCCCATGGACGAAGGTAAGCATCGTGACTATTGTATACAATCCCGATGCAAATTCTGTGTTTCATCAATACTTTGATGGTCAACAGATTACAGAATGCCTCCAGATGTGCATCGGAAACTACAACTGGTCTTCCAGGGATCGATCAATGCGTAGACTGTTTGCGACATTACTCCCATGGAGGAAAGTTCGCATGGTGACTGTTGTATTGAATTCCGATGCAATATCTGTGTTTCATCAACATTCTGATAGTCCACAGATTACAGAATGCCTCCAGATGTGCATCGAAAACTACTACTGGTCTTCCAGGGAACGATCAAAGCGTAGACTGTTTGAGACATTACTCACATGGAGGAAAGTTCGCATGGTGACTGTTGTATTGAATTCCGATGCAATATCTGTGTTTCATCAACATTCTGATAGTCCACAGATTACAGAATGCCTCCAGATGTGCATCGGAAACTACTACTGGTCTTCCAGGGAACGATCAAAGCGTAGACTCAATGAGACATTACTCCCATGGAGGAAAGTTCGCATGGTGACTGTTGTATTCAATACCGATATAATTTCTGTGTTTCATCAACACTCTCATAGTCCACAGATTACAGAATGCCTCCAGATGTGCATCGGAAATTGCTACTGGTCTTCCAGCCAACGACCTAAGCGTAGATTGTTTGAGACATTACTCCCATGGAGGAAAGTGCGCATGGCGACTGTTGTATTCAATCCCGATGCAATTTCTTTGTTTCATCAACAGTCTGATAGTCCACAGATTACAGAATGCCACCAGATGTGCATCGGAAACTACTACTGGTCTTCCAGGGAACGATCAAAGCGTACACTCTATGAGACATTACTCCCATGGAGGAAAGTGCGCATGGTGGTACTTTTGTATTCAATAACGATGCATTTTCTGTGTTTCATCAACACTCTGATAGTCCACAGATTACAGAATGCCACCAGATGTTCATCGGAAACTACTACTGGTCTTCTAGGGAACGATCAAAGCGTAGACTGTTTCAGACATTACTCCCATGGAGGAAAGTGTGGATGGTGACTGTTGTATTCAATATCGATGCAATTTCTGTGTTTCGTCAACACTCTCATAGTCCACAGATTACTGAATGCCACCAGATGTGCATCGGAAACTACTACTGGTCTTCTAGGGAACGATCAAAGCGTAGACTGTTTGAGACATTACTCACATGGAGGAAAGTGCGCATGGTGACTGTTGTATTCAATCCCGAAGCAATTTCTGTGTTTCATCAACCCTCTGATAGTCCACAGATTACAGAATGCCACCAGATGTGCATCGGAAACTACTACTGGTCTTCCAGGGAACGATCAAAGAGTAGACTGTTTGAGACATTACTCACATGGAGTAATGTGCGCATGGTGACTGTTGTATGCAATCACGATGCATTTTCTGTGTTTCATCAACATTCTGATAGTCCACAGATTACAGAATGCCACCAGATGTGCATCGGAAACTACTACTGGTCTTCCAGGTAACGATCAAAGCGTAAACGTTTTGAGACATTACTCCCATGGAGGAAGGTAAGCATCGTGACTGTTATATACAATCCCGATGCAAATTCTGTGTTTCATCAACACTTTGAAGGTCAACAGATTACAGAATGCATCCAGATGTGCATCGGAAACTACAACTGGTCTTCCAGGGATCGATCAATGCGTAGACTGTTTGCGACATTACTCCCATGGAGGAAAGTTCGCATGGTGACTGTTGTATTGAATTCCGATGCAATATCTGTGTTTCATCAACACTCTGATAGTCCACAGATTACAGAATGCCGCCAGATGTGCATCGGAAGCTACTACTGGTCTTCCACGGAACGATCAAAGCGTAGACTCTATGAGACATTACTCCCATGGAGGAAAGTTCGCAAGGTGACTGTTGTATTCAATCCTTTTGCAATTTCTGTGTTTCATCAACACACTGATAGTCCATAGATTACAAAATGCCTCCAGATGTGCATCGGAAACTACTACTGGTCTTCCAGGGAACGATCAAACAGTAGACTGTTTGAGACATACCTCCCGTGGAGGAAAGTGCGCATGGTGACTGTTGTATTCAATCACGATGCAATTTCTGTATTTCATCAACACTCTGATAGTCCACAGATTACAGAATGCCACCAGATGTGCATCGGAAGCTACTACTGGTCTTCCACGGAACGATCAAAGCGTAGACTCTATGAGACATTACTCCCATGGAGGAAAGTTCGCATGGTGACTGTTGTATTCAATCCTTTTGCAATTTCTGTGTTTCATCAACACACTGATAGTCCACAGATTACATAATGCCTCCAGATGTGCATCGGAAACTACTACTGGTCTTCCAGGGAACGATCAAAGAGTAGACTGTTTGAGACATTACTCCCATGGAGGAAAGTTCGCATGGTGACTGTTGTATTCAATCCCGATGTAATTTCTGTGTTTCATCAACACTCATTTGGTGCACAGATTTCAGAATGCATACAGATGTGCATCGGAAACTACTTCTGGTCTTCCAGGGAACGATCAAAGCGTAGACTGTATGAGACACTACTCCCATGGAGGAAAGTGCGCATGGTGACTGTTGTATTCAGTCCCGATGCAATTTCTTTGTTTCATCAACACTCTGATAGTCCACAGATTACAGAATGCCTCCAGATGTGCATCGGAAACTACTACTGGTCTTCCAGGTAACGATCAAAGCGTAAACTCTTTGAGACATTACTCCCATGGACGAAGGTAAGCATCGTGACTATTGTATACAATCCCGATGCAAATTCTGTGTTTCATCCACACTTTGATGGTCAACAGATTACAGAATGCCTCCAGATGTGCATCGGAAACTACAACTGGTCTTCCAGGGATCGATCAATGCGTAGGCTGTTTGCGACATTTATCCCATGGAGGAAAGTTCGCATGGTGATTGTTGTATTGAATTCCGATGCAATATCTGTGTTTCATCAACATTCTGATAGTCCACAGATTACAGAATGCCTCCAGATGTGCATCAGAAACTACTACTGGTCTTCCAGGGAACGATCAAAACGTAGACTCAATGAGACATTACTCCCATGGAGGAAAGTTCGCATGGTGACTGTTGTATTCAATCCCGATATAATTTCTGTGTTTCATCAACACTCTCATAGTCCACAGATTACAGAATGCCACCAGATGTGCATCGGAAATTGCTACTGGTCTTCCAGCCAACGACCATAGCGTAGATTGTTTGAGACATTACTCCCATGGAGGAAAGTGCGCATGGCGACTGTTGTATTCAATCCCGATGCAATTTCTTTGTTTCATCAACAGTCTGATAGTCCACAGATTACCGAATGCCTCCAGATGTGCATCGGAAACTACTACTGGTCTTCCAGGGAACGATCAAAGCGTAGACTGTTTGGGACATTACTCACATGGAGGAAAGTGCGCATGGTGACTGTTGTATTCAATCCCGAAGCAATTTCTGTGTTTCATCAACACTCTGATAGTCCACAGATTACAGAATGCCACCAGATGTGCATCGGAAACTATAACTGGTCTTCCAGGGAACGATCAAAGCGTAGACTGTTTGAGACATTACTCACATGGAGGAAAGTGCGCATGGTGACTGTTGTATTCAATCACGATGCAATTTCTGTGTTTCATCAACACTCTCATAGTCCACAGATTACAGAATGCCTCCAGATGTGCATCGGAAACTACTACTGGTCTTCCAGGGAACGATCAAAGCGTAGACTCAATGAGACATTACTCCCATGGAGGAAAGTTCGCATGGTGACTGTTGTATTCAATACCGATATAATTTCTGTGTTTCATCAACACCCTCATAGTCCACAGATTACAGAATGCCTCCAGATGTGCATCGGAAATTGCTACTGGTCTTCCAGCCAACGACCAAAGCGTAGATTGTTTGAGACATTACTCCCATGGAGGAAAGTGCGCATGGCGACTGTTGTATTCAATCCCGATGCAATTTCTTTGTTCCATCAACAGTCTGATAGTCCACAGATTACAGAATGCCTCCAGATGTGCATCGGAAACTACTACTGGTCTTCCAGGGAACGATCAAAGCGTAGACTGTTTGAGACATTACTCACATGGAGGAAAGTGCGCATGGTGACTGTTGTATTCACTCCCGAAGCAATTTCTGTGTTTCATCAACACTCTGATAGTCCACAGATTACAGAATGCCACCAGATGTGCATCGGAAACTATAACTGGTCTTCCAGGGAACGATCAAAGCGTAGACTGTTTGAGACATTACTCACATGGAGGAAAGTGCGCATGGTGACTGTTGTATTCGATCTCGATGCAATTTCTGTGTTTCATCAACACTCTGATAGTCCACAGATTACAGAATGCCACCAGATGTGCATCGGAAACTACTACTGGTCTTCCAGGGAACGATCAAAGCGTAGACAGTTTGAGACATTACTCACATGGAGGAAAGTGCGCATGGTGACTGTTGTATTCAATCCCGAAGCAATTTCTGTGTTTCATCAACCCTCTGATAGTCCACAGATTACAGAATGCCACCAGATGTGCATCGGAAACTACTACTGGTCTTCCAGGGAACGATCAAAGAGTAGACTGTTTGAGACATTACTCACATGGAGTAATGTGCGCATGGTGACTGTTGTATGCAATCACGATGCATTTTCTGTGTTTCATCAACATTCTGATAGTCCACAGATTACAGAATGCCACCAGATGTGCGTCGGAAACTACTACTGGTCTTCCAGGTAACGATCAAAGCGTAAACGTTTTGAGACATTACTCCCATGGAGGAAAGTAAGCATCGTGACTGTTATATACAATCCCGATGCAAATTCTGTGTTTCATCAACACTTTGAAGGTCAACAGATTACAGAATGCATCCAGATGTGCATCGGAAACTACAACTGGTCTTCCAGGGATCGATCAATGCGTAGACTGTTTGCGACATTACTCCCATGGAGGAAAGTTCGCATGGTGACTGTTGTATTGAATTCCGATGCAATATCTGTGTTTCATCAACACTCTGATAGTCCACAGATTACAGAATGCCGCCAGATGTGCATCGGAAGCTACTACTGGTCTTCCACGGAACGATCAAAGCGTAGACTCTATGAGACATTACTATCATGGATGAAAGTTCGCAAGGTGACTGTTGTATTCAATCCTTTTGCAATATCTGTGTTTCATCAACACACTGATAGTCCATAGATTACAAAATGCCTCCAGATGTGCATCGGAAACTACTACTGGTCTTCCAGGGAACGATCAAACAGTAGACTGTTTGAGACATACCTCCCGTGGAGGAAAGTGCGCATGGTGACTGTTGTATTCAATCACGATGCAATTTCTGTATTTCATCAACACTCTGATAGTCCACAGATTACAGAATGCCACCAGATGTGCATCGGAAGCTACTACTGGTCTTCCACGGAACGATCAAAGCGTAGACTCTATGAGACATTACTCCCATGGAGGAAAGTTCGCATGGTGACTGTTGTATTCAATCCTTTTGCAATTTCTGTGTTTCATCAACACACTGATAGTCCACAGATTACATAATGCCTCCAGATGTGCATCGGAAACTACTACTGGTCTTCCAGGGAACGATCAAAGAGTAGACTGTTTGAGACATTACTCCCATGGAGGAAAGTTCGCATGGTGACTGTTGTATTCAATCCCGATGTAATTTCTGTGTTTCATCAACACTCATTTGGTGCACAGATTTCAGAATGCATACAGATGTGCATCGGAAAATACTTCTGGTCTTCCAGGGAACGATCAAAGCGTAGACTGTATGAGACACTACTCCCATGGAGGAAAGTGCGCATGGTGACTGTTGTATTCAGTCCCGATGCAATTTCTTTGTTCCATCAACACTCTGATAGTCCACAGATTACAGAATGCCTCCAGATGTGCATCGGAAACTACTACTGGTCTTCCAGGTAACGATCAAAGCGTAAACTCTTTGAGACATTACTCCCATGGACGAAGGTAAGCATCGTGACTATTGTATACAATCCCGATGCAAATTCTGTGTTTCATCAACACTTTGATGGTCAACAGATTACAGAATGCCTCCAGATGTGCATCGGAAACTACAACTGGTCTTCCAGGGATCGATCAATGCGTAGACTGTTTGCGACATTTATCCCATGGAGGAAAGTTCGCATGGTGATTGTTGTATTGAATTCCGATGCAATATCTGTGTTTCATCAACATTCTGATAGTCCACAGATTACAGAATGCCTCCAGATGTGCATCGGAAACTACTACTGGTCTTCCAGGGAACGATCAAAACGTAGACTCAATGAGACATTACTCCCATGGAGGAAAGTTCGCATGGTGACTGTTGTAATCAATCCCGATATAATTTCTGTGTTTCATCAACACTCTCATAGTCCACAGATTACAGAATGCCACCAGATGTGCATCGGAAATTGCTACTGGTCTTCCAGCCAACGACCATAGCGTAGATTGTTTGAGACATTACTCCCATGGAGGAAAGTGCGCATGGCGCCTGTTGTATTCAATCCCGATGCAATTTCTTTGTTTCATCAACAGTCTGATAGTCCACAGATTACCGAATGCCTCCAGATGTGCATCGGAAACTACTACTGGTCTTCCAGGGAACGATCAAAGCGTAGACTGTTTGGGACATTACTCACATGGAGGAAAGTGCGCATGGTGACTGTTGTATTCAATCCCGAAGCAATTTCTGTGTTTCATCAACACTCTGATAGTCCACAGATTACAGAATGCCACCAGATGTGCATCGGAAACTATAACTGGTCTTCCAGGGAACGATCAAAGCGTAGACTGTTTGAGACATTACTCACATGGAGGAAAGTGCGCATGGTGACTGTTGTATTCAATCACGATGCAATTTCTGTGTTTCATCAACACTCTGATAGTCCACAGATTACAGAATGACACCAGATGTGCATCAGAAACTACTACTGGTCTTCCAGGGGACGATCAAAGCGTAAACTCTATGAGACATTACTCCCATGGAGGAAAGTGCGCATGGTGACTGTTGTATTCAATACCGATGCATTTTCTGTGTTTCATCAACACTCTGATAGTCCACAGATTACAGAATGCCACCAGATGTGCATCGGAAACTACTACTGGTCTTCTAGGGAACGATCAAAGCGTAGACTGTTTCAGACATTACTCCCATGGAGGAAAGTGCGGATGGTGACTGTTGTATTCAATATCGATGCAATTTCTGTGTTTCGTCAACACTCTCATAGTCCACAGATTACAGAATGACACCAGATGTGCATCGGAAACTACTATAGGTCTTCCAGGGAACGATCAAAGCGTAGACTGTTTGAGACATACCTCCCGTGGAGGAAAGTGCGCATGGTGACTGTTGTATTCAATCACGATGCAATTTCTGTGTATCGTCAACACTCTGATAGTACACAGATTACAGAATGCCACCAGATGTGCATCGGAAGCTACTACTGGTCTTCCACGGAACGATCAAAGCGTAGACTCTATGAGACATTACTCCCATAGAGGAAAGTTCGCAAGGTGACTGTTGTATTCAGTCCCGATGCAATTTCTTTCTTTCATCAACACTCTGATAGTCCACAGATTACAGAATGCCTCCAGATGTGCATCGGAAACTACTACTGGTCTTCCAGGGAACGATCAAAGCGTAGACTCAATGAGACATTACTCCCATGGAGGAAAGTTCGCATGGTGACTGTTGTATTCAATCCCGATATAATTTCTGTGTTTCATCAACACTCTCATAGTCCACAGATTACAGAATGCCTCCAGATGTGCATCGGAAACTACAACTGGTCTTCCAGGGAACGATCAATGCGTAGACTGTTTGCGACATTACTCCCATGGAGGAAAGTTCGCATGGTGACTGTTGTATTGAATTCCGATGCAATATATGTGTTTCATCAACATTCTGATAGTCCACAGATTACAGAATGCCTCCAGATGTGCATCGGAAACTACTACTGGTCTTCCAGGGAACGATCAAAGCGTAGACTGTTTGAGACATTACTCACATGGAGGAAAGTTCGCATGGTGACTGTTGTATTGAATTCCGATGCAATATCTGTGTTTCATCAACATTCTGATAGTCCACAGATTACAGAATGCCTCCAGATGTGCATCGGAAACTACTACTGGTCTTCCAGGGAACGATCAAAGCGTAGACTCAATGGGACATTACTCCCATGGACGAAAGTTCGCATGTTGACTGTTGTATTCAATCCCGATATAATTTCTGTGTTTCATCAACACTCTCATAGTCCACAGATTACAGATTGACTCCAGATGTGCATCGGAAATTGCTACTGGTCTTCCAGCCAACGACCAAAGCGTAGATTGTTTGAGACATTACTCCCATGGAGGAAAGTGCGCATGGCGACTGTTGTATTCAATCCCGATGCAATTTCTTTGTTTCATCAACAGTCTGATAGTCCACAGATTACAGAATGCCTCCAGATGTGCATCGGAAACTACTACTGGTCTTCCAGGGAACGATCAAAGCGTAGACTGTTTGAGACATTACTCACATGGAGGAAAGTGCGCATGGTGACTGTTGTATTCAATCGCGAAGCAATTTCTGTGTTTCATCAACACTCTGATAGTCCACAGATTACAGAATGCCACCAGATGTGCATCGGAAACTATAACTGGTCTTCCAGGGAACGATCAAAGCGTAGACTGTTTGAGACATTACTCACATGGAGGAAAGTGCGCATGGTGACTATTGTATACAATCCCGATGCAAATTCTGTGTTTCATCAACACTTTGATGGTCAACAGATTACAGAATGCCTCCAGATGTGCATCGGAAACTACAACTGGTCTTCCAGGGATCGATCAATGCGTAGACTGTTTGCGACATTTATCCCATGGAGGAAAGTTCGCATGGTGATTGTTGTATTGAATTCCGATGCAATATCTGTGTTTCATCAACATTCTGATAGTCCACAGATTACAGAATGCCTCCAGATGTGCATCGGAAACTACTACTGGTCTTCCAGGGAACGATCAAAACGTAGACTCAATGAGACATTACTCCCATGGAGGAAAGTTCGCATGGTGACTGTTGTAATCAATCCCGATATAATTTCTGTGTTTCATCAACACTCTCATAGTCCACAGATTACAGAATGCCACCAGATGTGCATCGGAAATTGCTACTGGTCTTCCAGCCAACGACCATAGCGTAGATTGTTTGAGACATTACTCCCATGGAGGAAAGTGCGCATGGCGCCTGTTGTATTCAATCCCGATGCAATTTCTTTGTTTCATCAACAGTCTGATAGTCCACAGATTACCGAATGCCTCCAGATGTGCATCGGAAACTACTACTGGTCTTCCAGGGAACGATCAAAGCGTAGACTGTTTGGGACATTACTCACATGGAGGAAAGTGCGCATGGTGACTGTTGTATTCAATCCCGAAGCAATTTCTGTGTTTCATCAACACTCTGATAGTCCACAGATTACAGAATGCCACCAGATGTGCATCGGAAACTATAACTGGTCTTCCAGGGAACGATCAAAGCGTAGACTGTTTGAGACATTACTCACATGGAGGAAAGTGCGCATGGTGACTGTTGTATTCAATCACGATGCAATTTCTGTGTTTCATCAACACTCTGATAGTCCACAGATTACAGAATGACACCAGATGTGCATCAGAAACTACTACTGGTCTTCCAGGGGACGATCAAAGCGTAAACTCTATGAGACATTACTCCCATGGGGGAAAGTGCGCATGGTGACTGTTGTATTCAATACCGATGCATTTTCTGTGTTTCATCAACACTCTGATAGTCCACAGATTACAGAATGCCACCAGATGTGCATCGGAAACTACTACTGGTCTTCTAGGGAACGATCAAAGCGTAGACTGTTTCAGACATTACTCCCATGGAGGAAAGTGCGGATGGTGACTGTTGTATTCAATATCGATGCAATTTCTGTGTTTCGTCAACACTCTCATAGTCCACAGATTACAGAATGACACCAGATGTGCATCGGAAACTACTATAGGTCTTCCAGGGAACGATCAAAGCGTAGACTGTTTGAGACATACCTCCCGTGGAGGAAAGTGCGCATGGTGACTGTTGTATTCAATCACGATGCAATTTCTGTGTATCGTCAACACTCTGATAGTACACAGATTACAGAATGCCACCAGATGTGCATCGGAAGCTACTACTGGTCTTCCATGGAACGATCAAAGCGTAGACTCTATGAGACATTACTCCCATGGAGGAAAGTTCGCAAGGTGACTGTTGTATTCAGTCCCGATGCAATTTCTTTCTTTCATCAACACTCTGATAGTCCACAGATTACAGAATGCCTCCAGATGTGCATCGGAAACTACTACTGGTCTTCCAGGGAACGATCAAAGCGTAGACTCAATGAGACATTACTCCCATGGAGGAAAGTTCGCATGGTGACTGTTGTATTCAATCCCGATATAATTTCTGTGTTTCATCAACACTCTCATAGTCCACAGATTACAGAATGCCTCCAGATGTGCATCGGAAACTACTACTGGTCTTCCAGGTAACGATCAAAGCGTAAACTCTTTGAGACATTACTCCCATGGACGAAGGTAAGCATCGTGACTATTGTATACAATCCCGATGCAAATTCTGTGTTTCATCAATACTTTGATGGTCAACAGATTACAGAATGCCTCCAGATGTGCATCGGAAACTACAACTGGTCTTCCAGGGATCGATCAATGCGTAGACTGTTTGCGACATTACTCCCATGGAGGAAAGTTCGCATGGTGACTGTTGTATTGAATTCCGATGCAATATATGTGTTTCATCAACATTCTGATAGTCCACAGATTACAGAATGCCTCCAGATGTGCATCGGAAACTACTACTGGTCTTCCAGGGAACGATCAAAGCGTAGACTGTTTGAGACATTACTCACATGGAGGAAAGTTCGCATGGTGACTGTTGTATTGAATTCCGATGCAATATCTGTGTTTCATCAACATTCTGATAGTCCACAGATTACAGAATGCCTCCAGATGTGCATCGGAAACTACTACTGGTCTTCCAGGGAACGATCAAAGCGTAGACTGTTTGAGACATTACTCACATGGAGGAAAGTGCGCATGGCGACTGTTGTATTCAATCCCGATGCAATTTCTTTGTTTCATCAACAGTCTGATAGTCCACAGATTACAGAATGCCTCCAGATGTGCATCGGAAACTACTACTGGTCTTCCAGGGAACGATCAAAGCGTAGACTGTTTGAGACATTACTCACATGGAGGAAAGTGCGCATGGTGACTGTTGTATTCAATCCCGAAGCAATTTCTGTGTTTCATCAACACTCTGATAGTCCACAGATTACAGAATGCCACCAGATGTGCATCGGAAACTATAACTGGTCTTCCAGGGAACGATCAAAGCGTAGACTGTTTGAGACATTACTCACATGGAGGAAAGTGCGCATGGTGACTGTTGTATTCAATCCCGAAGCAATTTCTGTGTTTCATCAACACTCTGATAGTCCACAGATTACAGAATGCCACCAGATGTGCATCGGAAACTACTACTGGTCTTCCAGGGAACGATCAAAGAGTAGACTGTTTGAGACATTACTCACATGGAGTAATGTGCGCATGGTGACTGTTGTATGCAATCACGATGCATTTTCTGTGTTTCTTCAACACTCTGATAGTCCACAGATTACAGAATGCCACCAGATGTGCATCGGAAACTACTACTAGTCTTCCAGGTAACGATCAAAGCGTAAACGTTTTGAGACATTACTCCCATGGAGGAAGGTAAGCATCGTGACTGTTATATACAATCCCGATGCAAATTCTGTGTTTCATCAACACTTTGAAGGTCAACAGATTACAGAATCCATCCAGATGTGCATCGGAAACTACAACTGGTCTTCCAGGGATCGATCAATGCGTAGACTGTTTGCGACATTACTCCCATGGAGGAAAGTTCGCATGGTGACTGTTGTATTGAATTCCGATGCAATATCTGTGTTTCATCAACACTCTGATAGTCCACAGGTTACAGAATGCCTCCAGATGTGCATCGGAAACTACTACTGGTCTTCCAGGGAACGATCAAAGCGTAGACTCTTTGAGACATTACTCCCATGGAGGAAGGTTAGCTTGGTGACTGTTGTATTCTTTCCCGATATAATTTGTGTGTTTCATCAACACTCTGATAGTCCACAGATTACAGAATGCCACCAGATGTGCATCGGAAACTACTACTGGTCTCCCAGGGAGCGATCAAATCGTAGACTGTGTCAGACACTACTTCCATGGAGGGAAGTGCGCATGGTGACTGTTGTATTCAATCCCGATGCAATTTCTGTGATTGATCAACACTCTGATAGTCCACAGATTTTAGAATGCCTAAAGATGTGCATCGGAAACTACCTCTGGTCTTCCAGGGAACGATCATAGCGTAGACTGTATGAGACACTACTCCCATGGAGGAAAGTGCGCATGGTGACTGTTGTATTCAATCCCGTAGCAATTTCTGTGTTTCATCAACACTCTGATAGTCTACAGATTACAGAATGCCACCAGATGTGCATCGGAAACTACTACTGGTCTTCCAGGGAACGATCAAGGCGTAGACAGTTTGAAACATACCTCCCGTGGAGGAAAGTGCGCATGGTGACTGTTGTATTCAATCACGATACAATTTCTGTGTTTCATCAACACTCTGATAGTCCACAGATTTTAGAATGCCTAAAGAAGTGCACCGGAAACTGCTTCTCCTCTTCCAGGAAACGATCATAGCGTAGACTGTATGAGACACTACTCCCATGGAGGAAAGGTCGCATGGTGACTGTTGTATTCAATCACGATGCAATTTCTGTGTTTCATCAACACTCTGATAGTCCACAGATTACAGAATGCCACCAGATGTGCATCGGAATCTACTACTGGTCTTCCAGGGAACGATCAAAGCGTATACTGTTTGAGAATTACTCCCGTGGAGGAAAGTGCACATTGTGACTGTTGCATACACTCCCGATGCAATTTCTGTGTTTCATCAACACTCTGATAGTCCACAGATTACAGAATGTCTCCAGATGTGCATCGGAAGCTACTACTGGTATTCCAGGGAACGATCAAAGCGTAGACTGTTTGAGACATTACTCCCATGGAGGAAAGTGCGCATGGTGACTGTTGTATTCAATCCCGATGCAATTTCTGTGTTTCATCAACACTCAGTTAATCCACAGGTTTTAGAGAGCCTCCAGATGTGCATCGGAAACTACTTCTGGTCTTCCAGGGAACGATCATAGCGTAGACTGTATGAGACACTACTCCCAGGGAGGAAAGTGCGCATGGTGACTGTTGTATTCAATCCTGACGCAATTTCTGTGTATCATCAACACTCTGATAGTCCACAGATTACAGTATGCCTCCACATGTGCATCGGAACCTACAACTGGTCTTCCAGGGAACGATCAAAGCGCAAACTCTTTGAGACATTACTCCCATGGAGGAACGTAAGCATCGTGACTGTTGTATACAATCCCGATGCAAATTCTGTGTTTCATCAACAGTCTGATAGTCCACAGATTACAGAATGCCTCCAGATGTGCATCGGAAACTACTACTGGTCTTCCAGGGAACGATCAAAGCGTAGACTGTTTGAGACATTACTCACATGGAGGAAAGTGCGCATGGTGACTGTTGTATTCAATCCCGAAGCAATTTCTGTGTTTCATCAACCCTCTGATAGTCCACAGATTACAGAATGCCACCAGATGTGCATCGGAAACTACTACTGGTCTTCCAGGGAACGATCAAAGAGTAGACTGTTTGAGACATTACTCACATGGAGTAATGTGCGCATGGTGACTGTTGTATGCAATCACGATGCAATTTCTGTGTTTCATCAACACTCTGATAGTCCACAGATTTCAGAATGCCTCCAGATGTGCATCGGAAACTACTTCTGGTCTTCCAGGGAACGATCAAAGCGTAGACTGTTTGCGACATTACTCCCATGGAGGAAAGTTCGCATGGTGACTGTTGTATTGAATTCCGATGCAATATCTGTGTTTCATCAACATACTGATAGTCCACAGATTACAGAATGCCTCCAGATGTACATCGGAAACTACTACTGGTCTTCCAGGGAACGATCAAAGCGTAGACTCTATGAGACATTACTCCCACGGAGGAAAGTTCGCATGGTGACTGTTGTATTAAATCCCGATATAATTTCTGTGTTTCATCAACACTCTCATAGTCCACAGATTACAGAATGCCTCCTGATGTGCATCGGAAATTGCTACTGGTCTTCCAGCCAACGATCAAATCGTAAATTGTTTGAGACATTACTCCCATGGAGGAAAGTGCGCATGGTGACTGTTGTATTCTATCCCGATGCAATTTCTTTGTTTCATCAACAGTCTGATAGTCCACAGATTACAGAATGCCTCCAGATGTGCATCGGAAACTACTACTGGTCTTCCAGGGAACGATCAAAGCGTAGACTGTTTGAGACATTACTCACATGGAGGAAAGTGCGCATGGTGACTGTTGTATTCAATCCCGAAGCAATTTCTGTGTTTCATCAACTCTCTGATAGTCCACAGATTACAGAATGCCACCAGATGTGCATCGGAAACTACTACTGGTCTTCCAGGGAACGATCAAAGAGTAGACTGTTTGAGACATTACTCACATGGAGTAATGTGCGCATGGTGACTGTTGTATGCAATCACGATGCAATTTCTGTGTTTCATCAACACTCTGATAGTCCACAGATTTCAGAATGCCTCCAGATGTGCATCGGAAACTACTTCTGGTCTTCCAGGGAACGATCAAAGCGTAGACTGCATGAGACACTACTCCCATGGAGGAAGGTAAGCATCGTGACTGTTATATACAATCCCGATGCAAATTCTGTGTTTCATCAACACTTTGAAGGTCAACAGATTACAGAATGCATCCAGATGTGCATCGGAAACTACAACTGCCTTCCAGGGATCGATCAATGCGTAGAATGTTTGCGACATTACTCCCATGGAGGAAAGTTCGCATGGTGACTGTTGTATTGAATTCCGATGCAATATCTGTGTTTCATCAACACTCTGATAGTCCACAGATTACAGATTGCCTCCAGATGTGCATCGGAAACTACTACTGGTCTTCCAGGGATCGATCAATGCGTAGATTGTTTGAGACATTACTCCCATGGAGGAAAGTTCGCATGTTGACTGTTGTATTCAATCCCGATGTAATTTCTGTGTTTGATCAACACTCTGATAGGGCACAGATTACAGAATGCCACAAGATGTGCTTCGGAAACTACTACTGGTCATCCAGGGAACGATCAAAGCGTTGACTGTTTCAGACATTACTCCCATGGAGGAAAGTGTGGATGGTGACTGTTGTATTCAATCCCGATATAATTTCTGTGTTTCATCAACAGTCTGATAGTCCACAGATTACAGAATGCCTCCAGATGTGCATCGGAAACTACTACTGGTCTTCCAGGCAACGACCAAAGCGTAGACTGTTTGAGACATTACTACCATGGAGGGAGGTAAGCATCGTGAATGTTGTATACAATCCCGAATCAATTTCTGTGTTTCATCAACACTTTGAAGGTCAACAGATTACAGATTGCCTCCAGATGTGCATCGGAAACTACTACTGGTCTTCCATGGATCGATCAATGCGTAGATTGTTTGAGACATTACTCTCATGGAGGAAAGTTCGCATGGTGACTGTTGTATTCAATCCCGATATAATTTCTGTGTTTGATCATCACTCTGATAGAGCACAGATTACAGAATGCCACAAGATGTGCATCGGAAACTACTACTGGTCTTCCAGGGAACGATCAAAGCGTTGACTGTTTCAGACATTACTCCCATGGAGGAAAGTGTGGATGGTGACTGTTGTATTCAATCCCGATATAATTTCTGTGTTTCATCAACACTCTGATAGTCCACAGATTACAGAATGCCTCCAGATGTGTATTGGAAACTACTACTGGTCTTCCAGGGAACGATCAAAACGTAGACTGTTTGAGACATTATCTCGTAGAGGAAAGTGCGCATGGTGACTGTTGTTTTCAATCCCGATGCAATATCTGAGTTTCATCAATACTCTGATAGTCCACAGATTACAGAATGGAACCAAATTTGCATCGGAAACTACTACTGGTCTTCCAGGGAACTTTCAAAGCGTAGACTGATTCAGACATTACTCCTGTGAAGGAAAGTGCGCATGGTGACTGTTCTATTCAATACCGATGCATTTTCTGTGTTTCATCAACACTCTGATAGTCCACAGATTACAAAATGCCTCCAGATGTGCATCGGAAACTACTACTGGTCTTCCAGGGAACGATCAAAGCGTAGAGTGTTTAAGACATTACTCCCATGGAGGAAAGTGCGCATGGTGACTGTTGTATTCAATCCCGATGTAATTCCTGTGTTTCATCAACACTCAGTTAGTGCACAGATTTCAGAATGCCTCCAGATGTGCATCGGAAACTACTTCTGGTCTTCGAGGGAACGATCAAAGCGTAGACTGTATGAGACACTACTCCCATGGAGGAAAGTGCGCATGGTGACTGTTGTATTCAATCCCGATGCAATTTCTTTGTTTCATCAACACTCTGATAGTCCACAGATTATAGAATGCAACCAGATGTGCATCGGAAACTACTACTGGTCTTCCAGGGAACGATCAAAGCGTAGACTGTTTCAGACATTACTCCTGTGGAGGAAAGTGCGCATGGTGACTGTTGTATTCAATCCCGATGCAATTTCTGTGTTTCATCAACACTCTGATAGTCCACAGATTACAGAATGCCACCAGATGTGCATCGGATACTACTACTGGTCTTCCAGGGAACGATCATAGCGTAGACTGTTTCAGACATTACTCCCATGGAGGAAAGTGCGGATGGTGATTGTTGTATTCAATCCCGATGCAATTTCTGTGTTTCATCAACACTCTGATAGTCCACAGATTACAGAATGCCACCAGATGTGCATCGGAGCTACTACTGGTCTGCCAGGGAACAATCAAAGCTTATACTGTTTGAGAATTACTCCCGTGGAGGAAAGTGCGCATGGTGACTGTTGTATTCACTCCCGATGCAATTTCTGTGTTTCATCAACACTCTGATAGTCCACAGATTGCAGAATGTCTCCAGATGTGCATCGGAAGCTACTACTGGTCTTCCAGGGAACGATCAAAGCGTAGACTGTTTGAGACACTACTCCCATGGAGGAAAGTGCGCATGGTGACTGTTGTATTCAATCACGATGCAATTTCTGTGTTTCGTCAACACTCTGATAGTCCACAGATTACAGAATGCCACCAGATGTGCATCGGAAGCTACTACTGGTCTTCCACGGAACGATCAAAGCGTAGACTCTATGAGACATTACTCCCATGGAGGAAAGTTCGCAAGGTGACTGTTGTATTCAATCCTTTTGCAATTTCTGTGTTTCATCAACACACTGATAGTCCATAGATTACAAAATGCCTCCAGATGTGCATCGGAAACTATTACTGGTCTTCCAGGGAACAATCAAAGAGTAGACTGTTTGAGACATTACTCCCATGGAGGAAAGTTCGCATGGTGACTGCTGTATTCAATCCCGATGTAATTTCTGTGTTTCATCAACACTCATTTAGTGCACAGATGTCACAATGCATACAGATGTGCATCGGAAACTACTTCTGGTCTTCCAGGGAACGATCAAAGCGTAGACTGTATGAGACACTACTCCCATGGAGGGAAGTGCGCATGGTGACTGTTGTATTCAGTCCCGATGCAATTTTTTTCTTTCATCAACACTCTGATAGTCCACAGATTACAGAATGCCTCCAGATGTGCATCGGAAACTACTACTGGTCTTCCAGGTAACGATCAAAGCGTAAACTCTTTGAGACATTACTCCCATGGACGAAGGTAAGCATCGTGACTATTGTATACAGTCCCGATGCAAATTCTGTGTTTCATCAATACTTTGATGGTCAACAGATTACAGAATGCCTCCAGATGTGCATCGGAAACTACAACTGGTCTTCCAGGGAACGATCAAAGCGCAAACTCTTTGAGACATTACTCCCATGGAGGAACGTAAGCATCGTGACTGTTGTATACAATCCCGATGCAAATTCTGTGTTTCATCAACAGTCTGATAGTCCACAGATTACAGAAAGCCACCAGATGTGCATCGGATACTATTACTGGTCTTCCAGGGAACGATCATAGCGTAGACTGTTTCAGACATTACTCCCATGGAGGAAAGTGCGGATGGTGATTGTTGTATTCAATCCCGATGCAATTTCTGTGTTTCATCAACACTCTGATAGTCCACAGATTACAGAATGCCACCAGATGTGCATCGGAAGCTACTACAGGTCTGCCAGGGAACAATCAAAGCTTATACTGTTTGAGAATTACTCCCGTGGAGGAAAGTGCGCATGGTGACTGTTGTATTCACTCCCGATGCAATTTCTGTGTTTCATCAACACTCTGATAGTCCACAGATTACAGAATGTCTCCAGATGTGCATCGGAAGCTACTACTGGTCTTCCAGGGAACGATCAAATCGTAGACTGTTTGAGACATACCTCCCGTGGAGGAAAGTGCGCATGGTGACTGTTGTATTAAATCACGATGCAATTTCTGTGTTTCGTCAACACTCTGATAGTCCACAGTTTACAGAATGCCACCAGATGTGCATCGGAAGCTACTACTGGTCTTCCACGGAACGATCAAAGCGTAGACTCTATGAGACATTACTCCCATGGAGGAAAGTTCGCAAGGTGTCTGTTGTATTCAATCCTTTTGCAATTTCTGTGTTTCATCAACACACTGATAGTCCATAGATTACAAAATGCCTCCAGATGTGCATCGGAAACTACTACTGGTCTTCCAGGGAACGATCAAAGGGTAGACTGTTTGAGACATTACTCCCATGGAGGAAAGTTCGCATGGTGACTGCTGTATTCAATCCCGATGTAATTTCTGTGTTTCATCAACACTCATTTAGTGCACAGATGTCACAATGCATACAGATGTGCATCGGAAACTACTTCTGGTCTTCCAGGGAACGATCAAAGCGTAGACTGTATGAGACACTACTCCCATGGAGGAAAGTGCGCATGGTGACTGTTGTATTCAGTCCCGATGCAATTTCTTTCTTTCATCAACACTCTGATAGTCCACAGATTACAGAATGCCTCCAGATGTGCATCGGAAACTACTACTGGTCTTCCAGGTAACGATCAAAGCGTAAACTCTTTGAGACATTACTCCCATGGACGAAGGTAAGCATCGTGACTATTGTATACAATCCCGATGCAAATTCTGTGTTTCATCAATACTTTGATGGTCAACAGATTACAGAACGCCTCCAGATGTGCATCGGAAACTACAACTGGTCTTCCAGGGATCGATCAATGCGTAGACTGTTTGCGACATTACTCCCATGGTGGAAAGTTCGCATGGTGACTGTTGTATTGAATTCCGATGCAATATCTGTGTTTCATCAACATACTGATAGTCCACAGATTACAGAATGCCTCCAGATGTACATCGGAAACTACTACTGGTCTTCCAGGGAACGATCAAAGCGTAGACTCTATGAGACATTACTCCCACGGAGGAAAGTTCGCATGGTGACTGTTGTATTAAATCCCGATATAATTTCTGTGTTTCATCAACACTCTCATAGTCCACAGATTACAGAATGCCTCCAGATGTGCATCGGAAATTGCTACTGGTCTTCCAGCCAACGATCAAAGCGTAAATTGTTTGAGACATTACTCCCATGGAGGAAAGTGCGCATGGTGACTGTTGTATTCTATCCCGATGCAATTTCTTTGTTTCATCAACAGTCTGATAGTCCACAGATTACAGAATGCCTCCAGATGTGCATCGGAAACTACTACTGGTCTTCCAGGGAACGATCAAAGCGTAGACTGTTTGAGACATTACTCACATGGAGGAAAGTGCGCATGGTGACTGTTGTATTCAATCCCGAAGCAATTTCTGTGTTTCATCAACACTCTGATAGTCCACAGATTACAGAATGCCACCAGATGTGCATCGGAAACTACTACTGGTCTTCCAGGGAACGATCAAAGAGTAGACTGTTTGAGACATTACTCACATGGAGTAATGTGCGCATGGTGACTTTTGTATGCAATCACGATGCAATTTCTGTGTTTCATCAACACTCTGATAGTCCACAGATTTCAGAATGCCTCCAGATGTGCATCGGAAACTACTTCTGGTCTTCCAGGGAACGATCAAAGCGTAGACTGCATGAGACACTACTCCCATGGAGGAAGGTAAGCATCGTGACTGTTATATACAATCCCGATGCAAATTGTGTGTTTCATCAACACTTTGAAGGTCAACAGATTACAGAATGCATCCAGATGTGCATCGGAAACTACAACTGGTCTTCCAGGGATCGATCAATGCGTAGAATGTTTGCGACATTACTCCCATGGAGGAAAGTTCGCATGGTGACTGTTGTATTGGATTCCGATGCAATATCTGTGTTTCATCAACACTCTGATAGTCCACAGATTACAGATTGCCTCCAGATGTGCATCGGAAACTACTACTGGTCTTCCAGGGATCGATCAATGCGTAGATTGTTTGAGACATTACTCCCATGGAGGAAAGTTGGCATGGTGACTGTTGTATTCAATCCCGATGTAATTTCTGTGTTTGATCAACACTCTGATAGGGCACAGATTACAGAATGCCACAAGATGTGCTTCGGAAACTACTACTGGTCATCCAGGGAACGATCAAAGCGTTGACTGTTTCAGACATTACTCCCATGGAGGAATGTGTGGATGGTGTCTGTTGTATTCAATCCCGATATAATTTCTGTGTTTCATCAACAGTCTGATAGTCCACAGATTACAGAATGCCTCCAGATGTGCATCGGAAACTACTACTGGTCTTCCAGGCAACGACCAAAGCGTAGACTGTTTGAGACATTACTACCATGGAGGGAGGTAAGCATCGTGAATGTTGTATACAATCCCGAATCAATTTCTGTGTTTCATCAACACTTTGAAGGTCAACAGATTACAGATTGCCTCCAGATTTGCATCGGAAACTACTACTGGTATTCCATGGATCGATCAGTGCGTAGATTGTTTGAGACATTACTCTCATGGAGGAAAGTTCGCATGGTGACTGTTGTATTCAATCCCGATATAATTACTGTGTTTGATCAACACTCTGATAGAGCACAGATTACAGAATGCCACAAGATGTGCATCGGAAACTACTACTGGTCTTCCAGGGAACGATCAAAGCGTTGACTGTTTCAGACATTACTCCCATGGAGGAAAGTATGGATGGTGACTGTTGTATTCAATCCTGATATAATTTCTGTGTTTCATCAACACTCTGATAGTCCACAGATTACAGAATGCCTCCAGATGTGTATTGGAAACTACTACTGGTCTTCCAGGGAACGATCAAAACGTAGACTGTTTGAGACATTATCTCGTAGAGGAAAGTGCGCATGGTGACTGTTGTTTTCAATCCCGATGCAATATCTGAGTTTCATCAATACTCTGATAGTCCACAGATTACAGAATGGAACCAAATTTGCATCGGAAACTACTACTGGTCTCCCAGGGAACTTTCAACGCGTAGACTGATTCAGACATTACTCCTGTGAAGGAAAGTGCGCATGGTGACTGTTCTATTCAATACCGATGCATTTTCTGTGTTTCATCAACACTCTGCTAGTCCACAGATTACAAAATGCCTCCAGATGTGCATCGGAAACTACTACTGGTCTTCCAGGGAACGATCAAAGCGTAGAGTGTTTAAGACATTACTCCCATGGAGGAAAGTGCGCATGGTGACTGTTGTATTCAATCCCGATGTAATTCCTGTGTTTCATCAACACTCAGTTAGTGCACAGATTTCAGAATGCCTCCAGATGTGCATCGGAAACTACTTCTGGTCTTCGAGGGAACGATCAAAGCGTAGACTGTATGAGACACTACTCCCATGGAGGAAAGTGCGCATGGTGACTGTTGTATTCAATCCCGATGCAATTTCTTTGTTTCATCAACACTCTGATAGTCCACAGATTATAGAATGCAACCAGATGTGCATCGGAAACTACTACTGGTCTTCCAGGGAACGATCAAAGCGTATACTGTTTCAGACATTACTCCTGTGGAGGAAAGTGCGCATGGTGACTGTTGTATTCAATCCCGATGCAATTTCTGTGTTTCATCAACACTCTGATAGTCCACAGATTACAGAATGCCACCAGATGTGCATCGGATACTACTACTGGTCTTCCAGGGAACGATCATAGCGTAGACTGTTTCAGACATTACTCCCATGGAGGAAAGTGCGGATGGTGATTGTTGTATTCAATCCCGATGCAATTTCTGTGTTTCATCAACACTCTGATAGTCCACAGATTGCAGAATGTCTCCAGATGTGCATCGGAAGCTACTACTGGTCTTCCAGGGAACGATCAAAGCGTAGACTGTTTGAGACATACCTCCCGTGGAGGAAAGTGCGCATGGTGACTGTTGTATTCAATCACGATGCAATTTCTGTGTTTCGTCAACACTCTGATAGTCCACAGATTACAGAATGCCACGAGATGTGCATCGGAAGCTACTACTGGTCTTTCACGGAACGATCAAAGCGTAGACTCTATGAGACATTACTCCCAAGGAGGAAAGTTCGCAAGGTGACTGTTGTATTCAATCCTTTTGCAATTTCTGTGTTTCATCAACACACTGATAGTCCATAGATTACAAAATGCCTCCAGATGTGCATCGGAAACTACTACTGGTCTTCCAGGGAACAATCAAAGAGTAGACTGTTTGAGACATTACTCCCATGGAGGAAAGTTCGCATGGTGACTGCTGTATTCAATCCCGATGTAATATCTGTGTTTCATCAACACTCATTTAGTGCACAGATGTCACAATGCATACAGATGTGCATCGGAAACTACTTCTGGTCTTCCAAGGAACGATCAAAGCGTAGACTGTATGAGACACTACTCCCATGGAGGAAAGTGCGCATGGTGACTGTTGTATTCAGTCCCGATGCAATTTCTTTCTTTCATCAACACTCTGATAGTCCACAGATTACAGAATGCCTCCAGATGTGCATCGGAAACTACTACTGGTCTTCCAGGTAACGATCAAAGCGTAAACTCTTTGAGACATTACTCCCATGGACGAAGGTAAGCATCGTGACTATTGTATACAGTCCCGATGCAAATTCTGTGTTTCATCAATACTTTGATGGTCAACAGATTACAGAATGCCTCCAGATGTGCATCGGAAACTACAACTGGTCTTCCAGGGATCGATCAATGCGTAGACTGTTTGCGACATTACTCCCATGGGGGAAAGTTCGCATGGTGACTGTTGTATTGAATTCCGATGCAATATCTGTGTTTCATCAACATTCTGATAGTCCACAGATTACAGAATGCCTCCAGATGTACATCGGAAACTACTACTGGTCTTCCAGGGAACGATCAAAGCGTAGACTCTATGAGACATTACTCCCACGGAGGAAAGTTCGCATGGTGAATGTTATATTCAATCCCGAAGCAATTTCTGTGTTTCATCAACCCTCTAAAAGTCCACAGATTACAGAATGCCACCAGATGTGCATCGGAAACTACTACTGGTCTTCCAGGGAACGATCAAAGAGTAGACTGTTTGAGACATTACTCCCATGGAGGAAAGTTCGCATGGTGACTGTTATATACAATCCCGATGCAAATTCTGTGTTTCATCAACACTTTGAAGGTCAACAGATTACAGAATGCATCCAGATGTGCATCGGAAACTACAACTGGGCTTCCAGGGATCGATCAATGCGTAGACTGTTTGCGACATTACTCCCATGGAGGAAAGTTCGCATGGTGACTGTTGTATTGAATTCCGATGCAATATCTGTGTTTCATCAACACTCTGATAGTCCACAGATTACAGAATTTCGCCAGATGTGCATCGGAAACTACTACTGGTCTTCCAGGGAACGATCAAAGCGTAGACTCTTTGAGACATTACTCCCATGGAGGAAAGTTAGCTTGGTGACTGTTGTATTCTTTCCCGATATAATTTGTGTGTTTCATCAACACTCTGATAGTCCACAGATTACAGAATGCCACCAGATGTGCATCGGAAACTACTACTGGTCTCCCAGGGAACGATCAAATCGTAGACTGCGTCAGACACTACTCCCATGGAGGGAAGTGCGCATGGTGACTGTTGTATTCAATCCCGATGCAATTTCTGTGTTTCATCAACACTCAGTTAATCCACAGGTTTTAGAGAGCCTCCAGATGTGCATCGGAAAATACTTCTGGTCTTCCAGGGAACGATCATAGCGTAGACTGTATGAGACACTACTCCCAGGGAGGAAAGTGCGCATGGTGACTGTTGTATTTAATCCTGACGCAATTTCTGTGTATCATCAACACTCTGATAGTCCACAGATTACAGTATGCCTCCACATGTGCATCGGAAACTACTACTGGTCTTCCAGGGAACGATCAAAGCGCAAACTCTTTGAGACATTACTCCCATGGAGGAACGTAAGCATCGTGACTGTTGTATACAATCCCGATGCAAATTCTGTGTTTCATCAACACTTTGAATGTCAACAGATTACAGAATGCCTCCAGATGTGCATCGGAAACTACTACTGGTCTTCCAGGGATCGATCAATGCGTAGACTGTTTGAGACATTACTCCCATGGAGGAAAGTTCGCATGGTTACTGTTGTATTGAATTCCAATGCAATTTCTGTGTTTCATCAACACTCTGATAGTCCACAGATTACAGAATGCCTCCAGATGTGCATCGGAAACTACTACTGGTCTTCAAGGGAACGATCAAAGCGTAGAGTGTTTGAGAATTACTCCCGTGGAGGAAAGTGCGCATAGTTACTGTTGTATTCAATCCCGATGTAATTTCTGTGTTTGATCAACACTCTGATAGTGCACAGATTACAGAATGCCACAAGATGTGCTTCGGAAACTGCTACTGGTCATCCAGGGAACGATCAAAGCGTTGACTGTTTCAGACATTACTCCCATGGAGGAAAGTGTGGATGGTGACTGTTGTATTCAATCCCGATATAATTTCTGTGTTTCATCAACAGTCGGATAGTCCACAGATTACAGAATGCCTCCAGATGTGCATCGGAAACTACTACTGGTCTTCCAGGCAACAACCAAAGCGTAGACTGTTTGAGACATTACTACCATGGAGGGAGGTAAGCATCGTGAATGTTGTATACAATCCCGAATCAATTTCTGTGTTTCATCAACACTTTGAAGGTCAACAGATTACAGATTGCCTCCAGATGTGCATCGGAAACTACTACTGGTCTTCCATGGATCGATCAATGCGTAGATTGTTTGAGACATTACTCTCATGGAGGAATGTTCGCATGGTGACTGTTGTATTCAATCCCGATATAATTTCTGTGTTTGATCAACACTCTGATAGTGCACAGATTACAGAATGCCACAAGATGTGCATCGGAAACTACGACTGGTCTTCCAGGGTACGATCAAAGCGTTGACTGTTTCAGACATTACTCCCATGGAGGAAAGTGTGGATGGTGACTGTTGTATTCAATCCCGATATATTTTCTGTGTTTCATCAACACTCTGATAGTCCACAGATTACAGAATGCCTCCAGATGTGTATTGGAAACTACTACTGGTCTTCCAGGGAACGATCAAAACGTAGACTGTTTGAGACATTATCTCGTAGAGGAAAGTGCGCATGGTGACTGTTGTATTCAATCCCGATGCAATTTCTGAGTTTCATCAATACTCTGATAGTCCACAGATTACAGAATGGAACCAAATTTGAATCGGAAACTACTACTGGTCCTCCAGGGAACTTTCAAAACGTAGACTGTTTGAGACATTACTCCCATGGAGGAGAGTGCGAATGGTGACTGTTGTACTCAATCCCGATGCGATTTCTGTGTTTCATCAACACTCTGATAGTCCACAGATTACAGAATGCCACCAGATGGGCATCGGAAACTCCAACTGGTATTCCAGGGGACGATTAAAGCGTAGACTGTTTGAGACAGTACTCCCGTGGAGGGAAGTGCGCATGGTGACTGTTGTATTCAATCCCGATGCAATTTCTGTGTTTGATCAACACTCTGATAGTCCACAGATTACAGAATGCCTCCAGATGTGCATCGCAAACTACTACAGGTCTTCCAAGTAATGATCAAAGCGTACTCTGTTAGAGATATTTCTAACTTGGAGGAAAGTGCGCATGGTGACTGTTGTAAACTATCCTGATGCAATTTCTGTTTTTCATCAACACTCTGATAGCCCACAGATTACAGAATGCCACCAGACGTGCATCGGAAACTACTACTGGTCTTCCAGGGAACGATGAAATCGTAGACTGATTCAGACATTACTCCTGTGAAGGAAAGTGCGCATGGTGACTGTTCTATTCAATACCGATGCATTTTCTGTGTTTCATCAACACTCTGATAGTCCACAGATTACAAAATGCCTCCAGATGTGCACCGGAAACTACTACTGGTCTTCCAGGGAACGATCAAAGCGTAGAGTGTTTAAGATATTACTCCCATCGAGGAAAGTGCGCATGGTGCCTGTTGTATTCAATCCCGATGTAATTTCTGTGTTTCATCAACACTCAGTTAGTGCACAGATTTAAGAATGCCTCCAGATGTGCATCGGAAACTACTTCTGGTCTTCAAGGGAACGATCAAAGCGTAGACTGTATGAGACACTACTCCCATGGAGGAAAGTGCGCATGGTGACTGTTGTATTCAATCCCGATGCAATTTCTTTGTTTCATCAACACTCTGATAGTCCACAGATTATAGAATGCAACCAGATGTGCATCGGAAACTACTACTGGTCTTCCAGGGAACGATCAAAGCGTAGACTGTTTCAGACATTACTCCTGTGGAGGAAAGTGCGCATGGTGACTGTTGTATTCAATCCCGATGCAATTTCTGTGTTTCATCAACACTCTGATAGTCCACAGATTACAGAATGCCACCAGATGTGCATCGGATACTACTACTGGTCTTCCAGGGAACGATCATAGCGTAGACTGTTTCAGACATTACTCCCATGGAGGAAAGTGCGGATGGTGATTGTTGTATTCAATCCCGATGCAATTTCTGTGTTTCATCAACACTCTGATAGTCCACAGATTACAGAATGCCACCAGATGTGCATCGGAAACTACTACTGGTTTTCCAGGGAACGATCAAGGCGTAGACTGTTTGAAACATGCCTCCTGTGGAGGAAAGTGCGCATGGTGACTGTTGTATTCAATCACGATACAATTTCTGTGTTTCATCAACACTCTGATAGTCCACAGATTTCAGAATGCCTAAAGATGTGCATCGGAAACTACTTCTCCTCTTCCAGGGAACGATCATAGCGTAGACTGTATGAGACACTACTCCCATGGAGGAAAGTTCGCATGGTGACTGTTGTATTCAATCCCGATGCAATTTCTGTGTTTCATCAACACTCTGATAGTCCACAGATTACAGAATGCCACCAGATGTGCATCGGAAGCTACTACTGGTCTGCCTGGGAACAATCAAAGCTTATACTGTTTGCGAATTACTCCCGTGGAGGAAAGTGCGCATGGTTACTGTTGTATTCACTCCCGATGCAATTTCTGTGTTTCATCAACACTCTGATAGTCCACAGATTACAGAATGTCTCCAGATGTGAATCGGAAGCTACTACTGGTCTTCCAGGGAACGATCAAAGCGTAGACTGTTTGAGACATTACTCCCATGGAGGAAAGTGCGCATGGTGACTGTTGTATTCATTCCCGACGCAATTTCTGTGTTTGATCAACACTCAGTTAGTCCACAGGTTTTAGAATGCCTCCAGATGTGCATCGGAAACTACTTCTGGTCTTCCAGGGAAGGATCATAGCGTAGATTGTATGAGACAATATTCCCAGGGAGGAAAGTGCGCATGGTGACTGTTGTATACAATCCAGATGCAATTTTGGTGTTTCATCAACACTCTGATAGTCCACAGATTACAGAATGCCTCCACATGTGCATCGGAAACTACTACTGGTCTTCCCGGGAACGATCAAAGCGCAAACTCTGGGAGACATTACTCCCATGGAGGAAAGTGCGCATGGTGACTTTTGTATTCAATCCCGATGCATTTTCTGTGTTTCATCAACACTTTGAAGGTCAACAGATTACAGGTTGCCCCCAGATGTGCATCGGAAACTACTACTGGTCTTCCAGGGAACGATCAAAGCGTAGACTTTTTGAGACATTACTTCCGTAGAGGAAAGTGCGATTGGTGACTGTTGTATTCAATCCCGATGCAGTTTCTGAGTTTCATCAATACTCTGATAGTCCACAGATTACAGAATGCCACCAGATTTGCATCGGAAACTACTACTGGTCTTCCAGGGATCGATCAATGCGTAGACTGTTTGAGACATTACTCCATGGAGGAAAGTTCGCATGGTTACTGTTGTATTGAATTCCAATGCAATTTCTGTGTTTCATCAACACTCTGATAGTGGACAGATTACAGAATGCCTCCAGATGGGCATCGGTAACTACTACTGGTCTTCCAGGGAACGATCACAGCGTAGACTCTTTGAGACATTACTCCCATGGAGGAAAGTGCGAATGGTGACTGTTGTATTCAATCCCGATGCTATTTCTGTGTTTCATCATCACTCTGATAGTCCACAAATTACAGAATGCCTCCAGATGTGCATCGGAAACTACTACTGGTCTTCCAGGCAACGATCAAAGCGTAGACTGTTTGAGACATTACTCCCATGGAAGAAAGTGCGCATGGTGACTGTTGTATTCAATCCCGATGCAATTTCTGAGTCTCATCAACACACTGATAGTCCACAGATTACAGAATGCCACCAGATGTGCATCGGAAACTACTACTGGTCTTAAAGGGAAAGATCAATGCGTAGACTGTTTCAGACATTACTCCCATGGAGGATGGTGCGGATGGTGACTGTTGTATTCAATCCCGATGCAATTTCTGTGTTTCAGCAACACTCTGATTGTCCACAGATTACAGAATGCCTCCAGATGTGCATTGGAAACAACTAGTAATCTTCCAGGGAACGATGAAAGCGTAAACTCTGGGAGACATTACTCCCATGGAGGAAAGTGCGCATGGTGACGTTTGTATTCAATCCCGATGCATTTTCTGTATTTCATCAACACTTTGAAGGTCAACAGATTACAGGTTGCCCCCAGATGTGCATCGGAAACTACTACTGGTCTTCCAGGGAACGATCAAAGCGTAGACTTTTTGAGACATTACTTCCGTAGAGGAAAGTGCGATTGGTGACTGTTGTATTCAATCCCGATGCAGTTTCTGAGTTTCATCAATACTCTGATAGTCCACAGATTACAGAATGCCACCAGATTTGCATCGGAAACTACTACTGGTCTTCCAGGGAACTTTCAAAGCGTAGACTCTTTGAGACATTACTCCCATGGAGGAGAGTGCGGATGGTGACTGTTGTATTCAATCCCGATGCAATTTCTGTGTTTCATCAACACTCTGATAGTCCACAGTTTACAGAATGCCACCAGATTGGCATCGGAAACTCCAACTGGTATTCCAGGGGACGATTAAAGCGTAGACTGTTTGAGACATTACTCCCGTGGAAGGAAATGCGCATGGTGACTGTTGTATTCAATCCCGATGCAATTTCTGTGTTTGATCAACACTCTGATAGTCCACAGATTACAGAATGCCTCTAGATGTGCATCGGAAACTACTACTGGTCTTCCAGGGAACGATCAAATCGTAAACTCTTTGAGACATTACTCCCATGGAGGAAAGTGCGCATGGTGACTGTTGTATTCATTCCCGATGCATTACCTGTGTTTCATCAACACTCTGATAGTCCACAGATTACAGAATGCCTCCAGATGTGCATCGCAAACTACTACAGGTCTTCCAGGGAATGATCAAAGCGTACTCTGTTAGAGATATTACTAACTTGGTGGAAAGTGCGCATGGTGACTGTTGTAATCAATCCTGATGCAATTTCTGTGTTTCATCAACACTCTCATAGGCCACAGATTACAGAATGCCACCAGATGTGCATCGGAAACTACTACTGGTCATCTAGGGAACGATGAAATCGTAGACTGTTTCAGACATTACTCCTGTGAAGGAAAGTGCGCATGGTGACTGTTGTATTCAATACCGATGCATTTTCTGTGTTTCATCAACACACTGATAGTCCACAGATTACAAAATGCCTCCAGATGTGCATTGGAAGCAAGTAGTGATCTTCCAGGGAACGATGAAAGCGTAAACTCTGGGAGACATTACTCCCATGGAGGAAAGTGCGCATGGTGACTTTTGTATTTCAATCCCGATGCATTTTCTGTGTTTCATCAACAGTCTGATAGTCCACAGATTACAGAATGCCTCCAGATGTGCATCGGAAACTACTACTGGTCATCCAATCAACGACCAAAGCGTAGACTGTTTGAGACATTACTACCATGGAGGGAGGTAAGCATCGTGTCTGTTGTATACAATCCCGATGCAATTCTGTGTTTCATCAACACTTTGGGGGTCAACAGATTACAGGTTGCCTCCAGATGTGCATCGTAAACTACTACTGGTCTTCCAGGGATCGATCAATGCGTAGATTGTTTGAGCCATTACTCCCATGGAGGAAAGTTCGCATGGTGACTGTTGTATTCAATCCCGATGTAATTTCTGTGTTTCATCAACACTCTGATAGTGTACAGATTACAGAACGCCACAAGCTGTGCATCGGAAACTACTACTGGTCATCCAGGGAACGATCAAAGCGTTGACTGTTTCAGACATTACTCCCATGGTGGAAAGTGTGGATGGTGACTGTTGTATTCAATCCCGATATAATTTCTGTATTTCATCAACACTCTGATAGTCCACAGATTACAGATTGCCTCCAGATGTGCATCGGAAACTACTACTGGTCTTCCAGGGAATGTTCAAAGCGTTGACTGTTTGAGCCATTACACCCATGGAGGAAAGTTCGCATGGTGACTGTTGTATTCAATCCCGATGTAATTTCTGTGTTTGATCAACACTCTGATAGTGTACAGATTACAGAACGCCACAAGATGTGCATCGTAAACTTTTACTGGTCTTCCAGGGAACGATCAAAGCGTTGACTGTTTCAGACATTACTCCCATGGAGGGAAGTGCGCATGGTGACTGTTGTATTCAATCCCGATGCAATTTCTGTGTTTGATCAACACTCTGATAGTCCCCAGATTACAGAATGCCTCCAGATGTGCATCGCAAACTACTACAGGTCTTCCAGGGAATGATCAAAGCGTACTCTGTTAGAGATATTACTAACTTGGAGGAAAGTGCGCATGGTGACTGTTGTAATCAATCCTGATGCAATTTCTGTGTTTCATCAACACTCTGATAGCCCACAGATTTCAGAATGCCACCAGACGTGCATCGGAAACTACTACTGGTCTTCCAGGGAACGATGAAAGCGTAGACTGATTCAGACATTACTCCTGTGAAGGAAAGTGCGCATGGTGACTGTTCTATTCAATACCGATGCATTTTCTGTGTTTCATCAACACTCTGATAGTCCACAGATTACAAAATGCCTCCAGATGTGCATCGGAAACTACTACTGGTCTTCCAGGGAACGATCAAAGCGTAGACTGTTTGAGACATTACTCCCATGGAGGAAAGTGCGCATGGTGACTGTTGTATTCAATCCCGATGTAATTTCTGTGTTTCATCAACACTCAGTTAGTGCACAGATTTCAGAATGCCTCCAGATGTGCATCGGAAACTACTTCTGGTCTTCCAGGGAACGATCAAAGCGTAGACTGTATGAGACACTACTCCCATGGAGGAAAGTGCGCATGGTGACTGTTGTATTCAATCCCGATGCAATTTCTTTGTTTCATCAACACTCTGATAGTCCACAGATTACAGAATGCCTCTAGATGTGCATCGGAAACTACTACTGGTCTTCCAGGTAACGATCAAAGCGTAAACGCTTTGAGACATTACTCCCATGGAGGAAGGTAAGCATCGTGACTGTAATATACAATCCCGATGCAAATTCTGTGTTTCATCAACACTTTGAAGGGCAACAGATTACAGAATGCCTCCAGATGTGCATCGGAAACTACAATTGGTCTTCCAGGGATCGATCAATGCGTAGACTGTTTGCGACATTACTCCCATGGAGGAAAGTTCGCATGGTGACTGCTGTATTGAATTCCGATGCAATATCTGTGTTTCATCAACACTCTTATAGTCCACAGATTACAGAATGCCGCCAGATGTGCATCGGAAACTACTACTGGTCTTCCAGGGAACGATCAAAGCGTAGACTCTTTGAGACATTACTCCCATGGAGGAAAGTTCGCTTTGTGACTGTTGTATTCAATCCCGATATAATTTCTGTGTTTCATCAACACTCTGATAGCCCACAGATTACAGAATGCCACCAGATGTGGATCGGAAACTACTACTGGTCTCCCAGGGAACGATCAAAGCGTAGACTGTGTCAGACACTACTCCCATGGAGGGAAGTGCGCATGGTGACTGTTGTATTCAATCCCGATGCAATTTCTGTGTTTGATCAACACTCTGATAGTCCACAGATTTTAGAATGCCTAAAGATGTGCATCGGAAACTACTTCTGGTCTTCCAGGGAACGATCATAGCGTAGACTGTATGAGACCCTACTCCCATGGAGGAAAGTAGGCATGGTGACTGTTGTATTCAATCCCGATGCAATTTCTGTGTTTCATCAACACTCTGATAGTCCACAGATTATAGAATGCAACCAGATGTGCATCGGAAACTACTACTGGTCTTCCAGGGAACGATCAAAGCGTAGACTGTTTCAAACATTACTCCCGTGGAGGAAAGTGCGCATGGTGACTGTTGTATTCAATCCCGATGCAATTTCTTTGTTTCATCAACACTCTGATAGTCCACAGATTACAGAATGCCACCAGATGTGCATCGGAAACTACTACTGGTCTTCCAGGGAACGATCAAGGCGTAGACTGTTTGAAACATACCTCCCGTGGAGGAAAGTCCGCATGGTGACTGTTGTATTCAATCACGATACAATTTCTGTGTTTCATCAACACTCTGATAGTCCACAGATTTTAGAATGCCTAAAGATGTGCATCGGAAACTACTTCTCCTCTTCCAGGGAACGATCATAGCGTAGACTGTATGAGACACTACTCCCATGGAGGAAAGTTCGCATGGTGACTGTTGTATTCAATCCCGATGCAATTTCTGTGTTTCATCAACACTCTGATAGTCCACAGATTACAGAATGCCACCAGATGTGCATCGGAAGCTACTACTGGTCAGCCAGGGAACAATCAAAGCGTATACTGTTTGAGAATTACTCCCGTGGAGGAAAGTGCGCATGGTGACTGTTGTATTCTCTCCCGATGCAATTTCTGTGTTTCATCAACACTCTGATAGTCCACAGATTACAGAATGTCTCCAGATGTGCATCGGAAGCTACTACTGGTCTTCCAGGGAACGATCAAAGCGTAGACTGTTTGAGACATTACTCCCATGGAGGAAAGTGCGCATGGTGACTGTTGTATTAAATCCCGATGCAATTTCTGTGTTTGATCAACACTCAGTTAGTCCACAGGTTTTAGAATGCCTCCAGATGTGCATCGGAAACTACTTCTGGTCTTCCAGGGAACGATCATAGCGTAGACTGTATGAGACAATATTCCCAGGGAGGGAAGTGCGCATGGTGACTGTTGTATTCAATCCCGATGCAATATTGGTGTTTCATCAACACCCTGATAGTCCACAGATTACAGAATGCCTCCACATGTGCATCGGAAACTACTACTGGTCTTCCAGGGAACGATCAAAGCGCAAACTCTTTGAGACATTACTCCCATGGATCAAGGTAAGCATCGTGACTGTTGTATACAATCCCGATGCAAATTATGTGTTTCATCAACACTTCGAAGGTCAACAGATTACAGAATGCCTCCAGATGTGCATCGGAAACTACTACTGGTCTTCCAGGTATCGATCAATGCGTAGACTGTTTGAGACATTACTCCATGGAGGAAAGTTCGCATGGTTACTGTTCTATTGAATTCCAATGCAATTTCTGTGTTTCATCAACACTCTGATAGTGGACAGATTACAGAATGCCTCCAGATGGGCATCGGAAACTACTACTGGTCTTCCAGGGAACGATCAAAGCGTAGACTCTTTGAGACATTACTCCCATGGAGGAAAGTGCGAATGTTGACTGTTGTATTCAATCCCGATGCAATTTCTGTGTTTCATCATCACTCTGATAGTCCACAAATTACAGAATGCCTCCAGATGTGCATCGGAAACTACTACTGGTCTTCCAGGCAACGATTAAAGCGTAGACTGTTTGAGACATTACTCCCATGGAAGAAAGTGCGCATGGTGACTGTTGTATTCAATCCCGATGCAATTTCTGAGTTTCATCAACACTCTGATAGTCCACAGATTACAGAATGATACCAGATGTGCATCGGAAACTACTACTGGTCTTAAAGGGAACGATCAATGCGTAGACTGTTTCAGACATTACTCCCATGGAGGATGGTGCGGATGGTGACTGTTGTATTCAATCCCGATGCAATTTCTGTGTTTCAGCAACACTCTGATTGTCCACAGATTACAGAATGCCTCCAGATGTGCATTGGAAACAACTAGTGATCTTCCAGGGAACGATGAAAGCGTAAACTCTGGGAGACATTATTCCCATGGAGGAAAGTGCGCATGGTGACTTTTGTATTCAATCCCGATGCATTTTCTGTGTTTCATCAACAGTCTGATAGTCCACAGATTACAGAATGCCTCCAGATGTGCATCGGAAACTACTACTGGTCTTCCAGGCAACGACCAAAGCGTAAACTGTTTGAGACATTACTACCATGGAGGGAGGTAAGCATCGTGACTGTTGTATACAATCCCGATGCAATTCTGTGTTTCATCAACACTTTGAAGGTCAACAGATTACAGGTTGCCTCCAGATGTGCATCGGAAACTACTACTGGTCTTCCAGGGATCGATCAATGCGTAGATTGTTTGAGACATTACTCCCATGGAGGAAAGTTCGCATGGTGACTGTTGTATTCAATCCCGATGTAATTTTTGTGTTTCATCAACACTCTGATAGTGAACAGATTACAGAACGCCACTAGATGTGCATCGGAAACTACTACTGGTCATCCAGGGAACGATCAAAGCGTTGACTGTTTCAGACATTACTCCCATGGAGGAAAGAGTGGATGGTGACTGTTGTATTCAATCCCGATATAATTTCTGTGTTTCATCAACAGTCTGATAGACCCCAGATTACAGAAAGCCTCCAGATGTGCATCGGAAACTACTACTGGTCTTCCAGGCAACGACCAAAGCGTAAACTGTTTGAGACATTACTAGCATGGAGGGAGGTAAGCATCGTGACTGTTGTATACAATATCGATGCAATTTCTGTGTTTCATCAACACTTTGAAGCTCAACAGATTACAGATTGCCTCCAGATGTGCATAGGAAACTACTACTGGTCTTCCAAGGATCGATCAATCCGTAGATTGTTTGAGACATTACTCCCATGGAGGAAAGTTCGCATGGTGACTGTTGTATTCAATCCCGATGTAATTTCTGTGTTTGATCAACACTCTGATAGTGCACAGATTACAGAATGCCACAAGATGTGCATCGGAAACTACTACTGGTCTTCCAGGGAACGATCAAAGCGTTGACTGTTTCAGACATTACTCCCATGGAGGAAAGTGTGGATGGTGACTATTGTATTCAATCCCGATATAATTTTTGTGTTTCATCAACACTCTGATAGTCCACAGATTACAGAATGCCTCCAGATGTGCATCGGAAACTACTACTGGTCTTCCAGGGAACGATCAAAGCGTAGACTGTTTGAGACATTACTTCCGTAGAGGAAAGTGCGCATGGTGACTGTTGTATTCATTCCTGATGCATTATCTGTGTTCAATCAACACTCTGATAGTCCACAGATTACAGAATGCCTCCAGATGTGCATCGCAAACTACTACAGGTCTTCCAGGGAATGATCAAAGCGTACTCTGTTAGAGATATTACTAACTTGGAGGAAAGTGCGCATGGTGACTGTTGTAATCAATCCTGATGCAAATTTCAGTGTTTCATCAACACTCTGACAGGCCACAGATTACAGAATGCCACCAGATGTGCATCGGAAACTACTACAGGTCTTCCAGGGAACGATGAAATCGTAGACTGTTTCAGACATTACTCCTGTGAAGGAAAGTGCGCATGGTGACTGTTGTATTCAATCCCGATGCAATTTCTGTGTTTCATCAACACTCTGATAGTCCACAGTTTACAGAATGCCACCAGATGGGCATCGGAAACTCCAACTGGTATTCCAGGGGACGATTAAAGCGTAGACTGTTTGAGACATTACTCCCGTGGAGGGAAATGCGCATGGTGACTGTTGTATTCAATCCCGATGCAATTTCTGTGTTTCATCAACACTCTGATAGTCCACAGATAACAGAATGCCACCAGATGTGCATCTGAAACTACTACTGGTCTTCTAGGGAACGATCAAAGCGTAGACTGTTTCAGACATTACTCCCATGGAGGAAAGTGCGGATGGTGACTGTTGTATACAATATCGATGCAATTTGTGTGTTTCATCAACACTCTCATAGTCCACAGATTACAGAATGCCACCAGATGTGCATCGGAAACTACTACTGGTCTTCAAGGGAACGATCAAGGCGTAGAGTGTTTGAGAATTACTCCCGTGGAGGAAAGTGCGCATAGTTACTGTTGTATTCAATCCCGATGCAATTTCTGTGTTCCATCAACACACTGATAGTCCACAGATTACAAAATGCCTCCAGATGTGCATTGGAAACAACTAGTGATCTTCCAGGGAACGATGAATGCGTAAACTCTGGTAGACATTACTCCCATGGAGGAAAGTGCGCATGGTGACCTTTGTATTCAATCCCGATGCATTTTCTGTGTTTCATCAACAGTCTGATAGTCCACAGATTACAGAATGCCTCCAGATGTGCATCGGAAACTACTACTGGTCTTCCAATCAACGACCAAAGCGTAGACTGTTTGAGACATTACTACCATGGAGGGAGGTAAGCATCGTGTCTGTTGTATACAATCCCGATGCAATTCTGTGTATCATCAACACTTTGAAGGTCAACAGATTACAGGTTGCCTCCAGATGTGCATCGGAAACTACTACTGGTCATCCAGGGAACGATCAAAGCGTTGACTGTTTCAGACATTACTCCCATGGAGGAAAGTGTGGATGGTGACTGTTGTATTCAATCCCGATATAATTTCTGTGTTTCATCAACAGTCTGATAGTCCCCAGATTACAGAATGCCTCCAGATGTGCATCGGAAACTACTACTATTCTTCCAGGCAACGACCAAAGCGTAGACTGTTTGAGACATTACTAGCTTGGAGGGAGGTAAGCATCGTGACTGTTGTATACAATCTCGATGCAATTTCTGTGTTTCATCAACACTTTGAAGGTCAACAGATTACAGATTGCCTCCAGATGTCCATCGGAAACTACTACTAGTCTTCCAGGGATCGATCAATGCGTAGATTGTTTGAGACATTACTCCCATGGAGGAAAGTTCGCATGGTGACTGTTGTATTCAATCCCGATGTAATTTCTGTGTTTGATCAACACTCTGATAGTGCACAGGTTACAGAATGCCACAAGATGTGCATCGGAAACTACTACTGGTCTTCCAGGGAACGATCAAAGCGTTGACTGTTTCAGACATTACTCCCATGGAGGAAAGTGTGGATGGTGACTGTTGTATTCAATCCCGATATAATTTCTGTGTTTCATCAACACTCTGATAGTCCCCAGATTACAGAATGCCTCCAGATGTGCATCGGAAACTACTACTGGTCTTCCAGGGAACGATCAAAGCGTAGACTGTTTGAGACATTACTCCCGTAGGGGAAAGTGCGCATGGTGACTGTTGTATTCAATCCCGATGCAATTTCTGAGTTTCATCAATACTCTGATAGTCCACAGATTACAGAATGCCACCAGATTTGCATCGGAAACTAATACTGGTCTTCCAGGGAACTTTCAAAGCGTAGACTGTTTGAGACATTACTCCCATGGAGGAGAGTGCGGATGGTGACTGTTGTATTCAATCCCGTTGCAATTTCTGTGTTTCATCAACACTCTGATAGTCCACAGTTTACAGAATGCCACCAGATGGGCATCGGAAACTCCAACTGGTATTCCAGGGGACGATTAAAGCGTAGACTGTTTGAGACATTACTCCCGTGGAGGGAAGTGCGCATGATGACTGTTGTATTCAATCCCGATGCAATTTCTGTGTTTGATCAACACTCTGATAGTCCACAGATTACAGAATGCCTCCAGATGTGTATCGGAAACTACTACTGGTCTTCCAGGGAACGATCAAATCGTAAACTCTTTGAGACATTACTCCCATGGAGGAAAGTGCGCATGGTGACTTTTGTATTCAATCCCGATGCATTTTCTGTGTTTCATCAACAGTCTGATAGTCCACAGATTACAGAATGCCTCCAGATGTGCATCGGAAACTACTACTGGTCTTCCAATCAACGACCAAAGCGTAGACTGTTTGAGACATTAATACCATGGAGGGAGGTAAGCATCGTGTCTGTTGTATACAATCCCGATGCAATTCTGTGTTTCATCAACACTTTGAAGGTCAACAGATTACAGGTTGCCTCCAGATGTGCATCGGAAACTACTACTGGTCATCCAGGGAACGATCAAAGCGTTGACTGTTTCAGACATTACTCCCATGGAGGAAAGTGTGGATGGTGACTGTTGTATTCAATCCCGATATAATTTCTGTGTTTCATCAACAGTCTGATAGTCCCCAGATTACAGAATGCCTCCAGATGTGCATCGGAAACTACTACTATTCTTCCAGGCAACGACCAAAGCGTAGACTGTTTGAGACATTACTAGCTTGGAGGGAGGTAAGCATCGTGACTGTTGTATACAATCCCGATGCAATTTCTGTGTTTCATCAACACTTTGAAGGTCAACAGATTACAGATTGCCTCCAGATGTGCATCGGAAACTACTACTAGTCTTCCAGGGATCGATCAATGCGTAGATTGTTTGAGACATTACTCCCATGGAGGAAAGTTCGCATGGTGACTGTTGTATTCAATCCCGATGTAATTTCTGTGTTTGATCAACACTCTGATAGTGCACAGGTTACAGAATGCCACAAGATGTGCATCGGAAACTACTACTGGTCTTCCAGGGAACGATCAAAGCGTTGACTGTTTCAGACATTACTCCCATGGAGGAAAGTGTGGATGGTGACTGTTGTATTCAATCCCGATATAATTTCTGTGTTTCATCAACACTCTGATAGTCCACAGATTACAGAATGCCTCCAGATGTGCATCGGAAACTACTACTGGTCTTCCAGGGAACGATCAAAGCGTAGACTGTTTGAGACATTACTCCCGTAGAGGAAAGTGCGCATGGTGACTGTTGTATTCAATCCCGATGCATTTTCTGTGTTTCATCAACAGTCTGATAGTCCACAGATTACAGAATGCCTCCAGATGGGCATCGGAAACTACTACTGGTCTTCCAGGGAACGATCAAAGCGTAGACACTTTGAGACATTACTCCCATGGAGGAAAGTGCGAATGTTGACTGTTGTATTCAATCCCGATGCAATTTCTGTGTTTCATCATCACTCTGATAGTCCACAAATTACAGAATGCCTCCAGATGTGCATCGGAAACTACTACTGGTCTTCCAGGCAACGATTAAAGCGTAGACTGTTTGAGACATTACTCCCATGGAAGAAAGTGCGCATGGTGACTGTTGTATTCAATCCCGATGCAATTTCTGAGTTTCATCAACACTCTGATAGTCCACAGATTACAGAATGCCACCAGATGTGCATCGGAAACTACTACTGGTCTTAAAGGGAACGATCAATGGGTAGACTGTTTCAGACATTACTCCCATGGAGGATGGTGCGGATGGTGACTGTTGTATTCAATCCCGATGCAATTTCTGTGTTTCAGCAACACTCTGATTGTCCACAGATTACAGAATGCCTCCAGATGTGCATTGGAAACAACTAGTGATCTTCCAGGGAACGATGAAAGCGTAAACTCTGGGAGACATTACTCCCATGGAGGAAAGTGCGCATGGTGACTTTTGTATTCAATCCCGATGCATTTTCTGTGTTTCATCAACAGTCTGATAGTCCACAGATTACAGAATGCCTCCAGATGTGCATCGGAAACTACTACTGGTCTTCCAGGCAACGACCAAAGCGTAAACTGTTTGAGACATTACTACCATGGAGGGAGGTAAGCATCGTGACTGTTGTATACAATCCCGATGCAATTCTGTGTTTCATCAACACTTTGAAGGTCAACAGATTACAGGTTGCCTCCAGATGTGCATCGGAAACTACTACTGGTCTTCCAGGGATCGATCAATGCGTAGATTGTTTGAGACATTACTCCCATGGAGGAAAGTTCGCATGGTGACTGTTGTATTCAATCCCGATGTAATTTTTGTGTTTCATCAACACTCTGATAGTGCACAGATTACAGAACGCCACTAGATGTGCATCGGAAACTACTACTGGTCATCCAGGGAACGATCAAAGCGTTGACTGTTTCAGACATTACTCCCATGGAGGAAATAGTGGATGGTGACTGTTGTATTCAATCCCGATATAATTTCTGTGTTTCATCAACAGTCTGATAGACCCCAGATTACAGAAAGCCTCCAGATGTGCATCGGAAACTACTACTGGTCTTCCAGGCAACGACCAAAGCGTAAACTGTTTGAGACATTACTAGCATGGAGGGAGGTAAGCATCGTGACTGTTGTATACAATCTCGATGCAATTTCTGTGTTTCATCAACACTTTGAAGCTCAACAGATTACAGATTGCCTCCAGATGTGCATCGGAAACTACTACTGGTCTTCCAGGGATCGATCAATCCGTAGATTGTTTGAGACATTACTCCCATGGAGGAAAGTTCGCATGGTGACTGTTGTATTCAATCCCGATGTAATTTCTGTGTTTGATCAACACTCTGATAGTGCACAGGTTACAGAATGCCACAAGATGTGCATCGGAAACTACTACTGGTCTTCCAGGGAACGATCAAAGCGTTGACTGTTTCAGACATTACTCCCATGGAGGAAAGTGTGGATGGTGACTGTTGTATTCAATCCCGATATAATTTCTGTGTTTCATCAACACTCTGATAGTCCACAGATTACAGAATGCCTCCAGATGTGCATCGGAAACTACTACTGGTCTTCCAGGGAACGATGAAAGCGTAGACTGTTTGAGACATTACTCCCGTAGAGGAAAGTGCGCATGGTGACTGTTGTATTCAATCCCGATGCTTTTTCTGTGTTTCATCAACAGTCTGATAGTCCACAGATTACAGAATGCCTCCAGATGGGCATCGGAAACTACTACTGGTCTTCCAGGGAACGATCAAAGCGTAGACTCTTTGAGACATTACTCCCATGGAGGAAAGTGCGAATGTTGACTGTTGTATTCAATCCCGATGCAATTTCTGTGTTTCATCATCACTCTGTTAGTCCACAAATTACAGAATGCCTCCAGATGTGCATCGGAAACTACTACTGGTCTTCCAGGCAACGATTAAAGCGTAGACTGTTTGAGACATTACTCCCATGGAAGAAAGTGCGCATGGTGACTGTTGTATTCAATCCCGATGCAATTTCTGAGTTTCATCAACACTCTGATAGTCCACAGATTACAGAATGCCACCAGATGTGCATCGGAAACTACTACTGGTCTTAAAGGGAACGATCAATGCGTAGACTGTTTCAGACATTACTCCCATGGAGGATGGTGCGGATGGTGACTGTTGTATTCAATCCCGATGCAATTTCTGTGTTTCAGCAACACTCTGATTGTCCACAGATTACAGAATGCCTCCAGATGTGCATTGGAAACAACTAGTGATCTTCCAGGGAAAGATGAAAGCGTAAACTCTGGGAGACATTACTCCCATGGAGGAAAGTGCGCATGGTGACTTTTGTATTCAATCCCGATGCATTTTCTGTGTTTCATCAACAGTCTGATAGTCCACAGATTACAGAATGCCTCCAGATGTGCATCGGAAACTACTACTGGTCTTCCAGGCAACGACCAAAGCGTAAACTGTTTGAGACATTACTACCATGGAGGGAGGTAAGCATCGTGACGGTTGTATACAATCCCGATGCAATTCTGTGTTTCATCAACACTTTGAAGGTCAACAGATTACAGGTTGCCTTCAGATGTGCATCGGAAACTACTACTGGTCTTCAAGGGAACGATCAAAGCGTAGAGTGTTTGAGAATTACTCCCGTGGAGGAAAGTGCGCATAGTTACTGTTGTATTCAATCCCGATGCAATTTCTGTGTTTCATCAACACACTGATAGTCCACAGATTACAAAATGCCTCCAGATGTGCATTGGAAACAACTAGTGATCTTCCAGGGAACGATGAAAGCGTAAACTCTGGTAGACATTACTCCCATGGAGGAAAGTGCGCATGGTGACCTTTGTATTCAATCCCGATGCATTTTCTGTGTTTCATCAACAGTCTGATAGTCCACAGATTACAGAATGCCTCCAGATGTGCATCGGAAACTACTACTGGTCTTCCAATCAACGACCAAAGCGTAGACTGTTTGAGACATTACTACCATGGAGGGAGGTAAGCATCGTGTCTGTTGTATACAATCCCGATGCAATTCTGTGTATCATCAACACTTTGAAGGTCAACAGATTACAGGTTGCCTCCAGATGTGCATCGGAAACTACTACTGGTCATCCAGGGAACGATCAAAGCGTTGACTGTTTCAGACATTACTCCCATGGAGGAAAGTGTGGATGGTGACTGTTGTATTCAATCCCGATATAATTTCTGTGTTTCATCAACAGTCTGATAGTCCCCAGATTACAGAATGCCTCCAGATGTGCATCGGAAACTACTACTATTCTTCCAGGCAACGACTAAAGCGTAGACTGTTTGAGACATTACTAGCTTGGAGGGAGATAAGCATCGTGACTGTTGTATACAATCCCGATGCAATTTCTGTGTTTCATCAACACTTTGAAGGTCAACAGATTACAGATTGCCTCCAGATGTGCATCGGAAACTACTACTAGTCTTCCAGGGATCGATCAATGCGTAGATTGTTTGAGACATTACTCCCATGGAGGAAAGTTCGCATGGTGACTGTTGTATTCAATCCCGATGTAATTTCTGTGTTTGATCAACACTCTGATAGTGCACAGGTTACAGAATGCCACAAGATGTGCATCGGAAACTACTACTGATCTTCCAGGGAACGATCAAAGCGTTGACTGTTTCAGACATTACTCCCATGGAGGAAAGTGTGGATGGTGACTGTTGTATTCAATCCCGATATAATTTCTGTGTTTCATCAACACTCTGATAGTCCACAGATTACAGAATGCCTCCAGATGTGCATCGGAAACTACTACTGGTCTTCCAGGGAACGATCAAAGCGTAGACTGTTTGAGACATTACTCCCGTAGAGGAAAGTGCGCATGGTGACTGTTGTATTCAATCCCGATGCAATTTCTGAGTTTCATCAATACTCTGATAGTCCACAGATTACAGAATGCCACCAGATTTGCATCGGAAACTCCAACTGGTATTCCAGGGGACGATTAAAGCGTAGACTGTTTGAGACATTACTCCCGTGGAGGGAAGTGCGCATGATGACTGTTGTATTCAATCCCGATGCAATTTCTGTGTTTGATCAACACTCTGATAGTCCACAGATTACAGAATGCCTCCAGATGTGTATCGGAAACTACTACTGGTCTTCCAGGGAACGATCAAATCGTAAACTCTTTGAGACATTACTCCCATGGAGGAAAGTGCGCATGGTGACTTTTGTATTCAATCCCGATGCATTTTCTGTGTTTCATCAACAGTCTGATAGTCCACAGATTACAGAATGCCTCCAGATGTGCATCGGAAACTACTACTGGTCTTCCAATCAACGACCAAAGCGTAGACTGTTTGAGACATTACTACCATGGAGGGAGGTAAGCATCGTGTCTGTTGTATACAATCCCGATGCAATTCTGTGTTTCATCAACACTTTGAAGGTCAACAGATTACAGGTTGCCTCAAGATGTGCATCGGAAACTACTACTGGTCATCCAGGGAACGATCAAAGCGTTGACTGTTTCAGACATTACTCCCATGGAGGAAAGTGTGGATGGTGACTGTTGTATTCAATCCCGATATAATTTCTGTGTTTCATCAACAGTCTGATAGTCCCCAGATTACAGAATGCCTCCAGATGTGCATCGGAAACTACTACTATTCTTCCAGGCAACGACCAAAGCGTAGACTGTTTGAGACATTACTAGCTTGGAGGGAGGTAAGCATCGTGACTGTTGTATACAATCCCGATGCAATTTCTGTGTTTCATCAACACTTTGAAGGTCAACAGATTACAGATTGCCTCCAGATGTGCATCGGAAACTACTACTAGTCTTCCAGGGATCGATCAATGCGTAGATTGTTTGAGACATTACTCCCGTAGAGGAAAGTGCGCATGGTGACTGTTGTATTCAATCCCGATGCAATTTCTGAGTTTCATCAATACTCTGATAGTCCACAGATTACAGAATGCCACCAGATTTGCATCGGAAACTAATACTGGTCTTCCAGGGAACTTTCAAAGCGTAGACTGTTTGAGATATTACTCCCATGGAGGAGAGTGCGGATGGTGACTGTTGTATTCAATCCCGTTGCAATTTCTGTGTTTCATCAACACTCTGATAGTCCACAGTTTACAGAATGCCACCAGATGTGCATCGCAAACTACTACAGGTCTTCCAGGGAATGATCAAAACGTACTCTGTTAGAGATATTACTAACTTGGAGGAAAGTGCGCATGGTGACTGTTGTAATCAATCCTGATGCAATTTCTGTGTTTCATCAACACTCTGATAGCCCACAGATTACAGCATGCCATCAGAAGTGCATCGGAAACTACTACTGGTCTTCCAGGGAACGATGGAAGCGTAGACTGTTTCAGACATTACTCCTGTGAAGGAAAGTGCGCATGGTGACTGTTGTATTCAATACCGATGCATTTTCTGTGTTTCATCAACACTCTGATATTCCACAGATTACAGAATGCCACCAGATGTGCATCGGAAACTACTACTGGTCTTCAAGGGAACGATCAAAGCGTAGAGTGTTTGAGAATTACTCCCGTGGAGGAAAGTGCGCATAGTTACTGTTGTATTCAATCACGATGCAATTTCTGTGTTTCATCAACACACTGATAGTCCACAGATTACAAAATGCCTCCAGATGTGCATCGGAAACTACTACTGGTCTTCTAGGGAACGATCAAAGCGTAGACTCAATAATTTTATCTTGGGACTCTTCTATTTGGTCCGTGTTTGCATAGAAAAACAACAATATCAGAAGTTGCGTCCGCCTTGATGCAAAACACCATGTTATATGTTTAATTTCTACAGAATTTCTACAGAAAACCCACATCCACAAGCACTGTTATCCATAGCACATCGACCCACCCTACAGTACATAAATATGCCAGTTTCACACACATGCTCCACAGGATAAACAGAACACCTCTTAAACCAGAAAACTACACACAGGAACTAAATATAATCAAACAAATTGCTGTTGAAAACAACTACAAAACAGACATCATAAACAAACTGAACAACATGATAAAACGGAAACATGCAGTACACACAGACAACACAGCAGACCACACCACTCAAGAAAATAGAGGGAGATGGTAGACACTTACATACAATAACAAAATATCACATAGAATAGGAAACATATTGAAAAAACAAGGGATCCCAATAACATTCAGAACAAACAATAGAGTTCAGGAAAGACTAAGACCAGACAGAAAAACCGCAGACAAATTCAGCAACGCTCTAATATATCAACTCACCTGCAACTCCTGTCAGGCCCAGTACATAGGACAAACAAGCAGAAACTTCCGAACAAGGTACACAGAGCACATGAGAGCTCTAAAGAGTGACAGCACACATTCAACTTTTGCAGATCATCTAATGAACAAAAACCATAACCCCACTAATACTGAAAACGATCTACACATTCTGAAAAACAGCAACAGTCTATACCAACAATTAACAATAGAAGAAAATTACTATATACAAAAGGCCATAGTCGAAGTGAAAAATGTAATAAACGAATACACAACACTTTGCAATAACACACTCTTCACTGCTCTGAGAGAACTGGCCAAGAACTCAGAACAGACAAGCACACACACGCAATAGAACCACTTCCCCATCACACACACAGACATAAATAAAGTACAGGAGTCGTCGTAATTCGCGCTACGTTTTTCATAGCCTCTCTCGCCACATGCGACACACCTCTCGCGACAGGCGCGAACGGCAAGATGGCGTAATACCCGCGAGCCAAAACAAAGTGCCAAAGTTTTGTTTTGTGTATATAAAAGCGTCTCCACACCATCCAACGAACGTAAGTACACAAATAGCTAAGTAACAGTTTCATTACACTGCATTCCACAACGCTGCTGCAATCCCAAGAGTATATTGCTGACATACACAGTTCACCTTCAGTATTTGTTTACTAACAGCCGCTCATACAGTTTGCAGATGACGTGATGTTCGTGAATAAAAATGGCGACATAAGCACGGAGTAAACATGTTGCAGACAGCAATAATAATGCTAAAAAACATTATGTAACTTGCAATAAATAAGGTAGTATAAAAAAGTATATTTCAAAAAACGATCAGTAAAAATGTAATAATGTGCCACTGTTTGTGTAACCATGCTATTCTCTGCATTTTCTAGATTAGAAAAGCCCACTGATGATGGTGATATTTGTCGCCGAAACTAGTATGGGAAAATAAAGAAATTAAACATATAACAAGGTGTTTTGCATCAAGGCGGACGCAACTTCTGATATTGTTGTTTTTCTATGCAAACACGGACCAAATGGAAGAGTTCCAAGATAAAATTATTGTTTCTACGCCATGCCAGGCATTTCCAGTAAAGCTCTTCAACAAATTTAAGAAAACGACAGTGAAACTACACCAAACAAACTTGAACCTCAAGTACAACAAAATTTGCTCTGCCAACAACATCATTCCTAATTATATTAAAATTAATGTAAACAACATGTCACCTGCAGCACAGCGTGCTAAACGAACAGCTGAAACAGCTTGGCTGAAATATGAAATTAGCTCTCTATACTCAAAAAAACAAGAACTGAATGTCACCTTATACAAATTACACCTAGAATTAGGAAACCACATCTCCAGCTCATCAGTACTGTATGACACAATAGAAAGAATAAATCACCACTCACAGTCAATAATACAAAAGAAATGGCAGAAACAAGAACAGAAATTAAATAAACTCTTCAAAAGAAACTGCTCCAAAACCGAGACACACACACAACACACATTCCACGAACGCTTGATTAATTTTACTGACATAACACTCACAAAAGAAGAACAACAGCTACTTGAGAAAGGCCCAAAATACAATTTGAACACCCACATAACACATAAGACCATAGATAATCTTATTACTGAGACTGAATACATCATAGGTCAACATGAAAAAACTAACACTCGAGACTTCAACCCAGGCCTAACAAGAGAATTAGTGACAGAGGATATGAAACAAATCATCAGAAGGAACAAACCATCAATAAACACAAATAAAAAAACAGCTGACGAGAAAACCATTAACAGTATACACAGAAAACTAAAACAACACAATGCTCTCATCACCAAGGCAGACAAAGGGAATGCTCTAGTGTTAATAACAAAGGCAGAATACATTGAAAAAACAGAAAAATTCCTGACAGAGAATAAAATAAGCAAGCTAACCAGTGACCCAACACAAAGATACCAAAGAAATGTAAAGTCTCTCTTAAAAAACATCACACACACCTTGACACAGAACCAGACAAAAAGAATGACACAAAAAAACCCTAAAGCTCCACTCTTAACAAGCCTGCCAAAGGTCCACAAACCTCTCATCCCAGTCAGACCAGTGGTTGACTTCAGAAAAGCCCCATCTTACTTACTAGGGAGACACATGCACACATTCCTACAGAAAACATACACATACACAAACAACAGAAGCCTCAAAAACACAGGAGACATAATAGAGAAAATTAAGAATGTCAACATCCCCCCAACAGCAAAACTGGTATCTTTTGACATCACATCCATGTACACAAACATACCCACAGAAGAAACTATAAACATTACAGAACAACAGCTAAAATGCAAGAAATTCCCAGACATACAAATAAATGAAATCTCATCCAATCTGAGGCTGATCACAGAACAAAACTACTTCACTTTTAACAACAACTTCTATTCGCAACAAGAGGGGCTACCCATGGGATCCCCCATCAGTGGAACCTTAGCCAACATCTTCTTGGACCGTATAGAGAACACAATATTCAATAACATTGTAAAACAAGGAGGGTACAAAATCATCTACTGGTATCGATACGTGGATGACATAATCTGTCTTGTAGATGAAACACATAACAGAATAGAAGAGCTACACAGTAACATCAACACAGTACACCCACAAATCCACTTCACAATGGAAATAGAAAAAAACCAGACACTTAATTTCTTGGATCTTACAATCACAAGAAACAACCACCAACATGAATTCTCCATCTACAGAAAACCCACATCCACAAGCACTGTTATCCATAGCACATCCAACCACCCTACAGTACATAAATATGCCAGTTTCACACACATGCTCCACAGGATAAACAGAACACTTCTTAAACCAGAAAACTACACACAGGAACTAAATATAATCAAACAAATTGCTGTTGAAAACAACTACAAAACAGACATCATAAACAAACTCAACAACAAGATAAAACGGAAACATGCAGTACACACAGACAACACAGCAGACCACACCACTCAAGAAAATAAAGGGAGATGGTACACACTTACATACAATAACAAAATATCACATAGAATAGGAAACATATTGAAAAAACAAGGGATCCCAATAACATTCAGAACAAACAATACAGTTCAGAAAAGACTAAGACCAGACAGAAAAACCGCAGACAAATTAAGCAACGCTGGATATGTCAACTCACCTGCAACTCCTGTCAGGCCCAGTACATAGGACAAACAAGCAGAAACTTCCGGACAAGGCACACAGAGCACATGAGAGCTCTAAAGAGTGACAGCACACATTCAACTTTTGCAGATCATCTAATGAACAAAAACCATAACCCCACTAATATTGAAAACGATCTACACATTCTGAAAAACAGCAACAGTCTATACCAACAATTAACAATAGAAGAAAATTACCATATACAAAAGGCCATAGTCAAAGGGAAAAATGTAATAAACGAATACACAACACTTTGCAATAACACACTCTTCAGTGCTCTGAGAGAACTGGCCAAGGACTCAGAACAGACAAGCACACACACGCAATAGAACCACTTCCCCATCACACACACAGACATAAATAAAGTACAGGAGTCGTCGTAATTCGCGCTACGGTTTTCATAGCCTCTCTCGCCACATGCGATACACCTCTCGCGACACGCGCGAACGGCAAGATGGCGTAATACCCGCGAGCCAAAACAAAGTGCCAAAGTTTTGTTTTGTGTATATAAAAAGGTCTCCACACCATCCAACGAACGTAAGTACAGAAATAGCTAAGTAACAGTTTCATTACACTGCATTCCACAACGCTGCTGCAATCCCAAGAGTATATTGCTGACATACACAGTTCACCTTCAGTATTTGTTTACTAACAGCCGCTCATACAGTTTGCAGATGACATGATGTTCGTGAATAAAAACGGCGACATAAGCACGGAGTAAACATGTTGCAGACAGCAAAAATAATGCTCAAAAACATTATGTAACTTGCAATAAATAAGGTAGTATAAAAAAGTATATTTCAAAAAACGATCAGTAAAAATGTAATAATGTGCCACTGTTTGTGTAACCATGCTATTCTCTGCATGTTCTAGATTAGAAAAGCCCACTATGATGGTGATATTTGTCGCCGAAACTAGTATGGGAAAATAAAGAAATTAAACATATATCATGGTGTTTTGCATCAAAGCGGATGCAACTTCTGATATTGTTGTTTTTAAAGCGTAGACTGTTTGAGACATTACTCCCATGGAGGAAAGTGCGCATGGTGACTGTTGTATTTAATCCCGATGTAATTTCTGTGTTTCATCAACACTCAGTTAGTGCACAGATTTCAGAATGCCTCCAGATGTGCATCGGAAACTACTTCTGGTCTTCCAGGGAACAATCAAAGCGTAGACTCTTTGAGACATTACTCCCATGGAGGAATGTTCGCATGGTGACTGTTGTATTCAATCCCGATGCAATATTTGTGTTTCATCAACACTCTGATAGTCCACATATTACAGAATGCCTCCAGATGTGCATCGGAAACTACTACTGGTCTTGCAGGGAACGATCAAAGCGTAGACTGTTTGAGACATTACTCACATGGAGGAAAGTGCGCATGGTGACTGTTGTATTCAATCCCGATGCAATTTCTGTGTTTCATCAACACTCCGATAGTCCACAGATTACAGAATGCCACCAGATGTGCATCGGAAACTACTACTGGTCTTCCAGGGAACGATCAAAGCGTAGACTGTTTGAGACATTACTCACATGGAGGAAAGTGCGCATGGTGACTGTTGTATTCAATCCCGATGCAAATTCTGTGTTTCATCAGCACTCTGATAGTCCACAGATTACAGAATGCCACCAGATGTGCATCGCAAACTACTACTGGTCTTCCAGGGAACGATCAAAGCGTAGACTGTTTCAGACACTACTCCCGTGGAGGGAAGTGCGCATGGTGACTGTTGTATTCAATCCCGATGCAATTTCTGTGTTTGATCAACACTCTGATAGTCCACAGATTACAGAATGCCACCAGATGTGCATCGGAAACTACTACTGGTCTTCCAGGGAACGATCAAAGCGTAAACTCTTTGAGACATTACTCCCATGGCGGAAAGTGCGCATGGTGACTGTTGTATTCAATTCCGATGCATTTTCTGTGTTTCATCAACACTCTGATGGTCCACAGATTACAGAATGCCATCAGATGTGCATCGGAAACTACTACTGGTCTTCTAGGGAACGATCAAAGCGTAGACTGTTTCAGACATTACTCCCATGGAGGAAAGTGCGGATGGTGACTGTTGTATTCAATATCGATGCAATTTCTGTGTTTCATCAACACTCTCATAGTCCAGAGATTACAGAATGCCACCAGATGTGCATCGGAAACTACTACTGGTCTTCCAGGGAACGATCAAAGCGTAGACTGTTTGAGACATACCTCCCGTGGAGGAAAGTGCGCATGGTGACTGTTGTATTCAATCACGATGCAATTTCTGTGTTTCATCAACACTCTGATAGTCCACAGATTACAGAATGCCACCAGATGTGCATCGGAAGCTACTACTGGTCTTCCACGGACGATCAAAGCGTAGAGTGTTTGAGAATTACTCCCGTGGAGGAAAGTGCGCATCTTTACTGTTGTATTCAATCGCGATGCAATTTCTGTGTTTCATCAACACACTGATAGTCCACAGATTACAAAATGCCTCCAGATGTGCATCGGGAACTACTACTGGTCTTCCAGGGAACGATCAAAGCGTAGACTGTTTGAGACATTACTCCCATGGAGGAAAGTTCGCATGGTGACTGTTGTATTCAATCCCGATGTAATTTCTGTGTTTCATCAACACTCATTTAGTGCACAGATTTCAGAATGCATACAGATGTGCATGGGAAACTACTTCTGGTCTTCCAGGGAACGATCAAAGCGTAGACTGTATGAGACACTACTCCCATGGAGGAAAGTGCGCATGGTGACTGTTGTATTCAATCCCGATGCAATTTCTTTGTTTCATCAACACTCTGATAGTCCACAGATTACAGAATGCCTCCAGATGTGCATCGGAAACTACTACTGGTCTTCCAGGTAACGATCAAAGCGTAAACTCTTTGAGACATTACTCCCATGGACGAAGGTAAGCATCGTGACTGTTGTATACAATCCCGATGCAAATTCTGTGTATCATCAACACTTTGATAGTCAACAGATTACAGAATGCCTCCAGATGTGCATCGGAAACTACAACTGGTCTTCCAGGGATCGATCAATGCGTAGACTGTTTGCGACATTACTCCCATGGAGGAAAGTTCGCATGGTGACTGTTCTATTGAATTCCGATGCAATATCTGTGTTTCATCAACATTCTGATAGTCCACAGATTACAGAATGCCTCCAGATGTGCTTCGGAAACTACTACTGGTCTTCCAGGGAACGATCAAAGCGTAGACTCTATGAGACACTACTCCCATGGAGGAAAGTTCGCATCGTGACTGTTGTATTCAATCCCGATATAATTTCTGTGTTTCATCAACACTCTCATAGTCCACAGATTACAGAATGCCTCCAGATGTGCATCGGAAATTGCTACTGGTCTTCCAGCCAACGATCGAAACGTAGACTATTTGAGACATTACTCCCATGGAGGAAAGTGCGCATGGTGACTGTTGTATTCAATCCCGATGCAATTTCTGTGTTTCATCAACAGTCTGATAGTCCACAGATTACAGAATGCCTCCAGATGTGCATCGGAAACTACTACTGGTCTTCCAGGGAACGATCAAAGCGAAGACTGTTTGAGACATTACTCACATGGAGGAAAGTGCGCATGGTGACTGTTGTATTCAATCCCGAAGCATTTTCTGTGTTTCATCAACACTTTGATAGTCCACAGATTACAGAATGCCACCAGATGTGCATCGGAAACTACTACTGGTCTTCCAGGGAACGATCAAAGCGTAGACTGTTTGAGACATTACTCACATGGAGGAAAGTGCGCGGGGTGACTGTTGTATTCACTCACCATGCAATTTCAGTGTTTCATCAACACTCTGATAGTACACAGATTACGGAATGCCACCAGATGTGCATCGGTAACTACTACTAGTCTTCCAGGGAACGATCAAAGCGTAGACTGTTTCAGACATTACTCCCGTGAAAGAAAGTTGGCATGGTGACCGTTGTATTCAATCCCGATGCAATTTCTGTGTTTCATCAACACTCAGTTAGTGCACAGATTTCAGAATGCCTCCAGATGTGCATCGGAAACTACCTCTGGTCTTCCAGGGAACGGTCAAAGCGTAGACTGTATGAGACACTACTCCCATGGAGGAAAGTGCGCATGGTGACTGTTGTATTCAATCCCGATGCAATTTCTTCGTTTCATCAACACTCTGATAGTCCACAGATTACAGAATGCCTCCAGATGTGCATCGGAAACTACTACTGGTCTTCCAGGGAACAATCAAAGCGTAGACTGTTTGAGACATTACTCACATGGAGGAAAGTGCGCATGGTGACTGTTTTATTCAATCCCGATGCAATTTCAGTGTTTCATCAACACTCTGATAGTCCACAGATTACAGGATGCCACCAGATGTGCATCGGAAACTACTACTGGTCTTCCAGGGAACGATCAAATCGTAGACTGTTTGAGACATTACTCACATGGAGGAAAGTGCGCATGGTGACTGTTGTATTCAATCCCGATGCAAATTCTGTGTTTCATCAGCACTCTGATAGACCACAGATTACAGAATGCCACCAGATGTGCATCGGAAACTACTACTGGTCTTCCAGGGAACGATCAAAGCGTAGACTGTTTCAGACACTACTCCCGTGGAGGGAAGTGCGCATGGTGACTGTTGTATTCAATCCCGATGCAATTTCTGTGTTTGATCAACACTCTGATAGTCCACAGATTACAGAATGCCACCAGATGTGCATCGGAAACTACTACTGGTCTTCCAGGGAACGATCAAAGCGTAAACTCTTTGAGACATTACTCCCATGGAGGAAAGTGCGCATGGTGACTGTTGTATTCAATACCGATGCATTTTCTGTGTTTCATCAACACTCTGATAGTCCACAGATTACAGAATGCCACCAGATGTGCATCGGAAACTAATACTGGTCTTCTAGGGAACGATCAAAGCGTAGACTGTTTCAGACATTACTCCCATGGAGGAAAGTGCGAATGGTGACTGTTGTATTCAATATCGTTGCAATTTCTGTTTTTCATCAACACTCTCATAGTCCACAGATTACAGAATGCCACCAGATGTGCATCGGAACCTACTACTGGTCTTCCAGGGAACGATGAAAGCGTAGACTGTTTCAGACATTACTCCTGTGAACTAAAGTGCGCATGGTGACTGTTGTATTCAATCCCGATGCAATTTCTGTGTTTGATCAACACTCTGATAGTCCACAGATTACAGAATGCCACCAGATGTGCATCGGAAACTACTACTGGTCTTCCAGGGAACGATCAAAGCGTAAACTCTTTGAGACATTACTCCCATGGAGGAAAGTGCGCATGGTGACTGTTGTATTCAATACCGATGCATTTTCTGTGTTTCATCAACACTCTGATAGTCCACAGATTACAGAATGCCACCAGATGTGCATCGGGTACTACTACTGGTCTTCTAGGGAACGATCAAAGCGTAGACTGTTTGAGACATTACTCCCATGGAGGAAAGTTCGCATGTTGACTGTTGTATTCAATCCCGATGTAATTTCTGTGTATCATCAACACTCATTTAGTGCACAGATTTCAGAATGCATACAGATGTGCATCGGAAACTACTTCTGGTCATCCAGGGTACGATCAAAGCGTAGACTGTATGAGACACTACTCCCATGGAGGAAAGTGCGCATGGTGACTGTTGTATTCAATCCCGATGCAATTTCTTTGTTTCATCAACACTCTGATAGTCCACAGATTACAGAATGCCTCCAGATGTGCATCGGAAACTACTACTGGTCTTCCAGGTAACGATCAAAGCGTAAACTCTTTAGGACATTACTCCCATGGACGAAGGTAAGCATCGTGACTGTTGTATACAATCCCGATGCAAATTGTGTGTTTCATCAACACTTTGATGGTCAACAGATTACAGAATGCCTCCAAATGTGCATCGGAAACTACAACTGGTCTTCCAGGGATCGATCAATGCGTAGACTGTTTGCGACATTACTCCCATGGAGGAAAGTTCGCATGGTGACTGTTGTATTGAATTCCGATGCAATATCTGTGTTTCATCAACATTCTGATAGTCCACAGATTACAGAATGCTTCCAGATGTGCATCGGAAACTACTACTGGTCTTCCAGGGAACGATCAAAGCGTAGACTTTATGAGACATTACTCCCATGGAGGAAAGTTCGCATGGTGACTGTTGTATTCAATCCCGATATAATTTCTGTGTTTCATCAACACTCTCATAGTCCACAGATTACAGAATGCCTCCAGATGTGCATCGGAAATTGCTACTGGTCTTCCAGCCAACGATCAAAACGTAGACTATTTGAGACATTACTCCCATGGAGGAAAGTGCGCATGGTGACTGTTGTATTCAATCCCGATGCAATTTCTGTGTTTCATCAACAGTCTGATAGTCCACAGATTACAGAATGCCTCCAGATGTGCATCGGAAACTACTACTGGTCTTCCACGGAACGATCAAAGCGTAGACTGTTTGAGACATTACTCACATGGAGGAAAGTGCGCATGGTGACTGTTGTATTCAATCCCGAAGCAATTTCTGTGTTTCATCAACACTCTGATAGTCCACAGATTACAGAATGCCACCAGATGTGCATCGGAAACTACTACTGGTCTTCCAGGGAACGATCAAAGCGTAGACTGTTTGAGACATTACTCACATGGAGGAAAGTGCGCATGGTGACTGTTGTATTCACTCACGATGCAATTTCTGTGTTTCATCAACACTCTGATAGTCCACAGATTACGGAATGCCACCAGATGTGCATCGGAAACTACTACTAGTCTTCCAGGGAACGATCAAAACGTAGACTGTTTCAGACATTACTCCCGTGAAAGAAAGTTGGCATGGTGACCGTTGTATTCAATCCCGATGCAATTTCTGTGTTTCATCAACACACTGATAATCCACAGATTATGGAATGCCACCAGATGAGCATCGGAAACTACTACTGGTCTTCTAGGGAACGATCAAAGCGTAGACTGTATGAGACACTACTCCCATGGACTAAAGTGCGCATGGTGACTGTTGTATTCAATCCCGATGTAATTTCTGTGTTTCATCAACACTCAGTTAGTGCACAGATTTCAGAATGCCTCCAGATGTGCATCGGAAACTACTTCTGGTCTTCCAGGGAACGGACAAAGCGTAGACTGTATGAGACACTACTCCCATGGAGGAAAGTGCGCATGGTGACTGTTGTAATCAATCCCGATGCAATTTCTTTGTTTCATCAACACTCTGATAGTCCACAGATTACAGAATGCCTCCAGATGTGCATCGGAAACTACTACTGGTCTTCCAGGGAACGATCAAAGCGTAGACTGTTTGAGACATTACTCACATGGAGGAAAGTACGCATGGTGACTGTTGTATTCAATCCCGATGCAATTTCTGTGTTTCATCAACACTCTGATAGTCCACAGATTACAGGATGCCAACAGATGTGCATCAGAAACTACTACTGGTCTTCAAGGGAACGATCAAATCGTAGACTGTTTGAGACATAACTCACATGGAGGAAAGTGCGCATTGTGACTGTTGTATTCAATCCCGATGCAAATTCTGTGTTTCATCAGCACTCTGATAGTCCACAGATTACAGAATGCCACCAGATGTGCATCGGAAACTACTACTGGTCTTCCAGGGAACGATCAAAGCGTAGACTGTTTCAGACACTACTCCCGTGGAGGGAAGTGCGCATGGTGACTGTTGTATTCAATCCCGATGCAATTTCTGTGTTTGATCAACACTGATAGTCCACAGATTACAGAATGCCACCAGATGTGCATCGGAAACTACTACTGGTCTTCCAGGGAACGATCAAAGCGTAAACTCTTTGAGACATTACTCCCATGGAGGAAAGTGCGCATGGTGACTGTTGTATTCAATACCGATGCATTTTCTGTGTTTCATCAACACTCTGATAGTCCACAGATTACAGAATGCCTCCAGATGTGCATCGGAAACTACTACTGGTCTTCCAGGGAACGATCAAAGCGTAGACTCTATGAGACATTACTCCCATGGAGGAAAGTTCGCATGGTGACTGTTGTATTCAATCCCGATATAATTTCTGTGTTTCATCAACACTCTCATAGTCCACAGATTACAGAAAGCCTCCAGATGTGCATCGGAAATTGCTACTGGTCTTCCAGCCAACGATCAAAACGTAGACTATTTGAGACATTACTCCCATGGAGGAAAGTGCGCATGGTGACTGTTGTATTCAATCCCGATGCAATTTCTGTGTTTCATCAACAGTCTGATAGTCCACAGATTACAGAATGCCTCCAGATGTGCATCGGAAACTACTACTGGCCTTCCAGGGAACGATCAAAGCGTAGACTGATTGAGACATTACTCGCATGGAGGAATGTGCGCATGGTGACTGTTGTATTCAATCCCGAAGCAATTTCTGTGTTTCATCAACACTCTGATAGTCCACAGATTACAGAATGCCACCAGATGTGCATCGGAAACTACTACTGGTCTTCCAGGGAACGATCAAAGCGTAGACTGTTTGAGACATTACTCACATGGAGGAAAGTGCGCATGGTGACTGTTGTATTAACTCACGATGCAATTTCTGTGTTTCATCAACACTCTGATAGTCCACAGATTACGGAATGCCACCTGATGTGCATCGGAAACTACTACTGGTCTTCCAGGGAACGATCAAAGCGTAGACTTTATGAGACATTACTCCCATGGAGGAAAGTTCGCATGGTGACTGTTGTATTCAATCCCGATATAATTTCTGTGTTTCATCAACACTCTCATAGTCCACAGATTACAGAATGCCTCCAGATGTGCATCGGAAATTGCTACTGGTCTTCCAGCCAACGATCAAAACGTAGACTATTTGAGACATTACTCCCATGGAGGAAAGTGCGCATGGTGACTGTTGTATTCAATCCCGATGCAATTTCTGTGTTTCATCAACAGTCTGATAGTCCACAGATTACAGAATGCCTCCAGATGTGCATCGGAAACTACTACTGGTCTTCCAGGGAACGATCAAAGCGTAAACTCTTTGAGACATTACTCCCATGGAGGAAAGTGCGCATGGTGACTGTTGTATTCAATACCGATGCATTTTCTGTGTTTCATCAACACTCTGATAGTCCACAGATTACAGAATGCCTCCAGATGTGCATCGGAAACTACTACTGGTCTTCCAGGGAACGATCAAAGCGTAGACTCTATGAGACATTACTCCCATGGAGGAAAGTTCGCATGGTGACTGTTGTATTCAATCCCGATATAATTTCTGTGTTTCATCAACACTCTCATAGTCCACAGATTACAGAAAGCCTCCAGATGTGCATCGGAAATTGCTACTGGTCTTCCAGCCAACGATCAAAACGTAGACTATTTGAGACATTACTCCCATGGAGGAAAGTGCGCATGGTGACTGTTGTATTCAATCCCGATGCAATTTCTGTGTTTCATCAACAGTCTGATAATCCACAGATTACAGAATGCCTCCAGATGTGCATCGGAAACTACTACTGGCCTTCCAGGGAACGATCAAAGCGTAGACTGTTTGAGACATTACTCGCATGGAGGAATGTGCGCATGGTGACTGTTGTATTCAATCCCGAAGCAATTTCTGTGTTTCATCAACACTCTGATAGTCCACAGATTACAGAATGCCACCAGATGTGCATCGGAAACTACTTCTGGTCTTCCAGGGAACGGACAAAGCGTAGACTGTATGAGACACTACTCCCATGGAGGAAAGTGCGCATGGTGACTGTTGTAATCAATCCCGATGCAATTTCTTTGTTTCATCAACACTCTGATAGTCCACAGATTACAGAATGCCCCAGATGTGCATCGGAAACTACTACTGGTCTTCCAGGGAACGATCAAAGCGTAGACTGTTTGAGACATTACTCACATGGAGGAAAGTACGCATGGTGACTGTTGTATTCAATCCCGATGCAATTTCTGTGTTTCATCAACACTCTGATAGTCCACAGATTACAGGATGCCAACAGATGTGCATCGGAAACTACTACTGGTCTTCCAGGGAACGATCAAATCGTAGACTGTTTGAGACATAACTCACATGGAGGAAAGTGCGCATGGTGACTGTTGTATTCAATCCCGATGCAAATTCTGTGTTTCATCAGCACTCTGATAGTCCACAGATTACAGAATGCCACCAGATGTGCATCGGAAACTACTACTGGTCTTCCAGGGAACGATCAAAGCGTAGACTGTTTCAGACACTACTCCCGTGGAGGGAAGTGCGCATGGTGACTGTTGTATTCAATCCCGATGCAATTTCTGTGTTTGATCAACACTGATAGTCCACAGATTACAGAATGCCACCAGATGTGCATCGGAAACTGCTACTGGTCTTCCAGGGAACGATCAAAGCGTAAACTCTTTGAGACATTACTCCCATGGAGGAAAGTGCGCATGGTGACTGTTGTATTCAATACCGATGCATTTTCTGTGTTTCATCAACACTCTGATAGTCCACAGATTACAGAATGCCTCCAGATGTGCATCGGAAACTACTACTGGTCTTCCAGGGAACGATCAAAGCGTAGACTCTATGAGACATTACTCCCATGGAGGAAAGTTCGCATGGTGACTGTTGTATTCAATCCCGATATAATTTCTGTGTTTCATCAACACTCTCATAGTCCACAGATTACAGAAAGCCTCCAGATGTGCATCGGAAATTGCTACTGGTCTTCCAGCCAACGATCAAAACGTAGACTATTTGAGACATTACTCCCATGGAGGAAAGTGCGCATGGTGACTGTTGTATTCAATCCCGATGCAATTTCTGTGTTTCATCAACAGTCTGATAGTCCACAGATTACAGAATGCCTCCAGATGTGCATCGGAAACTACTACTGGCCTTCCAGGGAACGATCAAAGCGTAGACTGTTTGAGACATTACTCGCATGGAGGAATGTGCGCATGGTGACTGTTGTATTCAATCCCGAAGCAATATCTGTGTTTCATCAACACTCTGATAGTCCACAGATTACAGAATGCCACCAGATGTGCATCGGAAACTACTACTGGTCTTCCAGGGAACGATCAAAGCGTAGACTGTTTGAGACATTACTCACATGGAGGAAAGTGCGCATGGTGACTGTTGTATTAACTCACGATGCAATTTCTGTGTTTCATCAACACTCTGATAGTCCACAAATTACGGAATGCCACCTGATGTGCATCGGAAACTACTACTGGTCTTCCAGGGAACGATCAAAGCGTAGACTGTTTCAGACATTACTCCCGTGAAGGAAAGTTGGCAAGGTGACCGTTGTATTAAATCCCGATGCTATTTCTGTGTTTCATCAACACACTGATAATCCACAGATTATGGAATGAGACCAGAAGTGCATCGGAAACTACTACTGGTCTTCTAGGGAACGATCAAAGCGTAGACTGTTTCAGACATTACTCCCATTTAGGAAAGTGCGGATGGTGACTGTTGTATTCAATATCGATGCAATTTCTGTGTTTCATACACTCTCATAGTCCACAGATCACAGAATGCCAACAGATGTGCATCGGAAACTACTACTGGTCTTCCAGGGAACGATCAAAGTTTAGACTGTTTGAGACATTACTCCCATGGAGGAAAGTGCGCATGGTGAACTGTTGTATTCAATCCCGATGTAATTTCTGTGTTTCATCAACACTCAGTTAGTGCACAGATTTCAGAATGCCTCCAGATGTGCATCTGAAACTACTTCTGGTCTTCCAGGGAACGGTCAAAGCGTAGACTGCATGAGACACTACTCCCATGGAGGAAAGTGCGCATGGTGACTGTTGTATTCAATCCCGATGCAATTTCTTTGTTTCATCAACACTCTGATAGTCCACAGATTACAGAATGCATCCAGATGTGCATCGGAAACTACTACTGGTCTTCCAGGTAACGATCAAAGCGTAAACGCTTTGAGACATTACTCCCATGGAGGAAGGTAAGCATCGTGACTGTTATATACAATCCCGATGCAAATTCTGTGTTTCAGCAACACTTTGAAGGTCAACAGATTTCAGAATGCCTCCAGATGTGCATCGGAAACTACAACTGCTCTTCCAGGGTTCGATCAATGCGTAGACTGCTTGCGACATTACTCCCATGGAGGAAAGTTCGCATGGTGACTGTTTTATTGAATTCCGATGCAATATCTGTGTTTCATCAACACTCTGATAGTCCACAGTTTACAGAATGCCGCCAGATGTGCATCGGAAACTACTACTGGTCTTCCAGGGAATGATCAAAGCGTAGACTCATTGAGACATTACTCCCATGGAGGAAAGTTCGCTTGGTGACTGTTGTATTCAATCCCGATACAATTTCTGTGTTTCATCAACACTCTGATACTCCACAGATTACAGAATGCCACCAGATGTGCATCGGAAACTACTACTGGTCTCCCAGGGAACGATCAAAGAGTAGACTGTTTCAGACATTACTCCCGTGGAGGAAAGTGCACATGGTGACTGTTGTATTCAATCCCGATGCAATTTCTGTGTTTCATCAACACTCTGATAGTCCCCAGATTACAGAATGCCACCAGATGTGCATCGGAAACTACCACTGATCTTCCAGGGAACGATCATAGCGTAGACTGTTTCAGACATTACTCCCATGGAAGAAAGTGCTTATGGTGATTGTTGTATTCAATCCCGATGCAATTTCTGTGTTTCATCAACACTCTGATAGTCCACAGATTACAGAATGCCACCAGATGTGCATCGGAAACTACTTCTGGTCTTCCAGGGAACGATCATAGCGTAGACTGTATGAGACACTACTCCCGTGGAGGAAAGGTCGCATGATGACTGTTGTATTCAACCACGATGCAATTTCCGTGTTTCACCAACACTCTGATAGTCCACAGATTATAGAATGCCACCAGATGTGCATCGGAAACTACTACTGGTCTTCCAGGGAACGATCAAAGCGTAGACTGTTTGAGACATTACTCCCATGGAGGAAAGTGCGCATGGTGACTGTTGTATTCAATCCCGGTGCAATTTCTGTGTTTCATCAACACTCAGTTAGTCCACAGGTTTTAGAATGCCTCCAGATGTGCATCGGAAACTACTTCTGGTCTTCCAGGGAACGATCATAGCGTAGACTGTATGAGACATTACTCCCAGGGAGGAAAGTGCGCATGGTGACTGTTGTATTCAATACCGATGCAATTTCTGTGTTTCATCAACACTCTGATAGTCCACAGTTTACAGAATGCCTCCACATGTACATCGGAAACTACTACTGGTCTTCCAGGGAACGATCAAAGCGCAAACTCTTTGAGACATTACTCCCATGGAGGAAGGTAAGCATCGTGACTGTTGTATTCAATCCCGATGCAAATTCTGTGTTTCATCAACACTATGATAGTCCACAAATTACAGAATGCCTCCAGATGTGCATCGGAAACTACTACTGGTATCCCAGGCAACGATCAAAGCGTAGACTGTTTGAGACATTACTCCCATTGTGGATGGTGCGGATGGTGACTGTTGTATTCAATCACGATACAATTTCTGTGTTCCATCAACACTTTGAAGGTCAACAGATTATAGATTGCCTCCAGATGTGCATTGATAACTACTACTGGTCTTCCAGGGATCGATCAATGCGTAGATTGTTTGAGACATTACTCCCATGGAGGAAAGTTCGCATGGTGACAGTTGTATACAATCCCGATGTAATTTCTGTGTTTGATCAACACTCTGATAGTGCACAGATTACAGAATGCCACTAGATGTTCATCGGAAACTACTACTGGTCTTCCAGGGAACGATCAAAGCGTTGACTGTTTCACACATTACTCCCATGGAGGAAAGTGTGGATGGTGACTGTTGTATTCAATCCCGATATAATTTCTGTGTTTCATCAACACTTTGAAGGTCAACAGATTACAGAATGCATCCAGATGTGCATCGGAAACTACAACTGTTCTTCCAGGGATCGATCAATGCGTAGACTGTTTGCGACATTACTCCCATGGAGGAAAGTTCGCATGGTGACTGTTGTATTGATTTCCGATGCAACATCTGTGTTTCATAACACTCTGATAGTCCACAGATTACAGAATGCCGCCAGATGTGCATCAGAAACTACTACTGGTCTTCCAGGGAACGATCAAAGCGTAGACTGTGTCAGACATTACTCCCATGGAGGGAAGTCCGCATGGTGACTCTTGTATTCAATCCCGATGCAATTTCTGTGTTTGATCAACACTCTGAAAGTCCACAGATTTTAGAATGCCTAAAGATGTGCATCGGAAACTACTTCTGGTCTTCCAGGGAACGATCAGAGCGTAGACTGTTTCAGACATTACTCCCGTTGAGGAAAGTGCGCATGGTGACTGTTGTATTCAAACCCGATGCAATTTCTGTGTTTCATAAACACTCTGATAGTCCACAGATTACAGAATGCCACTAGACGTGCATTGGAAACTACTACTGGTCTTCCAGGGAACGATCATAGCGTAGACTGTTTCAGACATTACTCACATGGAGGAAAGTGCTGATGGTGATTGTTGTATTCAATCCCGATGCAATTTCTGTGTTTCATCAACACTCTGATAATCCACAAATTACAGAATGCCTCCAGATGTGCATCGGAAACTACTACTGGTCTTCCAGGCAACGATCAAAGCGTAGACTCTTTGAGACGTTACTCCCATGGAAGAAAGTGCGCATGGTGACTGTTGTATTCGATCCCGATGCAATTTCTGTGTTTCATCAACACTCTGATAGTCCACAGATTACAGAATGCCTCCACATGTGCATCGGAAACTACTACAGGTCTTCCAGGGAACGATCAAAGCGCAAACTCTTTGAGACATTACTCCCATGGAGGAAGGTAAGCATCGTGACTGTTGTATACAATCCCGATGCAAATTCTGTGTTTCATCAACACTTTGAAGGTCAACAGATTACAGAATGCCTCCAGATGTGCATCGGAAACTACTACTGGTCTTCCAGGGATCGATCAATGCGTAGACTGTTTGAGACATTACTCCCATGGAGGAAAGTTCGCATGGTGACTGTTGTATTGAATTACAATGCAATTTCTGTGTTTCATCAACACTCTGATAGTCCACAGATTACAGAATGCCTCCAGATGTGCATCGAAAACTACTACTGGTCTTCCAGGGAACGATCAAAGCGTAGACTCTTTGAGACATTACTCCCATCGAGGAAAGTGCGAATGGTGACTGCTGTATTCAATCCCGATGCAATTTCTGTGTTTCATCTACAGTCTGATAGTCCACAGATTACAGAATGCCTCCAGATGTGCATCGGAAACTACTACTGGTCTTCCAGGGAAAGATCAAAGCGTAGACTGATTGAGACATTACTCCCGTGGAGGAAAGTGCGCATGGTGACTGTTGTATTCAATCCCGATGCAATTTCTGAGTTTCATCAACACTCTGATAGTCCACAGATTACAGAATGCCACCAGATGTGCATCGGAAACTACTACTGGTCTTAAAGGGAACGATCAATTCGTAGACTGTTTCAGACATTACTCCCATGGAGAATGGTGCGGATGGTGACTGTTGTATTCAATCCCGATGCAATTTCTGTGTTTCATCAACACTCTGATTGTCCACAGACTACAGAATGCCTCCAGATGTGCATTGGAAACTACTAGTGATCTTCCAGGGAACGATGAAACCGTAGACTCTTTGAGACATTACTCCCATGGAGGAACGTGCGCATGGTGACTTTTGTATTCAATCCCGATGCATTTTCTGTGTTTCGTCAACAGTCTGATAGTCCACAGATTACAGAATGCCTCCAGATGTGCATCGGAAACTACTACTGGCCTTCCAGGCAACGACCAAAGCGTAGACTGTTTGAGACATTACTGCCATGGAGGAAAGTTCGCATGGTGACAGTTGTATTCAATCCCGATGTAATTTATGTGTTTGATCAACACTCTGATAGTGCACAGATTACAGAATGCCACAAGATGTGCATCGGAAACTACTACTGGTCTTCCAGGGAATGATCAAAGCGTTGACTGTTTCAGACATTACTCCCATGGAGGAAAGTGTGGATGGTGACTGTTGTATTCAATCCCGATATAATTTCTGTGTTTCATCAACACTCTGATAGTCCACAGATTACAGAATGCCTCCAGATGTGCATCGGAAACTACTACTGGTCTTCCAGGGAACGATCAAAGCGTAGACTGATTGAGACACTACTCCCGTAGAGGAGAGTGCGGATGGTGACTGTTGTATTCAATCCCGATGCAATTTCTGTGTTTCATCAACACTCTGATAGTCCACAGATTACAGAATGCCACCAGATGGGCATCAGAAACTCCAACTGGTATTCCAGGGGACGATTAAAGCGTAGACTCTTTGAGACATTACTCCCGTGGATGGAAGTGCGCATGGTGACTGTTGTATTCAATCCCGATGCAATTTCTGTGTTTGATCAACACTCTGATAGTCCACAGATTACAGAATGCCTCCAGATGTGCATCGGAAACTACTACTGGTCTTCCAGGGAACGATCATAGCGTTGACTGTTTGAGACACTACTCCCGTAGAGGAAAGTGCGCATGGTGACTGTTGTATTCATTCCCGATGCATTTTCTGTGTTTCATCAACACTCTGATAGTCCACAGATTACAGAATGCCTCCAGATGTGCATCGGAAACTACTACTGGTCTTCCAGGGAACGATCAAAGCGTAGACTGTTTCAGACATTACTCCCATGGGGGAAAGTGCGGATGGTGACTGTTGTATTCAATCCCGATATAATTTGTGTGTTTCATCAACACTCTCATAGTCCACAGATTACAGAATGCCACCCGATGTGCATCGGAAATTACTACTGGTCTTCCAGGGAACGATCAAAGCGTAGAGTGTTTGAGTATTACTCCCGTGGAGGAAAGTGCGCATGGTTACTGTTGTATTCAATACCGATGCAATTTCTGTGTTTCATCAACACACTGATAGGCCACAGATTACAAAATGCCTCCAGATGTGCATCGGAAACTACTACTGGTCTTCCAGGGAACGATCAAAGCGTAGACTCAATAATTTTATCTTGGAACTCTTCCATTTGGTCCGTGTTTGCATAGAAAAACAACAATATCAGAAGTTGCGTCCGCCTTGATGCAAAACACCTTGTTATATGTTTAATTTCTACAGAATTTCTACTGAAAACCCACATCCACAAGCACTGTTATCCATAGCACATCCAACCACCCTACAGTACATAAATATGCCAGTTTCACACACATGCTCCACAGGATAAACAGAACACCTCTTAAACAAGAAAACTACACACAGGAACTAAATATAATCAAATAAATTGCTGTTGAAAACAACTACAAAACAGACATCGTAAACAAACTCAACAACAAGATAAAACGGAAACATGCAGTACACACAGACAACACTGCAGACCACACCACTCAAGCAAAAAGAGGGAGATGGTACACACTTACATACAATAACAAAATATCACATAGAATAGGAAACATATTGAAAAAACAAGGGATCCCAATAACATTCAGAACAAACAATACAGTTCAGAAAAGACTAAGACCAGACAGAAAAACCGCAGACAAATTCAGCAACGCTGGAATATATCAACTCACCTGCAACTCCTGTCAGGCCCAGTACATAGGACAAACAAGCAGAAACTTCCGAACAAGGTACACAGAGCACATGAGAGCTCTAAAGAGTGACAGCACACATTCAACTTTTGCAGATCATCTAATGAACAAAAACCATAACCCCACTAATATTGAAAACGATCTACACATTCTGAAAAACAGCAACAGTCTATACCAACAATTAACAATAGAAGAAAATTACTATATACAAAAGGCCTTAGTCGAAGGGAAAAATGTAATAAACGAATACACAACACTTTGCAATAACACACTCTTCACTGCTCTGAGAGAACTGGCCAAGGACTCAGAACAGACAAGCACACACACGAAATAGAACCACTTCCCCATCACACACACAGACATAAATAAAGTACAGGAGTCGTCGTAATTCGCGCTACGTTTTTCATAGCCTCTCTCGCCACATGCGACACACCTCTCGCGACAGGCGCGAACGGCAAGATGGCGTTATACCCGCGAGCCAAAACAAAGTGCCAAAGTTTTGTTTTGTGTATATAAAAGCGTCTCCACACCATCCAACGAACGTAAGTACACAAATAGCTAAGTAACAGTTTCATTACACTACATTCCACAACGCTGCTGCAATCCCAAGAGTATATTGCTGACATACACAGTTCACCTTCAGTATTTGTTTACTAACAGCCGCTCATACAGTTTGCAGATGACATGATGTTCGTGAATAAAAAAGGCGACATAAGCACGGAGTAAACATTTTGCAGACAGCAAAAATAATGCTCAAAAACATTATGTAACTTGCAATAAATAAGGTAGTATAAAAAAGTATATTTCAAAAAACGATCAGTAAAAATGTAATAATGTGCCACTGTTTGTGTAACCATGCTATTCTCTGCATGTTCTAGATTAGAAAAGCCCACTGATGATGGTGATATTTGTCGCCGAAACTAGTATGGGAAAATAAAGAAATTAAACATATATCAAGGTGTTTTGCATCAAGACGGACGCAACTTCTGATATTGTTGTTTTTCTATGCAAACACGGACCAAATGGAAGAGTTCCAAGATAAAATTGTTGTTTCTACGCCATGCCAGGCATTTCCAGTAAAGCTCTTCAACAAATTTAAGAAAACGACAGTGAAACTACACCAAACAAACTTGAACCTCAAGTACAACAAAATTTGCTCTGCCAACAACATCATTCCTAATTATATTAAAATTAATGTAAACAACATGTCACCTGCAGCACAGCGTGCTAAACGAACAGCTGAAACAGCTTGGCTGAAATATGAAATTAGCTCTCTATACTCAAAAAAACAAGAACTGAATGTCACCTTATACAAATTACACCTAGAATTAGGAAACCACATCTCCAGCTCATCAGTACTGTATGACACAATAGAAAGAATAAATCACCACTCACAGTCAATAATACAAAAGAAATGGCAGAAACAAGAACAGAAATTAAATAAACTCTTCAAAAGAAACTGCTCCAAAACCGAGACACACACACAACACACATTCCACGAACGCTTGATTAATTTTACTGACATAACACTCACAAAAGAAGAACAACAGCTTCTTGAGAAAGGCCCAAAATACAATTTGAACACCCACATAACACATAAGACCATAGAAAATCTTATTACTGAGACTGAATACATCATAGGACAACATGAAAAAACTAACACTCGAGACTTCAACCCAGGCCTAACAAGAGAATTAGTGACAGAGGAAATGAAACAAATCATCAGAAGGAACAAACCATCAATAAACACAAATAAAAAAACAGCTGATGAGAAAACCATTAACAGTATACACAGAAAACTAAAACAACACAATGCTCTCATCACCAAGGCAGACAAAGGGAATGCTCTAGTGTTAATAACAAAGGCAGAATACATTGAAAAAACAGAAAAATTCCTGACAGAGAATAAAATAAGCAAGCTAACCAGTGACCCAACACAAAGATACCAAAGAAATGTAAAGACTCTCTTAAAAAACATCACACACACCTTGACACAGAACCAGACAAAAAGAATGACACAAAAAACCCTAAAGCTCCACTCTTAACAAGCCTGCCGAAGGTCCACAAACCTCTCATCCCAGTCAGACCAGTGGTTGACTTCAGAAAAGCCCCATCTTACTTACTAGGGAGACACATGCACACATTCCTACAGAAAACATACACATACACAAACAACAGAAGCCTCAAAAACACAGGAGACATAATAGAGAAAATTAAGAATGTCAACATCCCCCCAACAGCAAAACTGGTATCTTTTGACATCACATCCATGTACACAAACATACCCACAGAAGAAACTATAAACATTATAGAACAACAGCTAAAATGCAAGAAATTCCCAGACATACAAATAAATGAAATCTCATCCATTCTGAGGCTGATCACAGAACAAAACTACTTCACTTTTAACAACAACTTCTATTCGCAACAAGAGGGGCTACCCATGGGATCCCCCGTCAGTGGAACCTTAGCCAACATCTTCTTGGGCCGTATAGAGAACACAATATTCAATAACATTGTAAAACAAGGAGGGTACAAAATCATCTACTGGTATCGATACGTGGATGACATAATCTGTCTTGTAGATGAAACACATAACAGAATAGAAGAGCTACACAGTAACATCAACACAGTACACCCACAAATCCACTTCACAATGGAAATAGAAAAAAACCAGACACTTAATTTCTTGGATCTTACAATCACAAGAAACAACCACCAACATGAATTCTCCATCTACAGAAAACCCACATCCACAAGCACTGTTATCCATAGCACATCCAACCACCCTACAGTACATAAATATGCCAGTTTCACACACATGCTCCACAGGATAAACAGAACACCTATTAAACCAGAAAATTACACACAGGAAATAAATATAATCAAACAAATTGCTATTGAAAACAACTACAAAACAGACATCATAAACAAACTCAACAACAAGATAAAACGGAAACATGCAGTACACACAGACAACACAGCAGACCACACCACTCAAGCAAATAGAGGGAGATGGTACACACTTACATACAATAACAAAATATCACATAGAATAGGAAACATATTGAAAAAACAAGGGATCCCAATAACATTCAGAACAAACAATACAGTTCAGAAAAGACTAAGACCAGACAGAAAAACCGCAGACAAATTCAGCAACGCTGGAATATATCAACTCACCTGCAACTCCTGTCAGGCCCAGTACATAGGACAAACAAGCAGAAACTTCCGAACAAGGTACACAGAGCACATGAGAGCTCTAAAGAGTGACAGCACACATTCAACTTTTGCAGATCATCTAATGAACAAAAACCATAACCCCACTAATATTGAAAACGATCTACACATTCTGAAAAACAGCAACAGTCTATACCAACAATTAACAATAGAAGAAAATTACTATATACAAAAGGCCATAGTCGAAGGGAAAAATGTAATAAACGAATACACGACACTTTGCAATAACACACTCTTCACTGCTCTGAGAGAACTGGCCAAGGACTCAGAACAGACAAGCACACACACGCAATAGAACCACTTCCCCATCACACACACAGACATAAATAAAGTACAGGAGTCGTCGTAATTCGCGCTACGGTTTTCATAGCCTCTCTCGCCACATGCGATACACCTCTCGCGACACGCGCGAACGGCAAGATGGCGTAATACCCGCGAGCCAAAACAAAGTGCCAAAGTTTTGTTTTGTGTATATAAAAAGGTCTCCACACCATCCAACGAACGTAAGTACAGAAATAGCTAAGTAACAGTTTCATTACACTGCATTCCACAACGCTGCTGCAATCCCAAGAGTATATTGCTGACATACACAGTTCACCTTCAGTATTTGTTTACTAACAGCCGCTCATACAGTTTGCAGATGACATGATGTTCGTGAATAAAAACGGCGACATAAGCACGGAGTAAACATTTTGCAGACAGCAAAAATAATGCTCAAAAACATTATGTAACTTGCAATAAATAAGGTAGTATAAAAAAGTATATTTCAAAAAACGATCAGTAAAAATGTAATAATGTGCCACTGTTTGTGTAACCATGCTATTCTCTGCATGTTCTAGATTAGAAAAGCCCACTGATGATGGTGATATTTGTCGCCGAAACTAGTATGGGAAAATAAAGAAATTAAACATATATCAAGGTGTTTTGCATCAAGCGGATGCAACTTCTGATATTGTTGTTTTTAAAGCGTAGACTGTTTGAGACATTACTCCCATGGAGGAAAGTGCGCATGGTGACTGTTGTATTTAATCCCGATGTAATTTCTGTGTTTCATCAACACTCAGTTAGTGCACAGATTTCAGAATGCCTCCAGATGTGCATCGGAAACTACTTCTGGTCTTCCAGGGAACAATCAAAGCGTAGACTGTATGAGACACTACTCACATGGAGGAAAGTGCGCATGGTGACTGTTGTATTCAATCCCGATGCAATTTCTGTGTTTCATCAACACTCTGATAGTCCACAGATTACAGAATGCCACCAGATGTGCATCGGAAACTACTACTGGTCTTCCAGGGAACGATCAAAGCGTAGACTGTTGGAGACATTACTCACATGGAGGAAAGTGCGCATGGTGACTGTTGTATTCAATCCCGATATAATTTCTGTGTTTCATCAATACTCTGATAGTCCACAGATTACACAAATGCCACCAGATGTTCTTCGGAAACTACTACTGGTCTTCCAGGGAACGATCAAAGCGTAGACTGTTTCAGACACTTCTCCCGTGGAGGTAAGTGCACATGGTGACTGTTGTATTCAATCCCGATGCAATTTCTGTGTTTGATCAACACTCTGATAGTCCACAGATTACAGAATGCCACCAGATGTGCATCGGAAACTACTACTGGCCTTCTAGGGGACGATCAAAGCATACACTGTTTCAGACATTACTCCCATGGAGGAAAGTGCGGATGGTGACTGTTGTATTCAATATCGATGCAATTTCTGTGTTTCATCAACACTCTCATAGTCCACAGATTACAGAATGCCCCCAGATGTGTATCGGAAACTACTACAGGTCTTCCAGGGAACGATCAAAGCGTAGACTGTTTGAGACATACCTCCCGTGGAGGAAAGTGCGCATGGTGACTGTTGTATTCAATCACGATGCAATTTCTGTGTTTCATCAACACTCTGATAGTCCACAGATTACAGAATGCCACCAGATGTGCATCGGAAGCTACTACTGGTCTTCCACTGAACGATCAAAGCGTAGAGTGTTTGAGAATTACTCCCGTGGAGGAAAGTGCGCATGGTTACTGTTGTATTCAATCCCGATGCAATTTCTGTGTTTCATCAACACACTGATAATCCACAGATTACAAAATGCCTCCAGATGTGCATCGGAAGCTACTACTGGTCTTCCAGGGAACGATCAAAGCGTAGATTGTTTGAGACATTACTCCCATGGAGGAAAGTGCGCATAGTGACTGTTGTATTCAATCCCGATGTAATTTCTGTGTTTCATCAACACTGATTTAGTGCACAGATTTCAGAATGCATACAGATGTGCATCGGAAACTACTTCTGGTCTACCAGGGAACGATCCAGGCGTAGACTGTATGAGACACTACTCCCATGGAGGTAAGTGCGCATGGCGACTGTTGTATTCAATCCCGATGCAATTTCTTTGTTTCATCAACACTCTGATAGTCCACAGATTACAGAATGCCTCCAGATGTGCATCGGAAACTACTACTGGTCTTCCAGGTAACGATCAAATCGTAAACTCTTTGAGACATTACTCAAATGGACGAAGGTAAGCTTCGTGACTGTTGTATACAATCCCGAAACAATTTCTGTGTTTCATCAACACTCTGATAGTCCACAGATTACAGAATGCCGCCAGATGTGCATCGGAAACTACTACTGGTCTCCCAGGGAACGATCAAAGCGTAGACTCTTTGAGACATTACTCCCATGGAGGAAAGTTCGCTTGGTGACTGTTGTATTCAATCCCGATATAATTTGTGTGTTTCATCAACACTCTGATAGTCCACAGATTACAGAATGCCACCAGATGTGCATCGGAAACTACTACTGGTCTCCCAGGGAACGATCAAAGCGTAGACTGTGTCAGACACTACTCCCATGGAGGAAAGTGCGCATTGGGCCTGTTGTATTCAATCCCGATGCAATTTCTGTGTTTGATCAACACTCTGATAGTCCACAGATTACAGAATGCCACCAGATGTGCATCGGAAACTACTACTGGTCTTCCAGGGAACGATCAAAGCGTAAACTCATAGAGACATTACTCCCATGGAGGAAAGTGCGCATGGTGACTGTTGTATTCAATCCCGATGCATTTTCTGTGTCTCATCAACACTCTGATAATCCACAGATTACAGAATGCCTCCAGATGTGAATCGCAAACTACTACAGGTCTTCCAGGGAATGATCAAAGCGTACTCTGTTAGAGATATTACTCCCATGGAGGAAGGTGCGCATGGTGACTGTTGTAATCAATCCACATGCTATTTCTGTGTTTCATCAACACTCTGATAGCCCACAGATTACAGAATGCCACCAGATGTGCATCGGAAACTACTACTGGTCTTCCGGGGAACGATCAAAGCGTAGACTCTTTGAGACATTACTCCCATGGAGGAATGTTCGCATGGTGACTGTTGTATTCAATCCCGATATAATTTCTGTGTTTCATCAACACTCTGATAGTCCACAGATTACAGAATGACTCCAGATGTGCATCGGAAATTACTACAGGTCTTCCAGCCAACGATCAAAGCGTAGACTGTTTGAGACATTACTCCCATGGAGGAAAGTGCGCATGGTGACTGTTGTATTCAATCCCGAATCAATTTCTGTGTTTCATCAACACTCTGATAATCCATAGATTACGGAATGCCACCAGATGTGCATCGGAAACTACTACTGGTCTTCTTGGGAACGATCAAACCGTAGACTGTTTCAGACATTACTCCCATGGAGGAAAGTATGGATGGTGACTGTTGTATTCAGTCTCGATGCAAATTCTGTGTTTCATCAACACTCTGATAGTCCACAGATTACAGAATGCCACAAGATGTGCATCGGACGCTACTACTGGTCTTCCAGGGAACGATCAAAGTGTAGAGTGTTTGAGAATTACTCCCGTGGAGGAAAGTGCGCATGGTGACTGTTGTATTCAATCCCGATGCAATTTCTGTGTTTCATCAACACTCTGATAGTCCACAGATTACAGAATGCCACCAGATATGCATCCGAAACTACTACTGGTCTTCCAGGGATCGATCAAAGCGTTGACTGTTTGAGACATTACTCCCATGGAGGAAAGTGCGCATGGTGACTGTTGTATTCTATCCCGATGTAATTTCTGTGTTTCATCAACACTCAGTTAGTGCACATATTTCAGAATGCCTCCAGATGTGCATCGGAAACTACTTCTGGTCTTCCAGGGAACGATCAAAGCGTAGACTGTATGAGACACTACTCCCATGGAGGAAAGTGCGCATGGTGACTGTTGTATTCAATACCGATGCATTTTCTGTGTTTCATCAACACTCTGATAGTCCACAGATTACAGAATGCCTCCAGATGTGCATCGGAAACTACTACTGGTCTTCCAGCCAACGATCAAAGCGTAGACAGTTTGAGACATTACTCCCATGGAGGAAAGTGCGCATGGTGACTGTTGTATTCAATCCCGATGCAATTTCTGTGTTTCATCAACACTCTCATAGTCCACAGATTACAGAATGCCACCAGATGTGCATCGGAAACTACTACAGGTCTTCCAGGGAAAGATCAAAACGTAGACTGTTTGAGACATACCTCGAGTGGAGGAAAGTGCGCATGGTGACTGTTGTATTCAATCACGATGCAATTTCTGTGTTTCATCAACACTCAGATAGTCCACAGATTACAGAATGCCACCAGATGTGCATCGGAAGCTACTACTGGTCTTCCAGGGAACGATCAAAGCGTAGAGTGTTTGAGAATTACTCCCATGGAGGAAAGTGCGCATGGTGACTGTTGTATTCAGTCACGATGCAAATTCTGTGTTTCATCAACACTCTCATAGTCCACAGATTACAGAATGCCACCAGATGTGCATCGGAAACTACTACTGGTCTCCCAGGGAACGATCAAAGCGTAGACTCTTTGAGACATTACTCCCATGGAGGAAAGTTCGCTTGGTGACTGTTGTATTCAATCCCGATATAATTTGTGTGTTTCATCAACACTCTGATAGTCCACAGATTACAGAATGCCACCAGATGTGCATCGGAAACTACTACTGGTCTCCCAGGGAACGATCAAAGCGTAGACTGTGTCAGACACTACTCCCATGGAGGGAAGTGCGCATTGGGCCTGTTGTATTCAATCCCGATGCAATTTCTGTGTTTGACCAACACTCTGATAGTCCACAGATTACAGAATGCCACCAGATGTGCATCGGAAACTACTACTGGTCTTCCAGGGAACGATCAAAGCGTATACTCATTGAGACATTACTCCCATGGAGGAAAGTGCGCATGGTGACTGTTGTATTCAATCCCGATGCATTTTCTGTGTCTCATCAACACTCTGATAATCCACAGATTACAGAATGCCTCCAGATGTGAATCGCAAACTACTACAGGTCTTCCAGGGAATGATCAAAGCGTACTCTGTTAGAGATATTACTCCCATGGAGGAAGGTGCGCATGGTGACTGTTGTAATCAATCCCCATGCTATTTCTGTGTTTCATCAACACTCTGATAGCCCACAGATTACAGAATGCCACCAGATGTGCATCGGAAACTACTACTGGTCTTCCAGGGAACGATCAAAGCGTAGACTGTTTGAGACATACCTCCCGTGGAGGAAAGTGCGCATGGTGACTGTTGTATTCAATCCCGATGCAATTTCTGTGTTTCATCAACACTCTGATAGTCCACAGATTACAGAATGCCACCAGATGTGCATCGGAAGCTACTACTGGTCTTCCAGGGAACGATCAAAGCGTAGAGTGTTTGAGAATTACTCCCATGGAGGAAAGTGCGCATGGTGACTGTTGTATTCAATCCCGATGTAATTTCTGTGTTTCATCAACACTCATTTAGTGCACAGATTTCAGGAAGCCTCCAGATGTGCATCGGAAACTACTTCTGGTCTTCCAGGGAACGATAAAAGCGTAGACAGTATGAGACACTACTCCCATGGAGGAAAGTGCGCATGGTGACTGTTGTATTCAATCCCGATGCTATTTCTTTGTTTCATCAACATTCTGATAGTCCACAGATTACAGAATGCCACCAGATGTGCATCGGAAGCTACTACTGGTCTTCCAGGGAACGATCAAAGCGTAGAGTGTTTGAGAATTACTCACATGGAGGAAAGTGCGCATGGTGACTGTTGTATTCAATCCCGATGCAATTTCTGTTTTTCATCAACACTCTGATAGTCCATAGATTACAGAATGCCACCAGATGTGCATCGGAAACTACTACTGGTCTTCCAGGGAACGATCAAAGCGTAGACTGTTTCAGACATTATTCCCATGGAGGAAAGTGCGCATGGTGACCGTTGTATTCAATCCCGATGCAATTTCTGTGTTTCATCAACACTCTGATAATCCCCAGATTACGGAATGCCACCAGATGTGCATCGGAAACTACTACTGGTCTTCTAGGGAACGATCAAACCGTAGACTGTATCAGACTTTACTCCTATGGAGGAAAGTGCGGATGGTGACTGTTGTATTCAGTCACGATGCAATTTCTGTGTTTCATCAACACTCTGATAGTCCACAGATTACAGAATGCCACAAGATGTGCATCGGACGCTACTACTGGTCTTCCAGGGAACGATCAAAGTGTAGAGTGTTTGAGAATTACTCCCGTGGAGGGAAGTGCGCATGGTGACCTTTGTATTCAATCCCGACGCAATTTCTGTGTTTCATCAACACTCTGATAGTCCACAGATTACAGAATGGCTCCAGATATGCATCGGAAACTACTACTGGTCTTCCAGGGAACGATCAAAGCGTAGACTGTTTGAGACATTACTCCCATGGAGGAAAGTGCGCATGGTGACTGTTGTATTCAATCCCCTATGCATTTTCTGTGTTTCATCAACACTCTGATAGTCCACAGATTACAGAATGCCTCCAGATGTGCATAGCAAACTACTACAGGACTTGCAGGGAATGATCAAAGCGTACTCTGTTAGAGATATTACTCCCATGAAGGAAAGTGCGCATGGTGACTGTTGTAATCAATCCCGATGCAATTTCTGTGTTTCATCAACACTCTGATAGTCCACAGATTGCAGAATGCCTCCAGATGTGCATCGCAAACTACTTTGGCCTTCCAGGGAACGATCAAAGCGTAGACTCTTTGAGACATTACTCCTATGGAGGAAAGTGCGCATGGTGACTGTTGTATTCATTCCCGATATAATTTCTGTGTTTCATCAACACTCTGATAGTCCACAGATTACAGAATGCCTCCAGATGTGCATCGGAAATTACTACTGGTCTTCCAGCCAACGATCAAAGCGTAGACTGTTTGAGACATTACTCCCATGGAGGAAAGTGCGCATGGTGACAGTTGTATTCAATCCCGATGCAATTTCTGTGTTTCATCAACACTCTGATAGTCCAAATATTACAGAATGCCTCCAGATGTGCATCGGAAACTACTACTGGTCTTCCAGGGAACGATCAAAGCGTAGACTGTTTCAGACATTACTCCCGTGAAGGAAAGTGCGCATGGTGACTGTTGTATTCAATACCGATGGATTTTCTGTGTTTCATCAACACTCTCATAGTCCACAGATTACAGAATGCCACCAGATGTGCATCGGAAACTACTACTAGTCTACTAGGGAACGATCAAAGCGTAGAGTGTTTGAGAATTACTCCCGTGGAGGAAAGTGCGGATGGTGACTGTTGTATTCAATATCGATGGAATTTCTGTGTTTCATCAACACTCTCATAGTCCACAGATTACAGAATGCCACCAGATGTGCATCGGAAACTACTACAGGTCTTCCAGGGAAAGATCAAAGCGTAGACTGTTTGAGACATACCTCGAGTGGAGGAAAGTACGCATGGTGACTGATGTATTCAATCCCGATGCAATTTCTTTGTGTCATCAATACTCTGATAGTCCACAGATTACAGAATGCCACCAGATGTGCATCGGAAACTACTACTGGTCTTCCAGGGAACTATCAAAGCGTAGACTCTTTGAGACATTACTCCTATGGAGGAAAGTGCACATGGTGAATGTTGTATTCAATCCCGATATAATTTCTGTGTTTCATCAACACTCTGATAGTCCACAGATTACAGAATGCCTCCAGATGTGCATCGGAAATTACTACTGGTCTTCCATCCAACGATCAAAGCGTAGACTCTTTGAGACATTACTCCCATGGAGGAAAGTGCGCATGGTGACTGTTGTATTCAATCCCGATGCAATATCTGTGTTTCATCAACACTCTGATAGTCCAAATATTACAGAATGCCTCCAGATGTGCATCGGAAACTACTACTGGTCTTCCAGGGAACGATCAAATCGTAGACTGTTTGAGACATTACTCCCGTGAAGGAAAGTGCGCATGGTGACTGTTGTATTCAATACCGATGCATTTTTTGTGTTTCATCAACACTCTGATAGTCCACAGATTACAGAATGCCACCAGATGTGCATCGGAAACTACTACTGGTCTTCCAGGTAACGATCAAAGCGTAAACTCTTTGAGACATTACTCCCATGGAGGAAGGTAAGCATCGTGACTGTTGTATACAATCCCGATGCAAATTCTGTGTTTAATCAACACTTTGAAGGTCAACAGATTACAGAATGCCTCCAGATGTGCATCGGAAACTACAACTGGTCTTCCAGGGATCGATCAATGCGTAGACTGTTTGCGACATTACTCCCATGGAGGAATTTTCGCATGGTGACTGTTGTATTGAATTCCGATGCAATATCTGTGTTTCATCAACATTCTGATAGTCCACAGATTACAGAATGCCTCCAGATGTGCATCGGAAACTACTACTGGTCTTCCAGGGAACGATCAAAGCGTAGACTCTTTGAGAAATTACTCCCATGGAGGAAAGTTCGCATGGTGGCTGTTGTATTCAATCCCGATATAATTTCTGTGTTTCATCAACAGTCTGATAGTCCACAGATTACAGAATGCCTCCAGATGTGCATCGGAAACTACTACTGGTCTTCCAGCCAACGATCAAAGCGTAGACAGTTTGAGACATTACTCCCATGGAGGAAAGTGCGCATGGTGACTGTTGTATTCAATCCCGATGCAATTTCTGTGTTTCATCTACAGTCTAATAGTCCACAGATTACAGAATGCCTCCAGATGTGCATCGGAAACTACTACTGGGCTTCCAGCCAACGATCAATGCGTAGACAGTTTGAGACATTACTCCCATGGAGGAAAGTGCGCATGGTGACGTATTCAATCCCGATGCAATATCTGTGTTTCATCAACACTCTGATAGACCAAATATTACAGAATGCCTCCAGATGTGCATCGGAAACTACTACTGGTCTTCCAGGTAACGATCAAAGCGTAAACTCTTTAAGACATTACTCATATAGAGGAAGGTAATCATCGTGACTGTTGTATACAATCCCGATGCAAATTCTGTGTTTCATCAACACTTTGAAGGTCAACAGATTACAGAATGCCTCCAGATGTGCATCGGAAACTACAACTGGTCTTGCAGGGATCGATCAATGCGTAGACTGTTTGCGACATTACTCCCATGGAGGAAAGTTCGCATGGTGACTGTCGTATTGAATTCCGATGCAATATCTGTGTTTCATCAACATTCTGATAGTCCGCAGATTACAGAATGCCTCCAGATGTGCATCGGAAACTACTACTGGTCTTCCAAGGAACGATCAAAGCGTAGACTCTTTGAGACATTACTCCCATGGATGAAACTGCGCATGGTGACTGTTGTATTCAATCCCGATGCAATTTCTGTGTTTCATCAACACCCTGATAGTCCACAGATTGCAGAATGCCTCCAGATGTGCATCGGAAACTACTTTGGCCTCCCAGGGAACGATCGAAGGGTAGACTCTTTGAGACATTACTCCCATGGAGGAAAGTGCGCATGGTGACTGTTGTATTCAATCCCGATGCAATATCTGTGTTTCATCAACACTCTGATAGTCCACATTTCACAGAATGCCTCCAGATGTGCATCGGAAATTACTACTGGTCTTCCAGCCAACGATCAAAGCGTAGACTGTTTGAGACATTACTCCCATGGAGGAAAGTGCGCATGGTGACTGTTGTATTCAATCCCGATGCAATTTCTGTGTTTCATCAACAGTCTGATAGTCCACAGATTACAGAATGCCTATAGATGTGCATCGGAAACTACAACTGGTCTTCCAGGGAACGATCAAAGCGTAGACTGTTTGAGACATTACTCCCATGGAAGAAAGTGCGCATGGTGACTGTTGTAATCAATCCCGATGCAATTTCTGTGTTTCATCAACACTCTGATAGTCCACAGATTGCAGAATGCCTCCAGATGTGCATCGGAAACTACTTTGGCCCCCCAGGGAACGATCAGAGCGTAGACTCTTTGAGACATTACTCCCATGGAGGAAAGTGCGCATGGTGACTGTTGTATTCAATCCCGATATAATTTCTGTGTTTCATCAACACTCTGATAGTCCACAGATTACAGAATGCATCCAGATGTGCATCGGAAATTACTACTGGTCTTCCAGCCAACGATCAAAGCGTAGACTGTTTGAGACATTACTCCCATGGAGGAAAGTGCGCATGGTGACTGTTGTATTCAATCCCGATGCAATATCTCTGTTTCATCAACACTCTGATAGTCCACATATTACAGAATGCCTCCAGATGTGCATCGGAAATTACTACTGGTCTTCCAGCCAACGATCAAAGCGTAGACTGTTTGAGACATTACTCCCATGGAGGAAAGTGCGCATGGTGACTGTTGTATTCAATCCCGATGCAATTTCTGTGTTTCATCAACACTCTGATAGTCCACAGATTACAGAAAGCCACCAGATGTGCATCAGAAACTACTACTGGTCTTCCAGGGAACGATCAAAGCGTAGACTGTTTGAGACAAACCTCCCATGGAGGAGAATGCGGATGGTGACTGTTGTATTGTATCCCGATGCAATATCTGTGTTTCATCAACACTCTGATAGTCCACAGATTACAGAATGCCACCAGATGTGCATCGGAAACTACTACTGGTATTCCAGGGGACGATTAAAGCGTAGACTGTTTGAGACATTACTCCCGTGGAGGGAAGTGCGCATGGTGACTGTTGTATTCAAACCCGATGCAATTTCTGTGTTTGATCAACACTCTGATAGTCCACAGATTACAGAATGCCTCCAGATGTGCATCGGAAACTACTACTGGTCTTCCAGGGAACGATCAAAGCGTAAACTCTTTGAGACATTACTCACATGGAGGAAAGTGCGCATGGTGACTGTTGTATTCAATCCCGATGTAATTTCTGTGTTTCATCAACACTCTGATAGTCCACAGATTACAGAATGCCACCAGATGTGCGTCGGAAACTACTACTGGTCTTCCAGGGAACGATCAAAGCGTAGACTGTTTGAAACATTACTCCCATGGATCAAAGTGCGCATGGTGACTGTTGTATTCAATCCCGATGTAATTTCTGTGTTTCATCAACACTCAGTTAGTGCACAGATTACAGAATGCCTCGAGATGTGCATCGGAAACTACTACTGGTATTCCAGGGAACGATCAAAGCGTAGACTGTTTGGGACATTACTCACATGGAGGAAAGTGCGCATGGTGACTGTTGCATTCAATCCCGATGGAATTTCTGTGTTCCATCAACACTCTGATAGTCCACAGATTACGGAATGCCAGCAGATGTGCATCGGAAACTACTACTGGTCTTCCAGGGAACGATCAAAGCGTAGAATGTTTCAGACATTACTCCCGTTGAGGAAAGTGCGCATGGTTACTGTTGTATTCAATCCCGATGCAATTTCTGTGTTTCATCAACACTCTGATAGTCCACAGATTACAGAATGCCACCAGATGTGCATCGGAAACTACTACTGCTCTTCCAGGGGACGATCAATGCGTAGACTTTTTCAGACATTACTCCCATGGAGGAAAGTGCGGATGGTGACTGTTGTATTCAAACCCGATGCAATTTCTGTGTTTCATCAACACTCTGATAGTCCACAGATTACAGAATGCCACCAGATGTGCATCGGAAACTACTACTGAAATTCCAGGGGACGATTAAAGCGTAGACTGTTTAAGACATACCTCCCGTGGAGGAAAGTGCGCATGGTGACTGCTGTATTCAATCCCGATGCAATTTCTGTGTTTCATCAACACTCTGATAGTCCACAGATTACAGAATGCCACCAGATGTGCATCGGAAGCTACTACTGGTCTTCCAGGGAACTATCAAAGCGTAGACTGTTAGGGACTTTACTCCCATGGAGGAAAGTGCGCATGGTGTCTGTTGTATTCAATCCCGATATAATTTCTGTGTTTCATCAACACTCTGATAGTCCACAGATTACAAAATGCCTCCAGATGTGCATCGGAAATTACTACTGGTCTTCCAGCCAACGATCAAAGCGTAGACTGTTTGAGACATTACTCCCATGGAGGAAAGTGCGCATGGTGACTGTTGTATTCAATCCCGATGCAATTTCTGTGTTTCATCAACAGTCTGATAGTCCACAGATTACAGAATGCCTCCAGATGTGCATCGGAAACTACTACTGGTCTTCCAGGGAACGATCAAAGCGTAAACTCTTTGAGACATTACTCCCATGGAGCAAGGTAATCATCGTGACTGTTGTATACAATCCCGATGCTAATTCTGTGTTTCATCAACACTTTGAAGGTCAACAGATTACAGAATGACTCCAGATGTGCATCGGAAACTACAACAGGACTTCCAGGGATCGATCAATTCGTAGACTGTTTGAGACATTACTCAAATGGAGGAAACTTAGCATGGTGACTGTTGTATTGAATTCCGATGCAATATCTGTGTTTATTCAACACTCTGATAGTCCACAGATTACAGAATGCCTCCAGATGTGCATCGGAAACTACTACTGGCCTTCCAGGGAACGATCAGAGCGTAGACTCTTTGAGACATTACTCCCATGGAGGAAAGTGCGCATGGTGACTGTTGTATTCAATCCCGATATAATTTCTGTGTTTCATCAACACTCTGATAGTCCACAGATTACAAAATGCGTCCAGATGTGCATCGGAAATTACTACTGGTCTTCCAGCCAACGATCAAAACGTAGACTGTTTGAGACATTACTCCCATGGAGGAAAGTGCGCATGGTGACTGTTGTATTCAATCCCGATGCAATTTCTGTGTTTCATCAACAGTCTGATAGTCCACAGATTACAGAATGCCTCCAGATGTGCATCGGAAACTACTACTGGTCTTCCAGGGAACGATCAAAGCGTAGACTGTTTGAGACATTACTCCCATGGAGGAAAGTGCCATGGAGACTGTTGTATTCAATCCCGATGCATTTTCTGTGTTTCATCCACACTCTGATAGTCCACAGATTACAGAAAGCCACCAGATGTGCATCGGAAACTACTACTGGTCTTACAGGGAACGATCAAAGCGTAGACTGTTTGAGACATTACTCCCATGGAGGAAAGTGCGGATGGTGACTGTTGTATTCAATATCGATGCAATTTCTGTGTTTCATCAACACTCTCATAGTCCACAGATTACAGAATGCCTCCAGATGTGCATCGGAAGCTACTACTGGTCTTCCATGGAACGATCAAATCGCAGAGTGTTTGAGAATTACTCCCGTGGAGGAAAGTGCGCATGGTGACTGTTGTATTCAATCCCGATGCAATTTCTGTGTTTCGTCAACACTCTGATAGTCCACAGATTACAGAATGCCTCCAGATATGCATCGGAAACTGTTACTGGTCTTCCAGGGAACGATCAAAGCGTAGACTGTTTGAGACATTACTCCCATGGAGGAAAGTGCGCATGGTGACTCTTGTATTCAATCCCGATGTAATTTCTGTGTTTCATCAACACTCAGTTAGTGCACAGATTTCAGAATGCCTCCAGATGTGCATCGGAAATTACTACTGGTCTTCCAGCCAACGATCAAAGCGTAGACTGTTTGAGACATTACTCCCATGGAGGAAAGTGCGCATGGTGACTGTTGTATTCAATCCGGATGCAATTTCTGTGTTTCATCCACACTCTGATAGTCCACAGATTACAGAAAGCCACCAGATGTGCATCGGAAACTACTACTGGTCTTCCAGGGAACGATCAAAGCGTAGACTGTTTGAGACATACCTCCCGTGGAGGAGAATGCGGATGGTGACTGTTGTATTCAATCCCGATGCAATTTCTGTGTTTCATCAACACTCTGATAGTCAACAGATTACAGAATGCCTCCAGATGTGCATCGCAAACTACTACAGGTCTTCCAGGGAATGATCAAAGCGTACTCTGTTACAGATATTACTCCCATGGAGGAAAGTGCGCGTGGTGACTGTTGTAATCAATGCCGATGCAATTTCTGTGTTTCATCAACACTCTGATAGTCCGCAGATTGCAGAGTGCCGCCAGATGTTCTTCGGAAACTACTTTGGTCTTCCAGGGAACGATCAAAGCGGAGACTGTTTGAGACATTACTCCCATGGAGGAAAGTGCGCATGGTGACTGTTGTATTCAATCCCGAAACAAATTCAGTGTTTCATCAACAGTCTAATACTCCACAGATTACAGAATGCCTCAAGATATGCATCGGAAACTGCTACTGGTCTTCCAGGGAACGATCAAAGCGTAGACTGTTTGCGACATTACTCCCATGGAGGAAAGTTCGCATGGTGACTGTTGTATTGAATTCTGATGCTATATCCGTGTTTCATCAACATTCTGATAGTCCACAGATAACAGAATGCCTCCAGATGTGCATCGGAACTACTACTGGTCTTCCAGGGAACATTCAAAGCGTAGACTCTTTGAGACATTTCTCCCATGGAGGAAAGTTCGCATGGTGACTGTTGTATTCAATCCCGATATAATTTCTGTGTTTCATCAACACTCCGATAGTCCACAGTTTACAGAACGCCTCCAGATGTGCATCGGAAACTACTACTGGTCTTCCAGGGAAGATCAAAGCGTAGACTGTTTCAGACATTACTCCCGTGGAGGAAAGTTGGCATGGTGACCGTTGTATTCAAACCCGATGCAATTTCTGTGTTTCATCAACACTCTGATAGTCCACAGATTACAGAAAGCCACCAGATGTGCATCAGAAACTACTACTGGTCTTCCAGGGAAGATCAAAGCGTAGACTGTTTCAGACATTACTCCCGTGGAGGAAAGTTGGCATGGTGACCGTTGTATTCAAACCCGATGCAATTTCTGTGTTTCATCAACACTCTGATAGTCCACAGATTACAGAAAGCCACCAGATGTGCATCAGAAACTACTACTGGTCTTCCAGGGAACGATCAAAGCGTAGACTGATTGAGACATACCTCCCGTGGAGGAGAATGCGGATGGAGACTGTTGTATTCAATCCCGATGCAATTTCTGTGTTTCATCAACACTCTGATAGTCCACAGATTACAGAATGCCACCAGATGTGCATCGGAAACTACTACTGAAATTCCAGGAGACGATTAAGGCGTAGACTGTTTGAGACATTACTCCCGTGGAGGAAAGTGCGCATGGTGACTGCTGTATTCAATCCCGATGCAATTTCTGTGTTTCATCAACACTCTGATAGTCCACAGATTACAGAATGCCTCCAGATGTGCATCGGAAACTACTACTGGTCTTCCAGGGAACGATCAAAGCGTAAACTCTTTGGGACATTACTCCCATGGAGGAATGTGCGCATGGTGACAGTTGTATTCAATCCCGATGTATTTTCTGTGTTTCATCAACACTCTGATAGTCCACAGATTACAGAATGCCTCCAGATGTGCATCGCAAACTACTGCAGGTCTTCCAGGGAATGATCAAAGCGTACTCTCTTACAGATATTACTCCCATGGAGGAAAGTGCGCATGGTGTCTGTTGTATTCAATCCCGATATAATTTCTGTGTTTCATCAACACTCTGATAGTCCACAGATTACAAAATGCCTCCAGATGTGCATCGGAAATTACTACTGGTCTTCCAGCCAACGATCAAAGCGTAGACTGTTTGAGACATTACTCCCATGGAGGAAAGTGCGCATGGTGACTGTTGTATTCAATCCCGATGCAATTTCTGTGTTTCATCAACAGTCTGATAGTCCACAGATTACAGAATGCCTCCAGATGTGCATCGGAAACTACTACTGGTCTTCCAGGGAACGATCAAAGCGTAAACTCTTTGAGACATTACTCCCATGGAGCAAGGTAATCATCGTGACTGTTGTATACAATCCCGATGCTAATTCTGTGTTTCATCAACACTTTGAAGGTCAACAGATTACAGAATGACTCCAGATGTGCATCGGAAACTACAACAGGACTTCCAGGGATCGATCAATTCGTAGACTGTTTGAGACATTACTCAAATGGAGGAAACTTACCATGGTGACTGTTGTATTGAATTCCGATGCAATATCTGTGTTTATTCAACACTCTGATAGTCCACAGATTACAGAATGCCTCCAGATGTGCATCGGAAACTACTACTGGCCTTCCAGGGAACGATCAGAGCGTAGACTCTTTGAGACATTACTCCCATGGAGGAAAGTGCGCATGGTGACTGTTGTATTCAATCCCGATATAATTTCTGTGTTTCATCAACACTCTGATAGTCCACAGATTACAAAATGCCTCCAGATGTGCATCGGAAATTACTACTGGTCTTCCAGCCAACGATCAAAACGTAGACTGTTTGAGACATTACTCCCATGGAGGAAAGTGCGCATGGTGACTGTTGTATTCAATCCCGATGCAATTTCTGTGTTTCATCAACAGTCTGATAGTCCACAGATTACAGAATGCCTCCAGATGTGCATCGGAAACTACTACTGGTCTTCCAGGGAACGATCAAAGCGTAGACTGTTTGAGACATTACTCCCATGGAGGAAAGTGCCATGGAGACTGTTGTATTCAATCCCGATGCATTTTCTGTGTTTCATCCACACTCTGATAGTCCACAGATTACAGAAAGCCACCAGATGTGCATCGGAAACTACTACTGGTCTTACAGGGAACGATCAAAGCGTAGACTGTTTGAGACATTACTCCCATGGAGGAAAGTGCGGATGGTGACTGTTGTATTCAATATCGATGCAATTTCTGTGTTTCATCAACACTCTCATAGTCCACAGATTACAGAATGCCTCCAGATGTGCATCGGAAGCTACTACTGGTCTTCCATGGAACGATCAAATCGCAGAGTGTTTGAGAATTACTCCCGTGGAGGAAAGTGCGCATGGTGACTGTTGTATTCAATCCCGATGCAATTTCTGTGTTTCGTCAACACTCTGATAGTCCACAGATTACAGAATGCCTCCAGATATGCATCGGAAACTGTTACTGGTCTTCCAGGGAACGATCAAAGCGTAGACTGTTTGAGACATTACTCCCATGGAGGAAAGTGCGCATGGTGACTCTTGTATTCAATCCCGATGTAATTTCTGTGTTTCATCAACACTCAGTTAGTGCACAGATTTCAGAATGCCTCCAGATGTGCATCGGAAATTACTACTGGTCTTCCAGCCAACGATCAAAGCGTAGACTGTTTGAGACATTACTCCCATGGAGGAAAGTGCGCATGGTGACTGTTGTATTCAATCCGGATGCAATTTCTGTGTTTCATCCACACTCTGATAGTCCACAGATTACAGAAAGCCACCAGATGTGCATCGGAAACTACTACTGGTCTTCCAGGGAACGATCAAAGCGTAGACTGTTTGAGACATACCTCCCGTGGAGGAGAATGCGGATGGTGACTGTTGTATTCAATCCCGATGCAATTTCTGTGTTTCATCAACACTCTGATAGTCAACAGATTACAGAATGCCTCCAGATGTGCATCGCAAACTACTACAGGTCTTCCAGGAAATGATCAAAGCGTACTCTGTTACAGATATTACTCCCATGGAGGAAAGTGCGCGTGGTGACTGTTGTAATCAATGCCGATGCAATTTCTGTGTTTCATCAACACTCTGATAGTCCGCAGATTGCAGAGTGCCGCCAGATGTTCTTCGGAAACTACTTTGGTCTTCCAGGGAACGATCAAAGCGGAGACTGTTTGAGACATTACTCCCATGGAGGAAAGTGCGCATGGTGACTGTTGTATTCAATCCCGAAACAAATTCAGTGTTTCATCAACAGTCTAATACTCCACAGATTACAGAATGCCTCAAGATATGCATCGGAAACTGCTACTGGTCTTCCAGGGAACGATCAAAGCGTAGACTGTTTGCGACATTACTCCCATGGAGGAAAGTTCGCATGGTGACTGTTGTATTGAATTCTGATGCTATATCCGTGTTTCATCAACATTCTGATAGTTCACAGATAACAGAATGCCTCCAGATGTGCATCGGAACTACTACTGGTCTTCCAGGGAACATTCAAAGCGTAGACTCTTTGAGACATTTCTCCCATGGAGGAAAGTTCGCATGGTGACTGTTGTATTCAATCCCGATATAATTTCTGTGTTTCATCAACACTCCGATAGTCCACAGTTTACAGAACGCCTCCAGATGTGCATCGGAAACTACTACTGGTCTTCCAGGGAAGATCAAAGCGTAGACTGTTTCAGACATTACTCCCGTGGAGGAAAGTTGGCATGGTGACCGTTGTATTCAAACCCGATGCAATTTCTGTGTTTCATCAACACTCTGATAGTCCACAGATTACAGAAAGCCACCAGATGTGCATCAGAAACTACTACTGGTCTTCCAGGGAAGATCAAAGCGTAGACTGTTTCAGACATTACTCCCGTGGAGGAAAGTTAGCATGGTGACCGTTGTATTCAAACCCGATGCAATTTCTGTGTTTCATCAACACTCTGATAGTCCACAGATTACAGAAAGCCACCAGATGTGCATCAGAAACTACTACTGGTCTTCCAGGGAACGATCAAAGCGAAGACTGATTGAGACATACCTCCCGTGGAGGAGAATGCGGATGGAGACTGTTGTATTCAATCCCGATGCAATTTCTGTGTTTCATCAACACTCTGATAGTCCACAGATTACAGAATGCCACCAGATGTGCATCGGAAACTACTACTGAAATTCCAGGAGACGATTAAGGCGTAGACTGTTTGAGACATTACTCCCGTGGAGGAAAGTGCGCATGGTGACTGCTGTATTCAATCCCGATGCAATTTCTGTGTTTCATCAACACTCTGATAGTCCACAGATTACAGAATGCCTCCAGATGTGCATCGGAAACTACTACTGGTCTTCCAGGGAACGATCAAAGCGTAAACTCTTTGGGACATTACTCCCATGGAGGAATGTGCGCATGGTGACTGTTGTATTCAATCCCGATGTATTTTCTGTGTTTCATCAACACTCTGATAGTCCACAGATTACAGAATGCCTCCAGATGTGCATCGCAAACTACTGCAGGTCTTCCAGGGAATGATCAAAGCGTACTCTCTTACAGATATTACTCCCATGGAGGAAAGTGCGGATGGTGACTGTTGTATTCAATATCGATGCAATTTCTGTGTTTCATCAACACTCTCATAGTCCACAGATTACAGAATGCCTCCAGATGTGCATCGGAAGCTACTACTGGTCTTCCATGGAACGATCAAAGCGTAGAGTGTTTGAGAATTACTCCCGTGGAGGAAAGTGCGCATGGTGACTGTTGTATTCAATACCGATGCAATTTCTGTGTTTCATCAACACTCTGATAGTCCACAGATTACAGAATGCCTCCAGATATGCATCGGAAACTGTTACTGGTCTTCCAGGGAACGATCAAAGCGTAGACTGTTTGAGACATTACTCCCATGGAGGAAAGTGCGCATGGTGACTGTTGTATTCAATCCCGATGTAATTTCTGTGTTTCATCAACACTCAGTTAGTGCACAGATTTCAGAATGCCTCCAGATGTGCATCGGAAACTACTTCTGGTCTTCCAGGGAACGATCAAAGCGTAGACTGTATGAGACACTACTCCCATGGAGGAAAGTGCGCATGGTGACTGTTGTATTCAATCCCGATGCAATATCTTTGTTCTATCAACCCTCTCATAGTCCACAGATTACAGAATGCCTCCAGATGTGCATCGGAAACTTCTACTGGTCTTCCTGGGAACGATGAAAGCGTAAACTCTTTGAGACATTACTCCCATGGAGCAAGGTAATCATCGTGACTGTTGTATACAATCCCGATGCTAATTCTGTGTTTCATCAACACTTTGAAGGTCAACAGATTACAGAATGACTCCAGATGTGCATCGGAAACTGCAACAGGACTTCCAGGGATCGATCAATTCGTAGACTGTTTGAGACATTACTCAAATGGAGGAAACTTAGCATGGTGACTGTTGTATTGAATTCCGATGCAATATCTGTGTTTCATCAACACTCTGATAGTCCACAGATTACAGAATGCCTCCAGATGTGCATCGGAAACTACTACTGGCCTTCCAGGGAACGATCAGAACGTAGACTCTTTGAGACATTACTCCCATGGAGGAAAGTGCGCATGGTGACTGTTGTATTCAATCCCGATATAATTTCTGTGTTTCATCAACACTCTGATAGTCCACAGATTACAAAATGACTCCAGATGTGCATCGGAAATTACTACTGGTCTTCCAGCCAACGACCAAAGCGTAGACTGTTTGAGACATTACTCCCATGGAGGAAAGTGCGCATGGTGACTGTTGTATTCAATCCCGATGCAATTTCTGTGTTTCATCAACAGTCTGATAGTCCACTGATTACAGAATGCCTCCAGATGTGCATCGGAAACTACTACTGGTCTTCCAGGGAACGATCAAAGCGTAGACTGTTTGAGACATTACTCCCATGGAGGAAAGTGCGCATGGTGTCTGTTGTATTCAATCCCGATGCAATTTCTGTGTTTCATCCACACTCTGATAGTCCACAGATTACAGAAAGCCACCAGATGTGCGTCGGAAACTACTACTGGTCTTCCAGGGAACCATCAAAGCGTAGACTGTTTGAGACATACCTCCCGTGGAGGAGAATGCGGATGGTGACTGTTGTATTCAATCCCGATGCAATTTCTGTGTTTCATCAACACTCTGATAGTCAACAGATTACAGAATGCCTCCAGATGTGCATCGCAAACTACTACAGGTCTTCCAGGGAATGATCAAAGCGTACTCTGTTACAGATATTACTCCCATGGAGGAAAGTGCGCGTGGTGACTGTTGTAATCAATGCCGATGCAATTTCTGTGTTTCATCAACACTCTCATAGTCCGCAGATTGCAGAGTGCCTCCAGATGTTCTTCGGAAACTACTTAGGTCTTCCAGGGAACGATCAAAGCGGAGACTGTTTGAGACATTACTCCCATGGAGGAAAGTTCGCATGGTGACTGTTGTATTGAATTCTGATGCTATATCTGTGTATCATCAACATTCTGATAGTCCACAGATAACAGAATGCCTCCAGATGTGCATCGGAACTACTACTGGTCTTCCAGGGAACAATCAAACCGTAGACTCTTTGAGACATTACTCCCATGGAGGAAAGTTCCCATGGTGACTGTTGTATTCAATCCCGATATAATTTCTGTGTTTCATCAACACTCTGATAGTCCACAGATTACAGAATGCCTCCAGATGTGCATCGGAAACTACTACTGGTCTTCCAGGGAACAATCAAACCGTAGACTGTTTGAGACATTACACACATGGAGGAAAGAGCGCATGGTGACTGTTGTATTTAATCCCGAAGCAATTTCTGTGTTTCATCAACACTCTGATAGTCCACAGATTACAGAATGCCACCAAATGTGCATCGGAAAATACTACTGGTCTTCCAGGGAACGATCAAAGGATAGACTGTTTGAGACATTACTCACTTGGAGGAAAGTGTGCATGGTGACTGTTGTATTCAATCACGATGCAATTTCTGTGTTTCATCAACACTCTGATAGTCCACAGATTACAGAATGCCACCAGATGTGCATCGGAAACTACTACTGGTCTTCCAGGGAACGATCAAAGCGTAGACTGTTTCAGACATTACTCCCATGGAGGGAAGTACGGATGGTGACTGTTGTATTCAATATCGATGCAATTTCTGTGTTTCATCAACACTCTGATAGTCCACAGATTACAGAATGCCAACAGATGTGCATCGGAAACTACTACAGATCTTCCAGGGAACGATCAAAGCGTAGACTCTTTGAGACATTACTCCCATGGAGGAAAGTGCGCATGGTGACTGTTGTATTCAATCCCGATGCAATATCTGTGTTTCATCAACACTCTGATAGTCCACATATTACAGAATGCCTCCAGATGTGCATCGGAAATTACTACTGGTCTTCCAGCTAACGATCAAAGCGTAGACTGTTTGAGACATTAATTTCCATGGAGGAAAGTGCGCATGGTGACTGTTGTATTCAATCCCGATGCAATTTCTGTGTTTCATCAACACTCTGATAGTCCACAGATTACAGAAAGCCACCAGATGTGCATCAGAAACTACTACTGGTCTTCCTGGGAACGATCAAAGCGTAGACTGTTTGAGACATACCTCCCGTGGAGGAAAGTGCGCATGGTAACTGTTGTATTCTATCACGATGCAATTTCTGTGTTTCATCAACACTCTGATAGTCCACAGATTACAGAATGCCACCAGATGTGCATCGGAAGCTACTACTGGTCTTCCACGGAATGATCACAGCGTAGAGTGTTTGAGAATTACTCCCGTGGAGGAAAGTGCGCATGGTGACTGTTGTATTCAATACCGATGCAATTTCTGTGTTTCATCAACACTCTGATAGTCCACAGATTACAGAATGCCTCCAGATATGCATCGGAAACTGTTACTGGTCTTCCAGGGAACGATCAAAGCGTAGACTGTTTGAGACATTACTCCCATGGAGGAAAGTGCGCATGGTGACTGTCGTATTCAATCCCGATGTAATTTCTGTGTTTCATCAACACTCAGTTAGTGCTTAGATTTCAGAATGCCTCCGCATGTGCATCGGAAACTACTTCTGGTCTTCCAGGGAACGATCGAAGCGTAGACTGTATGAGACACTACTCCCATGGAGGAAAGTGCACATGGTGACTGTTGTATTCAATCCCGATGCAATTTCTTTGTTTTATCAACACTCTCATAGTCCACAGATTACAGAATGCCTCCAGATGTGCATCGGAAACTACTACTGGTCTTCCAGGGAACGATCAAAGCGTAAACTCTTTGAGACATTACTCCCATGGAGCAAGGTAATCATCGTGACTGTTGTATACAATCCCTATGCTAATTCTGTGTTTCATCAACACTTTGAAGGTCAACAGATTACAGAATGACTCCAGATGTGCATCGGAAACTACAACAGGACTTCCAGGGATCGATCAATTCGTAGACTGTTTGAGACATTACTCAAATGGAGGAAACTTACCATGGTGACTGTTGTATTGAATTCCGATGCAATTTCTGTGTTTCATCAACACTCTGATAGTCCACAGATTACAGAATGCCTCCAGATATGCATCGGGAACTGTTACTGGTCTTCCAGGGAACGATCAAAGCGTAGACTGTTTGAGACATTACTCCCATGGAGGAAAGTGCGCATGGTGACTGTTGTATTCAATCCCGATGCAATTTCTGTGTTTCATCCACACTCTGATAGTCCAGAGATTACAGAAAGCCACCAGATGTGCATCGGAAACTACTACTGGTCTTCCAGGGAACGATCAAAGCGTAGACTGTTTGAGACATACCTCCCGTGGAGGAGAATGCGGATGGTGACTGTTGTATTCAATCCCGATGCAATTTCTGTGTTTCATCAACACTCTGATAGTCAACAGATTACAGAATGCCTCCAGATGTGCATCGCAAACTACTACAGATCTTCCAGGGAATGATCAAAGCGTACTCTGTTACAGATATTACTCCCATGGAGGAAAGTGCGCGTGGTGACTGTTGTAATCAATGCCGATGCAATTTCTGTGTTTCATCAACACTCTGATAGTCCGCAGATTGCAGAGTGCCTCCAGATGTTCTTCGGAAACTACTTTGGTCTTCCAGGGAACGATCAAAGCGGAGACTGTTTGAGACATTACTCCCATGGAGGAAAATGCGCATGGTGACTGTTGTATTCAATCCCGAAGCAAATTCAGTGTTTCATCAACAGTCTAATAGTCCTTAGATTACCGAGTGCCTCCAGATGTGCATCGGAAACTACTACTGGTCTTCCAGGGAACGATCAAAGCGTAGATTGTTTGAGACATTACTCCCATGGAGGAAAGTGCGCATGGTGACTGTTGTATTCAATCCCGATGCAAATTCAGTGTTTCATCAACAGTCTAATAGTCCACAGATTACAGAATGCCTCCAGATATGCATCGGAAACTGCTACTGGTCTTCCAGGGAACGATCAAACCGTACACTGTTTGCGACATTACTCCCATGGAGGAAAGTTCGCTTGGTGACTGTTGTATTGAATTCCGATGCTATATCTGTGTTTCATCAACATTCTGATAGTCCACAGATAACAGAATGAATCCAGATGTGCATCGGAAACTACTACTGGTCTTCCAGGGAACAATCAAAGCGTAGACTATTTGAGACATTACTCCCATGGAGGGAAGTTCGCATGGTGACTGTTGTATTCAATCCCGATATAATTTCTGTGTTTCACCAACACTCTGATAGTCCACAGATTACAGAATGCCTCCAGATGTGCATCGGAAATTACTACTGGTCTTCCAGCCAACGGCCAAAGCGTAGACTGTTTGAGACATTACTCCCATGGTGGGAAGTGCGCATGGTGACTATTGTATTCAATCCCGATGCAATTTCTGTGTTTCATCAACAGTCTGATAGTCCACAGATTACAGAATGCCTCCAGATGTGCATCGGAAACTACTACTGGTCTTCCAGGGAACAATCAAAGCGTAGACTGTTTGAGACATTACTCACTTGGAGGAAAGTGCGCATGGTGACTGTTGTATTCAATCACGATGCAATTTCTGTGTTTCATCAACACTCTGATAGTCCACAGATTACAGAATGCCACCAGATGTGCATCGGAAACTACTACTGGTCTTCCAGGGAACGATCAAAGCGTAGACTGTTTCAGACATTACTCCTGTGGAGGAAAGTTGGCATGGTGACCGTTGTATTCAATCCCGATGCAATTTCTGTGTTTCATCAACAGTCTGATAGTCCACAGATTACAGAATGCCTCCAGATGTGCATCGGAAACTACTACTGGTCTTCCAGGGAACAATCAAAGCGTAGACTGTTTGAGACATTACTCACTTGGAGGAAAGTGCGCATGGTGACTGTTGTATTCAATCAAGATGCAATTTCTGTGTTTCATCAACACTCTGATAGTCCACAGATTACAGTATGCCACCAGATGTGCATCGGAAACTACTACTGGTCTTCCAGGGAACGATCAAAGCGTAGACTGTTTGAGACATTACTCCCGTGGAGGAAAGTTGGCATGGTGACCGTTGTATTCAATCCCGATGCAATATCTGTGTTTCATCAACACTCTGATAGTCCACATATTACAGAATGCCTCCAGATGTGCATCGGAAATTACTACTGGTCTTCCAGCCAACGATCAAAGCGTAGACTGTTTGAGACATTAATTTCCATGGAGGAAAGTGCGCATGGCGACTGTTGTATTCAATATCGATGCAATTTCTGTGTTTCATCAACACTCTGATATTCCACAGATTACAGAATGCCAACAGATGTGCGTCGGAAACTACTACTGGTCTTCCAGGGAACGATCAAAGCGTAGACTGTTTCAGACATTACTCCCATGGAGGAAAGTGCGCATGGTGACTGTTGTATTCAATCCCGATGCAATTTCTGTGTTTCATCAACACTCTGATAGTCAACAGATTACAGAATGCCTCCAGATGTGCATCGCAAACTACTACAGGTCTTCCAGGGAATGATCAAAGCGTACTCTGTTACAGATATTACTCCCATGGAGGAAAGTGCGCGTGGTGACTGTTGTAATCAATGCCGATGCAATTTCTGTGTTTCATCAACACTCTGATAGTCCGCAGATTGCAGAGTGCCTCCAGATATTCTTCGGTAACTACTTAGGTCTTCCAGGGAACGATCAAAGCGGAGACTGTTTGAGACATTACTCCCATGGAGGAAAGTTCGCATGGTGACTGTTGTATTGAATTCTGATGCTATATCTGTGTTACATCAACATTCTGATAGTCCACAGATAACAGAATGCCTCCAGATGTGCATCGGAACTACTACTGGTCTTCCAGGGAACAATCAAACCGTAGACTCTTTGAGACATTACTCCCATGGAGGAAAGTTCCCATGGTGACTGTTGTATTCAATCCCGATATAATTTCTGTGTTTCATCAACACTCTGATAGTCCACAGATTACAGAATGCCTCCAGATGTGCATCGGAAACTACTACTGGACTTCCAGCCAAAGATCAAAGCGTAGACTGTTTCAGACATTACTCCCATGGAGGGAAGTACGGATGGTGACTGTTGTATTCAATATCGATGCAATTTCTGTGTTTCATCAACACTCTGATAGTCCACAGATTACAGAATGCCAACAGATGTGCATCGGAAACTACTACAGGTCTACCAGGGAACGATCAAAGCGTAGACTCTTTGAGACATTACTCCCATCGAGGAAAGTGCGCATGGTGACTGTTGTATTCAATCCCGATGCAATATCTGTGTTTCATCAACACTCTGATAGTCCACATATTACAGAATGCCTCCAGATGTGCATCGGAAATTACTACTGGTCTTCCAGCCAACGATCAAAGCGTAGACTGTTTGAGACATTAATTTCCATGGAGGAAAGTGCGCATGGTGACTGTTGTATTCAATCCCGATGCAATTTCTGTGTTTCATCAACACTCTGATAGTCCACAGATTACAGAAAGCCACCAGATGTGCATCAGAAACTACTACTGGTCTTCCAGGGAACGATCAAAGCGTAGACTGTTTGAGACATACCTCCCGTGGAGGAAAGTGCTCATGGTAACTGTTGTATTCTATCACGATGCAATTTCTGTGTTTCATCAACACTCTGATAGTCCACAGATTACAGAATGCCACCAGATGTGCATCGGAAGCTACTACTGGTCTTCCACGGAATGATCACAGCGTAGAGTGTTTGAGAATTACTCCCGTGGAGGAAAGTGCGCATGGTGACTGTTGTATTCAATACCGATGCAATTTCTGTGTTTCATCAACACTCTGATAGTCCACAGATTACAGAATGCCTCCAGATATGCATCGGAAACTGTTACTGGTCTTCCAGGGAACGATCAAAGCGTAGACTGTTTGAGACATTACTCCCATGGAGGAAAGTGCGCATGGTGACTGTTGTATTCAATCCCGATGTAATTTCTGTGTTTCATCAACACTCAGTTAGTGCTTAGATTTCAGAATGCCTCCGCATGTGCATCGGAAACTACTTCTGGTCTTCCAGGGAACGATCGAAGCGTAGACTGTATGAGACACTACTCCCATGGAGGAAAGTGCGCATGGTGACTGTTGTATTCAATCCCGATGCAATTTCTTTGTTTTATCAACACTCTCATAGTCCACAGATTACAGAATGCCTCCAGATGTGCATCGGAAACTACTACTGGTCTTCCAGGGAACGATCAAAGCGTAAACTCTTTGAGACATTACTCCCATGGAGCAAGGTAATCATCGTGACTGTTGTATACAATCCCGATGCTAATTCTGTGTTTCATCAACACTTTGAAGGTCAACAGATTACAGAATGACTCCAGATGTGCATCGGAAACTACAACAGGACTTCCAGCAATCGATCAATTCGTAGACTGTTTGAGACATTACTCAAATGGAGGAAACTTACCATGGTGACTGTTGTATTGAATTCCGATGCAATTTCTGTGTTTCATCAACACTCTGATAGTCCACAGATTACAGAATGCCTCCAGATATGCATCGGGAACTGTTACTGGTCTTCCAGGGAACGATCAAAGCGTAGACTGTTTGAGACATTACTCCCATGGAGGAAAGTGCGCATGGTGACTGTTGTATTCAATCCCGATGCAATTTCTGTGTTTCATCCACACTCTGATAGTCCAGAGATTACAGAAAGCCACCAGATGTGCATCGGAAACTACTACTGGTCTTCCAGGGAACGATCAAAGCGTAGACTGTTTGAGACATACCTCCTGTGGAGGAGAATGCGGATGGTGACTGTTGTATTCAATCCCAATGCAATTTCTGTGTTTCATCAACACTCTGATAGTCAACAGATTACAGAATGCCTCCAGATGTGCATCGCAAACTACTACAGATCTTCCAGGGAATGATCAAAGCGTACTCTGTTACAGATATTACTCCCATGGAGGAAAGTGCGCGTGGTGACTGTTGTAATCAATGCCGATGCAATTTCTGTGTTTCATCAACACTCTGATAGTCCGCAGATTGCAGAGTGCCTCCAGATGTTCTTCGGAAACTACTTTGGTCTTCCAGGGAACGATCAAAGCGGAGACTGTTTGAGACATTACTCCCATGGAGGAAAATGCGCATGGTGACTGTTGTATTCAATCCCGAAGCAAATTCAGTGTTTCATCAACAGTCTAATAGTCCTCAGATTACCGAGTGCCTCCAGATGTGCATCGGAAACTACTACTGGTCTTCCAGGGAACGATCAAAGCGTAGATTGTTTGAGACATTACTCCCATGGAGAAAAGTGCGCATGGTGACTGTTGTATTCAATCCCGATGCAAATTCAGTGTTTCATCAACAGTCTAATAGTCCACAGATTACAGAATGCCTCCAGATATGCATCGGAAACTGCTACTGGTCTTCCAGGGAACGATCAAAGCGTAGACTGTTTGCGACATTACTCCCATGGAGGAAAGTTCGCTTGGTGACTGTTGTATTGAATTCCGATGCTATATCTGTGTTTCATCAACATTCTGATAGTCCACAGATAACAGAATGAATCCAGATGTGCATCGGAAACTACTACTTGTCTTCCAGGGAACAATCAAAGCGTAGACTCTTTGAGACATTACTCCCATGGAGGAAAGTTCGCATGGTGACTGTTGTATTCAATCCCGATATAATTTCTGTGTTTCACCAACACTCTGATAGTCCACAGATTACAGAATGCCTCCAGATGTGCATCGGAAATTACTACTGGTCTTCCAGCCAACGGCCAAAGCGTAGACTGTTTGAGACATTACTCCCATGGAGGAAAGTGCGCATGGTGACTGTTGTATTCAATCCCGATGCAATTTCTGTGTTTCATCAACAGTCTGATAGTCCACAGATTACAGAATGCCTCCAGATGTGCATCGGAAACTACTACTGGTCTTCCAGGGAACAATCACACCGTAGACTGTTTGAGACATTACACACATGGAGGAAAGTGCGCATGGTGACTGTTGTATTTAATCCCGAAGCAATTTCTGTGTTTCATCAACACTCTGATAGTCCGCAGATTACAGAATGCCACCAGATGTGCATCGGAAGCTACTACTGGTCTTCCACGGAACGATCACAGCGTAGAGTGTTTGAGAATTACTCCCGTGGAGGAAAGTGCGCATGGTGACTGTTGTATTCAATACCGATGCAATTTCTGTGTTTCATCAACACTCTGATAGTCCACAGATTACAGAATGCCTCCAGATATGCATCGGAAACTGTTACTGGTCTTCCAGGGAACGATCAAAGCGTAGACTGTTTGAGACATTACTCCCATGGAGGAAAGTGCGCATGGTGACTGTTGTATTCATTCCCGATGTAATTTCTGTGTTTCATCAACACTCAGTTAGTGCATAGATTTCAGAATGCCTCCACATGTGCATCGGAAACTACTTCTGGTCTTCCAGGGAACGATCGAAGCGTAGACTGTATGAGACACTACTCCCATGGAGGAAAGTGCGCATGGTGACTGTTGTATTCAATCCCGATGCAATTTCTTTGTTTTATCAACACTCTCATAGTCCACAGATTACAGAATACCTCCAGATGTGCATCGGAAACTACTACTGGTCTTCCAGGGAACGATCAAAGCGTAAACTCTTTGAGACATTACTCCCATGGAGCAAGGTAATCATCGTGACTGTTGTATACAATCCCGATGCTAATTCTGTATTTCATCAACACTTTGAAGGTCAACAGATTACAGAATGACTCCAGATGTGCATCGGAAACTACAACAGGACTTCCAGGGATCGATCAATTAGTAGACTGTTTGAGACATTACTCAAATGGAGGAAACTTAGCATGGTGACTGTTGTATTGAATTCCGATGCAATATCTGTGTTTCATCAACACTCTGATAGTCCACAGATTACAGAATGCCTCCAGTTGTGCATCGGAAACTACTACTGGCCTTCCAGGGAACGATCAGAGCGTAGACTCTTTGAGACATTACTCCCATGGAGGAAAGTGCGCATGGTGACTGTTGTATTCAATCCCGATATAATTTCTGTGTTTCATCAACACTCTGATAGTCCACAGATTACAAAATGCCTCCAGATGTGCATCGGAAATTACTACTGGTCTTCCAGCCAACGATCAAAGCGTAGACTGTTAGAGACATTACTCCCATGGAGGAAAGTGCGCATGGTGACTGTTGTATTCAATCCCGATGCAATTTCTGTGTTTCATCAACAGACTGATAGTCCACAGATTACAGAATGCCTCCAGATGTGCATCGGAAAATACTACTGGTCTTCCAGGGAACGATCAGAGCGTAGACTCTTTGAGACATTACCCCCATTGAGGAAAGTGCGCATGGTGACTGTTGTATTCAATCCCGATACAATTTCTGTGTTTCATCCACATTCTGATAGTCCACAGATTACAGAAAGCCACCAGATGTGCATCGGAAACTACTACTGGTCTTCCAGGGAACGATCAAAGCGTAGACTGTTTGAGACATACCTCCCGTGGAGGAGAATGCGGATGGTGACTGTTGTATTCAATCCCGATGCAATTTCTGTGTTTCATCAACACTCTGATAGTCAACAGATTACAGAATGCCTCCAGATGTGCATCGCAAACTACTACAGGTCTTCCAAGGAATGATCAAAGCGTACTCTGTTACAGATATTACTCCCATGGAGGAAAGTGCGCGTGGTGACTGTTGTAATCAATGCCGATGCAATTTCTGTGTTTCATCAACACTCTGATAGTCCGCAGATTGCAGAGTGCCTCCAGATGTTCTTCGGAAACTACTTTGGTCTTCCAGGGAACGATCAAAGCGGAGACTGTTTGAGACATTACTCCCATGGAGGAAAATGCGCATGGTGACTGTTGTATTCAATCCCGATGCAAATTCAGTGTTTCATCAACAGTCTAATAGTCCTCAGATTACCGAGTGCCTCCAGATGTGCATCGGAAACTACTACTGGTCTTCCAGGGAACGATCAAAGCGTAGACTGTTTGAGACATTACTCCCATGGAGGAAAGTGCGCATGGTGACTGTTGTATTCAATCCCGATTCAAATTCAGTGTTTCATCAACAGTCTAATAGTCCACAGATTACAGAATGCCTCCAGATATGCATCGGAAACTGCTACTGGTCTTCCAGGGAACGATCAAGGCGTAGACTGTTTGCGACATTACTCCCATGGAGGAAAGTTCGCATGGTGACTGTTGTATTGAATTCCGATGCTATATCTGTGTTTCATCAACATTCTGATAGTCCACAGATAACAGAATGAATCCAGATGTGCATCAGAAACTACTACTGGTCTTCCAGGGAACAATCAAAGCGTAGACTCTTTGAGACATTACTCCCATGGAGGAAAGTTCGCATGGTGACTGTTGTATTCAATCCCGATATAATTTCTGTGTTTCACCAACACTCTGATAGTCCACAGATTACAGAATGCCTCCAGATGTGCATCGGAAATTACTACTGGTCTTCCAGCCAACGTTCAAAGCGTAGACTGTTTGAGACATTACTCCCATGGAGGAAAGTGCACATGGTGACTGTTGTATTCAATCCCGATGCAATTTCTGTGTTTCATCAACAGTCTGATAGTCCACAGATTACAGAATGCCTCCAGATGTGCATCGGAAACTACTACTGGTCTTCCAGGGAACAATCAAACCGTAGACTGTTTGAGACATTACATACATGGAGGAAAGTGCGCATGGTGACTGTTGTATTTAATCCCAAAGCAATTTCAGTCTTTTATCAACACTCTGATAGACCACAGATTACAGAATGCCACCAAATGTGCATCGGAAACTACTACTGGTCTTCCAGGGAACGATCAAAGCGTAGACTGTTTGAGACATTACTCACTTGGAGGAAAGTGCGCATGGTGACTGTTGTATTCAATCACGATGCAATTTCTGTGTTTCATCAACACTCTGATAGTCCACAGATTACAGAATGCCACCAGATGTGCATCGGAAACTACTACTGGTCTCCCAGGGAACGATCAAAGCGTAGACTGTTTCAGACATTACTCCCGTGGAGGAAAGTTGGCATGGTGACCGTTGTATTCAATCCCGATGCAATTTCTGTGTTTCATCAACACTCTGATAATCCACAGATTACGGAATGCCACCAGATGTGCATCGGAAACTACTACTGGTCTTCTAGGGAACGATCAAAGCGTAGACTGTTTGAGACATTACTCCCATGGAGGAAAGTGCGCATGGTGACTGTTGTATTCAATCCCGATGCAATATCTGTGTTTCATCAACACTCTCATAGTCCACATATTACAGAATGCCTCCAGATGTGCATCGGAAATTACTACTGGTCTTCCAGCCAACGATCAAAACGTAGACTGTCCGAGACATCACTCCCATGGAGAAAAGTGCGCATGGTGACTGTTGTATTCTATCCCGATGCAATTTCTGTGTTTCATCAACACTCTGATAGTCCACAGATTACAGAAAGCAACCAGATGTGCATCAGAAACTACTACTGGTCTTCCAGGGAACGATCAAAGCGTAGACTGCTTGAGACATACCTCCCGTGGAGGAGAATGCGGATAGTGACTGTTGTATTCAATCCCGATGCAATTTCTGTGTTTCATCAACACTCTGATAGTCCACAGATTACAGAATGCCACCAGATGTGCATCGGAAACTACTACTGGTATTCCAGGGGACGATTAAAGCGTAGACTGTTTGAGACATTACTCCCGTGGAGGGAAGTGCGCATGGTGACTGTTGTATTCAATCCCGATGCAATTTCTGTGTTTGATCAACACTCTGATAGTGCACAGATTACAGAATGCCTCCAGATGTGCATCGGAAACTACTACTGGTCTTCCAGGGAACGATCAAAGCGTAAACTCTTTGAGACATTACTCACATGGAGGAAAGTGCGCATGGTGACTGTTGTATTCAATCCCGATGCAATATCTGTGTTTCATCAACACTCTGATAGTCCACAGATTACAGAATGCCACCTGATGAGCGTCGGAAACTACTACTGGTCTTCCAGGGAACGATCAAAGCGTAGACTTTTTGAGACATTACTCCCATGGAGGAAAGTGCGCATGGTGACTGTTGTATTCAATCCCGATGTAATTTCTGTGTTTCATCAACATTCAGTTAGTGCACAGATTTCAGAATGCCTCCAGATGTGCATCGGAAACTACTTCTGATCTTCCAGGGAACGATCAAAGCGTAAACTCTTTGAGACATTACTCCCATGGAGGAAGGTAAGCATCGTGACTGTTGTATACAATCCCGATGCAAATTCTGTGTTTCATCAACACTTTGAAGGTCAACAGATTACAGAATGACTCCAGATGTGGATCGGAAACTACAACTGGTCTTTCAGGGATCGATCAATTCGTAGACTGTTTGAGACATTACTCCCATGGAGTAAAGTTCGCATGGTGACTGTTGAATTGAATTCCGATGAAATATCTGTGTTTCATCAACACTCTGATAGTCCACAGATTACAGAATGCCTCCAGATGTGCATCGGAAATTACTGCTGGTCTTCCAGCCAACGATCAAAGCGTAGACTGTTTGAGACATTACTCCCATGGAGGAAAGTGCGCATGGTGACTGTCGTATTCAATCCCGATGCAATATCTGTGTTTCATCAACACTCTGATAGTCCACAGATTACAGAATGCCTCCAGATGTGCATCGGAAATTACAACTGGTCTTCCAACCAACGATCAAAGCGTAGACTGTTTGAGACATTACTCCCATGGAGGAAAGTGCGCATGGTGACTGTTGTATTCAATCCCAATGCAATATCTGTGTTTCATCAACAGTCTGATAGTCCACAGATTACAGATGCCTCCAGATGTGCATCGGAAACTACTACTGGTCTTCCAGGGAACGATCAAAGCGTAGACTGTTTGAGACATTACTCACATGGAGGAAAGTGCGCATGGTGACTGTTGTATTCAATCCCGATGGAATTTCTGTGTTTCATCAACACTCTGATAGTCCACAGATTACAGAATGCCACCAGATGTGCATCGGAAACTACTACTGGTCTTCCAGGGAACGATCAAAGCGTAGAATGTTTCAGACATTACTCCCGTGGAGGAAAGTGCGCATGGTGACTGTTGTATTCAATCCCGATGCAATTTCTGTGTTTCATCAACACTCTGATAGTCCACAGATTACAGAATGCCACCAGATGTGCATCGGAAACTACTACTGGTCTTCCAGGGAACGATCAAAGCGTAGACTGTTTCAGACATTATTCCCATGGAGGAAAGTGCGGATGGTGACTGTTTTATTCAAACCCGATGCAATTTCTGTGTTTCATCAACACTCTGATAGTCCACAGATTACAGAAAGCCACCAGATGTGCATCAGAAACTACTACTGGTCTTCCAGGGAACGATCAAAGCGTAGACTGATTGAGACATACCTCCTGTGGAGGAGAATGCGGATGGAGACTGTTGTATTCAATCTCGATGCAATTTCCGTGTTTCATCAACACTCTGATAGTCCACAGACTACAGAATGCCACCAGATGTGCATCGGAAACTACTACTGAAATACCAGGGGACGATTAAAGCGTAGACTGTTTGAGACATTACTCCCGTGGAGGAAAGTGCGCATGGTGACTGCTGTATTCAATCCCGATGCAATTTCTGTGTTTCATCAACACTCTGATAGTCCACAGATTACAGAATGCCTCCAGATGTGCATCGGAAACTACTACTGGTCTTCCAGGGAACGATCAAAGCGTAAACTCTTTGAGACATTACTCCCATGGAGGAATGTGCGCATGGTGACTGTTGTATTCAATCCCGATGCATTTTCTCTGTTTCATCAACACTCTGATAGTCCACAGATTACAGAATGCCAACAGATGTGCATCGGAAACTACTACAGGTCTTCCAGGGAACGATCAAAGCGTAGACTGTTTGAGACATACCTCCCGTGGAGGAAAGTGCGCATGGTGACTGTTGTATTCTATCACGATGCAATTTCTGTGTTTCATCAACACTCTCATGGTCCACAGATTACAGAATGCCACCAGATGTGCATCGGAAGCTACTACTGGTCTTCCACGGAACGATCAAATCGTAGAGTGTTTGAGAATTACTCCCGTGGAGGAAAGTGCGCATGGTGACTGTTGTATTCAATACCGATGCAATTTCTGTTTCATCAACACTCTGATAGTATACAGATTACAGAATGCCTCCAGATATGCATCGGAAACTGCTACTGGTCTTCCAGGGAACGATCAAAGCGTAGACTCAATGAGACATTACTCCCATGGAGGAAAGTTCGCATGGTGACTGTTGTATTTCATCCCGATATAATTTCTGTGTTTCATCAACACTCTTATAGTCCACAGATTACAGAATGCCTCCAGATGTGCATCGGAAATTACTACTGGTCTTCCAGCCAACGATCAAAGCGTAGACTGTTTGAGACATTACTCCCATGGAGGAAAGTGCGCATGGTGACTGTTGTATTCAATCCCGATGTAATTTCTGTGTTTCATCAACACTCAGTTAGTGCACAGATTTCAGAATGCCTCCAGATTTGCATCGGAAACTACTTCTGGTCTTCCAGGGAACGATCAAAGCGTAAACTCTTTGAGACATTACTCCCATGGAGGAAGGTAAGCATCGTGACTGTTGTATACAATCCCGATGCAAATTCTGTGTTTCATCAACACTTTGAAGGTCAACAGATTACAGAATGACTCCAGATGTGGATCGGAAACTACAACTGGTCTTAAAGGGATCGATCAATTCGTAGACTGTTTGAGACATTACTCCCATGGAGTAAAGTTCGTATGGTGACTGTTGTGTTGAATTCCGATGAAATATCTGTGTTTCATCAACACTCTGATAGTCCACAGATTACAGAATGCCTCCAGATGTGCATCGGAAATTACTGCTGGTCTTCCAGACAACGATCAAAGCGTAGACTGTTTGAGACATTACTCCCATGGAGGAAAGTGCGCATGGTGACTGTTGTATTCAATCCCGATTTAATATCTGTGTTTCATCAACACTCTGATAGTCCACAGATTACAGAATGCCTCCAGATGTGCATCGGAAATTACTACTGGTCTTCCAACCAACGATCAAAGCGTAGACTGTTTGAGACATTACTCCAATGGAGGAAAGTGCGCATGGCGACTGTTGTATTCAATCCCAATGCAATATCTGTGTTTCATCAACAGTCTGATAGTAAACAGATTTCAGAATGCCTCCAGATGTGCATCGGAAACTACTACTGGTCTTCCAGGGAACGATCAAAGCGTAGACTGTTTGAGACATTACTCACATGGAGGAAAGTGCGAATGGTGACTGTTGTATTCAATCCCGATGGAATTTCTGTGTTTCATCAACACTCTGATAGTCCACAGATTACAGAATGCCACCAGATGTGCATCGGAAACTACTACTGGTCTTCCAGGGAACGATCAAAGCGTAGAATGTTTCAGACATTACTCCCGTGGAGGAAAGTGCGCATGGTGACTGTTGTATTCAATCCCGATGCAATTTCTGTGTTTCATCAACACTCTGATAGTCCACAGATTACAGAATGCCACCAGATGTGCATCGGAAACTACTACTGGTCTTCCAGGGAACGATCAAAGCGTAGACTGTTTCAGACATTACTCCCATGGAGGAAAGTGCGGATGGTGACTGTTTTATTCAAACCCGATGCAATCTCTGTGTTTCATCAACACTCTGATAGTCCACAGATTACAGAAAGCCACCAGATGTGCATCAGAAACTACTACTGGTCTTCCAGGGAATGATCAAAGCGTAGAATGATTGAGACATACCTCCCGTGGAGGAGAATGCGGATGGAGACTGTTGTATTCAATCCCGATGCAACTTCTGTGTTTCATCAACACTCTGATAGTCCACAGACTACAGAATGCCACCAGATGTGCATCGGAAACTACTACTGAAATTCCAGGGGACGATTAAAGCGTAGACTGTTTGAGACATTTCTCCCGTGGAGGAAAGTGCGCATGGTGACTGCTGTATTCAATCCCGATACAATTTCTGTGTTTCATCAACACTCTGATAGTCCACAGATTACAGAATGCCTCCAGATGTGCATCGGAAACTACTACTGGTCTTCCAGGGAACGATCAAAGCGTAAACTCTTTGAGACATTACTCCCATGGAGGAATGTGCGCATGGTGACTGTTGTATTCAATCCCGATGCATTTTCTGTGTTTCATCAACACTCTGATAGTCCACAGATTACAGAATGCCAACAGATGTGCATCGGAAACTACTACAGGTCTTCCTGGGAACGATCAAAGCGTAGACTGTTTGTGACATACCTCCCGTGGAGGAAAGTGCGCATGGTGACTGTTGTATTCTATCACGATGCAATTTCTGTGTTTCATCAACACTCTCATAGTCCACAGATTACAGAATGCCACCAGATGTGCATCGGAAGCTACTACTGGTCTTCCACGGAACGATCAAATCGTAGAGTGTTTGAGAATTACTCCCGTGGAGGAAAGTGCGCATGGTGACTGTTGTATTCAACACCGATGCAATTTCTGTGTTTCATCAACACTCTGATAGTCCACAGATTACAGAATGCCTCCAGATATGCATCGGAAACTGCAACTGGTCTTCCAGGGAACGATCAAAGCGTAGACTGTGGGAGACATTACTCCCATGGAGGAAAGTGCGCATGGTGACTGTTGTATTCAATCCCGATGTAATTTCTGTGTTTCATCAACACTCAGTTAGTGCACAGATTTCAGAATGCCTCCAGATGTGCATCGGAAACTACTTCTGGTCTTCCAGGGAACGATCAAAGCGTAAACTCTTTGAGACATTACTCCCATGGAGGAAGGTGCGCATGGTGACTGTTGTATTCAATCCCGATGCAATATCTGTGTTTCATCAACACTGTGATAGTCCACAGATTACAGAATGCCTCCAGATGTGCATCGCAAACTACTACAGGTCTTCCAGGGAATTATCAAAGCGTACTCTGTTACAGATATTACTCCCATGGAGGAAAGTGCGCTTGGTGACTGTTGTAATCAATGCCGATGCAATTTCTGTGTTTCATCAACACTCTGATAGTCCGCAGATTGCAGAGTGCCTCCAGATGTTCTTCGGAAACTACTTTGGTCTTCCAGGGAACGATCAAAGCGGAGACTGTTTGAGACATTACTCCCATGGAGGAAAATGCGCATGGTGACTGTTGTATTCAATCCCGATGCAAATTCAGTGTTTCATCAACAGTCTAATAGTCCTCAAATTACCGAGTGCCTCCAGATGTGCATCGAAAACTACTACTGGTCTTCCAGGGAACGATCAAAGCGTAGACTGTTTGAGGCATTACTCCCATGGAGGAAAGTGCGCATGGTGACTGTTGTATTCAATCCCGATGCAAATTCAGTGTTTCATCAACAGTCTAAAAGTCCACAGATTACAGAATGCCTCCAGATATGCATCGGAAACTGCTACTGGTCTTCCAGGGAACGATCAAAGTGTAGACTCTTTGCGACATTACTCCCATGGAGGAAAGTTCGCATGGTGACTGTTGTATTCAATCCCGATGCAATTTCTGTGTTTCATCAACAGTCTGATAGTCCACAGATTACAGAATGCCTCCAGATGTGCATCGGAAACTACTACTGGTCTTCCAGGGAACAATCAAACCGTAGACTGTTTGAGACATTACACACATGGAGGAAAGTGCGCATGGTGACTGTTGTATTTAATCCCGAAGCAATTTCTGTGTTTCATCAACACTCTGATAGTCCACAGATTACAGAATGCCACCAAATGTGCATCGGAAACTACTACTGGTCTTCCAGGAAACGATCAAAGCGTAGACTGTTTCAGACATTACTCACTTGGAGGAAAGTGCGCATGGTGACTGTTGTATTCAATATCGATGCAATTTCTGTGTTTCATCAACACTCTGATAATCCACAGATGACGGAATGCCACCAGATGTGCATCGGAAACTACTACTGGTCTTCCAGGGAACGATCAAAACGTAGACTGTTTGAGACATTACTCCCATGGAGGAAAGTGCGCATGGTGACTGTTGTATTCAATCCCGATGTAATTTCTGTGTTTCATCAACACTCAGTTAGTGCACAGATTTCAGAATGCCTCCAGATGTGCATCGTAAACTACTTCTGGTCTTCGAGGGAACGATCAAAGCGTAGACCGTATGAGACACTACTCCCATGGAGGAAGGTAAGCATAGTGACTGTTATATACAATCCCGTTGCAAATTCTGTGTTTCATCAACACTTTGAAGATCAACATTTTACAGAATGCCTCCAGATGTGCATCGGAAACTACAACTGGTCTTCCAGGGATCGATCAATGCGTAGACTGTTTGCGACATTACTCCCATGGAGGAAAGTTCGCTTGGTGACTGTTGTATTCAATCCCGATATAATTTCTGTGTTTCATCAACACTCTGATAGTCCACAGATTACAGAATGCCACCAGATGTGCATCGGCAACTACTACTGGTCTCCCAGGGAACGATCAAAGCGTAGACTGTGTCAGACACTACTCCCATGGAGGGAAGTGCGCATTATGACTGTTGTATCCTATCCCGATGCAAAATCTGTGTTTGATCAACACTCTGATAGTATACAGATTACAGAATGCCACCAGATGTGCATCGGAAACTACTACTGGTCTTACAGGGAACGATCAAAGCGTAGACTGTTTCAGAAATTACTCCCGTGAAGGAAAGTGCGCATGGTGACTGTTGTATTCAATACCGATGCATTTTCTGTGTTTCATCAACACTCTGATAGTCCACAGATTACAGAATGACACCAGATGTGCATCGGAAACTACTACTGGTCTTCCAGGGAACGATCAAAGCGTAGACTGTTTCAGAAATTACTCCCGTGAAGGAAAGTGCGCATGGTGACTGTTGTATTCAATACCGATGCATTTTCTGTGTTTCATCAACACTCTGATAATCCACAGATTACAGAATGCCACCAGATGTCCATCGGAAACTACTACTGGTCTTCTAGGGAACGATCAAAGCGTAGAGTGTTTGAGAATTACTCCCGTGGAGGAAAGTGCGGATGGTGACTGTTGTATTCAATATCGATGCAATTTCTGTGTTTCATCAACACTCTCATAGTCCACAGATTACAGAATGCCACCAGATGTGCATCGGAAACTACTACTGGTCTTCCAGGGAAAGATCAAAGCGTAGACTGTTTGATACATACCTCCCGTGGAGGAAAGTGCGCATGGTGACTGTTGTATTCAATCACGATGCAATTTCTGTGTTTCATCAACACTCTGATAGTCCACAGATTACAGATTGCCTCCTGATGTTCATCGGAAACTACTACTGGTCTTCCAGGTAACGATCAAAGCGTAAACTCTTTGAGACATTACTCCCATGGAGGAAGGTAAGCATCGTGACTGTTGTATACAATCCCGATGCAAATACTGTGTTTCATCAACACTTTGAAGGTCAACAGATTAGAGTGCCTCCAGATGTGCATCGGAAACTACAACTGGTCTCCCAGGGATCGATCAATGCGTAGACTGTTTGCGACATTACTCCCATGGAGGAAAGTTCGCATGGTGACTGTTGTATTGAATTCCGTTGCAATATCTGTGTTTCATCAATATTCTGATAGTCCACAGATTACAGAATGCCTCCAGATGTGCATCGGAAACTACTACTGGTCTTCCAGGGAACGATCAAAGCGTAGACTCTTTGAGACATTACTCCCATGGAGGAAAGTTCGCATGGTGACTGTTGTATTCAATCCCGAAGCAATTTCTGTGTTTCATCAACACTCTGATAGTCCACAGATTACAGAATGCCACCAGATGTGCATCGGAAACTACTACTGGTCTTCCAGGGAACAATCAAACGTAGACTCTTTGAGACATTACTCACATGGAAAAAAGTGCGCATGGTGACTGCTGTATTCAATCCCGATGCAATTTCTGTTTTTCATCAACACTCTGATAGTCCACAGATTACAGAATGCCACCAGATGTGCATCGGAAACTGCTACTGGTCTTCCAGGGAACGATCAAAGCGTAGACTGTTTCAGACATTACTCCCGTCGAGGAAAGTGCGCATGGTGACCGTTGTATTCAATCCCGATGCAATTTCTGTGTTTCATCAACACTCTGATAATCCACAGATTACGGAATGCCACCAGATGTGCATCGGAAACTACTACTGGTCTTCTAGGGAACGATCAAAGCGTAGACTGTTTCAGACATTACTCCCATGGAGGAAAGTGCGGATGGTGACTGTTGTATTCAGTCACGATGCAATTTCTGTGTTTCATCAACACTGATAGTCCACAGATTACGGAATGCCACCAGATGTGCATCGGAAGCTACTACTGGTCTTCCAGGGAACGATCAAATCGTAGAGTGTTTGAGAATTACTCCCGTGGAGGAAAGTGCGCATGGTGACTGTTGTATTCAATCCCGATGCAATTTCTGTGTTTCATCAACATTCTGATAGTCCACAGATTACAGAATGCCTCCAGATATGCATCGGAAACTACTACTGGTCTTCCAGGGAACGATCAAAGCGTAGACTGTTTGAGACATTACTCCCATGGAGGAAAGTGCGCATGGTGACTGTTGTATTCAATCCCGATGTAATTTCTGTGTTTCATCAACACTCAGTTAGTGCACAGATTTCAGAATGCCTCCAGATGTGCATCGGAAACTACTACTGGTCTTCCAGGGAACGATCTAAGCGTAGACTGTATGAGACACTACTCCCATGGAGGAAAGTGCGCATGGTGACTGTTGTATTCAATCCCGATGCAATTTCTTTGTTTCATCAACACTCTGTTAGTCCACAGATTTCAGAATGCCTCCAGATGTGCATCGGAAACTACTACTGGTCTTCCAGGGAACGATCAAAGCGTAAACTCTTTGAGACATTACTCCCATGGAGGAAGGTAAGCATCGTGACTGTTGTATACAATCCCGATGCAAATTCTGTGTTTCATCAACACTTTGAAGGTCAACAGATTACAGAATGACTCCAGATGTGCATCGGAAACTACAACTGGTCTTCCAGGGATCGATCAATTCGTAGACTGTTTGAGACATTACTCCCATGGAGTAAAGTTCGCATGGTGACTGTTGTATTGAATTCAGATGAAATATCTGTGTTTCATCAACACTCTGATAGTCCACAGATTACAGAATGCCTCCAGATGTGCATCGGAAACTACTACTGGCCTTCCAGGGAACGATCAAAGCGTACTCTGTTAGTGATATTACTCCCATGGTGGAAAGTGCGCATGGTGACTGTTGTATTCAATCCCGATGCATTTTCTGTGTTTCATCAACACTCTGATAGTCCACAGATTACAGAATGCCTCCAGATGTGCATCGCAAACTACTAGAGGTCTTCCAGGGAATGATCAAAGCGTACTCTGTTAGAGATATTACTCCCATGGAGGAAAGTGCGCATGGTGACTGTTGTAATCAATCCCGATGCAATTTCTGTGTTTTATCAACACTCTGATAGTCCATAGATTGCAGAATGCCTCCAGATGTGCATCGGAAACTACTTTGGCCTTCCAGGGAACGATCAAAGCGTAGACTCTTTGAGACATTACTCCTATGGAGGAAAGTGCGCATGGTGACTGTTGTATTCAATCCCGATATAATTTCTGTGTTTCATCAACACTCTGATAGTCCACAGATTACAGAATGCCTCCAGATGTGCATCGGAAATTACTACTGGTCTTCCAGCCAACGGTCAAAGCGTAGACTGTTTGAGACATTACTCCCATGGAGGAAAGTGCGCATGGTGACCGTTGTATTCAATCCCGATGCAATATCTGTGTTTCATCAACACTCTGATAGTCCACATATTACAGAATGCCTCCAGATGTGCATCGGAAACTACTACTGGTCTTCCAGGGAACGATAAAAGCGTAGACTGTTTCAGACATTACTCCCGTGAAGGGAAGTAAGCATGGTGACTGTTGTATTCAATACCGATGTATTTTCTTTGTTTCATCAACACTCTGATAGTCCACAGATTACAGAATGCCACCAGATGTGCATCGGAAACTACTACTGGTCTTCTATGGAACGATCAAAGCGTAGAGTGTTTGAGAATTACTCCCGTGGAGGAAAGTGCGGATGGTGACTGTTGTATTCAATATCGATGCAATTTCTGTGTTTCATCAACACTCTGATAGTCCACAGATTACAGAATGCCTCCAGATGTTCATCGGAAACTACTACTGGTCTTCCAGGTAACGATCAAAGCGTAAACTCTTTGAGACATTACTCCCATGGAGGAAGGTAAGCATCGTGACTGTTGTATACAATCCCGATGCAAATACTGTGTTTCATCAACACTTTGAAGGTCAACAGATTAGAGTGCCTCCAGATGTGCATCGGAAACTACAACTGGTCTCCCAGGGATCGATCAATGCGTAGACTGTTTGCGACATTACTCCCATGGAGGAAAGTTCGCATGGTGACTGTTGTATTGAATTCCGTTGCAATATCTGTGTTTCATCAATATTCTGATAGTCCACAGATTACAGAATGCCTCCAGATGTGCATCGGAAACTACTACTGGTCTTCCAGGGAACGATCAAAGCGTAGACTCTTTGAGACATTACTCCCATGGAGGAAAGTTCGCATGGTGACTGTTGTATTCAATCCCGAAGCAATTTCTGTGTTTCATCAACACTCTGATAGTCCACAGATTACAGAATGCCACCAGATGTGCATCGGAAACTACTACTGGTCTTCCAGGGAACAATCAAACGTAGACTCTTTGAGACATTACTCACATGGAAAAAAGTGCGCATGGTGACTGCTGTATTCAATCCCGATGCAATTTCTGTTTTTCATCAACACTCTGATAGTCCACAGATTACAGAATGCCACCAGATGTGCATCGGAAACTGCTACTGGTCTTCCAGGGAACGATCAAAGCGTAGACTGTTTCAGACATTACTCCCGTGGAGGAAAGTGCGCATGGTGACCGTTGTATTCAATCCCGATGCAATTTCTGTGTTTCATCAACACTCTGATAATCCACAGATTACGGAATGCCACCAGATGTGCATCGGAAACTACTACTGGTCTTCTAGGGAACGATCAAAGCGTAGACTGTTTCAGACATTACTCCCATGGAGGAAAGTGCGGATGGTGACTGTTGTATTCAGTCACGATGCAATTTCTGGGTTTCATCAACACTGATAGTCCACAGATTACGGAATGCCACCAGATGTGCATCGGAAGCTACTACTGGTCTTCCAGGGAACGATCAAATCGTAGAGTGTTTGAGAATTACTCCCGTGGAGGAAAGTGCGCATGGTGACTGTTGTATTCAATCCCGATGCAATTTCTGTGTTTCATCAACATTCTGATAGTCCACAGATTACAGAATGCCTCCAGATATGCATCGGAAACTACTACTGGTCTTCCAGGGAACGATCAAAGCGTAGACTGTTTGAGACATTACTCCCATGGAGGAAAGTGCGCATGGTGACTGTTGTATTCAATCCCGATGTAATTTCTGTGTTTCATCAACACTCAGTTAGTGCACAGATTTCAGAATGCCTCCAGATGTGCATCGGAAACTACTACTGGTCTTCCAGGGAACGATCTAAGCGTAGACTGTATGAGACACTACTCCCATGGAGGAAAGTGCGCATGGTGACTGTTGTATTCAATCCCGATGCAATTTCTTTGTTTCATCAACACTCTGTTAGTCCACAGATTACAGAATGCCTCCAGATGTGCATCGGAAACTACTACTGGTCTTCCAGGGAACGATCAAAGCGTAAACTCTTTGAGACATTACTCCCATGGAGGAAGGTAAGCATCGTGACTGTTGTATACAATCCCGATGCAAATTCTGTGTTTCATCAACACTTTGAAGGTCAACAGATTACAGAATGACTCCAGATGTGCATCGGAAACTACAACTGGTCTTCCAGGGATCGATCAATTCGTAGACTGTTTGAGACATTACTCCCATGGAGTAAAGTTCGCATGGTGACTGTTGTATTGAATTCCGATGAAATATCTGTGTTTCATCAGCACTCTGATTGTCCACAGATTACAGAATGCCTCCAGATGTGCATCGGAAACTACTACTGGCCTTCCAGGGAACGATCAAAGCGTACTCTGTTAGTGATATTACTCCCATGGTGGAAAGTGCGCATGGTGACTGTTGTATTCAATCCCGATGCATTTTCTGTGTTTCATCAACACTCTGATAGTCCACAGATTACAGAATGCCTCCAGATGTGCATCGCAAACTACTAGAGGTCTTCCAGAGAATGATCAAAGCGTACTCTGTTAGAGATATTACTCCCATGGAGGAAAGTGCGCATGGTGACTGTTGTAATCAATCCCGATGCAATTTCTATGTTTTATCAACACTCTGATAGTCCATAGATTGCAGAATGCCTCCAGATGTGCATCGGAAACTACTTTGGCCTTCCAGGGAACGATCAAAGCGTAGACTCTTTGAGACATTACTCCTATGGAGGAAAGTGCGCATGGTGACTGTTGTATTCAATCCCGATATAATTTCTGTGTTTCATCAACACTCTGATAGTCCACAGATTACAGAATGCCTCCAGATGTGCATCGGAAATTACTACTGGTCTTCCAGCCAACGGTCAAAGCGTAGACTGTTTGCGACATTACTCCAATGGAGGAAAGTTCGCATGGTGACTGTTGTATTGAATTCCGATGCAATATCTGTGTTTCATCAACATTCTGATGGTCCACAGATTACAGAATGCCTCCAGATGTGCATCGGAAACTACTACTGGTCTTCCAGGGAACCATTAAAGCGTAGACTCTTTGAGACATTACTCCCATGGAGGAAAGTTCGCATGGTGACTGTTGTATTCAATCCCGATATAATTTCTGTGTTTCATCAACACTCTCATAGTCCACAGATTACAGAATGCCTCCAGATGCGCATCGGAAATTACTACTGGTCTTCCAGCCAACGATCAAAGCGTAGACTGTTTGAGACATTACTCACATGGAGGAAAGTGCGCATGGTGACTGTTGTATTCAATCCCGATGCAATTTCTGTGTTTCATCAACAGTCTGATAGTCCACAGATTACAGAATGCCTCCAGATGTGCATCGGAAACTACTACTGGTCTTCCAGGGAACGATCAAAGCGTAGACTGATTGAGACATTACTCACACGGAGGAAAGTGCGCATGGTGACTGTTGTATTCAATCGCGAAGCAATTTCTGTGTTTCATCAACACTCTGATAGTCCACAGATTACAGAATGCCACCAGATGTGCATCGGAAACTACTACTGGTCTTCCAGGGAACGATCAAAGCGTAGACTCTTTGAGACATTACTCACATGGAGGAAAGTGCACATGGTGACTGTTGTATTCAATCCCGATGCAATTTCTGTTTTTCATCAACACTCTGATAGTCCACAGATTACAGAATGCCACCAGATGTGCATCAGAAACTACTACTGGTCTTCCAGGGAACGATCAAAGCGTAGACTGTTTCAGACATTACTCCCGTGGAGGAAAGTGCGCATGGTGACCGTTGTATTCAATCCCGATGCAATTTCTGCGTTTCATCAACACTCTGAAAATCCTCAGATTACGGAATGCCACCAGTTGTGCATCGGAAACTACTACTGGTCTTCTAGGGAACGATCAAAGCGTAGACTGTTTCAGACATTACTCCCATGGAGGATAGTGCGGATGGTGACTGTTGTATTCAGTCACGATGCAATTTCTGTGTTTCATCAACACTCTGATAGTCCACAGATTACAGAATGCCTCCAGATATGCATCTGAAACTACTACTGGTCTTGCAGGGAACGATCAAAGCGTTGACTGTTTGAGACATTACTCACATGGAGGAAAGTGCGCATGGTGACTGTTGTATTCAATCCCGATGGAATTTCTGTGTTTCATCAACACTCTGATAGTCCACAGATTACAGAATGCCACCAGATATGCATCGGAAACGTCTACTGGTCTTCCAGGGACGATCAAGGCGTAGACTGTTTCAGACATTACTCCCATGGAGGAAAGAGCGGATGGTCACTGTTGTATTCAAACCCGATGCAATTTCTGTGTTTGATCAACACTCTGATAGTCCACAGATTACAGAATGCCTCCAGATGTGCATCGGAAACTACTACTGGTCTTCCAGGGAACGATCAAAGCGTAAACTCTTTGAGACATTACTCACATGGAGGAAAGTGCGCATGGTGACTGTTGTATTGAATCCCGATGCAATTTCTGTGTTTCATCAACACTCTGATAGTCCACAGATTACAGAATGCCACCAGATGTGCATCGGAAACTACTACTGGTCTTCCAGGGAACGATCAAAGCGTAGACTCTTTCAGACATTACTCCCGTGGAGGAAAGTGCGCATGGTGACCGTTGTATTCAATCCCGATGCAATTTCTGTGTTTCATCAACACTCTTATAATCCACAGATTACGGAATGCCACCAGATGTGCATCGGAAACTACTACTGGTTTTCTAGGGAACGATCAAAGCATAGACTGTTTCAGACATTACTCCCATGGAGGAATGTGCGGATGGTGACTGTTGTATTCAGTCACGATACAATTTCTGTGTTTCATCAACACTCCGATAGTTTACAGATTACAGAATGCCACCAGATGTGCATCGGAAGCTACTACTGGTCTTCCAGGGAACGATCAAAGCGTAGAGTGTTTGAGAAGTACTCCCGTGGAGGAAAGTGCGCATGGTGACTGTTGTATTCAATCCCGATGCAGTTTCTGTGTTTCATCAACACTCTGATAGTCCACAGATTACAGAATGCCACCAGATGTGCGTCGGAAACTACTACTGGTCATCCAGGGAAAGATCAAAGGGTAGACTGTTTGAGACATTACTCCCATGGGGGAAAGTGCGCATGGTGACTGTTGTATTCAATCCCGATGTAATTTCTGTGTTTCATCAACACTCAGTTAGTGCACAGATTTCAGAATGCCTCCAGATGTGCATCGGAAACTACTTCTGGTCTTCCACGGAACGATCAAAGCGTAGAAAATATGAGACACTACTCCCATAGAGGAAAGTGCGCATGGTGACTGTTGTATTCAATCCCGATGCAATTTCTTTGTTTCATCAACAATCTGTTAGTCCACAGATTACAGAATGCCTCCAGATGTGCATCGGAAACTACTACTGGTCTTACAGGGAACGATCAAAGCGTAAACTCTTTGAGACATTACTCCCATGGAGGATGGTAATCATCGTGACTGTTGTATACAATCCCGATGCGAATTCTGTGTTTCATCAACACTTTGAATTTCAACAGATTACAGAATGCCACCAGATGTGCATCGGAAACTACAACTGGTCTTCCAGGGATCGATCAATTCGTAGACTGTTTGAGACATTACTCAAATGGAGGAAAGTTCGCATGGTGACTGTTGTATTGAATTCCGATGCAATATCTGTGTTTCTTCAACACTCTGATAGTCCACAGATTACAGAATGCCTCCAGATGTGCATCGGAAACTACTACTGGCCTTCCAGGGAACGATCAAAGCGTAGACTCTTTGAGACATTACTCCCATGGAGGAAAGTGCGCATGGTGACTGTTGTATTCAATCCCGATATAATTTCGGTGTTTCATCAACACTCTGATAGTCCACAGATTACAGAATGCCTCCAGATGTGCATCGGAAATTACTACTGGTCTTCCAGCCAACGATCAAAGCGTAGACTGTTTGAGACATTACTCCCATGGAGGAAAGTGCGCATGATGAATGTTGTATTCAATCGCGATGCAATTTCTGTGTTTCATCAACAGTCTGATAGTCCACAGATTACAGAATGCCTCCATATGTGCATCGGAAACTACTACTGGTCTTCCAGGGAACTATCAAAGCGTAGACTGTTTGAGTCATTACTCCCCTGGAGGAAAGTGCGCATGGTGACTGTTGTATTCAATCCCGATGCAATTTCTGTGTTTCATCAACACTCTGATAGTCCACAGGTTACAGAATGCCACCAGATGTGCGTTGGAAACTACTACTGGTCTTCCAGGGAACGATCAAAGCGTAGACTGTTTCAGACAATACTCCCATGGAGGAAACTGCGGATGGTGACTGTTGTATCCAACCCGATGCAATTTCTGTGTTTCATCAACACTCTGATAGTCCACAGATTACAGAAAGCCACCAGATGTGGATCGGAAACTACTACTGGTCTTCCAGGGAACGATCAAAGCGTAGACTGTTTGAGACATACCTCCCGTGGAGGAGAATGCGGATGGTGACTGTTGTATTCAATCCCGATGCAATTTCTGTGTTTCATCAACACTCTGATAGTCCACAGATTACAGAATGCCTCCAGATGTGCATCGCAAACTACTACAGGTCTTCCAGGGAACGATCAAAGCGTAGAGTGTTTGAGAATTACTCCCGTGGAGGAAAGTGCGCATGGTGACTGTTGTATTCAATCCCGATGCAGTTTCTGTGTTTCATCAACACTCTGATAGTCCACAGATTACAGAATGCCACCAGATGTGCGTCGGAAACTACTACTGGTCATCCAGGGAACGATCAAACGGTAGACTGTTTGAGACATTACTCCCATGGAGGAAAGTGCGCATGGTGACAGTTGTATTCAATCCCGATGTAATTTCTGTGTTTCATCAACACTCAGTTAGTGCACAGATTTCAGAATGCCTCCAGATATGCATCGGAAACTACTTCTGGTCTTCCAGGGAACGATCAAAGCGTAGAAAATATGAGACACTACTCCCATAGAGGAAAGTGCGCATGGTGACTGTTGTATTCAATCCCGATGCAATTTCTTTGTTTCATCAACAATCTGTTAGTCCACAGATTACAGAATGCCTCCAGATGTGCATCGGAAACTACTACTGGTCTTACAGGGAACGATCAAAGCGTAAACTCTTTGAGACATTACTCCCATGGAGGAAGGTAAGCATCGTGACTGTTGTATACAATCCCGATGCAAGATCTGTGTTTCATCAACACTTTGAAGGTCAACAGATTACAGAATGACTCCAGATGTGCATTGGAAACTACAACTGGTCTTCCAGGGATCGATCAAATCGTCGACTGTTTGAGACATTACTCACATGGAGGAAAGTGCGCATGGTGACTGTTGTATTCAATCCCGATGGAATTTCTGTGTTTCATCAACACTCTGATAGTCCACAGATTACAGAATGCAAGCAGATGTGCATCGGAAACTACTACTGGTCTTCAAGGGAACGATCAAAGCGTAGAATGTTTCAGACATTACTCCCGTGGAGGAAAGTGCGAATGGTGACTGTTGTATTCAATCCCGAAGCAATTTCTGTGTTTCATCAACACTCTGATAGTCCACAGATTACAGAATGCCACCAGATGTGCATCGGAAACTACTACTGGTCTTCCAGGGAACGATCAAAGCGTAGAATGTTTCAGACAATACTCCCATGGAGGAAAGTGCGGATGGTGACTGTTGTATTCAATCCCGATGCAATTTCTGTGTTTCATCAACACTCTGATAGTCCACAGATTACAGAATGCCTCCAGATGTGCATCGCAAACTACTACAGGTCTTCCAGGGAATGATCAAATTGTACTCTGTTACAGATATTACTCCCATATAGGAAAGTGCGGATGGTGACTGTTGTATTCAATATCGATGCAATTTCTGTGTTTCATCAACACTCTCATAGTCCACAGATTAAGGAATGCCAACAGATGTGCATCGGAAACTACTACAGGTCTTCCAGGGAACGATCAAATCGTAGACTGTTTGAGACATACCTCCCGTGGAGGAAAGTGGGCATGGTGACTCTTGTATTCAATCACGATGCAATTTCTGTGTTTCATCAACACTCTGATAGTCCACAGATTACAGAATGCCACCAGATGTGCATCGGAAGCTACTACTGGTCTTCCACGGAACGATCAAAGCGTAGAGTGTTTGAGAATTACTCCTGTGGAGGAAAATGCGCATGGTGACTGTTGTATTCAATACCGATGCAATTTCTGTGTTTCATCAACACTCTGATAGTCCACAGGTTACAGAATGCCTCCAGATATGCATCGGAAACTGCTACTGGTTTTCCAGGGAACGATCAAAACGTAGACTGTTTGAGCTATTACTCCCATTCAGGAAAGTGCGCATAGTGACTGTTGTATTCAATCCCGATGTAATTTCTGTGTTTCATCAACACTCAGTTAGTGCACAGATTTCAGAATGCCTCCAGATGTGCATCGGAAACTACTTCTGGTCTTCCAGGGCACGATCAAAGCGTAGACTGTATGAGACACTACTCCCATGGAGGAAAGTGCGCATTGTGACTGTTGTATTCAATCCCGATGCAATTTCTTTGTTTCATCAACAATCTGTTAGTCCACAGATTACAGAATGCCTCCAGATGTGCATCGGAAACTACTACTGGTCTTACAGGGAACGATCAAAGCGTAAACTCTTTGAGACATTACTCCCATGGAGGATGGTAATCATCGTGACTGTTGTATACAATCCCGATGCGAATTCTGTGTTTCATCAACACTTTGAATTTCAACAGATTACAGAATGCCACCAGATGTGCATCGGAAACTACAACTGGTCTTCCAGGGATCGATCAATTCGTAGACTGTTTGAGACATTACTCAAATGGAGGAAAGTTCGCATGGTGACTGTTGTATTGAATTCCGATGCAATATCTGTGTTTCTTCAACACTCTGATAGTCCACAGATTACAGAATGCCTCCAGATGTGCATCGGAAACTACTACTGGCCTTCCAGGGAACGATCAAAGCGTAGACTCTTTGAGACATTACTCCCATGGAGGAAAGTGCGCATGGTGACTGTTGTATTCAATCCCGATATAATTTCGGTGTTTCATCAACACTCTGATAGTCCACAGATTACAGAATGCCTCCAGATGTGCATCGGAAATTACTACTGGTCTTCCAGCCAACGATCAAAGCGTAGACTGTTTGAGACATTACTCCCATGGAGGAAAGTGCGCATGATGACTGTTGTATTCAATCGCGATGCAATTTCTGTGTTTCATCAACAGTCTGATAGTCCACAGATTACAGAATGCCTCCATATGTGCATCGGAAACTACTACTGGTCTTCCAGGGAACTATCAAAGCGTAGACTGTTTGAGTCATTACTCCCCTGGAGGAAAGTGCGCATGGTGACTGTTGTATTCAATCCCGATGCAATTTCTGTGTTTCATCAACACTCTGATAGTCCACAGGTTACAGAATGCCACCAGATGTGCGTTGGAAACTACTACTGGTCTTCCAGGGAACGATCAAAGCGTAGACTGTTTCAGACAATACTCCCATGGAGGAAACTGCGGATGGTGACTGTTGTATCCAACCCGATGCAATTTCTGTGTTTCATCAACACTCTGATAGTCCACAGATTACAGAAAGCCACCAGATGTGGATCGGAAACTACTACTGGTCTTCCAGGGAACGATCAAAGCGTAGACTGTTTGAGACATACCTCCCGTGGAGGAGAATGCGGATGGTGACTGTTGTATTCAATCCCGATGCAATTTCTGTGTTTCATCAACACTCTGATAGTCCACAGATTACAGAATGCCTCCAGATGTGCATCGCAAACTACTACAGGTCTTCCAGGGAACGATCAAAGCGTAGAGTGTTTGAGAATTACTCCCGTGGAGGAAAGTGCGCATGGTGACTGTTGTATTCAATCCCGATGCAGTTTCTGTGTTTCATCAACACTCTGATAGTCCACAGATTACAGAATGCCACCAGATGTGCGTCGGAAACTACTACTGGTCATCCAGGGAACGATCAAACGGTAGACTGTTTGAGACATTACTCCCATGGAGGAAAGTGCGCATGGTGACAGTTGTATTCAATCCCGATGTAATTTCTGTGTTTCATCAACACTCAGTTAGTGCACAGATTTCAGAATGCCTCCAGATATGCATCGGAAACTACTTCTGGTCTTCCAGGGAACGATCAAAGCGTAGAAAATATGAGACACTACTCCCATAGAGGAAAGTGCGCATGGTGACTGTTGTATTCAATCCCGATGCAATTTCTTTGTTTCATCAACAATCTGTTAGTCCACAGATTACAGAATGCCTCCAGATGTGCATCGGAAACTACTACTGGTCTTACAGGGAACGATCAAAGCGTAAACTCTTTGAGACATTACTCCCATGGAGGAAGGTAAGCATCTTGACTGTTGTATACAATCCCGATGCAAGATCTGTGTTTCATCAACACTTTGAAGGTCAACAGATTACAGAATGACTCCAGATGTGCATTGGAAACTACAACTGGTCTTCCAGGGATCGATCAAATCGTCGACTGTTTGAGACATTACTCACATGGAGGAAAGTGCGCATGGTGACTGTTGTATTCAATCCCGATGGAATTTCTGTGTTTCATCAACACTCTGATAGTCCACAGATTACAGAATGCAAGCAGATGTGCATCGGAAACTACTACTGGTCTTCAAGGGAACGATCAAAGCGTAGAATGTTTCAGACATTACTCCCGTGGAGGAAAGTGCGAATGGTGACTGTTGTATTCAATCCCGAAGCAATTTCTGTGTTTCATCAACACTCTGATAGTCCACAGATTACAGAATGCCACCAGATGTGCATCGGAAACTACTACTGGTCTTCCAGGGAACGATCAAAGCGTAGAATGTTTCAGACAATACTCCCATGGAGGAAAGTGCGGATGGCGACTGTTGTATTCAATCCCGATGCAATTTCTGTGTTTCATCAACACTCTGATAGTCCACAGATTACAGAATGCCTCCAGATGTGCATCGCAAACTACTACAGGTCTTCCAGGGAATGATCAAATTGTACTCTGTTACAGATATTACTCCCATATAGGAAAGTGCGGATGGTGACTGTTGTATTCAATATCGATGCAATTTCTGTGTTTCATCAACACTCTCATAGTCCACAGATTAAGGAATGCCAACAGATGTGCATCGGAAACTACTACAGGTCTTCAAGGGAACGATCAAATCGTAGACTGTTTGAGACATACCTCCCGTGGAGGAAAGTGGGCATGGTGACTCTTGTATTCAATCACTATGCAATTTCTGTGTTTCATCAACACTCTGATAGTCCACAGATTACAGAATGCCACCAGATGTGCATCGGAAGCTACTACTGGTCTTCCACGGAACGATCAAAGCGTAGAGTGTTTGAGAATTACTCCTGTGGAGGAAAATGCGCATGGTGACTGTTGTATTCAATACCGATGCAATTTCTGTGTTTCATCAACACTCTGATAGTCCACAGGTTACAGAATGCCTCCAGATATGCATCGGAAACTGCTACTGGTTTTCCAGGGAACGATCAAAACGTAGACTGTTTGAGCTATTACTCCCATTCAGGAAAGTGCGCATAGTGACTGTTGTATTCAATCCCGATGTAATTTCTGTGTTTCATCAACACTCAGTTAGTGCACAGATTTCAGAATGCCTCCAGATGTGCATCGGAAACTACTTCTGGTCTTCCAGGGCACGATCAAAGCGTAGACTGTATGAGACACTACTCCCATGGAGGAAAGTGCGCATTGTGACTGTTGTATTAAATCCCGTTGCAATTTCTTTGTTTTATCAACACTCTCTTAGTCCACAGATTACAGAATGCGTCCAGATGTGCATCGGAAACTACTACTGGTCTTCCAGGGAACGATCAAAGCGTAAACTCTTTGAGACATTACTCCCATGGAGGAAGGTAATCGTCGTGACTGTTGTATACAATCCCGATGCGAATTCTGTGTTTCATCAACACTTTGAATTTCAACAGATTACAGAATGCCACCAGATGTGCATCGGAAACTACAACTGGTCTCCCAGGGATCGATCAATTCGTAGACTGTTTGAGACATTACTCAAATGGAGGAAAGTTCGCATGGTGACTGTTGTATTGAATTCCGATGCAATATCAGTGTTTCTTCAACACTCTGATAGTCCACAGATTACAGAATGCCTCCAGATGTGCATCGGAAACTACTACTGGCCTTCCAGGGAACGATCAAAGCGTAGACTCTTTGAGACATTACTCCCATGGAGGAAAGTGCGCATGGTGACTGTTGTATTCAATCCCGATATAATTTCGGTGTTTCATCAACACTCTGATAGTCCACAGATTACAGAATGCCTCCAGATGTGCATCGGAAATTACTACTGGTCTTCCAGCCAACGATCAAAGCGTAGACTGTTTGAGACATTACTCCCATGGAGGAAAGTGCGCATGATGACTGTTGTATTCAATCGCGATGCAATTTCTGTGTTTCATCAACAGTCTGATAGTCCACAGATTACAGAATGCCTCCATATGTGCATCGGAAACTACTACTGGTCTTCCAGGGAACTATCAAAGCGTAGACTGTTTGAGACATTACTCCCATGGAGGAAAGTGCGCATGGTGACTGTTGTATTCAATCCCGATGCAATTTCTGTGTTTCATCAACAGTCTGATAGTCCACAGGTTACAGAATGCCACCAGATGTGCGTTGGAATCTACTACTGGTCTTCCAGGGAACGATCAAAGCGTAGACTGTTTCAGACAATACTCCCATGGAGGAAACTGCGGATGGTGACTGTTGTATCCAACCCGATGCAATTTCTGTGTTTCATCAACACTCTGATAGTCCACAGATTACAGAGAGCCACCAGATGTGGATCGGAAACTACTACTGGTCTTCCAGGGAACGATCAAAGCGTAGACTGTTTGAGACATACCTCCCGTGGAGGAGAATGCGGATGGTGACTGTTGTATTCAATCCCGATGCAATTTCTGTGTTTCATCAACACCCTGATAGTCCACAGATTACAGAATGCCTCCAGATGTGCATCGCAAACTACTACAGGTCTTCCAGGGAATGATCAAAGCGTACTCTGTTACAGATATTACTCCCACGGAGGAAAGTGCGCGTGGTGACTGTTGTAATCAATGCCGATGCAATTTCTGTGTTTCATCAACACTCTGATAGTCCACAGATTGCAGAGTGCCTCCAGATGTTCTTCGGAAACTACTTTGGTCTTCCAGGGAACGATCAAAGCGGAGACTGTTTGAGACATTACTCCCATGGAGGAAAATGCGCATGGTGACAGTTGTATTCAATCCCGATTCAAATTCAGTGTTTCATCAACAGTCTAATAGTACTCAGATTACCGAGTGCCTCCAGATGTGCATCGGAAACTACTACTGGTCTTCCAGGGAACGATCAAAGCGTAGACTGTTTCAGACATTACTCCCATGGAGGAAAGTGCGCATGGTGACTGTTGTATTCAATCCAGATGCAATTTCTGTGTTTCATCAACACTCTGATAGTCCACATATTACAGAATGCCTCCAGATGTGCATCGGAAACTACTACTGGTCTTCCAGGGAACGATCAGAGCGGAGACTGTTTGAGACATTACTCCCATGGAGGAAAGTGCGCATGGTGACTGTTGTATTCAATCCCGCTGCAATTTCTGTGTTTCATCAACAGTCTGATAGTCCACAGATTACCGAGTGCCTCCAGATGTGCATCGGAAACTACTACTGGTCTTCCAGGGAACTATCAAAGCGTAGACTGTTTGAGACATTACTCCCATGGAGGAAAGTGCGCATGGTGACTGTTGTATTCAATCCCGATGCAATTTCTGTGTTTCATCAACACTCTGATAGTCGACAGATTACAGAATGCCACCAGATGTGCGTTGGAAACTACTACTGGTCTTCCAGGGAATGATCAAAGCGTAGACTGTTTCAGACATTACTCCCATGGAGGAAAGTGCGGATGGTGACTGTTGTATCAAACCCGATGCAATTTCTGTGTTTCATCAACACTCTGATAGTCCACAGATTACAGAAAGCCACCAGATGTGCATCGGAAACTACTACTGGTCTTCCAGGGAACGATCAAAGCGTAGACTGTTTGAGACATACCTCCTGTGGAGGAGAATGCGGATGGTGACTGTTGTATTCAATCCCGATGCAATTTGTGTGTTTCATCAACACTCTGATAGTCCACAGATTACAGAATGCCTCCAGATGTGCATCGCAAACTACTACAGATCTTCCAGGGAATGATCAAATCGTACTCTGTTACAGATATTACTCCCATGGAGGAAAGTGCGCGTGGTGACTGTTGTAATCAATGCCGATGCAATTTCTGTGTTTCATCAACACTCTGATAGTCCACAGATTGCAGAGTGCCTCCAGATGTTCTTCGGAAACTACTTTGGTCTTCCAGGGAACGATCAAAGCGGAGACTGTTTGAGACATTACTCCCATGGAGGAAAATGCGCGTGGTGACTGTTGTATTCAATCCCGATTCAAATTCAGTGTTTCATCAACAGTCTAATAGTACTCAGATTACCGAGTGCCTCCAGATGTGCATCGGAAACTACTACTGGTCTTCCAGGGAACGATCAAAGGGTAGACTGTTTGAGACATTACTCCCATGGAGGAAAGTGCGCATGGTGACTGTTGTATTCAATCCCGATGTAATTTCTGAGTTTCATCAACACTCAGTTAGTGCACAGATTTCAGAATGCCTCCAGATGTGCATCGGAAACTACTACTGGTCTTACAGGGAACGATCAAAGCGTAAACTCTTTGAGACATTACTCCCATGGAGGAAGGTAAGCATCGTGACTGTTGTATACAATCCCGATGCAAATTCTGTGTTTCATCAACACTTTGAAGGTCAACAGATTACAGAATGACTCCAGATGTGCATCGGAAACTACAACTGGTCTTCCAGGGATCGATCAAATCGTAGACTGTTTGAGACATTACTCACATGGAGGAAAGTGCGCATGGTGACTGTTGTATTCAATCCCGATGGAATTTCTGTGTTTCATCAACACTCTGATAGTCCACAGATTACAGAATGCAAGCAGATGTGCATCGGAAACTACTACTGGTCTTCAAGGGAACGATCAAAGCGTAGAATGTTTCAGACATTACTCCCGTGGAGGAAAGTGCGAATGGTGACTGTTGTATTCAATCCCGAAGCAATTTCTGTGTTTCATCAATACTCTGATAGTCCACAGATTACAGAATGCCACCAGATGTGCATCGGAAACTACTACTGGTCTTCCAGGGAACGATCAAAGCGTAGAATGTTTCAGACATTACTCCCATGGAGGAAAGTGCGGATGGTGACTGTTGTATTCAATCCCGATGCAATTTCTGTGTTTCATCAACACTCTGATAGTCCACAGATTACAGAATGCCTCCAGATGTGCATCGCAAACTACTACAGGTCTTCCAGGGAATGATCAAATTGTACTCTGTTACAGATATTACTCCCATATAGGAAAGTGCGGATGGTGACTGCTGTATTCAATATCGATGCAATTTCTGTGTTTCATCAACACTCTCATAGTCCACAGATTAAGGAAAGCCAACAGATGTGCATCGGAAACTACTACAGGTCTTCCAGGGAACGATCAAATCGTAGACTGTTTGAGACATACCTCCCGTGGAGGAAAGTGCGCATGGTGACTCTTGTATTGAATCACGATGCAATTTCTGTGTTTCATCAACACTCTGATAGTCCACAGATTACAGAATGCCACCAGATGTGCATCGGAAGCTACTACTGGTCTTCCACGGAACGATCAAAGCGTAGAGTGTTTGAGAATTACTCCTGTGGAGGAAAATGCGCATGGTGACTGTTGTATTCAATACCGATGCAATTTCTGTGTTTCATCAACACTCTGATAGTCCACAGATTACAGAATGCCTCCAGATATGCATCGGAAACTGCTACTGGTTTTCCAGGGAACGATCAAAGCGTAGACTGTTTGAGCTATTACTCCCATTCAGGAAAAAGCGCATAGTGACTGTTGTATTCAATCCCGATGTAATTTCTGTGTTTCATCAACACTCAGTTAGTGCACAGATTTCAGAATGCCTCCAGATGTGCATCGGAAACTACTTCTGGTCTTCCAGGGAACGATCAAAGCGTAGACTGTATGAGACACTACTCCCATGGAGGAAAGTGCGCATTGTGACTGTTGTATTAAATCCCGTTGCAAATTCTTTGTTTTATCAACACTCTCTTAGTCCACAGATTACAGAATGCCTCCAGATGTGCATCAGAAACTACTACTGGTCTTCCAGGGAACGATCAAAGCGTAAACCCTTTGAGACATTACTCCCATGGAGGAAGGTAATCATCGTGACTGTTGTATACAATCCCGATGCGAATTCTGTGTTTCATCAACACTTTGAATTTCAACAGATTACAGAATGCCACCAGATGTGCATCGGAAACTACAACTGGTCTTCCAGGGATCGATCAATTCGTAGACTGTTTGAGACATTACTCAAATGGTAGAAAGTTCGCATGGTGACTGTTGTATTGAATTCCGATGCAATATCTGTGTTTCTTCAACACTCTGATAGTCCACAGATTACAGAATGCCTCCAGATGTGCATCGGAAACTACTACTGGCCTTCCAGGGAACGATCAAAGCGTAGACTCATTGAGACATTACTCCCATGGAGGAAAGTGCGCATGGTGTCTGTTTTATTCAATCCCGATATAATTTCGGTGTTTCATCAACACTCTGATAGTCCACAGATTACAGAATGCCTCCAGATGTGCATCGGAAATTACTACTGGTCTTCCAGCCAACGATCAAAGCGTAGACTGTTTGAGACATTACTCCCATGGAGGAAAGTGCGCATGATGACTGTTGTATTCAATCGCGATGCAATTTCTGTGTTTCATCAACAGTCTGATAGTCCACAGGTTACAGAATGCCACCAGATGTGCGTTGGAATCTACTACTGGTCTTCCAGGGAACGATCAAAGCGTAGACTGTTTCAGACAATACTCCCATGGAGGAAACTGTGGATGGTGACTGTTGTATCCAACCCGATGCAATTTCTGTGTTTCATCAACACTCTGATAGTCCACAGATTACAGAGAGCCACCAGATGTGGATCGGAAACTACTACTGGTCTTCCAGGGAACGATCAAAGCGTAGACTGTTTGAGACATACCTCCCGTGGAGGAGAATGCGGATGGTGACTGTTGTATTCAATCCCGATGCAATTTCTGTGTTTCATCAACACCCTGATAGTCCACAGATTACAGAATGCCTCCAGATGTGCATCGCAAACTACTACAGGTCTTCCAGGGAATGATCAAAGCGTACTCTGTTACAGATATTACTCCCACGGAGGAAAGTGCGCGTGGTGACTGTTGTAATCAATGCCGATGCAATTTCTGTGTTTCATCAACACTCTGATAGTCCACAGATTGCAGAGTGCCTCCAGATGTTCTTCGGAAACTACTTTGGTCTTCCAGGGAACGATCAAAGCGGAGACTGTTTGAGACATTACTCCCATGGAGGAAAATGCGCATGGTGACAGTTGTATTCAATCCCGATTCAAATTCAGTGTTTCATCAACAGTCTAATAGTACTCAGATTACCGAGTGCCTCCAGATGTGCATCGGAAACTACTACTGGTCTTCCAGGGAACGATCAAAGCGTAGACTGTTTCAGACATTACTCCCATGGAGGAAAGTGCGCATGGTGACTGTTGTATTCAATCCAGATGCAATTTCTGTGTTTCATCAACACTCTGATAGTCCACATATTACAGAATGCCTCCAGATGTGCATCGGAAACTACTACTGGTCTTCCAGGGAACGATCAGAGCGGAGACTGTTTGAGACATTACTCCCATGGAGGAAAGTGCGCATGGTGACTGTTGTATTCAATCCCGCTGCAATTTCTGTGTTTCATCAACAGTCTGATAGTCCACAGATTACCGAGTGCCTCCAGATGTGCATCGGAAACTACTACTGGTCTTCCAGGGAACTATCAAAGCGTAGACTGTTTGAGACATTACTCCCATGGAGGAAAGTGCGCATGGTGACTGTTGTATTCAATCCCGATGCAATTTCTGTGTTTCATCAACACTCTGATAGTCGACAGATTACAGAATGCCACCAGATGTGCGTTGGAAACTACTACTGGTCTTCCAGGGAATGATCAAAGCGTAGACTGTTTCAGACATTACTCCCATGGAGGAAAGTGCGGATGGTGACTGTTGTATCAAACCCGATGCAATTTCTGTGTTTCATCAACACTCTGATAGTCCACAGATTACAGAAAGCCACCAGATGTGCATCGGAAACTACTACTGGTCTTCCAGGGAACGATCAAAGCGTAGACTGTTTGAGACATACCTCCTGTGGAGGAGAATGCGGATGGTGACTGTTGTATTCAATCCCGATGCAATTTGTGTGTTTCATCAACACTCTGATAGTCCACAGATTACAGAATGCCTCCAGATGTGCATCGCAAACTACTACAGATCTTCCAGGGAATGATCAAATCGTACTCTGTTACAGATATTACTCCCATGGAGGAAAGTGCGCGTGGTGACTGTTGTAATCAATGCCGATGCAATTTCTGTGTTTCATCAACACTCTGATAGTCCACAGATTGCAGAGTGCCTCCAGATGTTCTTCGGAAACTACTTTGGTCTTCCAGGGAACGATCAAAGCGGAGACTGTTTGAGACATTACTCCCATGGAGGAAAATGCGCGTGGTGACTGTTGTATTCAATCCCGATTCAAATTCAGTGTTTCATCAACAGTCTAATAGTACTCAGATTACCGAGTGCCTCCAGATGTGCATCGGAAACTACTACTGGTCTTCCAGGGAACGATCAAAGGGTAGACTGTTTGAGACATTACTCCCATGGAGGAAAGTGCGCATGGTGACTGTTGTATTCAATCCCGATGTAATTTCTGAGTTTCATCAACACTCAGTTAGTGCACAGATTTCAGAATGCCTCCAGATGTGCATCGGAAACTACTACTGGTCTTACAGGGAACGATCAAAGCGTAAACTCTTTGAGACATTACTCCCATGGAGGAAGGTAAGCATCGTGACTGTTGTATACAATCCCGATGCAAATTCTGTGTTTCATCAACACTTTGAAGGTCAACAGATTACAGAATGACTCCAGATGTGCATCGGAAACTACAACTGGTCTTCCAGGGATCGATCAAATCGTAGACTGTTTGAGACATTACTCACATGGAGGAAAGTGCGCATGGTGACTGTTGTATTCAATCCCGATGGAATTTCTGTGTTTCATCAACACTCTGATAGTCCACAGATTACAGAATGCAAGCAGATGTGCATCGGAAACTACTACTGGTCTTCAAGGGAACGATCAAAGCGTAGAATGTTTCAGACATTACTCCCGTGGAGGAAAGTGCGAATGGTGACTGTTGTATTCAATCCCGAAGCAATTTCTGTGTTTCATCAATACTCTGATAGTCCACAGATTACAGAATGCCACCAGATGTGCATCGGAAACTACTACTGGTCTTCCAGGGAACGATCAAAGCGTAGAATGTTTCAGACATTACTCCCATGGAGGAAAGTGCGGATGGTGACTGTTGTATTCAATCCCGATGCAATTTCTGTGTTTCATCAACACTCTGATAGTCCACAGATTACAGAATGCCTCCAGATGTGCATCGCAAACTACTACAGGTCTTCCAGGGAATGATCAAATTGTACTCTGTTACAGATATTACTCCCATATAGGAAAGTGCGGATGGTGACTGCTGTATTCAATATCGATGCAATTTCTGTGTTTCATCAACACTCTCATAGTCCACAGATTAAGGAAAGCCAACAGATGTGCATCGGAAACTACTACAGGTCTTCCAGGGAACGATCAAATCGTAGACTGTTTGAGACATACCTCCCGTGGAGGAAAGTGCGCATGGTGACTCTTGTATTGAATCACGATGCAATTTCTGTGTTTCATCAACACTCTGATAGTCCACAGATTACAGAATGCCACCAGATGTGCATCGGAAGCTACTACTGGTCTTCCACGGAACGATCAAAGCGTAGAGTGTTTGAGAATTACTCCTGTGGAGGAAAATGCGCATGGTGACTGTTGTATTCAATACCGATGCAATTTCTGTGTTTCATCAACACTCTGATAGTCCACAGATTACAGAATGCCTCCAGATATGCATCGGAAACTGCTACTGGTTTTCCAGGGAACGATCAAAGCGTAGACTGTTTGAGCTATTACTCCCATTCAGGAAAAAGCGCATAGTGACTGTTGTATTCAATCCCGATGTAATTTCTGTGTTTCATCAACACTCAGTTAGTGCACAGATTTCAGAATGCCTCCAGATGTGCATCGGAAACTACTTCTGGTCTTCCAGGGAACGATCAAAGCGTAGACTGTATGAGACACTACTCCCATGGAGGAAAGTGCGCATTGTGACTGTTGTATTAAATCCCGTTGCAAATTCTTTGTTTTATCAACACTCTCTTAGTCCACAGATTACAGAATGCCTCCAGATGTGCATCAGAAACTACTACTGGTCTTCCAGGGAACGATCAAAGCGTAAACCCTTTGAGACATTACTCCCATGGAGGAAGGTAATCATCGTGACTGTTGTATACAATCCCGATGCGAATTCTGTGTTTCATCAACACTTTGAATTTCAACAGATTACAGAATGCCACCAGATGTGCATCGGAAACTACAACTGGTCTTCCAGGGATCGATCAATTCGTAGACTGTTTGAGACATTACTCAAATGGTAGAAAGTTCGCATGGTGACTGTTGTATTGAATTCCGATGCAATATCTGTGTTTCTTCAACACTCTGATAGTCCACAGATTACAGAATGCCTCCAGATGTGCATCGGAAACTACTACTGGCCTTCCAGGGAACGATCAAAGCGTAGACTCATTGAGACATTACTCCCATGGAGGAAAGTGCGCATGGTGTCTGTTTTATTCAATCCCGATATAATTTCGGTGTTTCATCAACACTCTGATAGTCCACAGATTACAGAATGCCTCCAGATGTGCATCGGAAATTACTACTGGTCTTCCAGCCAACGATCAAAGCGTAGACTGTTTGAGACATTACTCCCATGGAGGAAAGTGCGCATGATGACTGTTGTATTCAATCGCGATGCAATTTCTGTGTTTCATCAACAGTCTGATAGTCCACAGATTACAGAATGCCTCCATATGTGCATCGGAAACTACTACTGGTCTTCCAGGGAACTATCAAAGCGTAGACTGTTTGAGACATTACTCCCATGGAGGAAAGTGCGCATGGTGACTGTTGTATTCAATCCCGATGCAATTTCTGTGTTTCATCAACACTCTGATAGTCCACAGGTTACAGAATGCCACCTGATGTGCGTTGGAAACTACTACTGGTCTTCCAGGGAACGATCAAAGCGTAGACTGTTTCAGACATTACTCCCATGGAGGAAGGTGCGAATGGTGACTGTTGTATCCAACCCGATGCAATTTCTATGTTTCATCAACACTCTGATAGTCCACAGATTACAGAAAGCCACCAGATGTGCATCGGAAACTACTACTGGTCTTCCAGAGAACGATCAAAGCGTAGACTGTTTGAGACATACCTCCCGTGGAGGAGAATGCGGATGGTGACTGTTGTATTCAATCCCGATGCAATTTCTGTGTTTCATTAACACTCTGATAGTCCACAGATTACAGAAGGCCTCCAGATGTGCATCGCAAACTACTACAGGTCTTCCAGGGAATGATCAAAGCGTACTCTGTTACAGATATTACTCCCATGGAGGAAAGTGCGCGTGGTGACTGTTGTAATCAATGCCGATGCAATTTCTGTGTTTTATCAACACTCTGATAGTCCACAGATTGCAGAGTGCCTCCAGATGTTCTTCGGAAACTACTTTGGTCTTCCAGGGAACGATCAAAGCGGAGACTGTTTGAGACATTACTCCCATGGAGGAAAATGCGCATGGTGACTGTTGTATTCAATCCCGATTCAAATTCAGTGTTTCATCAACAGTCTAATAGTACTCAGATTACCGAGTGCCTCCAGATGTGCATCGGAAACTACTACTGGTCTTCCAGGGAACGATCAAAGCGTAGACTGTTTCAGACATTACTCCCATGGAGGAAAGTGCGCATGGTGACTGTTGTATTCAATCCCGATGCAATTTCTGTGTTTCATCAACAGTCTGATAGTCCACAGATTACAGAATGCCTCCAGATGTGCATCGGAAACTACTACTGGTCTTCCAGGGAACGATCAAAGCGTAGAGTGTTTGAGACATTACTCACATGGAGGAAAGTGCGCATGGTGACTGTTGTCTTCAATCCAGATGCAATTTCAGTGTTTCATCAACACTCTGATAGTCCACAGATTACAGAATGCCTCCATATGTGCATCGGAAACTACTACTGGTCTTCCAGGGAACGATCAGAGCGGAGACTGTTTGAGACATTACTCCCATGGAAGAAAATGCGCATGTTACTGTTGTATTCAATCCCGCTGCCATTTCTGTGTTTCATCAACAGTCTGATAGTCCACAGATTACCGAGTGCCTCCAGATGTGCATCGGAAACTACTACTGGTCTTCCAGGGAACTATCAAAGCGTAGACTGTTTGAGACAGTACTCCCATGGAGGAAAGTGCGCATGGTGACTGTTGTATTCAATCCCGATGCAATTTCTGTGTTTCATCAACACTCTGATAGTCGACAGATTACAGAATGCCACCAGATGAGCGTTGGAAACTACTCCTGGTCTTCCAGGGAACGATCAAAGCGTAGACTGTTTCTGACATTACTCCCATGGAGGAAAGTGCGGATGGTGACTGTTGTATCCAACCCGATGCAATTTCTGTGTTTCATCAACACTCTGATAGTCCACAGATTACAGAAAGCCACCAGATGTGCATCGGAAACTACTACTGGTCTTCCAGGGAACGATCAAAGCGTAGACTGTTTGAGACACACCTCCTGTGGAGGAGAATGCGGATGGTGACTGTTGTATTCAATCCCGATGCAATTTCTGTGTTTCATCAACACTCTGATAGTCCACAGATTACAGAATGCCTCCAGATGTGCATCGCAAACTACTACAGGTCTTCCAGGGAATGATCAAAGCGTACTCTGTTACAGATAATTCTCCCATGGAGGAAAGTGCGCGTGGTGACTGTTGTAATCAATGCCGATGCAATTTCTGTGTTTCATCAACACTCTGATAGTCCACAGATTGCAGAGTGCCTCCAGATGTTCTTCGGAAACTACTTTGGTTTTCCAGGGAACAATCAAAGCGGAGACTGTTTGACACATTACTCCCATGGAGGAAAATGCGCATGGTGACTGTTGTATTCAATCCCGATTCAAATTCATTGTTTCATCAACAGTCTAATAGTACTCAGATTACCGAGTGCCTCCAGATGTGCATCGGAAACTACTACTGGTCTTCCAGGGAACGATCAAAGCGTAGACTGTTTCAGACATTACTCCCATGGAGGAAAGTGCGCATGGTGACTGTTGTATTCAATCCCGATGCAATTTCTGTGTTTCATCAACAGTCTGATAGTCCACAGATTACAGAATGCCTCCAGATGTGCATCGGAAACTACTACTGGTCTTCCAGGGAACGATCAAAGCGTAGAGTGTTTGAGACATTACTCACATGGAGGAAAGTGAGCATGGTGACTGTTGTATTCAATCCAGATGCAATTTCTGTGTTTCATCAACAGTCTGATAGTCCACAGATTACAGAATGCCTCCAGATGTGCATCGGAAACTACTACTGGTCTTCCAGGGAACGATCAGAGCGGAGACTGTTTGAGACATTACTCCCATTGAGGAAAATGCGCATGGTGACTGTTGTATTCAATCCCGATGCAATTTCAGTGTTTCATCAACAGTCTGATAGTCCACAGATTACCGAGTGCCTCCAGATGTGCATCGGAAACTACTACTGGTCTTCCAGGGAACGATCAAAGCGTAGACTGTTTCAGACATTACTCCCATGGAACAAAGTGCGGATGGTGACTGTTGTATTCAAACCCGATGCAATTTCTGTGTTTCATCAACACCCTGATAGTCCACAGATTACAGAATGCCACCAGATGTGCATCGGAAACTTATACTGGTCTTCCAGGGAACGATCAAAGCGTAGACTGTTTCAGTCTTTACTCCCATGGAGGAAAGTGCGCATGGTGACTGTTGTATTCAAACCCGATGCAATTTCTGTGTTTCATCAACACTCTGATAGTCCACAGATTACAGAAAGCCACCAGATGTGCATCGGAAACTACTACTGGTCTTCCAGGGAACGATCAAAGCGTACAGTGTTTGAGACATACTTCCCGTTAAGGAAAATGCGGATGGTGACCGTTGTATTCAATCCCGATGCAATTTCTGTGTTTCATCAACAGTCCGATAGTCCACAGATTACAGAAAGCCACCAGATGTGCATCGGAAACTACTACTGGTCTTCCAGGGAACGATCAAAGCGTAGACTGTTTGAGACATACCTCCCGTGGAGGAGAATGCGGATGGTGACTGTTGTATTCAATCCCGATGCAATTTCTGTGTTTCATCAACACTCTGATAGTCCACAGATTACAGAATGCCTCCAGATGTGCATCGCAAACTACTACAGGTCTTCCAGGGAATGATCAAAGCGTACTCTGTTACAGATATTACTCCCATGGAGGAAAGTGCGCGTGGTGACTGTTGTAATCAATGCCGATGCAATTTCTGTGTTTTATCAACACTCTGATAGTCCACAGATTGCAGAGTGCCTCCAGATGTTCTTCGGAAACTACTTTGGTCTTCCAGGGAACGATCAAAGCGGAGACTGTTTGAGACATTACTCCCATGGAGGAAAATGCGCATGGTGACTGTTGTATTCAATCCCGATTCAAATTCAGTGTTTCATCAACAGTCTAATAGTACTCAGATTACCGAGCGCCTCCAGATGTGCATCGGAAACTACTACTGGTCTTCCAGGGAACGATCAAAGCGTAGACTGTTTCAGACATTACTCCCATGGAGGAAAGTGCGCATGGTGACTGCTGTATTCAATCCCGATGCAATTTCTGTGTTTCATCAACAGTCTCATAGTCCACAGATTACAGAATGCCTCCAGATGTGCATCGGAAACTATTACTGGTCTTCCAGGGAACGATCAAAGCGTAGAGTGTTTGAGACATTACTCACATGGAGGAAAGTGCGCATGGTGACTGTTGTATTCAATCCAGATGCAATTTCTGTGTTTCATCAACACTCTGATAGTCCACAGATTACAAAATGCCTCCAGATGTGCATCGGAAACTACTACTGGTCTTCCAGGGAACGATCAGACGGAGACTGTTTGAGACATTACTCCCATGGAAGAAAATGCGCATGGTGACTGTTGTATTCAATCCCGCTGCAATTTCTGTGTTTCATCAACAGTCTGATAGTCCACAGATTACCGAGTGCCTCCAGATGTGCATCGGAAACTACTACTGGTCTTCCAGGGAACTATCAAAGTGTAGACTGTTTGAGACATTACTCCCATGGAGGAAAGTGCGCATGGTGACTGTTGTATTCAATCCCGATGCAATTTCTGTGTTTCATCAACACTCTGATAGTCCACAGATTACAGAATGCCACCAGATGTGCGTTGGAAACTACTACTGGTCTTCCAGGGAACGATCAAAGCGTCGACTGTTTCAGACATTACTCCCATGGAGGAAAGTGCGGATGGTGACTGTTGTATTCAACCCGATGCAATTCCTGTGTTTCATCAACACTCTGATAGTCCACAGATTGCAGAAAGCCACCAGATGTGCATCGGAAACTACTACTGGTCTTCCAGGGAACGATCAAAGCGTAGACTGTTTGAGACATACCTCCCGTGGAGGAGAATGCGGATGGTGACTGTTGTATTCAATCCCGATGCAATTTCTCTGTTTCATCAACACTCTGATAGTCCACAGATTACAGAATGCCTCCAGATGTGCATCGCAAACTACTACAGGTCTTCCAGGGAATGATCAAAGCGTACTCTGTTACAGATATTACTCCCATGGAGGAAAGTGCGCGTGGTGACTGTTGTAATCAATGCCGATGCAATTTCTGTGTTTCATCAACACTCTGATAGTCCACAGATTGCAGAGTGCCTCCAGATGTTCTTCGGAAACTACTTTGGTCTTCCAGGGAACGATCAAAGCGGAGACTGTTTGAGACATTACTCCCATGGAGGAAAATGCGCATGGTGACTGTTGTATTCAATCCCGATTCAAATTCAGTGTTTCATCAACAGTCTAATAGTACTCAGATTACCGAGTGCCTCCAGATGTGCATCGGAAACTACTACTGGTCTTCCGGGGAACGATCAAAGCGTAGACTGTTTCAGACATTACTCCCATGGAGGAAAGTGCGCATGGTGACTGTTGTATTCAATCCCGATGCAATTTCTGTGTTTCATCAACAGTCTGATAGTCCACAGATTACAGAATGCCTCTAGATGTGCATCGGAAACTACTACTGGTCTTCCAGGGAACGATCAGAGCGGAGACTGTTTGAGACATTACTCCCATGGAGGAAAATGCGCATGGTGACTGTTGTATTCAATCCCGATGCAATTTCAGTGTTTCATCAACGGTCTGATAGTCCACAGATTACCGAGTGCCTCCAGATGTGCATCGGAAACTACTACTGGTCTTCCAGGGAACGATCAAAGCGTAGACTGTTTCAGACATTACTCCCGTGGAACAAAGTGCGGATGGTGACTGTTGTATTCAAACCCGATGCAATTTCTGTGTTTCATCAACACTCTGATAGTCCACAGATTACAGAAAGCCACCAGATGTGCATCGGAAACTACTACTGGTCTTCCAGGGAACGATCAAAGCGTACAGTGTTTGAGACATACTTCCCGTGGAGGAAAATGCGGATGGTGACCGTTGTATTCAATCCCGATGCAATTTCTGTGTTTCATCAACAGTCTGATAGTCCACAGATTACCGAATGCCACCAGATGTGCATCGGAAACTACTACTGGTATTCCAGGGGACGATTAAAGCGTAGACTGTTTGAGACATTACTCCCGTGGAGGGAAGTGTGCATGGTGACTGTTGTATAAATCCCGATGCAATTTCTGTGTTTGATCAACACTCTGGTAGTCCACAGATTACAGAATGCCTCCAGATGTGCATCGGAAACTACTACTGGTCTTCCAGGGAACGATCAAGGCGTAAACTCTTTGAGACATTACTCCCATGGAGGAAAGTGCGCATGGTGACTGTTGTATAAATCCCGATGCAATTTCTGTGTTGGATCAACACTCTGGTAGTCCACAGATTACAGAATGCCTCCAGATGTGCATCGGAAACTACTACTAGTCTTCCAGGGAACGGTCAAAGCGTAGACTGTTTCAGAGACTACTCCCATGGAGGAAAGTGTGGATGGTGACTGTTGTATTCAATCCCGATATAATTTCTGTGTTTCATCAACACTCTGATAGTCCACAGATTACAGAATGCCTCCAGATGTGCATCGGAAACTACTGCTGGTCTTCCAGGGAATGATCAAAGCGTAGACTGTTTGAGACATTACTCCCATGGAGGAAAGTGCGCATGGTGACTGTTGTATTCAATCACGATGCAATTTCTGTGTTTCATCAACAGTCTGATATTCCACAGATTACAGAATGCCTCCAGATGTGCATCGGAAACTACTACTGGTCTTCCAGGGAACGATCAAAGCGTAGACTGTTTGAGACATACCTCCCGTGGAGGAAAGTGCGCATGGTGACTGTTGTCTTCAATCACGATGCAGTTTCTGTGTTTCATCAACACTCTGACAGTCCACAGATTACAGAATGCCACCAGATGTGCATCGGAAGCTACTACTGGTCTTCCAGGGAACGATCAAAGCGTAGACTTTTTCAGACACTACTCCCATGGAGAAAAGTGCGCATGGTGACTGTTGTATTCAATCCCGATGCAATTTCTGTGTTTCATCAACAGTCTGATAGTCCACAGATTACAGAATGCCTCCGGATGTGCATCGGAAACTACTACTGGTCTTCCAGGGAACGATCAAAGCGTAGAGTGTTTGAGACATTACTCACATGGAGGAAAGTGCGCATGGTGACTGTTGTATTCAATCCAGATGCAATTTATGTGTTTCATCAACACTCTGATAGTCCACAGATTACAGAATGCCTCCAGATGTGCATCGGAACTACTACTGGTCTTCCAGGGAACGATCAGAGCGGAGACTGTTTGAGACATTACTCCCATGGAGGAAAATGCGCATGGTGACTGTTGTATTCAATCCCGCTGCAATTTCTGTGTTTAATCAACAGTCTGATAGTCCACAGATTACCATGTGCCTCCAGATGTGCATCGGAAACTACTACTGGTCTTCCAGGGAACTATCAAAACGTAGACTGTTTGAGACATTACTCCCATGGAGGAAAGTGCGCATGGTGACTGTTGTATTCAATCCCGATGCAATTTCTGTGTTTCATCAACCCTCTGATAGTCCACAGATTACAGAATGCCACCAGATGTGCGTTGGAAACTACTACTGGTCTTCCAGGGAACGATCAAAGCGTAGACTGTTTCAGACATTACTCCCATGGAGGAAAGTGCGGATGTTGACTGTTGTATCCAACCCGATGCAATTTCTGTGTTTCATCAACACTCTGATAGTCCACAGATTACAGAAAGCCACCAGATGTGCATCGGAAACTACTACTGGTCTTCCAGGGAACGATCAAAGCGTAGACTGTTTGAGACATACCTCCCGTGGAGGAGAATGCGGATGGTGACTGTTGTATTCAACCCCTATGCAATTTCTGTGTTTCATCAACACTCTGATAGTCCACAGATTACAGAATGCCTAGAGATGTGCATCGCAAACTACTACAGGTCTTCCAGGGCATGATCAAAGCGTACTCTGTTACAGATATTACTCCCATGGAGGAAAGTGCGCGTGGTGACTGTTGTAATCAATGCCGATGCAATTTCTGTGTTTCATCAACACTCTGATAGTCCACAGATTGCAGAGTGCCTCCAGATGTTCTTCGGAAACTACTTTGGTCTTCCAGGGAACGATCAAAGCGGAGACTGTTTGAGACATTACTCCCATGGAGGAAAATGCACATGGTGACTGTTGTATTCAATCCCGATTCAAATTCAGTGTTTCATCAACAGTCTAATAGTACTCAGATTACCGAGTGCCTCCAGATGTGCATCGGAAACTACTACTGGTCTTCCAGGGAACGATCAAAGCGTAGACTGTTTCAGACATTACTCCCATGGAGGAAAGTGCGCATGGTGACTGTTGTATTCAATCCCGATGCAATTTCTGTGTTTCATCAACAGTCTGATAGTCCACAGATTACAGAATGCCTCCAGATGTGCATCGGAAACTACTACTGGTCTTCCAGGGAACGATCAAAGCGTAGAGTGTTTGAGACATTACTCACATGGAGAAAAGTGCGCATGGTGACTGTTGTATTCAATCCAGATGCAATTTCTGTGTTTCATCAACACTCTGATAGTCCACAGATTACATAATGCCTCCAGATGTGCATCGGAAACTACTACTGGTCTTCCAGGGAACGATCAGAGCGGAGACTGTTTGAGACATTACTCCCATGGAGGAAAATGCGCATGGTGACTGTTGTATTCAATCCCGATGCAATTTCTGTGTTTCATCAACAGTGTGATAGTCCACAGATTACCGAGTGCCTCCAGATGTGCATCGGAAACTACTACTGGTCTTCCAGGGAACTATCAAAGCGTAGACTGTTTGAGACATTACTCCCATGGAGGAAAGTGCGCATGGTGACTGTTGTATTCAATCCCGATGCAATTTCTGTGTTTCATCAACACTCTGATAGTCCACAGATTACAGAATGCCACCAGATGTGCGTAGGAAACTACTACTGGTCTTCCAGGGAACGATCAAAGCGTAGACTGTTTCAGACATTACTCCCATGGAGGAGAGTGCGGATGGTGACTGTTGTATTCAACCCGATGCAATATCTGTGTTTCATCAACACTCTGATAGTCCACAGATTACAGAAAGCCACCAGATGTGCATCGGAAACTACTACTGGTCTTCCAGGGAACGATCAAAGCGTAGACTGTTTGAGACATACCTCCCGTGGAGGAGAATGCGGATGGTGACTGTTGTATTCAATCCCGATGCAATTTCTGTGTTTCATCAACACTCTGATAGTCCACAGATTACAGAATGCCTCCAGATGTACATCGCAAACTACTACAGGTCTTCCAGGTAATGATCAAAGCGTACTCTGTTACAGATATTACTCCCATGGAGGAAAGTGCGCGTGGTGACTGTTGTAATCAATGCCGATGCAATTTCTGTGTTTCATCAACACTCTGATAGTCCACAGATTGCAGAGTGCCTCCAGATGTTCTTCGGAAAATACTTTGGTCTTCCAGGGAACGATCAAAGCGGAGACTGTTTGAGACATTACTCCCATGGAGGAAAATGCGCATGGTGACTGTTGTATTCAATCCCGATGCAATTTCTGTGTTTCATCAACAGTCTGATAGTCCACAGATTACAGAATGCCTCCAGATGTGCATCGGAAACTACTACTGGTCTTCCAGGGAACGATCGGAGCGGAGACTGTTTGAGACATTACTCCCATGGAGGAAAATGCGCATGGTGACTGTTGTATTCAATCCCGATGCAATTTCAGTGTTTCATCAACAGTCTGATAGTCCACAGATTACCGAGTGCCTCCAGATGTGCATCGGAAACTACTACTGGTCTTCCAGGGAACGATCAAAGCGTAGACCGTTTCAGACATTACTCCCATGGAACAAAGTGCGGATGGTGACTGTTGTATTCAAACCCGATGCAATTTCTGTGTTTCATCAACACTCTGATAGTCCACAGATTACAGAATGCCTCCAGATGTGCATCGCAAACTACTACAGGTCTTCCAGGGAATGATCAAAACGTACTCTGTTACAGATATTACTCCCATGGAGGAAAGTGCGCGTGGTGACTGTTGTAATCAATGCCGATGCAATTTCTGTGTTTTATCAACACTCTGATAGTCCACAGATTGCAGAGTGCCTCCAGATGTTCTTCGGAAACTACTTTGGTCTTCCAGGGAACGATCAAAGCGGAGACTGTTTGAGACATTACTCACATGGAGGAAAGTGCGCATGGTGACTGTTGTATTCAATCCAGATGCAATTTCTGTGTTTCATCAACACTCTGATAGTCCACAGATTACAAAATGCCTCCAGATGTGCATCGGAAACTACTACTGGTCTTCCAGGGAACGATCAGACGGAGACTGTTTGAGACATTACTCCCATGGAAGAAAATGCGCATGGTGACTGTTGTATTCAATCCCGCTGCAATTTCTGTGTTTCATCAACAGTCTGATAGTCCACAGATTACCGAGTGCCTCCAGATGTGCATCGGAAACTACTACTGGTCTTCCAGGGAACTATCTAAGCGTAGACTGTTTGAGACATTACTCCCATGGAGGAAAGTGCGCATGGTGACTGTTGTATTCAATCCCGATGCAATTTCTGTGTTTCATCAACACTCTGATAGTCGACCGATTACAGAATGCCACCAGATGAGCGTTGGAAACTACTCCTGGTCTTCCAGGGAACGATCAAAGCGTAGACTGTTTCTGACATTACTCCCATGGAGGAAAGTGCGGATGGTGACTGTTGTATCCAACCCGATGCAATTTCTGTGTTTCATCAACACTCTGATAGTCCACAGATTACAGAAAGCCACCAGATGTGCATCGGAAACTACTACTGGTCTTCCAGGGAACGATCAAAGCGTAGACTGTTTGAGACATACCTCCTGTGGAGGAGAATGCGGATGGTGACTGTTGTATTCAATCCCGATGCAATTTCTGTGTTTCATCAACACTCTGATAGTCCACAGATTACAGAATGCCTCCAGATGTGCATCGCAAACTACTACAGGTCTTCCAGGGAATGATCAAAGCGTACTCTGTTACAGATAATACTCCCATGGAGGAAAGTCCGCGTGGTGACTGTTGTAATCAATGCCGATGCAATTTCTGTGTTTCATCAACACTCTGATAGTCCACAGATTGCAGAGTGCCTCCAGATGTTCTTCGGAAACTACTTTGTTCTTCCAGGGAACGATCAAAGCGGAGACTGTTTGACACATTACTCCCATGGAGGAAAATGCGCATGGTGACTGTTGTATTCAATCCCGATTCAAATTCAGTGTTTCATCAACAGTCTAATAGTACTCAGATTACCGAGTGCCTCCAGATGTGCATCGGAAACTACTACTGGTCTTCCAGGGAACGATCAAAGCGTAGAGTGTTTGAGACATTACTCACATGGAGGAAAGTGCGCATGGTGACTGTTGTATTCAATCCAGATGCAATTTCTGTGTTTCATCAACACTCTGATAGTCCACAGATTACAGAATGCCTCCAGATGTGCATCGGAAACCACTACTGGTCTTCCAGGGAACGATCAGAGCGGAGACTGTTTGAGACATTACTCCCATGGAGGAAAATGCGCATGGTGACTGTTGTATTCAATCCCGATGCAATTTCTGTGTTTCATCAACAGTCTGATAGTCCACAGATTACCGAGTGCCTCCAGATGTGCATCGGAAACTACTACTGGTCTTCCAGGGAACTATCAAAGCGTAGACTGTTTGAGACATTACTCCCATGGAGGAAAGTGCGCAAGGTGACTGTTGTATTCAATCCCGATGCAATTTCTGTGTTTCATCAACACTCTGATAGTCCACAGATTACAGAATGCCACCAGATGTGCGTTGGAAACTACTACTGGTCTTCCAGGGAACGATTAAAGCGTAGACTGTTTCAGACATTACTCGCATGGAGGAAAGTGCGGATGGTGACTGTTGTATTCAACCCGATGCAATTCCTGTGTTTCATCAACACTCTGATAGTCCACAGATTGCAGAAAGCCACCAGATGTGCATCGGAAACTACTACTGGTCTTCCAGGGAACGATCAAAGCGTAGACTGTTTGAGACATACCTCCCGTGGAGGAGAATGCGGATGGTGACTGTTGTATTCAATCCCGATGCAATTTCTCTGTTTCATCAACACTCTGATAGTCCACAGATTACAGAATGCCTCCAGATGTGCATGGCAAACTACTACAGGTCTTCCAGGGAATGATCAAAGCGTACTCTGTTACAGATATTACTCCCATGGAGGAAAGTGCGCGTGGTGGCTGTTGTAATCAATGCCGATGCAATTTCTGTGTTTCATCAACACTCTGATAGTCCACAGATTGCAGAGTGCCTCCAGATGTTCTTCGGAAACTACTTTGGTCTTCCAGGGAACGATCAAAGCGGAGACTGTTTGAGACATTACTCCCATGGAGGAAAATGCGCATGGTGACTGTTGTATTCAATCCCGATTCAAATTCAGTGTTTCATCAACAGTCTAATAGTACTCAGATTACCGAGTGCCTCCAGATGTGCATCGGAAACTACTACTGGTCTTCCAGGGAACGATCAAAGCGTAGACTGTTTCAGACATTACTCCCATGGAGGAAAGTGCGCATGGTGACTGTTGTATTCAATCCCGATGCAATTTCTGTGTTTCATCAGCAGTCTGATAGTCCACAGATTACAGAATGCCTCCAGATGTGCATCGGAAACTACTACTGGTCTTCCAGGGAACGATCAGAGCGGAGACTGTTTGAGACATTACGCCCATGGAGGAAAATGCGCATGGTGACTGTTGTATTCAATCCCGATGCAATTTCAGTGTTTCATCAACAGTCTGATAGTCCACAGATTACCGAGTGCCTCCAGATGTGCATCGGAAACTACTACTGGTCTTCCAGGGAACGATCAAAGCGTAGACTGTTTCAGACTTTACTCCCGTGGAACAAAGTGCGGATGGTGACTGTTGTATTCAAACCCGATGCAATTTCTGTGTTTCATCAACACTCTGATAGTCCACAGATTACAGAATGCCACCAGATGTGCATCGGAAACTTATACTGGTCTTCCAGGGAATGATCAAAGCGTAGACTGTTTGAGACATTACTCCCATGGAGGAAAGTGCGCATGGTGACTGTTGTATTCAATCCAGATGCAATTTCTGTGTTTCATCAACAGTCTGATATTCCACAGATTACAGAATGCCTCCAGATGTGCATCGGAAACTACTACTGGTCTTCCAGGGAACGATCAAAGCGTAGACTGTTTGAGACATACCTCCCGTGGAGGAAAGTGAGCATGGTGACTGTTGTATTCAATCCAGATGCAATTTATGTGTTTCATCAGCACTCTGATAGTCCACAGATTACAGAATGCCTCCAGATGTGCATCGGAACTACTACTGGTCTTCCAGGGAACGATCAGAGCGGAGACTGTTTGAGACATTACTCCCATGGAGGAAAATGCGCATGGTGACTGTTGTATTCAATCCCGCTGCAATTTCTGTGTTTCATCAACAGTCTGATAGTCCACAGATTACCGAGTGCCTCCAGATGTGCATCGGAAACTACTACTGGTCTTCCAGGGAACTATCAAAACGTAGACTGTTTGAGACATTACTCCCTTGGAGGAAAGTGCGCATGGTGACTGTTGTATTCAATCCCGATGCAATTTCTGTGTTTCATCAACACTCTGATAGTCCACAGATTACAGAATGCCACCAGATGTGCGTTGGAAACTACTACTGGTCTTCCAGGGAACGATCAAAGCGTAGACTGTTTCAGACATTACTCCCATGGAGGAAAGTGCGGATGGTGACTGTTGTATCCAACCCGATGCAATTTCTGTGTTTCATCAACACTCTGATAGTCCACAGATTACAGAAAGCCACCAGATGTGCATCGGAAACTACTACTGGTCTTCCAGAGAACGATCAAAGCGTAGACTGTTTGAGACATACCTCCCGTGGAGGAGAATGCGGATGGTGACTGTTGTATTCAACCCCTATGCAATTTCTGTGTTTCATCAACACTCTGATAGTCCACAGATTACAGAATGCCTCCAGATGTGCATCGCAAACTACTACAGGTCTTCCAGGGCATGATCAAAGCGTACTCTGTTACAGATATTACTCCCATGGAGGAAAGTGCGCGTGGTGACTGTTGTAATCAATGCCGATGCAATTTCTGTGTTTCATCAACACTCTGATAGTCCACAGATTGCAGAGTGCCTCCAGATGTTCTTCGGAAACTACTTTGGTCTTCCAGGGAACGATCAAAGCGGAGACTGTTTGAGACATTACTCCCATGGAGGAAAATGCACATGGTGACTGTTGTATTCAATCCCGATTCAAATTCAGTGTTTCATCAACAGTCTAATAGTACTCAGATTACCGAGTGCCTCCAGATGTGCATCGGAAACTACTACTGGTCTTCCACGGAACGATCAAAGCGTAGACTGTTTCAGACATTACTCCCATGGAGGAAAGTGCGCATGGTGACTGTTGTATTCAATCCCGATGCAATATCTGTGTTTCATCAACAGTCTGATAGTCCACAGATTACAGAATGCCTCCAGATGTGCATCGGAAACTACTACTGGTCTTCCAGCTAACGATCAAAGCGTAGAGTGTTTGAGACATTACTCACATGGAGAAAAGTGCGCATGGTGACTGTTGTATTCAATCCAGATGCAATTTCTGTGTTTCATCAACACTCTGATAGTCCACAGATTACATAATGCCTCCAGATGTGCATCGGAAACTACTACTGGTCTTCCAGGGAACGATCAGAGCGGAGACTGTTTGAGACATTACTCCCATGGAGGAAAATGCGCATGGTGACTGTTGTATTCAATCCCGATGCAATTTCTGTGTTTCATCAACAGTCTGATAGTCCACAGATTACCGAGTGCCTCCAGATGTGCATCGGAAACTACTACTGGTCTTCCAGGGAACTATCAAAGCGTAGACTGTTTGAGACATTACTCCCATGGAGGAAAGTGCGCATGGTGACTGTTGTATTCAATCCCGATGCAATTTCTGTGTTTCATCAACACTCTGATAGTCCACAGATTACAGAATGCCACCAGATGTGCGTAGGAAACTACTACTGGTCTTCCAGGGAACGATCAAAGCGTAGACTGTTTCAGACATTACTCCCATGGAGGAGAGTGCGGATGGTGACTGTTGTATTCAACCCGATGCAATTTCTGTGTTTCATCAACACTCTGATAGTCCACAGATTACAGAAAGCCACCAGATGTGCATCGGAAACTACTACTGGTCTTCCAGGGAACGATCAAAGCGTAGACTGTTTGAGACATACATCCCGTGGAGGAGAATGCGGATGGTGACTGTTGTATTCAATCCCGATGCAATTTCTGTGTTTCATCAACACTCTGATAGTCCACAGATTACAGAATGCCTCCAGATGTGCATCGCAAACTACTACAGGTCTTCCAGGTAATGATCAAAGCGTACTCTGTTACAGATATTACTCCCATGGAGGAAAGTGCGCGTGGTGACTGTTGTAATCAATGCCGATGCAATTTCTGTGTTTCATCAACACTCTGATAGTCCACAGATTGCAGAGTGCCTCCAGATGTTCTTCGGAAAATACTTTGGTCTCCCAGGGAACGATCAAAGCGGAGACTGTTTGAGACATTACTCCCATGGAGGAAAATGCGCATGGTGACTGTTGTATTCAATGCCGATTCAAATTCAGTGTTTCATCAACAGTCTAATAGTACTCAGATTACCGAGTGCCTCCAGATGTGCATCGGAAACTACTACTGGTCTTCCAGGGAACGATCAAAGCGTAGACTGTTTCAGACATTACTCCCATGGAGGAAAGTGCGCATGGTGACTGTTGTATTCAATCCCGATGCAATTTCTGTGTTTCATCAACAGTCTGATAGTCCACAGATTACAGAACGCCTCCAGATGTGCATCGGAAACTTCTACTGGTCTTCCAGGGAACGATCAAAGCGTAGAGTGTTTGAGACATTACTCACATGGAGGAAAGTGCGCATGGTGACTGTTGTAATCAATCCAGATGCAATTTCTGTGTTTCATCAACACTCTGATAGTCCACAGATTACAGAATGTCTCCAGATGTGCATCGGAAACTACTACTGGTCTTCCAGATAACGATCAGAGCGGAGACTGTTTGAGACATTACTCCCATGGAGGAAAATGCGCATGGTGACTGTTGTATTCAATCCCGATGCAATTTCTGTGTTTCATCAACACTCTGATAGTCCACAGATTACAGAATGCCACCAGATGTGCGTTGGAAACTACTACTGGTCTTCCAGGGAACGATCAAAGCGTAGACTGTTTCAGACATTACTCCCATGGAGGAAAGTGCGGATGGTGACTGTTGTATCCAACCCGATGCAATTTCTGTGTTTCATCAACACTCTGATAGTCCACAGATTACAGAAAGCCACCAGATGTGCATCGGAAACTACTACTGGTCTTCCAGGGAACGATCAAAGCGTAGACTGTTTGAGACATACCTCCCGTGGTGGAGAATGCGGATGGTGACTGTTGTATTCAACCCCTATGCAATTTCTGTGTTTCATCAACACTCTGATAGTCCACAGATTACAGAATGCCTCCAGATGTGCATCGCAAACTACTACAGGTCTTCCAGGGCATGATCAATGCGTACTCTGTTACAGATATTACTCCCATGGAGGAAAGTGCGCGTGGTGACTGTTGTAATCAATGCCGATGCAATTTCTGTGTTTCATCAACACTCTGATAGTACACAGATTGCAGAGTGCCTCCAGACGTTCTTCGGAAACTACTTTGGTCTTCCAGGGAACGATCAAAGCGGAGACTGTTTGAGACATTACTCCCATGGAGGAAAATGCACATGGTGACTGTTGTATTCAATCCCGATTCAAATTCAGTGTTTCATCAACAGTCTAATGGTACTCAGATTACCGAGTGCCTCCAGATGTGCATCGGAAATTACTACTGGTCTTCCAGGGAACGATCAAAGCGTAGACTGTTTCAGACATTACTCCCATGGAGGAAAGTGCGCATGGTGACTGTTGTATTCAATCCCGATGCAATTTCTGTGTTTCATCAACAGTCTGATAGTCCACAGATTACAGAATGCCTCCAGATGTGCATCGGAAACTACTACTGGTCTTCCAGGGAACGATGAAAGCGTAGAGTGTTTGAGACATTACTCACATGGAGGAAAGTGCGCATGGTGACTGTTGTATTCAATCCAGATGCAATTTCTGTGTTTCATCAACACTCTGATAGTCCACAGATTACAGAATGCCTCCAGATGTGCATCGGAAACTACTACTGGTCTTCCAGGGAACGATCAGAGCGGAGACTGTTTGAGACATTACTCCCATGGAGGAAAATGCGCATGGTGACTGTTGTATTCAATCCCGATGCAATTTCTGTGTTTCATCAACAGTCTGATAGTCCACAGATTACCGAGTGCCCCCAGATGTGCATCGGAAACTACTACTGGTCTTCCAGGGAACTATCAAAGCGTAGACTGTTTGAGACATTACTCCCATGGAGGAAAGTGCGCATGGTGACTGTTGTATTCAAACCCGATGCAATTTCTGTGTTTCATCAACACTCTGATAGTCCACAGATTACAGAATGCCACCAGATGTGCATCGGAAACTTATACTGGTCTTCCAGGGAACGATCAAAGCGTAGACTGTTTCAGTCATTACTCCCATGGAGGAAAGTGCGCATGGTGACTGTTGTATTCAAACCCGATGCAATTTCTGTGTTTCATCAACACTCTGATAGTCCACAGATTACAGAAAGCCACCAGATGTGCATCGGAAACTACTACTGGTCTTCCAGGGAACGATCAAAGCGTACAGTGTTTGAGACATACTTCCCGTGGAGGAAAATGCGGATGGTGACCGTTGTATTCAATCCCGATGCAATTTCTGTGTTTCATCAACAGTCTGATAGTCCACAGATTACCGAATGCCACCAGATGTGCATCGGAAACTACTACTGGTCTTCCAGGGAACGATCAAAGCGTAAACTCTTTGAGACATTACTCCCATGGAGGAAAGTGCGCATGGTGACTGTTGTATTCAATCCCGATGCATTTTCTGTGTTTCATCAACACACTGATAGTCCACAGATTACAGAATGCCTCCAGATGTGCATCGGAGACTACTACTGGTCTACCAGGGAATTATCAAAGCGTAGACTGTTAGAGATATTACTCCCATGGAGGAAAGTTCGCTTGGTGGCTGTTGTATTCAATCCCGATGCAATTTCTGTGTTTCATCAACAGTCTGATAGTCCACAGATTACCGAATGCCACCAGATGTGCATCGGAAACTACTACTGGTATTCCAGGGGACGATTAAAGCGTAGACTGTTTGAGACATTACTCCCGTGGAGGGAAGTGTGCATGGTGACTGTTGTATAAATCCCGATACAATTTCTGTGTTTGATCAACACTCTGGTAGTCCACAGATTACAGAATGCCACCAGATGTGCATCGGAAACTACTACTGGTCTTCCAGGGAACGATCAAAGCGTAAACTCTTTGAGACATTACTCCCATGGAGGAAAGTGCGCATGGTGACTGTTGTATAAATCCCGATGCAATTTCTGTGTTTGATCAACACTCTGGTAGTCCACAGATTACAGAATGCCTCCAGATGTGCATCGGAAACTACTACTAGTCTTCCAGGGAACGGTCAAAGCGTAGACTGTTTCAGAGACTACTCCCATGGAGGAAAGTGTGGATGGTGACTGTTGTATTCAATCCCGATATAATTTCTGTGTTTCATCAACACTCCGATAGTCCACAGATTACAGAATGCCTCCAGATGTGCATCGGAAACTACTACTGGTCTTCCAGGGAATGATCAAAGCGTAGACTGTTTGAGACATTACTCCCATGGAGGAAAGTGCGCATGGTGACTGTTGTATTCAATCATGATGCAATTTCTGTGTTTCATCAACAGTCTGATATTCCACAGATTACAGAATGCCTCCAGATGTGCATCGGAAACTACTACTGGTCTTCCAGGGAACGATCAAAGCGTAGACTGTTTGAGACATACCTCCCGTGGAGGAAAGTGCGCATGGTGACTGTTGTCTTCAATCACGATGCAGCTTCTGTGTTTCATCAACACTCTGACAGTCCACAGATTACAGAATGCCACCAGATGTGCATCGGAAGCTACTACTGGTCTTCCAGGGAACGATCAAAGCGTAGACTGTTTCAGACATTACTTCCATGGAGAAAAGTGCGCATGGTGACTGTTGTATTCAATCCCGATGCAATTTCTGTGTTTCATCAACAGTCTGATAGTCCACAGATTACAGAATGCCTCCAGATGTGCATCGGAAACTACTACTGGTCTTCCAGGGAACGATCTAAGCGTAGAGTGTTTGAGACATTACTCACATGGAGGAAAGTGCGCATGGTGACTGTTGTATTCAATCCAGATGCAATTTATGTGTTTCATCAACACTCTGATAGTCCACAGATTACAGAATGCCTCCAGATGTGCATCGGAAACTACTACTGGTCTTCCAGGGAACGATCAGAGCGGAGACTGTTTGAGACATTACTCCCATGGAGGAAAATGCGCATGGTGACTGTTGTATTCAATCCCGCTGCAATTTCTGTGTTTCATCAACAGTCTGATAGTCCACAGATTACCGAGTGCCTCCAGATGTGCATCGGAAACTACTACTGGTCTTCCAGGGAACTATCAAAACGTAGACTGTTTGAGACATTACTCCCATGGAGGAAAGTGCGCATGGTGACTGTTGTATTCAATCCCGATGCAATTTCTGTGTTTCATCAACACTCTGATAGTCCACAGATTACAGAATGCCACCAGATGTGCGTTGGAAACTACTACTGGTCTTCCAGGGAACGATCAAAGCGTAGACTGTTTCAGACATTACTCCCATGGAGGAAAGTGCGGATGGTGACTGTTGTATCCAACCCGATGCAATTTCTGTGTTTCATCAACACTCTGATAGTCCACAGATTACAGAAAGCCACCAGATGTGCATCGGAAACTACTACTGGTCTTCCAGGGAACGATCAAAGCGTAGACTGTTTGAGACATACCTCCCGTGGAGGAGAATGCGGATGGTGATTGTTGTATTCAACCCCTATGCAATTTCTGTGTTTCATCAACACTCTGATAGTCCACAGATTACAGAATGCCTCCAGATGTGCATCGCAAACTACTACAGGTCTTCCAGGGCATGATCAAAGCGTACTCTGTTACAGATATTACTCCCATGGAGGAAAGTGCGCGTGGTGACTGTTGTAATCAATGCCGATGCAATTTCTGTGTTTCATCAACACTCTGATAGTCCACAGATTGCAGAGTGCCTCCAGATGTTCTTCGGATACTACTTTGGTCTTCCAGGGAACGATCAAAGCGGAGACTGTTTGAGACATTACTCCCATGGAGGAAAATGCACATGGTGACTGTTGTATTCAATCCCGATTCAAATTCAGTGTTTCATCAACAGTCTAATAGTACTCAGATTACCGAGTGCCTCCAGATGTGCATCGGAAGCTACTACTGGTCTTCCAGGGAACGATCAAAGCGTAGACTGTTTCAGACATTACTCCCATGGAGGAAAGTGCGCATGGTGACTGTTGTATTCAATCCCGATGCAATTTCTGTGTTTCATCAACAGTCTGATAGTCCACAGATTACAGATTGCCTCCAGATGTGCATCGGACACTATACTGGTCTTCCAGGGAACGATCAAAGCGTAGAGTGTTTGAGACATTACTCACATGGAGAAAAGTGCGCATGGTGACTGTTGTATTCAATCCAGATGCAATTTCTGTGTTTCATCAACACTCTGATAGTCCACAGATTACATAATGCCTCCAGATGTGCATCGGAAACTACTACTGGTCTTCCAGGGAACGATCAGAGCGGAGACTGTTTGAGACATTACTCCCATGGAGGAAAATGCGCATGGTGACTGTTGTATTCAATCCCGATGCAATTTCTGTGTTTCATCAACAGTCTGATAGTCCACAGATTACCGAGTGCCTCCATATGTGCATCGGAAACTACTACTGGTCTTCCAGGGAACTATCAAAGCGTAGACTGTTTGAGACATTACTCCCATGGAGGAAAGTGCGCATGGTGACTGTTGTATTCAATCCCGATGCAATTTCTGTGTTTCATCAACACTCTGATAGTCCACAGATTACAGAATGCCACCAGATGTGCGTAGGAAACTACTACTGGTCTTCCAGGGAACGATCAAAGCGTAGACTGTTTCAGACATTACTCCCGTGGAGGAGAGTGCGGATGGTGACTGTTGTATTCAACCCGATGCAATTTCTGTGTTTCATCAACACTCTGATAGTCCACAGATTACAGAAAGCCACCAGATGTGCATCGGAAACTACTACTGGTCTTCCAGGGAACGATCAAAGCGTAGACTGTTTGAGACATACCTCCCGTGGAGGAGAATGCGGATGGTGACTGTTGTATTCAATCCCGATGCAATTTCTGTGTTTCATCAACACTCTGATAGTCCACAGATTACAGAATGCCTCCAGATGTGCATCGCAAACTACTACAGGTCTTCCAGGTAATGATCAAAGCGTACTCTGTTACAGATATTACTCCCATGGAGGAAAGTGCGCGTGGTGACTGTTGTAATCAATGCCGATGCAATTTCTGTGTTTCACCAACACTCTGATAGTCCACAGATTGCAGAGTGCCTCCAGATGTTCTTCGGAAAATACTTTGGTCTTCCAGGGAACGATCAAAGCGGAGACTGTTTGAGACATTACTCCCATGGAGGAAAATGCGCATGGTGACTGTTGTATTCAATCCCGATTCAAATTCAGTGTTTCATCAACAGTCTAATAGTACTCAGATTACCGAGTGCCTCCAGATGTGCATCGGAAACTACTACTGGTCTTCCAGGGAACGATCAAAGCGTAGACTGTTTCAGACATTACTCCCATGGAGGAAAGTGCGCATGGTGACTGTTGTATTCAATCCCGATGCAATTTCTGTGTTTCATCAACAGTCTGATAGTCCACAGATTACAGAATGCCTCCAGATGTGCATCGGAAACTTCTACTGGTCTTCCAGGGAACGATCAAAGCGTAGAGTGTTTGAGACATTACTCACATGGAGGAAAGTGCGCATGGTGACTGTTGTAATCAATCCAGATGCAATTTCTGTGTTTCATCAACACTCTGATAGTCCACAGATTACAGAATGCCTCCAGATGTGCATCGGAAACTACTACTGGTCTTCCAGATAACGATCAGAGCGGAGACTGTTTGAGACATTACTCCCATGGAGGAAAATGCGGATGGTGACTGTTGTATTCAATCCCGATGCAATTTCTGTGTTTCATCAACAGTCTGATAGTCCACAGATTACAGAATGCCTCCAGATGTGCATCGGAAACTACTACTGGTCTTCCAGGGAACGATCAAAGCGTAGAGTGTTTGAGACATTACTCACATGGAGGAAAGTGCGCATGGTGACTGTTGTATTCAATCCAGATGCAATTTCTGTGTTTCATCAACACTCTGATAGTCCACAGATTACAGAATGCCTCCAGATGTGCATCGGAAACTACTACTGGTCTTCCAGGGAACGATCAGAGCGGAGACTGTTTGAGACATTACTCCCATGGAGGAAAATGCGCATGGTGACTGTTGTATTCAATCCCGATGCAATTTCTGTGTTTCATCAACAGTCTGATAGTCCACAGATTACCGAGTGCCTCCAGATGTGCATCGGAAACTACTACTGGTCTTCCAGGGAACTATCAAAGCGTAGACTGTTTGAGACATTACTCCCATGGAGGAAAGTGCGCATGGTGACTGTTGTATTCAATCCCGATGCAATTTCTGTGTTTCATCAAAACTCTGATAGTCCACAGATTACAGAATGCCACCAGATGTGCGTTGGAAACTACTACTGGTCTTTCAGGGAACGATCAAAGCGTAGACTGTTTCAGACATTACTCCCATGGAGGAGAGTGCGGATGGTGACTGTTGTATTCAACCCGATGCAATTTCTGTGTTTCATCAACACTCTGATAGTCCACAGATTACAGAAAGCCACCAGATGTGCATCGGAAACTACTACTGGTCTTCCAGGGAACGATCAAAGCGTAGACTGTTTGAGACATACCTCCCGTGGAGGAGAATGCGGATGGTGACTGTTGTATTCAATCCCGATGCAATTTCTGTGTTTCATCAACACTCTGATAGTCCACAGATTACAGAATGCCTCCAGATGTGCATCGCAAACTACTACAGGTCTTCCAGGTAATGATCAAAGCGTACTCTGTTACAGATATTACTCCCATGGAGGAAAGTGCGCGTGGTGACTGTTGTAATCAATGCCGATGCAATTTCTGTGTTTCATCAACACTCTGATAGTCCACAGATTGCAGAGTGCCTCCAGATGTTCTTCGGAAAATACTTTGGTCTTCCAGGGAACGATCCAAGCGGAGACTGTTTGAGACATTACTCCCATGGAGGAAAATGCGCATGGTGACTGTAGTATTCAATCCCGATTCAAATTCAGTGTTTCATCAACAGTCTAATAGTACTCAGATTACCGAGTGCCTCCAGATGTGCATCGGAAACTACTACTGGTCTTCCAGGGAACGATAAAACCGTAGACTGTTTCAGACATTACCCCCATGGAGGAAAGTGCGCATGGTGACTGTTGTATTCAATCCCGATGCAATTTCTGTGTTTCATCAACAGTCTGATAGTCCACAGATTACAGAATGCCTCCAGATGTGCATCGGAAACTACTACTGGTCTTCCAGGGAACGATCAAAGCGTAGAGTGTTTGAGACATTACTCACATGGAGGAAAGTGCGCATGGTGACTGTTGTAATCAATGCCGATGCAATTTCTGTGTTTCATCAACACTCTGATAGTCCACAGATTACAGAATGCCTCCAGATGTGCATCGGAAACTACTACTGGTCTTCCAGATAACGATCAGAGCGGAGACTGTTTGAGACATTACTCCCATGGAGGAAAATGCGCATGGTGACTGTTGTATTCAATCCCGATGCAATTTCAGTGTTTCATCAACAGTCTGATAGTCCACAGATTACCGAGTGCCTCCAGATGTGCATCGGAAACTACTACTGGTCTTCCAGGGAACGATCAAAGCGTAGACTGTTTCAGACATTACTCCCATGGAACAAAGTGCGGATGGTGACTGTTGTATTCAAACCCGATGCAATTTCTGTGTTTCATCAACACTCTGATAGTCCACAGATTTCAGAATGCCACCAGATGTGCATCGGAAACTTATACTGGTCTTCCAGGGAACGATCAAAGCGTAGACTGTTTCAGTCATTACTCCCATGGAGGAAAGTGCGCATGGTGACTGTTGTATTCAATCCCGATGCATTTTCTGTGTTTCATCAACACTCTGATAGTCCACAGATTACATAATGCCTCCAGATGTGCATCGGAAACTACTACTGGTCTTCCAGGAAACGATCAAAGCGTAAACTCTGTGAGACATTACTCACATGGAGGAAAGTGTGCATGGTGACTGTTGTATCCAATCCCGAAGCATTTTCTGTGTTTCATCAACACACTGATAGTCCACAGATTACAGAATGCCTCCAGATGTGCATCGGAAACTACTACTGGTCTACCAGGGAATGATCAAAGCGTAGACTGTTAGAGATATTACTCCCATGGAGGAAAGTTCGCTTGGTGGCTGTTGTATTCAATCCCGATGCAATTTCTGTGTTTCATCAACAGTCTGATAGTTCACAGATTACATAGTGCCTCCCGATGTGCATCGGAAACTGCTACTGGTCTTCCAGGAACGATCAAAGCGTAGACTGTTTGAGACATTACTCCCATGGAGGAAAGTGCACATGTTGACTGTTGTATTCAATCCCGATGCATTTTCTGTGTTTTATCAACACTATGATAGTAAACAGATTACAGAATGCTTCCAGATGTGCATCGGAAACTACTACTGGTCTTCCAGGGAACGATCAAAACGTAGACTGTTTGAGACTTTACTCCGATGGAGGAAAGTGCGCATTGTGAATGTTGTAGTCAATCCCGATGCAATATCTGTGTTTCATCATCATTCTGATAGTCCACAGATTACAGATTGCCTCCAGATGTGCATCGGAAACTACTACTTGTCTTCGAGGGATCGATCAATGCCTAGATTGTTTGAGACATTACTCCCATGAAGGAAAGTTCGCATGGTGACTGTTGTATTGAATACCGATGTAATTTCTGTGTTTGATCAACACTCTGATAGTCCACAGATTACAGAATGCCTCCAGATGTGCATCGGAAACTACTACTAGTCTTCCAGGGAATGATCAAAGCGTAGACTGTTAGATACATTACTCCCATGGAGTAAAGTGTGGATGGTGACTGTTGTATTCAACCCCTATATAATTTCTGTGTTTCATCAACACTCTGAGAGTCCACAGATTGCAGAGTGCCTCCAGATGTTCTTCGGAAACTACTTTGGTCTTCCAGGGAACGATCAAAGCGGAGACTGTTTGAGACATTACTCCCATGGAGGAAAATGCACATGGTGACTGTTGTATTCAATCCCGATTCAAATTCAGTGTTTCATCAACAGTCTAATAGTACTCAGATTACTGAGTGCCTCCAGATGTGCATCGGAAACTACTACTGGTCTTCCAGGGAACGATCAAAGCGTAGACTGTTTCAGACATTACTCCCATGGAGGAAAGTGCGCATGGTGACTGTTGTATTCAATCCCGATGCAATTTCTGTGTTTCATCAACAGTCTGATAGTCCACAGATTACAGAATGCCTCCAGAATTGCATGGGAAACTACTACTGGTCTTCCAGGGAACGATCAAAGCGTAGAGTGCTTGAGACATTACTCACATGGAGGAAAGTGCGCATGGTGACTGTTGTATTCAATCCAGATGCAATTTCTGTGTTTCATCAACACTCTGATAGTCCACAGATTACAGAATGCCTCCAGATGTGCATCGGAAACTACTACTGGTCTTCCAGGGAACGATCAGAGCGGAGACTGTTTGAGACATTACTCCCATGGAGGAAAATGCGCATGGTGACTGTTGTATTCAATCCCGATGCAATTTCTGTGTTTCATCAACAGTCTGATAGTCCACAGATTACCGAGTGCCTCCAGATGTGCATCGGAAACTACTACTGGTCTTCCAGGGAACTATCAAAGCGTAGACTGTTTGAGACATTACTCCCATGGAGGAAAGTGCGCATGGTGACTTTTGTATTCAATCCCGATGCAATTTCTGTGTTTCATCAACACTCTGATAGTCCACAGATTACAGAATGCCACCAGATGTGCGTTGGAAACTACTACTGGTCTTCCAGGGAACGATCAATGCGTAGACTGTTTCAGACATTACTCCCATGGAGGAAAGTGCGGATGGTGACTGTTGTATTCAACCCGATGCAATTTCTGTGTTTCATCAACACTCTGATAGTCCACAGATTACAGAATGCCTCCAGATGTGCATCGGAAACTACTACTGGTCTTCCAGGGAACGATCAGAGCGGAGACTGTTTGAGACATTACTCCCATGGAGGAAAATGCGCATGGTGACTGTTGTATTCAATCCCGATGCAATTTCTGTGTTTCATCAACAGTCTGATAGTCCACAGATAACCGAGTGCCTCCAGATGTGCATCGGAAACTACTACTGGTCTTCCAGGGAACGATCAAAACGTAGACTGTTTGAGACTTTACTCCCATGGAGGAAAGTGCGCATTGTGAATGTTGTAGTCAATCCCGATGCAATATCTGTGTTTCATCATCATTCTGATAGTCCACAGATTACAGATTGCCTCCAGATGTGCATCGGAAACTACTACTTGTCTTCGTTGGATCGATCAATGCCTAGATTGTTTGAGACATTACTCCCATGAAGGAAAGTTCGCATGGTGACTGTTGTATTGAATACCGATGTAATTTCTGTGTTTGATCAACACTCTGATAGTCCACAGATTACAGAATGCCTCCAGATGTGCATCGGAAACTACTACTAGTCTTCCAGGGAATGATCAAAGCGTAGACTGTTAGATATATTACTCCCATGGAGTAAAGTGTGGATGGTGACTGTTGTATTCAACCCCTATATAATTTCTGTGTTTCATCAACACTCTGATAGTCCACAGATTGCAGAGTGCCTCCAGATGTTCTTCGGAAACTACTTTGGTCTTCCAGGGAACGATCAAAGCGGAGACTGTTTGAGACATTACTCCCATGGAGGAAAATGCACATGGTGACTGTTGTATTGAATCCCGATGCAATTTCTGTGTTTCATCAACACTCTGATAGTCCACAGATTACAGAATGCCTCCAGATGTGCATCGGAAACTACTACTGGTCTTCCAGGGAACGATCAGAGCGGAGACTGTTTGAGACATTACTCCCATGGAGGAAAATGCGCATGGTGACTGTTGTATTCAATCCCGATGCAATTTCTGTGTTTCATCAACAGTCTGATAGTCCACAGATTACCGAGCGCCTCCAGATGTGCATCGGAAACTACTACTGGTCTTCCAGGGAACTATCAAAGCGTAGACTGTTTGAGACTTACCTCCCGTGGAGGAGAATGCGGATGGTGACTGTTGTATTCAGTCCCGATGCAATTTCTGTGTTTCATCAACACACTGATAGTCCACAGATTACAGAATGCCTCCAGATGTGCATCGCAAACTACTACAGGTCTTCCAGGTAATGATCAAAGCGTACTCTGTTACAGATATTACTCCCATGGAGGAAAGTGCGCGTGGTGACTGTTGTAATCAATGCCGATGCAATTTCTGTGTTTCATCAACACTCTGATAGTCCACAGATTGCAGAGTGCCTCCAGATGTTCTTCGGAAACTACTTTGGTCTTCCAGGGAACGATCAAAGCGGAGACTGTTTGAGACATTACTCCCATGGAGGAAAATGCGCATGGTGACTGTTGTATTCAATCCCGATTCAAATTCAGTGTTTCATCAACAGTCTAATAGTACTCAGATTACCGAGTGCCTCCAGATGTGCATCGGAAACTACTACTGGTCTTCCAGGGAACTATCAAAGCGTAGACTGTTTGAGACATTACTCCCATGGAGGAAAGTGCGCATGGTGACTGTTGTATTCAATCCCGATGCAATTTCTGTGTTTCATCAACACTCTGATAGTCCACAGATTACAGAATGCCACCAGATGTGCGTTGGAAACTACTACTGGTCGTCCAGGGAACGATCAAAGCGTAGACTGTTTCAGACATTACTCCCATGGAGGAAAGTGCGGATGGTGACTGTTGTATTCAACCCGATGCAATTTCTGTGTTTCATCAACACTCTGATAGTCCACAGATTACAGAAAGCCACCAGATGTGCATCGGAAACTACTACTGGTCTTCCAGGGAACGATCAAAGCGTAGACTGTTTGAGACATACCTCCCGTGGAGGAGAATGCGGATGGTGACTGTTGTATTCAATCCCGATGCAATTTCTGTGTTTCATCAACACTCTGATAGTCCACAGATTACAGAATGCCTCCAGATGTGCATCGCAAACTACTACAGGCCTTCCAGGTAATGATCAAAGCGTACTCTGTTACAGATATTACTCCCATGGAGGAAAGTGCGCGTGGTGACTGTTGTAATCAATGCCGATGCAATTTCTGTGTTTCATCAACACTCTGATAGTCCACAGATTGCAGAGTGCCTCCAGATGTTCTTCGGAAACTACTTTGGTCTTCCACGGAACGATCAAAGCGGAGACTGTTTGAGACATTACTCCCATGGAGGAAAATGCGCATGGTGACTGTTGTATTCAATCCCGATGCAATTTCTGTGTTTCATCAACAGTCTGATAGTCCACAGATTACCGAGTGCCTCCAGATGTGCATCGGAAACTACTACTGGTCTTCCAGGGAACTATCAAAGCGTAGACTGTTTGAGACATTACTCCCATGGAGGAAAGTGCGCATGGTGACTGTTGTATTCAATCCCGATGCAATTTCTGTGTTTCATCAACACTCTGATAGTCCACAGATTACAGAATGCCACCAGATGTGCGTTGGAAACTACTACTGGTCGTCCAGGGAACGATCAAAGCGTAGACTGTTTCAGACATTACTCCCATGGAGGAAAGTGCGCATGGTGACTGTTGTATTCAATCCCGATGCAATTTCTGTGTTTCATCAACACTCTGATAGTCCACAGATTACAGAATGCCTCCAGAATTGCATGGGAAACTACTACTGGTCTTCCAGGGAACGATCAAAGCGTAGAGTGCTTGAGACATTACTCACATGGAGGAAAGTGCGCATGGTGACTGTTGTATTCAATCCAGATGCAATTTCTGTGTTTCATCAACACTCTGATAGTCCACAGATTACAGAATGCCTCCAGATGTGCATCGGAAACTACTACTGGTCTTCCAGGGAACGATCAGAGCGGAGACTGTTTGAGACATTACTCCCATGGAGGAAAATGCGCATGGTGACTGTTGTATTCAATCCCGATGCAATTTCTGTGTTTCATCAACAGTCTGATAGTCCACAGATTACCGAGTGCCTCCAGATGTGCATCGGAAACTACTACTGGTCTTCCAGGGAACTATCAAAGCGTAGACTGTTTGAGACATTACTCCCATGGAGGAAAGTGCGCATGGTGACTTTTGTATTCAATCCCGATGCAATTTCTGTGTTTCATCAACACTCTGATAGTCCACAGATTACAGAATGCCACCAGATGTGCGTTGGAAACTACTACTGGTCTTCCAGGGAACGATCAAAGCGTAGACTGTTTCAGACATTACTCCCATGGAGGAAAGTGCGGATGGTGACTGTTGTATTCAACCCGATGCAATTTCTGTGTTTCATCAACACTCTGATAGTCCACAGATTACAGAATGCCTCCAGATGTGCATCGGAAACTACTACTGGTCTTCCAGGGAACGATCAGAGCGGAGACTGTTTGAGACATTACTCCCATGGAGGAAAATGCGCATGGTGACTGTTGTATTCAATCCCGATGCAATTTCTGTGTTTCATCAACAGTCTGATAGTCCACAGATTACCGAGTGCCTCCAGATGTGCATCGGAAACTACTACTGGTCTTCCAGGGAACTATCAAAGCGTAGACTGTTTGAGACATTACTCCCATGGAGGAAAGTGCGCATGGTGACTGTTGTATTCAATCCCGATGCAATTTCTGTGTTTCATCAACACTCTGATAGTCCACAGATTACAGAATGCCACCAGATGTGCGTTGGAAACTATTACTGGTCGTCCAGGGAACGATCAAAGCGTAGACTGTTTCAGACATTACTCCCATGGAGGAAAGTGCGGATGGTGACTGTTGTATTCAACCCGATGCAATTTCTGTGTTTCATCAACACTCTGATAGTCCACAGATTACAGAAAGCCACCAGATGTGCATCGGAAACTACTACTGGTCTTCCAGGGAACGATCAAAGCGTAGACTGTTTGAGACATACCTCCCGTGGAGGAGAATGCGGATGGTGACTGTTGTATTCAATCCCGATGCAATTTCTGTGTTTCATCAACACTCTGATAGTCCACAGATTACAGAATGCCTCCAGATGTGCATCGCAAACTACTACAGGTCTTCCAGGTAATGATCAAAGCGTACTCTGTTACAGATATTACTCCCATGGAGGAAAGTGCGCGTGGTGACTGTTGTAATCAATGCCGATGCAATTTCTGTGTTTCATCAACACTCTGATAGTCCACAGATTGCAGAGTGCCTCCAGATGTTCTTCGGAAACTACTTTGGTCTTCCAGGGAACGATCAAAGCGGAGACTGTTTGAGACATTACTCCCATGGAGGAAAATGCGCATGGTGACTGTTGTATTCAATCCCGATTCAAATTCAGTGTTTCATCAACAGTCTAATAGTACTCAGATTACCGAGTGCCTCCAGATGTGCATCGGAAACTACTACTGGTCTTCCAGGGAACTATCAAAGCGTAGACTGTTTGAGACATTACTCCCATGGAGGAAAGTGCGCATGGTGACTGTTGTATTCAATCCCGATGCAATTTCTGTGTTTCATCAACACTCTGATAGTCCACAGATTACAGAATGCCACCAGATGTGCGTTGGAAACTACTACTGGTCGTCCAGGGAACGATCAAAGCGTAGACTGTTTCAGACATTACTCCCATGGAGGAAAGTGCGGATGGTGACTGTTGTATTCAACCCGATGCAATTTCTGTGTTTCATCAACACTCTGATAGTCCACAGATTACAGAAAGCCACCAGATGTGCATCGGAAACTACTACTGGTCTTCCAGGGAACGATCAAAGCGTAGACTGTTTGAGACATACCTCCCGTGGAGGAGAATGCGGATGGTGACTGTTGTATTCAATCCCGATGCAATTTCTGTGTTTCATCAAGACTCTGATAGTCCACAGATTACAGAATGCCTCCAGATGTGCATCGCAAACTACTACAGGTCTTCCAGGTAATGATCAAAGCGTACTCTGTTACAGATATTACTCCCATGGAGGAAAGTGCGCGTGGTGACTGTTGTAATCAATGCCGATGCAATTTCTGTGTTTCATCAACACTCTGATAGTCCACAGATTGCAGAGTGCCTCCAGATGTTCTTCGGAAACTACTTTGGTCTTCCAGGGAACGATCAAAGCGGAGACTGTTTGAGACATTACTCCCATGGAGGAAAATGCGCATGGTGACTGTTGTATTCAATCCCGATTCACATTCAGTGTTTCATCAACAGTCTAATAGTACTCAGATTACCGAGTGCCTCCAGATGTGCATCGGAAACTACTACTGGTCTTCCAGGGAACGATCAAAGCGTAGAGTGTTTGAGACATTACTCACATGGAGGAAAGTGCGCATGGTGACTGTTGTAATCAATCCAGATGCAATTTCTGTGTTTCATCAACACTCTGATAGTCCACAGATTACAGAATGCCTCCAGATGTGCATCGGAAACTACTACTGGTCTTCCAGGGAACGATCAGAGCGGAGACTGTTTGAGACATTACTCCCATGGAGGAAAATGCGCATGGTGACTGTTGTATTCAATCCCGATGCAATTTCAGTGTTTCATCAACAGTCTGATAGTCCACAGATTACCGAGTGCCTCCAGATGTGCATCGGAAACTACTACTGGTCTTCCAGGGAACGATCAAAGCGTAGACTGTTTCAGACATTACTCCCATGGAACAAAGTGCGGATGGTGACTGTTGTATTCAAACCCGATGCAATTTCTGTGTTTCATCAACACTCTGATAGTCCACAGATTACAGAATGCCACCAGATGTGCATCGGAAACTTATACTGGTCTTCCAGGGAACGATCAAAGCGTAGACTGTTTCAGTCATTACTCCCATATGGGAAAGTGCGCATGGTGACTGTTGTATTCAAACCCGATGCAATTTCTGTGTTTCATCAACACTCTGATAGTCCACAGATTACAGAAAGCCACCAGATGTGCATCGGAAACTACTACTGGTCTTCCAGGGAACGATCAAAGCGTACAGTGTTTGAGACATACTTCCCGTGGAGGAAAATGCGGATGGTGACCGTTGTATTCAATCCCGATGCAATTTCTGTGTTTCATCAACAGTCTGATTGTCCACAGATTACCGAATGCCACCAGATGTGCATCGGAAACTACTACTGGTATTCCAGGGGACGATTAAAGCGTAGACTGTTTGAGACATTACTCCCGTGGAGGGAAGTGTGCATGGTGACTGTTGTATAAATCCCGATGCAATTTCTGTGTTTGATCAACACTCTGGTAGTCCACAGATTACAGAATGCCTCCAGATTTGCATCGGAAACTACTACTGGTCTTCCAGGGAACGATCAAAGCGTAAACTCTTTGAGACATTACTCCCATGGAGGAAAGTGCGCATGGTGACTGTTGTATTCAATCCCGATGCATTTTCTGTGTTTCATCAACACTCTGATAGTCCACAGATTACAGAATGCCTCCAGATGTGCATCGGAAACTACTACTGGTCTTCCAGGAAACGATCAAAGCGTAAACTCTGTGAGACATTACTCACATGGAGGAAAGTGTGCATGGTGACTGTTGTATCCAATCCCGAAGCATTTTCTGTGTTTCATCAACACACTGATAGTCCACAGATTACAGAATGCCTCCAGATGTGCATCGGAAACTACTACTGGTCTACCAGGGAATGATCAAAGCGTAGACTGTTAGAGATATTACTCCCATGGAGGAAAGTTCGCTTGGTGGCTGTTGTATTCAATCCCGATGCAATTTCTGTGTTTCATCAACAGTCTGATAGTTCACAGATTACATAGTGCCTCCCGATGTGCATCGGAAACAGCTACAGGTCTTCCAGGAACGATCAAAGCGTAGACTGTTTGAGACATTACTCCCATGGAGGAAAGTGCGCATGTTGACTGTTGTATTCAATCCCGATGCATTTTCTGTGTTTTATCAACAGTCTAATACTCCACAGATTACAGAATGCCTCAAGATATGCATCGGAAACTGCTACTGGTCTTCCAGGGAACGATCAAAGCGTAGACTGTTTGCGACATTACTCCCATGGAGGAAAGTTCGCATGGTGACTGTTGTATTGAATTCTGATGCTATATCCGTGTTTCATCAACATTCTGATAGTCCACAGATTACAGAATGCCTCCAGATGTGCATCGGAAACTACTACTGGTCTTCCAGGGAACGATCAAAACGTAGACTGTTTGAGACTTTACTCCCATGGAGGAAAGTGCGCATGGTGAATGTTGTAGTCAATCCCGATGCAATATTTGTGTTTCATCATCAGTCTGATAGTCCACTGATTACAGATTGCCTCCAGATGTGCATCGGAAACTACTACTTGTCTTCCAGGGATCGATCAATGCCTAGATTGTTTGAGACATTACTCCCATGAAGGAAAGTTCGCATGGTGACTGTTGTATTGAATACCGATGTAGTTTCTGTGTTTGATCAACACTCTGATAGTCCACAGTTTACAGAATGCCTCCAGATGTGCATCGGAAACTACTACTAGTCTTCCAGGGAACGGTCAAAGCGTAGACTGTTTCAGAGATTACTCCCATGGAGGAAAGTGTGGATGGTGACTGTTGTATTCAATCCCGATATAATTTCTGTGATTCATCAACACTCTGATAGTCCACAGATTACAGAATGCCTCCAAACGTGCATCGGAAACTGCTACTGGTCTTCCAGGGAACGATCAAAGCGTAGACTGTTTGAGACATTACTCACATGGAGGAAAGTGCGCATGGTGACTGTTGTATTCAATCCCGATGCAATTTCTGGGTTTCATCAAAACTCTGATAGTCCACAGATTACAGAATGCCACCAGATGTGCATCGGAAACTACTACTGGTCTTCCAGGGAACGATCAAAGCGTAGACTGTTTGAGACATACCTCCCGTGGAGGAAAGTGCGCATGGTGACTGTTGTATTCAATCACGATGCAATTTCTGTGTTTCATCAACACTCTGACAGTCCACAGATTACAGAATGCCACCAGATGTGCATCGGAAGCTACTACTGGTCTTCCAGTGAACGATCAAAGCGTAGACTGTTTGAGAATTACTCCCGTGTCGGAAAGTGCGCATGGTGACTGTTGTATTCACTCCCGATGCAATTTCTGTGTTTCATCAACACTCTGATAGTCCACAGATTACAGAATGTCTCCAGATGTGCATCTGAAACTACTACTGGTCTTCCAGGGAACGATCACAGCGTAGACTGTCTGAGACATTACTCCCATGGAGGAAAGTGCGCATGGTGACTGTTGTATTCAATCCCGATGCAATTTCTGTGTTTCATCATCACACTGATAGTCCACAGATTATAGAATGCCTCCAGATGTGCATCGTAAACTACTACTGGTCTACCAGGGAATGATCAAAGCGTAGACTGTTAGAGATATTACTCCCATGGAAGAAAGTTCGCATGGTGACTGTTGTATTCAATCCCGATGCAATTTCTGTGTTTCTTCAACAGTCTGATAGTCCACAGATTACATAGTGCCTCCCGATGTGCATCGGAAACTACTACTGGTCTTCCAGGGAACGATCAAAGCGTAGACTGTTTGAGAATTTACTCCCATGGAGGAAAGTGCGCGTGGTGACTGTTGTATTCAATCCCGATGCAATATCTGTGTTTCATGATCAGTCTGATAGTCCACAGATTACAGAATGCCTCCAGATGTGCATCGGAGGCTACTACTGGTCTTCCAGGGAATGATCAAAGCGTACTCTGTTAGAGATATTACTCTCATGGAGGAAAGTGCGCATGGTGACTGTTGTATTCAATCCCGATGCAATTTCTTGGTTTCATCAAAACTCTGATAGTCCACAGATTACAGAATGCCACCAGATGTGCATCGGAAACTACTACTGGTCTTCCAGGGAACGATCAAAGCGTAGACTGTTTGAGACATACCTCCCGTGGAGGAAAGTGCGCATGGTGACTGTTGTATTCAATCACGATGCAATTTCTGTGTTTCATCAACACTCTGACAGTCCACAGATTACAGAATGCCACCAGATGTGCATCGGAAGCTACTACTGGTCTTCCAGGGAACGATCAAAGCGTAGAGTGTTTGAGACATTACTCACATGGAGGAAAGTGCGCATGGTGACTGTTGTAATCAATCCAGATGCAATTTCTGTGTTTCATCAACACTCTGATAGTCCACAGATTACAGAATGCCTCCACATGTGCATCGGAAACTACTACTGGTCTTCCAGATAACGATCAGAGCGGAGACTGTTTGAGACATTACTCCCATGGAGGAAAATGCGCATGGTGACTGTTGTATTCAATCCCGATGCAATTTCAGTGTTTCATCAACAGTCTGATAGTCCACAGATTACCGAGTGCCTCCAGATGTGATTCGGAAACTACTACTGGTCTTCCAGGGAACGATCAAAGCGTAGACTGTTTCAGACATTACTCCCATGGAACAAAGTGCGGATGGTGACTGTTGTATTCAAACCCGATGCAATTTCTGTGTTTCATCAACACTCTGATAGTCCACAGATTACAGAATGCCACCAGATGTGCATCGGAAACTTATACTGGTCTTCCAGGGAACGATCAAAGCGTAGACTGTTTCAGTCATTACTCCCATATGGGAAAGTGCGCATGGTGACTGTTGTATTCAAACCCGATGCAATTTCTGTGTTTCATCAACAGTCTGATTGTCCACAGATTACCGAATGCCACCAGATGTGCATCGGAAACTACTACTGGTATTCCAGGGGACGATTAAAGCGTAGACTGTTTGAGACATTACTCCCGTGGAGGGAAGTGTGCATGGTGACTGTTGTATAAATCCCGATGCAATTTCTGTGTTTGATCAACACTCTGGTAGTCCACAGATTACAGAATGCCTCCAGATTTGCATCGGAAACTACTACTGGTCTTCCAGGGAACGATCAAAGCGTAAACTCTTTGAGACATTACTCCCATGGAGGAAAGTGCGCATGGTGACTGTTGTATTCAATCCCGATGCATTTTCTGTGTTTCATCAACACTCTGATAGTCCACAGATTACAGAATGCCTCCAGATGTGCATCGGAAACTACTACTGGTCTTCCAGGAAACGATCAAAGCGTAAACTCTGTGAGACATTACTCACATGGAGGAAAGTGTGCATGGTGACTGTTGTATCCAATCCCGAAGCATTTTCTGTGTTTCATCAACACACTGATAGTCCACAGATTACAGAATGCCTCCAGATGTGCATCGGAAACTACTACTGGTCTACCAGGGAATGATCAAAGCGTAGACTGTTAGAGATATTACTCCCATGGAGGAAAGTTCGCTTGGTGGCTGTTGTATTCAATCCCGATGCAATTTCTGTGTTTCATCAACAGTCTGATAGTTCACAGATTACATAGTGCCTCCCGATGTGCATCGGAAACAGCTACAGGTCTTCCAGGAACGATCAAAGCGTAGACTGTTTGAGACATTACTCCCATGGAGGAAAGTGCGCATGTTGACTGTTGTATTCAATCCCGATGCATTTTCAGTGTTTTATCAACAGTCTAATACTCCACAGATTACAGAATGCCTCAAGATATGCATCGGAAACTGCTACTGGTCTTCCAGGGAACGATCAAAGCGTAGACTGTTTGCGACATTACTCCCATGGAGGAAAGTTCGCATGGTGACTGTTGTATTGAATTCTGATGCTATATCCGTGTTTCATCAACATTCTGATAGTCCACAGATTACAGAATGCCTCCAGATGTGCATCGGAAACTACTACTGGTCTTCCAGGGAACGATCAAAACGTAGACTGTTTGAGACTTTACTCCCATGGAGGAAAGTGCGCATGGTGAATGTTGTAGTCAATCCCGATGCAATATTTGTGTTTCATCATCAGTCTGATAGTCCACTGATTACAGATTGCCTCCAGATGTGCATCGGAAACTACTACTTGTCTTCCAGGGATCGATCAATGCCTAGATTGTTTGAGACATTACTCCCATGAAGGAAAGTTCGCATGGTGACTGTTGTATTGAATACCGATGTAATTTCTGTGTTTGATCAACACTCTGATAGTCCACAGTTTACAGAATGCCTCCAGATGTGCATCGGAAACTACTACTAGTCTTCCAGGGAACGGTCAAAGCGTAGACTGTTTCAGAGATTACTCCCATGGAGGAAAGTGTGGATGGTGACTGTTGTATTCAATCCCGATATAATTTCTGTGATTCATCAACACTCTGATAGTCCACAGATTACAGAATGCCTCCAAACGTGCATCGGAAACTGCTACTGGTCTTCCAGGGAACGATCAAAGCGTAGACTGTTTGAGACATTACTCACATGGAGGAAAGTGCGCACGGTGACTGTTGTATTCAATCCCGATGCAATTTCTGGGTTTCATCAAAACTCTGATAGTCCACAGATTACAGAATGCCTCCAGATGTGCATCGGAAACTACTACTGGTCTTCCAGGGAACGATCAAAGCGTAGACTGTTTGAGACATACCTCCCGTGGAGGAAAGTGCGCATGGTGACTGTTGTATTCAATCACGATGCAATTTCTGTGTTTCATCAACACTCTGACAGTCCACAGATTACAGAATGCCACCAGATGTGCATCGGAAGCTACTACTGGTCTTCCAGTGAACGATCAAAGCGTAGACTGTTTGAGAATTACTCCCGTGTCGGAAAGTGCGCATGGTGACTGTTGTATTCACTCCCGATGCAATTTCTGTGTTTCATCAACACTCTGATAGTCCACAGATTACAGAATGTCTCCAGATGTGCATCTGAAACTACTACTGGTCTTCCAGGGAACGATCACAGCGTAGACTGTCTGAGACATTACTCCCATGGAGGAAAGTGCGCATGGTGACTGTTGTATTCAATCCCGATGCAATTTCTGTGTTTCATCATCACACTGATAGTCCACAGATTATAGAATGCCTCCAGATGTGCATCGTAAACTACTACTGGTCTACCAGGGAATGATCAAAGCGTAGACTGTTAGAGATATTACTCCCATGGAAGAAAGTTCGCATGGTGACTGTTGTATTCAATCCCGATGCAATTTCTGTGTTTCTTCAACAGTCTGATAGTCCACAGATTACATAGTGCCTCCCGATGTGCATCGGAAACTACTACTGGTCTTCCAGGGAACGATCAAAGCGTAGACTGTTTGAGAATTTACTCCCATGGAGGAAAGTGCGCGTGGTGACTGTTGTATTCAATCCCGATGCAATATCTGTGTTTCATGATCAGTCTGATAGTCCACAGATTACAGAATGCCTCCAGATGTGCATCGGAGGCTACTACTGGTCTTCCAGGGAATGATCAAAGCGTACTCTGTTAGAGATATTACTCTCATGGAGGAAAGTGCGCATGGTGACAGTTGTATTCAATCCCGATGTAATTTCTGTGTTTCATAAACACTCTGATAGTCCACTGATGCCAGAATGCCTCCAGATGTGCATCGGAAACTACTACTGGTCTTCCAGGGAACGATCAAAGCGTAGACTGTTTGAGATATTACTCCAAAGGAGAAAAGTGCGCCTGGTGACTGTTGTATTCAATCCCGATGCAATTTCTGTGTTTCATCAACACTCTGATAGTCCACGGATTACAGAATGCCACCAGATGTGCATCGGAATCTACAACTGGTCCTCCAGGGTACGATCAAAGCGTAGACTGTTTCAGACATTACTCCCATGGAGGAAAGTGTGGATGGTGGCTGCTGTATTCTATCCTGATGCAATTTCTGTGTTTCAAATACACTCTGATAGTCCACAGATTACAGAATACCACCAGATGTTCATCGGAAACTACTACTGGTCTTCCAGGGAACGATCAAAGCGTAGACTGTTTGAGACATACCTCCCGTGGAGGAAAGTGCGCATTTGGATTGTTGTATTCAATCCCGATGCAATTTCTGTGTTTCATCAACACTCTGATAGTCCGCAGATTACAGAATGTCTCCAGATGTGCATCGGAAACTACTACTGGTCTTCCAGGGAACGATCACAGCGTAGACTGTTTGAGACATTACTCCCATGGAGGAAAGTGCGCATGGTGACTGTTGTATTCAATCCCGATGCAATTTCTGTGTTTCATCATCACACTGATAGTCCACAGATTACAGAATGCCTCCAGATGTGCATCGGAAACTACTACTGGTCTTCCAGGAAACGATCAAAGCGTAAACTCTGTGAGACATTACTCACATGGAGGAAAGTGTGCATGGTGACTGTTGTATCCAATCCCGAAGCATTTTCTGTGTTTCATCAACACACTGATAGTCCACAGATTACAGAATGCCTCCAGATGTGCATCGGAAACTACTACTGGTCTACCAGGGAATGATCAAAGCGTAGACTGTTAGAGATATTACTCCCATGGAGGAAAGTTCGCTTGGTGGCTGTTGTATTCAATCCCGATGCAATTTCTGTGTTTCATCAACAGTCTGATAGTTCACAGATTACATAGTGCCTCCCGATGTGCATCGGAAACAGCTACAGGTCTTCCAGGAACGATCAAAGCGTAGACTGTTTGAGACATTACTCCCATGGAGGAAAGTGCGCATGTTGACTGTTGTATTCAATCCCGATGCATTTTCTGTGTTTTATCAACAGTCTAATACTCCACAGATTACAGAATGCCTCAAGATATGCATCGGAAACTGCTACTGGTCTTCCAGGGAACGATCAAAGCGTAGACTGTTTGCGACATTACTCCCATGGAGGAAAGTTCGCATGGTGACTGTTGTATTGAATTGTGATGCTATATCCGTGTTTCATCAACATTCTGATAGTCCACAGATTACAGAATGCCTCCAGATGTGCATCGGAAACTACTACTGGTCTTCCAGGGAACGATCAAAACGTAGACTGTTTGAGACTTTACTCCCATGGAGGAAAGTGCGCATGGTGAATGTTGTAGTCAATCCCGATGCAATATTTGTGTTTCATCATCAGTCTGATAGTCCACTGATTACAGATTGCCTCCAGATGTGCATCGGAAACTACTACTTGTCTTCCAGGGATCGATCAATGCCTAGATTGTTTGAGACATTACTCCCATGAAGGAAAGTTCGCATGGTGACTGTTGTATTGAATACCGATGTAATTTCTGTGTTTGATCAACACTCTGATAGTCCACAGTTTACAGAATGCCTCCAGATGTGCATCGGAAACTACTACTAGTCTTCCAGGGAACGGTCAAAGCGTAGACTGTTTCAGAGATTACTCCCATGGAGGAAAGTGTGGATGGTGACTGTTGTATTCAATCCCGATATAATTTCTGTGATTCATCAACACTCTGATAGTCCACAGATTACAGAATGCCTCCAAACGTGCATCGGAAACTGCTACTGGTCTTCCAGGGAACGATCAAAGCGTAGACTGTTTGAGACATTACTCACATGGAGGAAAGTGCGCATGGTGATTGTTGTATTCAATCCCGATGCAATTTCTGGGTTTCATCAAAACTCTGATAGTCCACAGATTACAGAATGCCACCAGATGTGCATCGGAAACTACTACTGGTCTTCCAGGGAACGATCAAAGCGTAGACTGTTTGAGACATACCTCCCGTGGAGGAAAGTGCGCATGGTGACTGTTGTATTCAATCACGATGCAATTTCTGTGTTTCATCAACACTCTGACAGTCCACAGATTACAGAATGCCACCAGATGTGCATCGGAAGCTACTACTGGTCTTCCAGTGAACGATCAAAGCGTAGACTGTTTGAGAATTACTCCCGTGTCGGAAAGTGCGCATGGTGACTGTTGTATTCACTCCCGATGCAATTTCTGTGTTTCATCAACACTCTGATAGTCCACAGATTACAGAATGTCTCCAGATGTGCATCTGAAACTACTACTGGTCTTCCAGGGAACGATCACAGCGTAGACTGTTTGAGACATTACTCCCATGGAGGAAAGTGCGCATGGTGACTGTTGTATTCAATCCCGATGCAATTTCTGTGTTTCATCATCACACTGATAGTCCACAGATTATAGAATGCCTCCAGATGTGCATCGTAAACTACTACTGGTCTACCAGGGAATGATCAAAGCGTAGACTGTTAGAGATATTACTCCCATGGAAGAAAGTTCGCATGGTGACTGTTGTATTCAATCCCGATGCAATTTCTGTGTTTCTTCAACAGTCTGATAGTCCACAGATTACATAGTGCCTCCCGATGTGCATCGGAAACTACTACTGGTCTTCCAGGGAACGATCAAAGCGTAGACTGTTTGAGAATTTACTCCCATGGAGGAAAGTGCACGTGGTGACTGTTGTATTCAATCCCGATGCAATATCTGTGTTTCATGATCAGTCTGATAGTCCACAGATTACAGAATGCCTCCAGATGTGCATCGGAGGCTACTACTGGTCTTCCAGGGAATGATCAAAGCGTACTCTGTTAGAGATATTACTCTCATGGAGGAAAGTGCGCATGGTGACAGTTGTATTCAATCCCGATGTAATTTATGTGTTTCATAAACACTCTGATAGTCCACTGATGGCAGAATGCCTCCAGATGTGCATCGGAAACTACTACTGGTCTTCCAGGGAACGATCAAAGCGTAGACTGTTTGAGATATTACTCCAAAGGAGAAAAGTGCGCCTGGTGACTGTTGTATTCAATCCCGATGCAATTTCTGTGTTTCATCAACACTCTGATAGTCCACGGATTACAGAATGCCACCAGATGTGCATCGGAATCTACAACTGGTCCTCCAGGGAACGATCAAAGCGTAGACTGTTTCAGACATTACTCCCATGGAGGAAAGTGTGGATGGTGGCTGCTGTATTCTATCCTGATGCAATTTCTGTGTTTCAAATACACTCTGATAGTCCACAGATTACAGAATACCACCAGATGTTCATCGGAAACTGCTACTGGTCTTCCAGGGAACGATCAAAGCGTAGACTGTTTGAGACATACCTCCCGTGGAGGAAAGTGCGCATTTGGATTGTTGTATTCAATCCCGATGCAATTTCTGTGTTTCATCAACACTCTGATAGTCCGCAGATTACAGAATGTCTCCAGATGTGCATCGGAAACTACTACTGGTCTTCCACGGAACGATCAAAGCGTAAACTCTTTGAGACATTACTCCCATGGAGGAAAGTGCACATGGTGACTGTTGTATTCACTCCCGATGCAATTTCTGTGTTTCATCAACACTCTGATAGTCCACAGATTACAGAATGTCTCCAGATGTGCATCGGAAACTACTACTGGTCTTCCAGGGAACGATCACAGCGTAGACTGTTTGAGACATTACTCCCATGGAGGAAAGTGCGCATGGTGACTGTTGTATTCAATCCCGATGCAATTTCTGTGTTTCATCATCACACTGATAGTCCACAGATTACAGAATGCCTCCAGATGTGCATCGGAAACTACTACTGGTCTACCAGAGAATGATCAAAGCGTAGACTGTTAGAGATATTACTCCCATGGAAGAAAGTTCGCATGGTGACTGTTGTATTCAATCCCGATGCTATTTCTGTGTTTCTTCAACAGTCTGATAGTCCACAGATTACATAGTGCCTCCCGATGTGCATCGGAAACTACTACTGGTCTTCCAGGGAACGATCAAAGCGTAGACTGTTTGAGAATTTACTCCCATGGAGGAAAGTGCGCATGGTGACTGTTGTATTCAATCCCGATGCAATATCTATGTTTCATGATCAGTCTGATAGTCCACAGATTACAGAATGCCTCCAGATGTGCATCGGAGACTACTACTGGTCTTCCAGGGAATGATCAAAGCGTACTCTGTTAGAGATATTACTCTCATGGAGGAAAGTGCGCATGGTGACAGTTGTATTCAATCCCGATGTAATTTCTGTGTTTCATAAACACTCTGATAGTCCACTGATGGCAGAATGCCTCCAGATGTGCATCGGAAACTACTACTGGTCTTCCAGGGAACGATCAAAGCGTAGACTGTTTGAGACATTACTCCAATGGAGAAAAGTGCGCCTGGTGACTTGTATTCAATCCCGATGCAATTTCTGTGTGTCATCAACACTCTGATAGTCCACGGATTACAGAATGCCACCAGATGTGCATCGGAATTTACTACTGGTCGTCCAGGGAACGATCAAAGCGTAGACTGTTTCAGACATTACTCCCATGGAGGAAAGTGTGGATGGTGGCTGCTGTATTCAATCCTGATGCAATTTCTGTGTTTCAAATACACTCTGATAGTCCACAGATTACAGAATGCCACCAGATGTTCATCGGAAACTACTACTGGTCTTCCAGGGAACGATCAAAGCGTAGACTGTTTGAGACATACCTCCCGTGGAGGAAAGTGCGCATTTTGATTGTTGTATTCAATCCCGATGCAATTTCTGTGTTTCATCAACACTCTGATAGTCCACAGATTACAGAATGTCTCCAGATGTGCATAGGAAACTACTACTGGTCTTCCACGGAACGATCAAAGCGTAAACTCTTTGAGACATTACTCCCATGGAGGAAAGTGCACATGGTGACTGTTATATTCAATCCCGATGCATTTTCTGTGTTTCATCAACACTCTGATAGTCCACAGATTACAGAATGCCTCCAGATGTGTATCGGAAACTACTTTTGGTCTTCCAGGGAACGATCAAAGCGTAGACTGTTTTAGACATCACTCCCATGGAGGAAAATGCGCATGGTGACTGTTGTATTCAATCCCGATGCAATTTCTGTGTTTCATCAACAGTATGATAGTCCACAGATTACAGAATGTCTCCAGATGTGCATCGGAAACTACTACTGGTCTTCCAAGGAACGATCAAAGCGTAGACTGTTTGAGACATTACTCACATGGAGTAAAGTGCGCATGGTGACTGTTGTATTCAATCCCGATGCAATTTCTGAGTTTTATCAACACTCTGAATGTCCACAGTTTACAGATTGCCACCAGATGTGCATCGGAAACTACTACTGGTCCTCCAGGGAACGATCAAAGCGTAGACTGTTTCAGACATTACTCCTATGGAGGAGAGTGCGGATAGTGACTATTGTATTCAATCCCTATGCAATTTCTGTGTTTCATCAACAGTCTGATAGTCCACAGATTACAGAATGCCTCCAGATGTGCATCAGAAACTACTACTGGTCTTCCAGGGAAAGATCAAAGCGTAGACTGATTGAGACATTACTCACATGGAGGAAATTGCGCATGGTGACTGTTGTATTCAATCCCGATGCAATTTCTGTGTTTCATCAACAATCTGATAGTCCACAGATTACAGAATGCCACCAGATGTGCATCGGAAACTACTACTGGTCTTCCAGGGACCGATCAAAGCGTAGACTGTTTCAGACATTACTCCCGTGGAGGAAAGTACGCTTGGTGACTGTTGTATTCAATCCCGATGCAATTTCTGTGTTTCATCAACACTCTGATAGTCCACAGATTACAGAATGCCACCAGATGTGCATCGGAAACTAATACTGGTCTTCCAGGGAACGATCAAAGCGTAGACTGTTTGAGACATACCTCCGGTGGAGGAAAGTCCGCATGGTGACTCTTGTATTCAATCGCGATGCAATTTCTGTGTTTCATCAACAGTCTGATAGTCCACAGATTACAGAACGCCTCCAGATGTGCATCGGAAACTACTACTGGTCTTCGAGGGAACGATCAAATCGTAGACTGTTTGAGACATTACTCCCATGGATTTAAGTGCGCATGGTGACTGTTGTATTCAATCCCGATGCAAATTCTGTGTTTCATCAACACACTGATAGTCCACAGATTACAGAATGCCTCCAGATGTGCATCGGAAACTACTACTGGTCTTCCAGGGAACGATCAAAGCGTAGACTGTTTGAGACATTACTCCCATGGAGAAAAGTGCGCCTGGTGACTGTTGTATTCAATCCCGATGCAATTTCTGTGTTTCATCAACACTCTGATAGTCCACGGATTACAGAATGCCACCAGATGTGTATCGGAAACTACTACTGGTCTTCCAGGGAACGATCAAAGCGTAGACTGTTTGAGACATTACTCCCGTGGAGGCAAGTGCGCATGGTGTCTGTTGTATTCAATCCCGATGCAATGTCTGTGTTTCATCAACACTCTGATAGTCAACAGAATACAGAATGCCACCAGATGTGCATCGGAATCTACTACTGGTCGTCCAGGGAACGATCAAAGCGTAGACTGTTTCAGACATTACTCCCATGGAGGAATGTGTGGATGGTGACTGTTGTAGTCAATCCTGATGCAATTTCTGTGTTTCAAATACACTCTGATAGTCCACAGATTACAGAACGCCACCAGATGTTCATCGGAAACTACTACTGGTCTTCCAGGGAACCATCAAAGCGTAGACTGTTTTAGACATTTCTACCATGGAGGAAAGTGCGCATGGTGACTGTTGTATTCAATCCCGAGGCAATTTCCGTGTTTCATCAACACTTTGAAGGTCAACAGATTACAGAATGCCTCCAAATGTGCATCGGAAACTACTACTGGTCTTCCAGGGATCCATCAATGCGTAGACTGTTTGAGACATTACTCCCATGGAGGAAAGTTCGCATGATGACTGTTGTATTGATTTCCAATACAATTTCTGTGTTTCATCAACACTCTGATAGTCCACAGATTACAGAATGTCTCCTGATGTGCATCGGAAACTACTACTTGTCTTCCAGGCAACGATCAAAGCGTAGCCTGTTTAAGACATCACGCCCATGGAGGAAAGTGCGCATGGTGACTGTTGTATTCAATCCCGATGCAATTTCTGTGTTTTATCAACACTCTGATAGTCCACAAATTACAGAATGCCTCCAGATGTGCATCGGAAACTACTACTGGTCTTCCAGGACATGATCAAAGCGTAGACTGTTTGAGACATCACTCCCATGGAGGAAAATGCGCATGGTGACTGTTGTATTCAATCCCGATGCAATATCTGTGTTTCATGAACAGTATGATAGTCCACAGATTACAGAATGCCTCCAGATGTGCATCGGAAACTACTACTGGTCTTCCAGGGAACGATCAAAGCGTAGACTGTTTGAGACATTACTCATATGGAGGAAAGTGCGCATGGTGACTGTTGTATTCAATCCCGATGCAATTTCTGAGTTTTATCAACACTCTGATAGTCCACAGATTACAGATTTCCACCAGATGTGCATCGGAAACTACTACTGTTCCTCCAGGGAACGATCAAAGCGTAGACTGTTTCAGACATTACTCCTATGGAGGAGAGTGCGGATGGTGACTATTGTATTCAATCCCGATGCAATTTCTGTGTTTCAACAACACTCTGATAGTCCACAGATTACAGAATGCCACCAGATGTGCATCGGAAACTACTACTGGTCTACCAGGGAATAATCAAAGCGTAGACTGTTAGAGATATTACTCCCATGGAGGAAAGTTCGCATGGTGACTGTTGTATTCAATCCCGATGCAATTTCTGTGTTTCGTCAACAGGCTGATAGTCCACAGATTACAGAATGCCTCCAGATGTGCATCGGAAACTACTACTGGTCTACCAGGGAATGATCAAAGCGTAGACTGTTTGAGACATTACTCCCATGGAGGAAAGTGCGCATGGTGACTGTTGTATTCAATCTCTATGCATTTTCTGTGTTTCATCAACACTCTGATATCCACAGATTACAGAATGCCTCCAGATGTGCATCGGAAACTACTACTGGTCTACCAGGGAATGATCAAAGCGTATTCAATCCCGATGCAATTTCTGGGTTTCATCAACACTCTGATAGTCCACAGATTACAGAATGCCACCAGATGTGCATCGGAAACTACTACTAGTCTTCCAGGGAACGATCAAAGCGTAGACCGTTTGAGAATTACTCCCATGGAAGAAAGTGCGCATGGTGTCTGTTGTATTGAATCCCGATGTAATTTCTGTGTTTGATCAACACTCTGATAGTCCACAGATTACAGAATGCCTCCAGATGTGCATCGGAAACTACTACTGGTCTTCCACGGAACGATCAAAGCGTAAAATCTTTGAGACATTACTCCCATGGAGGAAAGTGCACATGGTGACTGTTGTATTCACTCCCGATGCAATTTCTGTGTTTCATCAACACTCTGATAGTCCACAGATTACAGAATGTCTCCAGATGTGCATCGGAAACTACTACTGGTCTTCCAGGGAACGATCACAGCGTAGACTGTTTGACACATTACTCCCATGGAGGAAAGTGCGCATGGTGACTGTTGTATTCAATCCCGATGCAATTTCTGTGTTTCATCATCACACTGATAGTCCACAGATTACAGAATGCCTCCAGATGTGCATCGGAAACTACTACTGGTCTACCAGAGAATGATCAAAGCGTAGACTGTTAGAGATATTACTCCCATGGAAGAAAGTTCGCATGGTGACTGTTGTATTCAATTCCTGATGCTATTTCTGTGTTTCTTCAACAGTCTGATAGTCCACAGATTACATAGTGCCTCCCGATGTGCATCGGAAACTACTACTGGTCTTCCAGAGAACGATCAAAGCGTAGACTGTTTGAGAATTTACTCCCATGGAGGAAAGTGCGCATGGTGACTGTTGTATTCAATCCCGATGCAATATCTGTGTTTCATGATCAGTCTGATAGTCCACAGATTACAGAATGCCTCCAGATGTGCATCGGAGACTACTACTGGTCTTCCAGGGAATGATCAAAGCGTACTCTGTTAGAGATATTACTCTCATGGAGGAAAGTGCGCATGGTGACAGTTGTATTCAATCCCGATGTAATTTCTGTGTTTCATAAACACTCTGATAGTCCACTGATGGCAGAATGCCTCCAGATGTGCATCGGAAACTACTACTGGTCTTCCAGGGAACGATCAAATCGTAGACTGTTTGAGACATTACTCCAATGGAGAAAAGTGCGCCTGGTGACTGTTGTATTCAATCCCGATGCAATTTCTGTGTGTCATCAACACTCTGATAGTCCACGGATTACAGAATGCCACCAGATGTGCATCGGAATCTACTACTGGTCGTCCAGGGAACGATCAAAGCGTAGACTGTTTCAGACATTACTCCCATGGAGGAAAGTGTGGATGGTGGCTGCTGTATTCAATCCTGATGGAATTTCTGTGTTTCAAATACACTCTGATAGTCCACAGATTACAGAATGCCACCAGATGTTCATCGGAAACTACTACTGGTCTTCCAGGGAACGATCAAAGCGTAGACTGTTTGAGACATACCTCCCGTGGAGGAAAGTGCGCATTTTGATTGTTGTATTCAATCCCGATGCAATTTCTGTGTTTCATCAACACTCTGATAGTCCACAGATTACAGAATGTCTCCAGATGAGCATAGGAAACTACTACTGGTCTTCCACGGAACGATCAAAGCGTAAACTCTTTGAGACATTACTCCCATGGAGGAAAGTGCACATGGTGACTGTTATATTCAATCCCGATGCATTTTCTGTGTTTCATCAACACTCTGATAGTCCACAGATTACAGAATGCCTCCAGATGTGTATCGGAAACTACTTTTGGTCTTCCAGGGAACGATCAAAGCGTAGACTGTTTTAGACATCACTCCCATGGAGGAAAATGCGCATGGTGACTGTTGTATTCAATCCCGATGCAATTTCTGTGTTTCACCAACAGTATGATAGTCCACAGATTACAGAATGCCTCCAGATGTGCATCGGAAACTACTACTGGTCTTCCAAGGAACGATCAAAGCGTAGACTGTTTGAGACATTACTCACATGGAGTAAAGTGCGCATGGTGACTGTTGTATTCAATCCCGATGCAATTTCTGAGTTTTATCAACACTCTGAACGTCCACAGTTTACAGATTGCCACCAGATGTGCATCGGAAACTACTACTGGTCTTCCAGGGAACGATCAAAGCGTAGACCGTTTGAGAATTACTCCCATGGAAGAAAGTGCGCATGTTGACTGTTGTCTTCAATATCCGATACATTTTCTGTGTTTTATCAACACTATGATAGTAAGCAGATTACAGAATGCCTCCAGATGTGCATCGGAAACTACTTCTGGTCTTCCAGTGATCGATCAATTCCAAGATTGTTTGAAACATTACTCCCATGGAGGAAAGTTCGCATGGTGTCTGTTGTATTGAATCCCGATGTAATTTCTGTGTATGATCAACACTCTGATAGTCCACAGATTACTAATGCCTCCAGATGTGCATCGTAAACTACTACTAGTCTTCCAGGGAACGATCAAAGCGTAGACTGTTTCAGACATTACTCCCATAGAGGAAAGTGTGGATGGTGACTGTTGTATTCAATCCCGATATAATTTCTTTGTTTCATCAACACTCTGATAGTCCACAGATTACAGAATGCCTCCAGATGTGCATCGAAAACTACTACTGGTCTTCCAGGGAATGATCAAAGCGTGGACTGTTTGAGACATTACTCCCATGGGGAAAAGCGCGCATGGTGACTGTTGTATTCAATCCCGATGCAATTTCTGTGTTTCATCAACAGTCTGATAGTCCACAGATTACAGAATGCCTCCAGATGTGCATCAGAAACTACTACTGGTCTTCCAGGGACCGATCAAAGCGTAGACTGTTTCAGACATTACTCCCGTGGAGGAAAGTACGCATGGTGACTGTTGTATTCAATCCCGATGCAATTTCTGTGTTTCATCAACACTCTGATAGTCCACAGATTACAGAATGCCACCAGATGTGTATCGGAAACTACTACTGGGCTACCAGGGAATGATCAAAGCGTAGACTGTTAGAGATATTACTCCCATGGAGGAAAGTTCGCATGGTCTCTGTTGTCTTGAATCCCGATGTAATTTCTGTGTATGATCAACACTCTGATAGTCCACAGATTACTAATGCCTCCAGATGTGCATCGTAAACTACTACTAGTCTTCCAGGGAACGATCAAAGCGTAGACTGTTTCAGACATTACTCCCATAGAGGAAAGTGTGGATGGTGACTGTTGTATTCAATCCCGATATAATTTCTTTGTTTCATCAACACTCTGATAGTCCACAGATTACAGAATGCCTCCACATGTGCATCGAAAACTACTACTGGTCTTCCAGGGAATGATCAAAGCGTGGACTGTTTGAGACATTACTCCCATGGGGAAAAGTGCGCATGGTGACTGTTGTATTCAATCCCGATGCAATTTCTGTGTTTCATCAACAGTCTGATAGTCCACAGATTACAGAATGCCTCCAGATGTGCATCAGAAACTACTACTGGTCTTCCAGGGACCGATCAAAGCGTAGACTGTTTCAGACATTACTCCCATGGAGGAAAGTACGCATGGTGACTGTTGTATTCAATCCCGATGCAATTTCTGTGTTTCATCAACACTCTGATAGTCCACAGATTACAGAATACCACCAGATGTGCATCGGAAACTACTACTGGTCTTCCAGGGAACGATCAAAGCGTAGACTGTTTGAGACATACCTCCGGTGGAGGAAAGTCCGCATGGTGACTCTTGTATTCAATCGCGATGCAATTTCTGTGTTTCATCAACAGTCTGATAGTCCACAGATTACAGAACGCCTCCAGATGTGCATCGGAAACTACTACTGGTCTTCGAGGGAACGATCAAATCGTAGACTGTTTGAGACATTGCTCCCATGGATTTAAGTGCGCATGGTGACTGTTGTATTCAATCCCGATGGAAATTCTGTGTTTCATCAACACACTGATAGTCCACAGATTACAGAATGCCTCCAGATGTGCATCGGAAACTACTACTGGTCTTCCAGGGAACGATCAAAGCGTAGACTGTTTGAGACATTACTCCCATGGAGAAAAGTGCGCCTGGTGACTGTTGTATTTAATCCCGATGCAATTTCTGTGTTTCATCAACACTCTGATAGTCCACGGATTACAGAATGCCACCAGATGTGTATCGGAAACTACTACTGGTCTTCCAGGGAACGATCAAAGCGTAGACTGTTTGAGACATTACTCCCGTGGAGGCAAGTGCGCATGGTGTCTGTTGTATTCAATCCCGATGCAATGTCTGTGTTTCATCAACACTCTGATAGTCAACAGAATACAGAATGCCACCAGATGTGCATCGGAATCTACTACTGGTCGTCCAGGGAACGATCAAAGCGTAGACTGTTTCAGACATTACTCCCATGGAGGAATGTGTGGATGGTGACTGTTGTAGTCAATCCTGATGCAATTTCTGTGTTTCAAATACACTCTGATAGTCCACAGATTACAGAATGCCACCAGATGTTCATCGGAAACTACTACTGGTCTTCCAGGGAACCATCAAAGCGTAGACTGTTTTAGACATTTCTACCATGGAGGAAAGTGCGCATGGTGACTGTTGTATTCAATCCCGAGGCAATTTCCGTGTTTCATTAACACTTTGAAGATCAACAGATTACAGAATGCCTCCAAATGTGCATCGGAAACCACTACTGGTCTTCCAGGGATCCATCAATGCGTAGACTGTTTGAGACATTACTCCCATGGAGGAAAGTTCGCATGATGACTGTTGTATTGATTTCCAATACAATTTCTGTGTTTCATAAACACTCTGATAGTCCACAGATTACAGAATGTCTCCTGATGTGCATCGGAAACTACTACTGGTCTTCCAGGCAACGATCAAAGCGTAGCCTGTTTAAGACATCACGCCCATGGAGGAAAGTGCGCATGGTGACTGTTGTATTCAATCCCGATGCAATTTCTGTGTTTTATCAACACTCTGATAGTCCACAAATTACAGAATGCCTCCAGATGTGCATCGGAAACTACTACTGGTCTTCCAGGACATGATCAAAGCGTAGACTGTTTGAGACATCACTCCCATGGAGGAAAATGCGCATGGTGACTGTTGTATTCAATCCCGATGCAATTTCTGTGTTTCATGAACAGTATGATAGTCCACAGATTACGGAATGCCTCCAGATGTGCATCGGAAACTACTACTGGTCTTCCAGGGAACGATCAAAGCGTAGACTGTTTGAGACATTACTCACATGGAGGAAAGTGCGCATGGTGACTGTTGTATTCAATCCCGATGCAATTTCTGAGTTTTATCAACACTCTGATAGTCCACAGATTACAGATTGCCACCAGATGTGCATCGGAAACTACTACTGTTCCTCCAGGGAACGATCAAAGCGTAGACTGTTTCAGACATTACTCCTATGGAGGAGAGTGCGGATGGTGACTATTGTATTCAATCCCGATGCAATTTCTGTGTTTCAACAACACTCTGATAGTCCACAGATTACAGAATGCCACCAGATGTGCATCGGAAACTACTACTGGTCTACCAGGGAATAATCAAAGCGTAGACTGTTAGAGATATTACTCCCATGGAGGAAATTTCGCATGGTGACTGTTGTATTCAATCCCGATGCAATTTCTGTGTTTCGTCAACAGGCTGATAGTCCACAGATTACAGAATGCCTCCAGATGTGCATCGGAAACTACTACTGGTCTTCCACGGAACGATCAAAGCGTAGACCGTTTGAGAATTACTCCCATGGAAGAAAGTGCGCATGTTGACTGTTATATTCAATATCCGATACATTTTCTGTGTTTTATCAACACTATGATAGTAAGCAGATTACAGAATGCCTCCAGATGTGCATCGGAAACTACTTCTGGTCTTCCAGTGATCGATCAATGCCAAGATTGTTTGAAACATTACTCCCATGGAGGAATGTTCGCATGGTGTCTGTTGTATTGAATCCCGATGTAATTTCTGTGTTTGATCAACACTCTGATAGTCCACAGATTACAGAATGCCTCCAGATGTGCATCGGAAACTACTACTGGTCATCCAGGGAACGATCGAAGCGTAGACTGTTTCAGACATTACTCCCATGGAGGAAAGTGTGGATGGTGACTGTTGTATTCAATCCCTATATAATTTCTGTGTTTCATCAACACTTTGATGGTCCATAGATTACAGAATGCCTCCAGATGTGCATCGGAAACAACTACTGGTCTCCCAGGGAATGGTCAAAGCGTAAACTCTTTGAGACATTACTCCCATGTAGGAAAGTGCGCAATGTGACTGTTGTATTCAATCCCGATGCATTTTCTGTGTTTCATCAACACTCTCATAGTCCACAGATTACAGAATGCCTCCAGATGTGCATCGGAAACTACTACTGGTCATCCAGGGAAGGATCAAAGAGTAGACTGTTTGAGACATTACTCCCATGGAGGAAAGTGCGAATGGTGACTGTTGTATTCAATCCCGATGCAATTTCTGAGTTTCATAAACACTCTGATAGTCCACAGATTACAGAATGCCACCAGATATGCATCGGAAACTACTACTGGTCCTCCAGGGAACGATCAAAGCGTAGACTGTTCAAACATTACTCCTATGGAGGAGAGTGCGGATGGAGACTGTTGTATTCAATCAGGATGCAATTTCTGTGTTTCATCAACACTCTGATAGTCCACAGATTACAGAATGCCACCAGATGTGCATCGGAAGCTACTACTGGTCTTCCAGGGAACGACCAAAGCGTAGACTGTTTGAGACATACCTCCCTTGGAGGAAAGTGCGCATGGTGACTGTTGTATTCAATCCCGATGCAATTTTTGTGTTTCAACAACACTCTGATAGTATACAGATTACAGAATGCCTCCAGATGTGCATCGGAAACTACTACTGGTCTTCCACGGAACGATCAAATCGTAGACTGTTAGGGACATTACTCCCATTGAGGAAAGTGCCCATGGTGTCTGTTGTATTCAATCCCGATGCAATGTCTGTGTTTCATCAACAGTCTGATAGTCCACAGATTACAGAATGCCTCCAGATGTGCATCGGAAACTACTACTGGTCTACCAGGGAATGATCAAAGCGTAGACTGTTTGAGACATTACTCCCATGGAGGAAAGTGCGCATGGTGACTGTTGTATTCAATCGCTATGCATTTTCTGTGTTTCATCAACACTCTGATAATCCACAGATTACAGAATGCCTCCAGATGTGCATCGGAAACTACTACTGGTCTACCAGGGAATGATAAAAGCGTATTCAATCCCGATGCAATTTCTGGGTTTCATCAACACTCTGATAGTCCACAGATTACAGAATGCCAGCAGATGTGCATCGGAAACTACTACTAGTCTTCCAGGGAACGATCAAAGCGTAGACTGTTTGAGAATTACTCCCATGGAAGAAAGTGCGCATGTTGACTGTTGTATTCAATATCCGATACATTTTCTGTGTTTTATCAACACTATGATAGTAAGCAGATTACAGAATGCCTCCAGATGTGCATCGGAAACTACTTCTGGTCTTCCAGTGATCGATCAATGCCAAGATTGTTTGAGACATTACTCCCATGGAGGAAAGTTCGCATGGTGTCTGTTGTATTGAATCCCGATGTAATTTCTGTGTTTGATCAACACTCTGATAGTCCACAGATTACAGAATGCCTCCAGATATGCATCGGAAACTACTACTGGTCATCCAGGGAGCGATCGAAGCGTAGACTGTTTCAGACATTACTCCCATGGAGGAAAGTGTGGATGGTGACTGTTGTATTCAATCCCTATATAATTTCTGTGTTTCATCAACACTTTGATGGTCCATAGATTACAGAATGCCTCCAGATGTGCATCGGAAACAACTACTGGTCTCCCAGGGAATGGTCAAAGCGTAAACTCTTTGAGACATTACTCCCATGTAGGAAAGTGCGCAATGTGACTGTTGTATTCAATCCCGATGCATTTTCTGTGTTTCATCAACACTCTCATAGTCCACAGATTACAGAATGCCTCCAGATGTGCATCGGAAACTACTACTGGTCATCCAGGGAAGGATCAAAGAGTAGACTGTTTGAGACATTACACCCATGGAGGAAAGTGCGAATGGTGACTGTTGTATTCAATCCCGATGCAATTTCTGAGTTTCATAAACACTCTGATAGTCCACAGATTACAGAATGCCACCAGATATGCATCGGAAACTACTACTGGTCCTCCAGGGAACGATCAAAGCGTAGACTGTTTCAAACATTACTCCTATGGAGGTGAGTGCGGATGGAGACTGTTATATTCAATCAGGATGCAATTTCTGTGTTTCATCAACACTCTGATAGTCCACAGATTACAGAATGCCACCAGATGTGCATCGGAAGCTACTACTGGTCTTCCAGGGAACGACCAAAGCGTAGACTGTTTGAGACATACCTCCCTTGGAGGAAAGTGCGCATGGTGACTGTTGTATTCAATCCCGATGCAATTTTTGTGTTACAACAACACTCTGATAGTATACAGATTACAGAATGCCTCCAGATGTGCATCGGAAACTACTACTGGTCTTCCATGGAACGATCAAATCGTAGACTGTTCGGGACATTACTCCCATTGAGGAAAGTGCGCATGGTGACTGTTGTATTCAATCCCGATGCATTTTCTGTGTTTCATCAACACTCTGATAGACCACAGATTACAGAATGCCTCCAGATGTGCATCGGAAACTAATACTGGTCTTCCAGGGAACTATCAAAGCGTAGACTGTTAGGGGCATTACTCCCATGGAGGAACGTTCGCATGGTGACTGTTGTATTCAATCCCGATGCAATTTCTGTGTTTCGTCAACAGGCTGATAGTCCACAGATTACATAGTGCCTCCCGATGTGTATCGGAAACTACTACTGGTCTCCCAGGAAACGATCAAAGCGTAGACTGTTTGAGACATTACTCCAATAGAGGAATGTGCGCATGGTGACTATTGTATTCAATCCCGATGCATTTTCTGTGTTTCATCAACACTATGATAGTCCACAGATTACAGAATGTCTCCAGATGTTAATCGGAAACTACTACTGGTCTTCCACGGAACGATCAAAGCGTAAACTCTTTGAGACATTACTCCCATGGAGGAAAGTGCACATGGTGACAGTTGTATTCAATCGCGATGCATTTTCTGTGTTTCATCAACACTCTGATAGTCCACAGATTACAGAATGCCTCCAGATGTGCATCGGAAACTACTTTGGTCTTCCAGGGAACGATCAAAGCGTAGATTGTTTTAGACATTACTACTATGGAGGAAAGTGCGAATGGTGACTGTTGTATTCAATCCCGATGCAATTTCTGTGTTTCATCAACACTCTGATAGTCCACAGATTACAGAATGCCACCAGATGTGCATCGGAAGCTACTACTGGTCTTCCAGGGAACGATCAAAGCGTAGTCTGTTCGAGACATACCTCCCTTGGAGGAAAGTGCGCATGGTGACTGTTGTATTCAATCCCGATGCAATTTCTGTGTTTCAACAACACTCTGATAGTATACAGATTACTGAATGCCTCCAGATGTGCATCGGAAACTACTACTGGTCTTCCAGGGAACTATCAAAGCGTAGACTGTTAGGGACATTACTCCCATGGAGGAAAGTGCGCATGGTGACTGTTGTATTCAATCCCGATGCATTTTCTGTGTTTCATCAACACTCTGATAGACCACAGATTACAGATTGCCTCCAGATGTGCATCGGAAACTACTACTGGTCTTCCAGGGAACTATCAAAGCGTAGACTGTTAGAGACATTACTCCCATGGAGGAACGTTCGCATGGTGACTGTTGTATTGAATCCCGATGCAATTTCTGTGTTTCGTCAACAGGCTGATAGTCCACAGATTACATAGTGCCTCCCGATGTGCATCGGAAACTACTACTGGTCTTCCAGGGAACTATCAAAGCGTAGACTGTTAGAGATATTAATCCCATGGAGGAAAGTTCGCATGGTGACTGTTGTATCCAATCCCGATGCAATTTCTGTTTTTCATCAACACTCTGATAGTCCACAGATTACAGAATGCCTCGAGATGTGCATCGGAAACTACTACTGGTCTTCCAGGCAACGACCAAAACGTAGACTGTTTGAGACATTACTCCCATGGAGGAAGGTAGGCATCGTGACTGTTGTATCCAATCCCGATGCAATTTTTCTTTTTCATCAACACTCTGATAGTCCACAGATTACAGAATGCCACCAGATGTGCATCGGAAGCTACTACTGGTCTTCCAGGGAACGATCAAAGCGTAGACTGTTTGAGACATACCTCCCTTGGAGGAAAGTGCGCATGGTGACTGTTGTATTCAATCCCGATGCAATTTCTGTGTTTCAACAACACTCTGATAGTATACAGATTACAGAATGCCTCCAGATGTGCATTGGAAACTACTACTGGTCTTCCACGGAACGATCAAAGCGTAGACTGTTAGGGACATTACTCCCATTGAGGAATGTGCGCATGGTGTCTGTTGTATTCAATCCCGATGCAATGTCTGTGTTTCATCAACACTCTGATAGTCCACAGCTTACAGAATGCCTCCAGATGTGTATCGGAAACTACTACTATTCTTCCACGGAACGATCAAAGCGTAAACTCTTTGAGACATTACTCCCATGGAGGAAAGTGCGCATGGTGACTGTAGTATTCAATCCCGATGCATTTTCTGTGTTTCATCAACACTCTGATAGTCCACAGATTATAGAATGCCTCCAGATGTGTATCGGAAACTACTTTGGTCTTCCAGGGAACGATCAAAGCGTAGATTGTTTTAGACATTACTACCATGGAGGAAAGTGCGAATGGTGACTGTTGTATTCAATCCCGATGCAATTTCTGTGTTTCATCAACACTCTGATAGTCCACAGATTACAGAATGCCACCAGATGTGCATCGGAAGCTACTACTGGTCTTCCAGGGAACGATCAAAGCGTAGTCTGTTCGAGACATACCTCCGTTGGAAGAAAGTGCGCATGGTGATTGTTGTATTCAATCCCGATGCAATTTCTGTGTTTCAACAACACTCTGATAGTATACAGATTACAGAATGCCTCCAGATGTGCATCGGAAACTACTACTGGTCTTCCAGGGAACTATCAAAACGTAGACTGTTAGGGACATTACTCCCATGGAGGAAAGTGCGCATGGTGTCTGTTGTATTCAATCCCGATGCATTTTATGTGTTTCATCAACACTCTGATAGTCCACAGATTACAGAATGCCTCCAGATGTGCATCGGAAACTACTACTGGTCTTCCAGGGAACGATCAAAGCGTAGACTGTTAGGGACATTACTCCCATGGAGGAAAGTGCGCATGGTGTCTGTTGTATTCAATCCCGATGCAATGTCTGTGTTTCATCAACACTCTGATAGTCAACAGATTACAGAATGCCACCAGATGTGCATCGGAATCTACTACTGGTCGTCCAGGGAACGATCAAAGCGTAGACTGTTTGAGACATACCTCCCTTAGAGGAAAGTGCGCATGGTGACTGTTGTATTCAATCCCGATGCAATTTCTGTGTTTCAACAACACTCTGATAGTATACAGATTACAGAATGCCTCCAGATGTGCATCGGACACTACTACTGGTCTTCCAGGGAACGATCAAAGCGTAGACTGTTAGGGACATTACTCCCATGGAGGAAAGTGCGCATGGTGTCTGTTGTATTCAATACCGATGCAATGTCTGTGTTTCATCAACACTCTGATAGTCAACAAATTACAGAATGCCACCAGATGTGCATCGGAATCTACTACTGGTCGTCCACGGAACGATCAAAGAGTAGACTGTTTCAGAAATTACTCCCATGAAGGAAAGTGTGGATGGTGACTGTTGTATAAAATCCTGATGCAATTTCTGTGTTTCAACAACACTGTGATAGTCCACAGATTACAGAATGCCACCAGATGTGCATCGGAAACTACTACTGGTCTTTCAGGGAACGATCAAAGCGTAGACTGTTTGAGACATACCTCCCGTGGAGGAAAGTGCGCATAGTGATTGTTGTATTCAATCCCGATGCAATTTCTGTGTTTCAAAAACACTCTGATAGTCCACAGATTACAGAATGTCTCCAGATGTGCATCGGAAACTACTACTGGTCTTCCACGGAACGATCAAAGCGTAAACTCTTTGAGGCATTACTCCCATGGAGGAAAGTGCGCATGGTGACTGTTGTATTCAATCCCGATGCATTTTCTGTGTTTCATCAACACTCTGATAGTCCACAGATTACAGAATGCCTCCAGATGAGCATCGGAAACTACTACTGGCCTTCCAGGGAACGATCAGAACGTAGACTCTTTGAGACATTACTCCCATATAGGAAAGTGCGCATGGTGACTGTTGTATTCAATCCCGATATAATTTCTGTGTTTCATCAACACTCTGATAGTCCACAGATTACAAAATGACTCCAGATGTGCATCGGAAACTACTACTGGTCTTCCAGGGAACTATCAAAGCGTAGACTGTTAGGGACATTGCTCCCATGGAGGAAAGTGCGCATGGTGTCTGTTGTATTCAATCCCGATGCAATGTCTGTGTTTCATCAACACTCTGATAGTCAACAGATTACAGAATGCCACCAGATGTGCATCGGAATCTACTACTGGTCGTCCAGGGAACGATCAAAGCGTAGACTGTTTCAGACATTACTCCCATGGAGGAAAGTGTGGATGGTGACTGTTGTATTCAATCCTGATGCAATTTCTGTGTTTCAACAACACTGTGATAGTCCACAGATTACAGAATGCACCCAGATGTGCATCGGATACTACTACTGGTCTTTCAGGGAACGATCAAAGCGTAGACTGTTTGAGACATTACTCCTATGGAGGAAGGTAAGCATCGTGACTGTTGTATCCAATCCCGATGCAATTTTTGTTTTTCATCAACACTCTGATAGTCCACAAATTACAGAATGCCACCAGATGTGCATCGGAAGCTACTACTGGTCTTCCAGGGAACGATCAAAGCGTAGACTGTTTGAGACATACCTCCCTTAGAGGAAAGTGCGCATGGTGACTGTTGTATTCAATCCCGATGCAATTTCTGTGTTTCAACAACACTCTGATAGTATACAGATTACAGAATGCCTCCAGATGTGCATCGGACACTACTACTGGTCTTCCAGGGAACGATCAAAGCGTAGACTGTTAGGGACATTACTCCCATGGAGGAAAGTGCGCATGGTGTCTGTTGTATTCAATACCGATGCAATGTCTGTGTTTCATCAACACTCTGATAGTCAACAAATTACAGAATGCCACCAGATGTGCATCGGAATCTACTACTGGTCGTCCACGGAACGATCAAAGAGTAGACTGTTTCAGAAATTACTCCCATGAAGGAAAGTGTGGATGGTGACTGTTGTATAAAATCCTGATGCAATTTCTGTGTTTCAACAACACTGTGATAGTCCACAGATTACAGAATGCCACCAGATGTGCATCGGAAACTACTACTGGTCTTTCAGGGAACGATCAAAGCGTAGACTGTTTGAGACATACCTCCCGTGGAGGAAAGTGCGCATAGTGATTGTTGTATTCAATCCCGATGCAATTTCTGTGTTTCAAAAACACTCTGATAGTCCACAGATTACAGAATGTCTCCAGATGTGCATCGGAAACTACTACTGGTCTTCCACGGAACGATCAAAGCGTAAACTCTTTGAGGCATTACTCCCATGGAGGAAAGTGCGCATGGTGACTGTTGTATTCAATCCCGATGCATTTTCTGTGTTTCATCAACACTCTGATAGTCCACAGATTACAGAATGCCTCCAGATGAGCATCGGAAACTACTACTGGCCTTCCAGGGAACGATCAGAACGTAGACTCTTTGAGACATTACTCCCATATAGGAAAGTGCGCATGGTGACTGTTGTATTCAATCCCGATATAATTTCTGTGTTTCATCAACACTCTGATAGTCCACAGATTACAAAATGACTCCAGATGTGCATCGGAAACTACTACTGGTCTTCCAGGGAACTATCAAAGCGTAGACTGTTAGGGACATTGCTCCCATGGAGGAAAGTGCGCATGGTGTCTGTTGTATTCAATCCCGATGCAATGTCTGTGTTTCATCAACACTCTGATAGTCAACAGATTACAGAATGCCACCAGATGTGCATCGGAATCTACTACTGGTCGTCCAGGGAACGATCAAAGCGTAGACTGTTTCAGACATTACTCCCATGGAGGAAAGTGTGGATGGTGACTGTTGTATTCAATCCTGATGCAATTTCTGTGTTTCAACAACACTGTGATAGTCCACAGATTACAGAATGCACCCAGATGTGCATCGGATACTACTACTGGTCTTTCAGGGAACGATCAAAGCGTAGACTGTTTGAGACATTACTCCTATGGAGGAAGGTAAGCATCGTGACTGTTGTATCCAATCCCGATGGAATTTTTGTTTTTCATCAACACTCTGGTAGTCCACAGATTACAGAATGCCACCAGATGTGCATCGGAAGCTACTACTGGTCTTCCAGGGAACGATCAAAGCGTAGACTGTTTGAGACATACCTCCCTTAGAGGAAAGTGCGCATGGTGACTGTTGTATTCAATCCCGATGCAATTTCTGTGTTTCAACAACACTCTGATAGTATACAGATTACAGAATGCCACCAGATGTCCATCGGAAACTACTACTGGTCTTCCAGGGAACGATCAAAGCGTAGACTGTTAGGGACATTACTCCCATGGAGGAAAGTGCGCATGGTGTCTGTTGTATTCAATCCCGATGCAATGTCTGTGTTTCATCAACACTGTGATAGTCCACAGATTACAGAATGCCACCAGATGTGCATCGGAATCTACTACTGGTCGTCCTGGGAACGATCAAAGCGTAGACTGTTTCAGACATTACTCCCATGGAGGAAAGTGTGGATGGTGACTGTTGTATAAAATCCTGATGCAATTTCTGTGTTTCAACAACACTGTGATAGTCCACAGATTACAGAATGCCCCCAGATGTGCATCGGAAACTACTACTGGTCTTTCAGGGAACGATCAAAGCGTAGACTGTTTGAGACATACCTCCCGTGGAGGAAAGTGCGCATAGTGATTGTTGTATTCAATCCCGATGCAATTTCTGTGTTTCAAAAACACTCTGATAGTCCACAGATTACAGAATGTCTCCAGATGTGCACCGGAAACTACTACTGGTCTTCCACGGAACGATCAAAGCGTAAACTCTTTGAGGCATTACTCCCATGGAGGAAAGTGCGCATGGTGACTGTTGTATTCAATCCCGATGCATTTTCTGTGTTTCATCAACACTCTGATAGTCCACAGATTACAGAATGCCTCCAGATGTGTATCGGAAACTACTTTGGTCTTCCAGGGAACGATCAAAGCGTAGATTGTTTTAGACATTGCTACCATGTAGGAAAGTGCGAATGGTGACTGTTGTATTCAATCCCGAGGCAATTTCTGTGTTTCATCAACACTTTGAAGGTCAACAGATTACAGAATGCCTCCAAATGTGCATCGGAAACTACCACTGGTCTTCCAGGGATCCATCAATGCGTAGACTGTTAGAGACATTACTCCCATGGAGGAAAGTTCGCATGATGACTGTTGTATTGAATTCCGATACAATTTCTGTGTTTCATCAACACTCTGATAGTCCACAGATTACAGAATGTCTCCAGATGTGCATCGGAAACTACTACTGGTCTTCCAGGCAACGATCAAAGCGTAGACTGTTTGAGACATCTCTCCCATGGAGGAAAGTGCGAATGGTGACTGTTGTATTCAATCCCGATGCAATTTCTGTGTTTCATCAACACTCTGATATTCCACAAATTACAGAATGCCTCCAGATGTGCATCGGGAACTACTACTGGTCTTCCAGGCAACGATCAAAGCGTAGACTGTTTGAGACATCACTCCCATGGAGGAAAGTGCGCAAAGTGACTGTTGTATTCAATCCCGATGCATTTTCTGTGTTTCATCAACACTCTGATAGACCACAGATTACAGATTGCCTCCAGATGTGCATCGGAAACTACTACTGGTCTTCCAGGGAACTATCAAAGCGTAGACTGTTAGGGACATTACTCCCATGGAGGAACGTTCGCATGGTGACTGTTGTATTCAATCCCGATGCAATTTCTGTGTTTCGTCAACAGGCTGATAGTCCACAGATTACATAGTGCCTCCCGATGTGCATCGGAAACTACTACTGGTCTCCCAGGAAACGATCAAAGCGTAGACTGTTTGAGACATTACTCCAATGGAGGAATGTGCGCATGGTGACTATTGTATTCAATCCCGATGCATTTTCTGTGTTTCATCAACACTCTGATAGTCCACAGATTACAGAATGCCTCCAGATGTGCATCGCAAGCTACTACTGGTCTACCAGGGAATGATCAAAGCGTAGACTGTTAGAGATATTAATCCCATGGAGGAAAGTTCGCATGGTGACTGTTGTATCCAATCCCGATGCAATTTCTGTTTTTCATCAACACTCTGATAGTCCACAGATTACAGAATGCCTCGAGATGTGCATCGGAAACTACTACTGGTCTTCCAGGCAACGACCAAAACGTAGACTGTTTGAGACATTACTCCCATGGAGGAAGGTAGGCATCGTGACTGTTGTATCCAATCCCGATGCAATTTTTCTTTTTCATCAACACTCTGATAGTCCACAGATTACAGAATGCCACCAGATGTGCATCGGAAGCTACTACTGGTCTTCCAGGGAACGATCAAAGCGTAGACTGTTTGAGACATACCTCCCTTGGAGGAAAGTGCGCATGGTGACTGTTGTATTCAATCCAGATGCAATTTCTGTGTTTCAACAACACTCTGATAGTATACAGATTACAGAATGCCTCCAGATGTGCATTGGAAACTACTACTGGTCTTCCACGGAACGATCAAAGCGTAGACTGTTAGGGACATTACTCCCATTGAGGAAAGTGCGCATGGTGTCTGTTGTATTCAATCCCGATGCAATGTCTGTGTTTCATCAACACTCTGATAGTCCACAGATTACAGAATGCCTCCAGATGTGTATCGGAAACTACTACTATTCTTCCACGGAACGATCAAAGCGTAAACTCTTTGAGACATTACTCCCATGGAGGAAAGTGCGCATGGTGACTGTAGTATTCAATCCCGATGCATTTTCTGTGTTTCATCAACACTCTGATAGTCCACAGATTATAGAATGCCTCCAGATGTGTATCGGAAACTACTTTGGTCTTCCAGGGAACGATCAAAGCGTAGATTGTTTTAGACATTACTACCATGGAGGAAAGTGCGAATGGTGACTGTTGTATTCAATCCCGATGCAATTTCTGTGTTTCATCAACACTCTGATAGTCCACAGATTACAGAATGCCACCAGATGTGCATCGGAAGCTACTACTGGTCTTCCAGGGAACGATCAAAGCGTAGTCTGTTCGAGACATACCTCCGTTGGAAGAAAGTGCGCATGGTGACTGTTGTATTCAATCCCGATGTAATATCTGTGTTTCAACAACACTCTGATAGTATACAGATTACAGAATGCCTCCAGATGTGCATCGGAAACTACTACTGGTCTTCCAGGGAACTATCAAAGCGTAGACTGTTAGGGACATTACTCCCATGGAGGAAAGTGCGCATGGTGTCTGTTGTATTCAATCCCGATGCATTTTATGTGTTTCATCAACACTCTGATAGTCCACAGATTACAGAATGCCTCCAGATGTGCATCGGAAACTACTACTGGTCTTCCAGGGAACGATCAAAGCGTAGACTGTTAGGGACATTACTCCCATGGAGGAAAGTGCGCATGGTGTCTGTTGTATTCAATCCCGATGCAATGTCTGTGTTTCATCAACACTCTGATAGTCAACAGATTACAGAATGCCACCAGATGTGCATCGGAATCTACTACTGGTCGTCCAGGGAACGATCAAATCGTAGACTGTTTCAGACATTACTCCCATGGAGGAAAGTGTGGATGGTGACTGTTGTATTCAATCCTGATCCAATTTCTGTGTTTCAACAACACTGTGATAGTCCACAGATTACAGAATGCCACCAGATGTGCATCGGAAACTACTACTGGTCTTTCAGGGAACGATCGAAGCGTAGACTGTTTGAGACATTACTCCCATGGAGGAAGGTAAGCATCGTGACTGTTGTATCCAATCCCGATGCAATTTTTGTTTTTCATCAACACTCTGATTGTCCACAAATTACAGAATGCCACCAGATGTGCATCGGAAGCTACTACTGGTCTTCCAGGGAACGATCAAAGCGTAGACTGTTTGAAATACCTCCCTTAGAGGAAAGTGCGCATGGTGACTGTTGTATTCAATCCCGATGCAATTTCTGTGTTTCAACAACACTCTGATAGTATACAGATTACAGAATGCCTCCAGATGTGCATCGGACACTACTACTGGTCTTCCAGGGAACGATCAAAGCGTAGACTGTTAGGGACATTACTCCCATGGAGGAAAGTGCGCATGGTGTCTGTTGTATTCAATACCGATGCAATGTCTGTGTTTCATCAACACTCTTATAGTCAACAAATTACAGAATGCCACCAGATGTGCATCGGAATCTACTACTGGTCGTCCACGGAACGATCAAAGAGTAGACTGTTTCAGAAATTACTCCCATGAAGGAAAGTGTGGATGGTGACTGTTGTATAAAATCCTGATGCAATTTCTGTGTTTCAACAACACTGTGATAGTCCACAGATTACAGAATGCCACCAGATGTGCATCGGAAACTACTACTGGTCTTTCAGGGAACGATCAAAGCGTAGACTGTTTGAGACATACCTCCCGTGGAGGAAAGTGCGCATAGAGATTGTTGTATTCAATCCCGATGCAATTTCTGTGTTTCAAAAACACTCTGATAGTCCACAGATTACAGAATGTCTCCAGATGTGCATCGGAAACTACTACTGGTCTTCCACGGAACGATCAAAGCGTAAACTCTTTGAGGCATTACTCCCATGGAGGAAAGTGCGCATGGTGACTGTTGTATTCAATCCCGATGCATTTTCTGTGTTTCATCAACACTCTGATAGTCCACAGATTACAGAATGCCTCCAGATGAGCATCGGAAACTACTACTGGCCTTCCAGGGAACGATCAGAACGTAGACTCTTTGAGACATTACTCCCATATAGGAAAGTGCGCATGGTGACTGTTGTATTCAATCCCGATATAATTTCTGTGTTTCATCAACACTCTGATATTCCACAGATTACAAAATGACTCCAGATGTGCATCGGAAACTACTACTGGTCTTCCAGGGAACTATCAAAGCGTAGACTGTTAGGGACATTGCTCCCATGGAGGAAAGTGCGCATGGTGTCTGTTGTATTCAATCCCGATGCATTTTCTGTGTTTCATCAACACTCTGATAGTCCACAGATTACAGAATGCCTCCAGATGTGCATCGGAAACTACTACTGGTCTTCCAGAGAACGATCAAATCGTAGACTGCTAGGGACATTACTCCCATGGAGGAAAGTGCGCATGGTGTCTGTTGTATTCAATCCCGTTGCAATGTCTGTGTTTCATCAACACTCTGATAGTCAACAGATTACAGAATGCCACCAGATGTGCATCGGAATCTACTACTGGTCGTCCAGGGAACGATCAAAGCGTAGACTGTTTCAGACATTACTCCCATGGAGGAAAGTGTGGATGGTGACTGTTGTATTCAATCCTGATGCAATTTCTGTGTTTCAACAACACTGCGATAGTCCACAGACTACAGAATGCACCCAGATGTGCATCGGATACTACTACTGGTCTTTCAGGGAACGATCAAAGCGTAGACTGTTTGAGACATTACTCCTATGGAGGAAGGTAAGCATCGTGACTGTTGTATCCAATCCCGATGGAATTTTTGTTTTTCATCAACACTCTGGTAGTCCACAGATTACAGAATGCCACCAGATGTGCATCGGAAGCTACTACTGGTCTTCCAGGGAACGATCAAAGCGTAGACTGTTTGAGACATACCTCCCTTAGAGAAAAGTGCGCATGGTGACTGTTGTATTCAATCCCGATGCAATTTCTGTGTTTCAACAACACTCTGATAGTATACAGATTACAGAATGCCACCAGATGTCCATCGGAAACTACTACTGGTCTTCCAGGGAACGATCAAAGCGTAGACTGTTAGGGACATTACTCCCATGGAGGAAAGTGCGCATGGTGTCTGTTGTATTCAATCCCGATGCAATGTCTGTGTTTCATCAACACTGTGATAGTCCACAGATTACAGAATGCCACCAGATGTGCATCGGAATCTACTACTGGTCGTCCTGGGAACGATCAAAGCGTAGACTGTTTCAGACATTACTCCCATGGAGGAAAGTGTGGATGGTGACTGTTGTATAAAATCCTGATGCAATTTCTGTGTTTCAACAACACTGTGATAGTCCACAGATTACAGAATGCCCCCAGATGTGCATCGGAAACTACTACTGGTATTTCAGGGGACGATCAAAGCGTAGACTGTTTGAGACATACCTCCCGTGGAGGAAAGTGCGCATAGTGATTGTTGTATTCAATCCCGATGCAATTTCTGTGTTTCAAAAACACTCTGATAGTCCACAGATTACAGAATGTCTCCAGATGTGCACCGGAAACTACTACTGGTCTTCCACGGAACGATCAAAGCGTAAACTCTTTGAGGCATTACTCCCATGGAGGAAAGTGCGCATGGTGACTGTTGTATTCAATCCCGAAGCATTTTCTGTGTTTCATCAACACTCTGATAGTCCACAGATTACAGAATGCCTCCAGATGTGTATCGGAAACTACTTTGGTCTTCCAGGGAACGATCAAAGCGTAGATTGTTTTAGACATTGCTACCATGTAGGAAAGTGCGAATGGTGACTGTTGTATTCAATCCCGAGGCAATTTCTGTGTTTCATCAACACTTTGAGGGGCAACAGATTACAGAATGCCTCCCAATGTGCATCGGAAACTACCACTGGTCTTCCAGGGATCCATCAATGCGTAGACTGTTAGAGACATTACTCCCATGGAGGAAAGTTCGCATGATGACTGTTGTATTGAATTCCGATACAATTTCTGTGTTGCATCAACACTCTGATAGTCCACAGATTACAGAATGTCTCCAGATGTGCATCGGAAACTACTACTGGTCTTCCAGGCAACGATAAAAGCGTAGACTGTTTGAGACATCTCTCCCATGGAGGAAAGTGCGAATGGTGACTGTTGTATTCAATCCCGATGCAATTTCTGTGTTTCATCAACACTCTGATATTCCACAAATTACAGAATGCCTCCAGATGTGCATCGGGAACTACTACTGGTCTTCCAGGCAACGATCAAAGCGTAGACTGTTTGAGACATCACTCCCATGGAGGAAAGTGCGCAAAGTGACTGTTGTATTCAATCCCGATGCATTTTCTGTGTTTCATCAACACTCTGATAATCCACAGATTACAGAAAGCCTCCAGATGAGCATCGGAAACTACTACTGGTCTACCAGGGAATGATCAAAGCGTAGACTGTTAGAGATATTAATCCCATGGAGGAATGTTCGCATGGTGACTGTTGTATCCAATCCCGATGCAATTTCTGTTTTTCATCAACACTCTGATAGTCCACAGATTACAGAATGCCTCCAGATGTGCATCGGAAACTACTACTGGTCTTCCAGGCAAAGACCAAAACGTAGACTGTTTGAGACATTACTCCCATGGAGGAAGGTAAGCATCGTGACTGTTGTATCCAATCCCGATGCAATTTTTGTTTTTCATCAACACTCTGATAGTCCACTGATTACAGAATGCCACCAGATGTGCATCGGAAGCTACTACTGGTCTTCCAGGGAACGATCAAAGCGTAGACTGTTTGAGACATACCTCCCTTGGAGGAAAGTGCGCATGGTGACTGTTGTATCATTCTCGATGCAATTTCTGTGTTTCAACAACACTCTGATAGTATACAGATTACAGAATGCCTCCAGATGTGCATCGGAAACTACTACTGGTCTTCCAGGGAACGATCAAAGCGTGGACTGTTATTGACATTACTCCCATGGAGAAAGTGCGCATGGTGTCTGTTGTATTCAATCCCGATGCAATGTCTGTGTTTCATCAACACTCTGATAGTCAACAGATTACAGAATGCCACCAGATGTGCATCGGAATCTACTACTGGTCGTCCAGGGAACGATCAAAGTGTAGACTATTTCAGACATTACTCCCATGGAGCAAAGTGTGGATGGTGACTGTTGTATTCAATCCTGATGCAATTTCTGTGTTTCAACAACTCTGTGATAGTCCACAGATTACAGAATGCCACCAGATGTGCATCGGAAACTACTACTGGTCTTTCAGGGAACGATCAAAGCGTAGACTATTTGAGACATTACTCCCATGGAGGAAGGTAAGCATCGTGACTGTTGTATCCAATCCCGATGGAATTTTTGTTTTTCATCAACACTCTGATAGTCCACAGATTACAGAATGCCACCAGATGTGCATCGGAAGCTACTACTGGTCTTCCAGGGAACGATGAAAGCGTAGACTGTTTGAGACATACCTCCCTTAGAGGAAAGTGCGCATGGTGACTGTTGTATTCAATCCCGATGCAATTTCTGTGTTTCAACAACACTCTGATAGTATACAGATTACAGAATGCCACCAGATGTGCATCGGAAACTACTACTGGTCCTCCAGGGAACGATCAAAGCGTAGACTGTTAGGGACATTACTCCCATATAGGAAAGTGCGCATGGTGACTGTTGTATTCAATCCCGTGGCAATTTCTGTGTTTCATCAACACTTTGAAGGTCAACAGATTACAGAATGCCTCCAAATGTGCATCGGAAACTACTACTGGTCTTCTAGGGTGATGATCAAAGGGTAGACTGTTTGAGCATACATATTACAGAATGCCTCCAGATGTGCATCGGAAACCACTACTGGTCTTCCAGGGATCCATCAATGCGTAGACTGTTGGAGACATTACTCCCATGGAGGAAAGTTCGCATGATGACTGTTGTATTGAATTCCGATACAATTTCTGTGTTTCATCAACACTCTGATAGCCCACAGATTACAGAATGTCTCCAGACGTGCATCGGAAACTACTACTGGTTATCCAGGCAACGATCAAAGCGTAGACTGTTTGAGACATCACTCCCATGGAGGAAAGTGCGCATGGTGACTGTTGTATTCAATCCCGATGCAATTTCTGTGTTTCATCAACGGTCCGATAGTCCACAGATTACAGAATGCCTCCAGATGTGCATCGGAAACTACTACTGGTCTTCCAGGGTGATGATCAAAGAGTAGACTGTTTGAGACATTACTCCCATGGAGGAAAGTGCGCATGGTGACTGTTGTATTCAATCCCGATGCAATTTCTGAGTTTCATCAACACTCTGATAGTCCACAGATTACAGAATGCCACCAGATGTGCATCGGAAACTACTACTGGTCCTCCAGGGAATGATCAAAGCGTAGACTGTTTCAGACATTACTCCTATGGAGGAGAGTGCGGATAGTGACTGTTGTGTTCAATCCCGATGCATTTTCTGCGTGTCATCAACACTCTGATAGTCCACAGATTACAGAATGCCTCCAGATGTGCATCGGAAACTACTACTGGTCTACCAGGGAACGATCAAAGGGTAGACTGTCAGAGATATTACTCCCATGGAGGAACGTTCGCATTGTGACTGTTGTATTCAATCCCGATGCAATTTCTGTGTTTCATCAACAGGCTGATAGTCCACAGATTACATAGTGCCTCCTGATGTGCATCGGAAACTACTACTGGTCTCCCAGGAAACGATCAAAGCGTAGACTGTTTGAGACATTACTCCAATGGAGGAATGTGTGCATGGTGACTGTTGTATTCAATCCCGATGCATTTTCTGTGTTTCATCAACACTCTGATAGTCCACAGATTACAGAATGCCTCCAGATGAGCATCGGAAACTACTACTGGTCTACCAGGGAATGATCAAAGCGTAGACTGTTAGAGATACTAATCCCATGGAAGAAAATTCGCATGGTGACTCTTGTACCCAATCCCGATGCAATTTCTGTTTTTAATCAACACTCTGATAGTCCACAGATTACAGAATGCCTCCAGATGTGCATCGGAAACTACTACTGGTCTTCCAGGCAACGACCAAAACGTAGACTGTTTGAGACATTACTCCCATGGAGGAAGGTAAGCATCGTGACTGTTGTATTCAATCACGATGCAATTTCTGTGTTTCATCAACAGTCTGATAGTCCACAGATTACAGAATGCCACCAGATGTGCATCGGAAACTACTACTGGTCCTCCAGGGAACGATCAAAGCGTAGACTGTTTCAGACATTACTCCTATGGAGGAGAGTGCAGATAGTGACTGTTGTATTCAATCCCGATGCAATTCCTGTGTTTCATCAACACTCTGATAGTCCACAGATTACAGAATGCCACCAGATGTGGATCGGAAGCTACCACTGGTCTTCCAGGGAACGATCATAGTTTAGTCTGTTTGAGACATACCTCCCTTGGAGGAAAGTGCGCATGGTGACTGTTGTATTCAATCCCGATGCAATTTCTGGGTTTCAACAACACTCTGATAGTATACAGATTACAGAATGCCTCCAGATGTGCATCGGAAACTACTACTGGTCTTCCAGGGAACGAACAAAGCGTAGACTGTTAGGGACATTACTCCCATGGAGGAAAGTGCGCATGGTGACTGTTGTATTCAATCCCGATGCATTTTCTGTGTGTCATCAACACTCTGATAGTCCACAGATTACAGAATGTCTCCAGATGTGCATCGGAAACTACTACTGGTCTACCAGGGAACGATCAAAGCGTAGACGGTTAGAGATATTACTCCCATGGTGGAAAATGCGCATGGTGACAGTTGTATTCAATCCCGATGCAATTTCTGTGTTTCATAAACACTCTGATAGTCCACTGATTTCAGAATGCCTCCAGATGAGCATCGGAAACTACTACTGGTCTACCAGGGAATGATCAAAGCGTAAACTGTTAGAGATACTAATCCCATGGATGAAAATTCGCATGGTGACTCTTGTATCCAATCCCGATGCAATTTCTGTTTTTCATCAACACTCCGATAGTCCACAGATTACAGAATGCCTCCAGATATGCATCGGAAACTACTACTGGTCTTCCAGGCAACGACCAAAACGTAGACTGTTTGAGACATTACTCCCATGGAGGAAGGTAAGCATCGTGTCTGTTGTATTCAATCCCGATGCAACTTCTGTGTTTCATCAACACTCTGATTGTCCACAGATTACAGAATGCCACCAGATGTGCATCGGAAACTACTACTAGTCTTCCAGGGAACGATCAAAGCGTAAACTGTTTGAGAATTACTCCCATGGAGGAAAGTGCGCATGTTGACTGTTGTATTCAATATCCGATGCATTTTCTGTGTTTTATAAACACTATGATAGTAAGCAGATTACAGAATGCCTACAGATGTGCATCGGAAACTAATACTGATCATCCAGGAAACGATCAAAGCGTAGACTGTTTCAGACATTACTCCCATGGAGGAAAGTGTGGATGGTGACTGTTGTATTCAATCCCGATATAATTTCTGTGTTTCATCAACACTCTGATAGTCCACAGATTACAGAATGCCTCCAGATGTGCATCGGAAACTACTACTGGTCTTCCAGGGAATGATCAATGCGTAAACTCTTTGAGACATTACTCCCATGGAGGAAAGTGCGAAATGTGACTGTTGTATTCAATCCCGATGAATTTTCTATGTTTCTTTAACACTCTCATAGTCCACAGAATTCAGAATGCCTCCAGATGTGCATCGGAAACTACTACTGGTCTTCCAGGGAATGATCAAAGCGTAGACGGTTAGAGATATTACTCCCATGGTGGAAAATGCGCATGGTGACAGTTGTATTCAATCCCGATGCAATTTCTGATTTTCATCAACACTCTGATAGTCCACTGATTTCAGAATGCCTTCAGGTGTGCATCGGAAACTACTACTGGTCTTCCAGGGAACGATCAAAGCGTAGACTGTTTGAGACATTACTCACATGGAGGAAAGTGCGCATGGTGACTGTTGTATTCAATCCCGATGCAATTTCTGTGTTTTATCAACACTCTGATGTTCCACAGATTACAGAAAGCCTCCAGATGTGCATCGGAAACTACTACTGGTCTTCTAGGGTGATGATCAAAGAGTAGACTGTTTCAGACATTACTCCTATGGAAGAGAGTGCGGATAGTGACTGTTGTATTCAATCCCGATGCATTTTCTGCGTGTCATCAACACTCTGATAGTCCACAGATTACAGAATGCCTCCAGATGTGCATCGGAAACTACTACTGGTCTACCAGGGAATGATGAAAGCGTAGACTGTTAGAGATACTAATCCCATGGAGGAAAATTCGCAAGGTGACTCTTGTACCCAATCCCGATGCAATTTCTGTTTTTCATCGACACTCTGATAGTCCACAGATTACAGAATGCCTCCAGATGTGCATCGGAAACTACTACTGGTCTTCCAGGCAACGACCAAAACGTAGACTGTTTGAGACATTACTCCCATGGAGGAAGGTAAGCATCGTGACTGTTGTATTCAATCACGATGCAATTTCTGTGTTGCATCAACAGTCTGATAGTCCACAGATTACAGAATGCCACCAGATGTGCATCGGAAGCTACTACTGGTCTTCCAGGGAACGATCAAAGCGTAGACTGTTTGAGACATACCTCCCTTGGAGGAAAGTGCGCATGGTGACTGTTGTATTCATTCCCCATGCAATTTCTGTGTTTCATCAACACTCTGATAGTCCACAGATTACAGAATGCCTCCAGATTTGTATCGGAAACTACTACTAGTCTTCCAGGCAACGATGAAAGCGTAGACTGTTTGAGACATCACTCCGATGGAGGAAAGTGCGCAATGTGACTGTTGTATTTAATCCCGATGCAATTTCTGTGTTTCATCAACAGTCCGATAGTCCACAGATTACAGAATGCCTCCAGATGTGCATCGGAAACTACAACTGGTCTTCCAGGGAGCGATCAAAGCGTAGACTGTTTGAGACACTACTCACATGGAGGAAAGTGCGCATGGTGACTGTTGTATTGAATTCCGATACAATTTCTGTGTTTGATCAACACTCTGATAGTCCACAGATTACAGAATGTCTCCAGATGTGCATCGGAAACTACTACTGGTCATCCAGGCAACGATCAAAGCGTAGACTGTTTGAGACATTACTCCCATGGAGGAAGGTAAGCATCGTGTCTGTTGTATTCAATCCCGATGCAACTTCTGTGTTTTATCAACACTCTGATGGTCCACAGATTACAGATAGCCTCCAGATGTGCATCGGAAACTACTACTGGTCTTCTAGGGTGATGATCAAAGAGTAGACTGTTTGAGACATTACTCCCATGGAGGAAAGTGCGCATGGTGACTGTTGTATTCAATCCCGATGCAATTTCTGAGTTTCATCAACACTCTGATCGTCCACAGATTACAGAATGCCACCAGATGTGCATCGGAAACTACTACTGGTCCTCCAGGGAATGATCAAAGCGTAGACTGTTTCAGACATTACTCCTATGGAGGAAAGTGCGGATAGTGACTGTTGTATTCAATCCCGATGCATTTTCTGCGTGGTATCAACACTCTGATAGTCCACAGATTACAGAATGCCTCCAGATGTGCATCGGAAACTACTACTGGTCTACCAGGGAACGATCAAAGGGTAGACTGTCAGAGATATTACTCCCATGGAGGAACGTTCGCATTGTGACTGTTGTATTCAATCCCGATGCAATATCTGTGTTTCATCAACAGGCTGATAGTCCACAGATTACATAGTGCCTCCCGATGTGCATCGGCAACTACTACTGGTCTCCCAGGAAACGATCAAAGCGTAGACTGTTTGAGACATTACTCCAATGGAGGAATGTGTGCATGGTGACTGTTGTATTCAATCCCGATGCATTTTCTGTGTTTCATCAACACTCTGATAGTCCACAGATTACAGAATGCCTCCAGATGAGCATCGGAAACTACTACTGCTCTACCAGGGAATGATCAAAGCGTAGACTGTTAGAGATACTAATCCCATGGAGGAAAATTCGCATGGTGACTCTTGTACCCAATCCCGATGCAATTTCTGTTTTTCATCAACACTCTGATAGTCCACAGATTACAGAATGCCTCCAGATGTGCATCGGAAACTACTACTGGTCTTTCAGGCAACGACCAAAACGTAGACTGTTTGAGACATTAATCCCATGGAGGAAGGTAAGCATCGTGACTGTTGTATTCAATCACGATGCAATTTCTGTGTTTCATCAACAGTCTGATAGTCCACAGATTACAGAATGCCACCAGATGTGCATCGGAAGCTACTACTGGTCTTCCAGGGAACGATCAAAGCGTAGACTGTTTGAGACATACCTCCCTTGGAAGAAAGTGCGCATGGTGACTGTTGTATTCATTCCCCATGCAATTTCTGTGTTTCAACAACACTCTGATAGCATACATATTACAGAATGCCTCCAGATGTGCATCGGAAACCACTACTGGTCTTCCACGGATCCATCAATGCGTAGACTGTTAGAGACATTACTCCCATGGAGGAAAGTTCGCATGATGACTGTTGTATTGAATTCCGATACAATTTCTGTGTTTCATCAACACTCTGATAGTCCACAGATTACAGAATGTCTCCAGACGTGCATCGGAAACTACTACTGGTTATCCAGGCAACGATCAAAGCGTAGACTGTTTGAGACATCACTCCCATGGAGGAAAGTGCGCATGGTGACTGTTGTATTCAATCCCGATGCAATTTCTGTGTTTCATCAACACTCTGATAGTCCACAAATTACAGAATGCCTCCAGATGTGCATCGGAAACTATTACTGGTCTTCCAGGCAACGATCAAAGCGTAGACTGTTTGAGACGTCACTCCCATGGAGGAAAGTGCGCAATGTGACCGTTGTATTCAATCCCGATGCAATTTCTGTGTTTCATCAACAGTCCGATAGTCCACAGATTACAGAATGCCTCCAGATGTGCATCGGAAACTACTACTGGTCTTCCAGGGAACGATCAAAGCGTAGACTGTTTGAGACATTACTCACATGGAGGAAAGTGCGCATGGTGACTGTTGTGTTCAATCCCGATGCAATTTCTGTGTTTTATCAACACTCTGATGGTCCACAGATTACAGATAGCCTCCAGATGTGCATCGGAAACTACTACTGGTCTTCTAGCGTGATGATCAAAGAGTAGACTGTTTGAGACATTACTCCCATGGAGGAAAGTGCGCATGGTGACTGTTGTATTCAATCCCGATGCAATTTCTGAGTTTCATCAACACTCTGATAGTCCACAGATTACAGAATGCCACCAGATGTGCATCGGAAACTTCTACTGGTCCTCCAGGGAATGATCAAAGCGTAGACTGTTTCAGACATTACTCCTATGGAGGAGAGTGCGGATAGTGACTGTTGTATTCAATCCCGATGCATTTTCTGCGTGTCATCAACACTCTGATAGTCCACAGATTACAGAATGCCTCCAGATTCGTATCGGAAACTACTACTGGTCATCCAGGCAACGATCAAAGCGTAGACTGTTTGAGACATTACTCCCATGGAGGAAGGTAAGCATCGGGTCTGTTGTATTCAATCCCGATGCAACTTCTGTGTTTTATCAACACTCTGATGGTCCACAGATTACAGATAGCCTCCAGATGTGCATCGGAAACTACTACTGGTCTTCTAGGGTGATGATCAAAGGGTAGACTGTTTGAGACATTACTCCCATGGAGGAAAGTGCGCATGGTGACTGTTGTATTCAATCCCGATGCAATTTCTGAGTTTCATCAACACTCTGATCGTCCACAGTTTACAGAATGCCACCAGATGTGCTTCGGAAACTACTACTGGTCCTCCAGGGAATGATCAAAGCGTAGACTGTTTCAGACATTACTCCTATGGAGGAAAGTGCGGATAGTGACTGTTGTATTCAATCCCGATGCATTTTCTGCGTGTCATCAACACTCTGATAGTCCACAGATTACAGAATGCCTCCAGATGTGCATCGGAAACTACTACTGGTCTACCAGGGAACGATCAAAGGGTAGACTGTCAGAGATATTACTCCCATGGAGGAACGTTCGCATTGTGACTGTTGTATTCAATCCCGATGTAATTTCTGTGTTTCATCAACAGGCTGATAGTCCACAGATTACATAGTGCCTCCCGATGTGCATCGGAAACTACTACTGGTCTCCCAGGAAACCATCAAAGCGTAGACTGTTTGAGACATTACTCCAATGGAGGAATGTGTGCATGGTGACTGTTGTATTCAATCCCGATGCATTTTCTGTGTTTCATCAACACTCTGGTAGTCCACTGATTACAGAATGCCTCCAGATGAGCATCGGAAACTACTACTGCTCTACCAGGGAATGATCAAAGCGTAGACTGTTAGAGATACTAATCCCATGGAGGAAAATTCGCATGGTGACTCTTGTACCCAATCCCGATGCAATTTCTGTTTTTCATCAACACTCTGATAGTCCACAGATTACAGAATGCCTCCAGATGTGCATCGGAAACTACTACTGGTCTTTCAGGCAACGACCAAAACGTAGACTGTTTGAGACATTACTCCCATGGAGGAAGGTAAGCATCGTGACTGTTGTATTCAATCACGATGCAATTTCTGTGTTTCATCAACAGTCTGATAGTCCACAGTTTACAGAATGCCACCAGATGTGCATCGGAAGCTACTACTGGTCTTCCAGGGAACGATCAAAGCGTAGACTGTTTGAGACATACCTCCCTTGGAAGAAAGTGCGCATGGTGACTGTTGTATTCATTCCCCATGCAATTTCTGTGTTTCAACAACACTCTGATAGCATACATATTACAGAATGCCTCCAGATGTGCATCGGAAACCACTACTGGTCTTCCAAGGATCAATCAATGCGTAGACTGTTAGAGACATTACTCCCATGGAGGAAAGTTCGCATGATGACTGTTGTATTGAATTCCGATACAATTTCTGTGTTTCATCAACACTCTGATAGTCCACAGATTACAGAATGTCTCCAGACGTGCATCGGAAACTACTACTGGTTATCCAGGCAACGATCAAAGCGTAGACTGTTTGAGACATCACTGCCATGGAGGAAAGTGCGCATGGTGACTGTTGTATTCAATCCCGATGCAATTTCTGTGTTTCATCAACAGTCTGATAGTCCACAAATTACAGAATGCCTCCAGATGTGCATCGGAAACTACTACTGGTCTTCCAGGCAACGATCAAAGCGTAGACTGTTTGAGACGTCACTCCCATGGAGGAAAGTGCGCAATGTGACTGTTGTATTCAATCCCGATGCAATTTCTGTGTTTTATCAACACTCTGATGGTCCACAGATTACAGATAGCCTCCAGATGTGCATCGGAAACTACTACTGGTCTTCTAGGGTGATGATCAAAGAGTAGACTGTTTGAGACATTACTCCCATGGAGAAAAGTGCGCATGGTGACTGTTGTATTCAATCCCGATGCAATTTCTGAGTTTCATCAACACTCTGATAGTCCACAGATTACAGAATGCCACCAGATGTGCATCGGAAACTTCTACTGGTCCTCCAGGGAATGATCAAAGCGTAGACTTTTTCAGACATTACTCCTATGGAGGAGAGTGCGGATAGTGACTGTTGTATTCAATCCCGATGCATTTTCTGCGTGTCATCAACACTCTGATAGTCCACAGATTACAGAATGCCTCCAGATTTGTATCGGAAACTACTACTGGTCATCCAGGCAACGATCAAAGCGTAGACTGTTTGAGACATTACTCCCATGGAGGAAGGTAAGCATCGTGTCTGTTGTATTCAATCCCGATGCAACTTCTGTGTTTTATCAACACTCTGATGGTCCACAGATTACAGATAGCCTCCAGATGTGCATCGGAAACTACTACTGGTCTTCTAGGGTGATGATCAAAGAGTAGACTGTTTGAGACTTTACTCCCATGGAGGAAAGTGCGCATGGTGACTGTTGTATTCAATCCCGATGCATTTTCTGTGTTTCATCAACACTCTGATAGTCCACTGATTACAGAATGCCTCCAGATGAGCATCGGAAACTACTACTGCTCTACCAGGGAATGATCAAAGCGTAGACTGTTAGAGATACTAATCCCATGGAGGAAAATTCGCATGGTGACTCTTGTACCCAATCCCGATGCAATTTCTGTTTTTCATCAACACTCTGATAGTCCACAGATTACAGAATGCCTCCAGATGTGCATCGGAAACTACTACTGGTCTTTAAGGCAACGACCAAAACGTAGACTGTTTGAGACATTACTCCTATGGAGGAAGGTAAGCATCGTGACTGCTGTATTCAATCACGATGCAATTTCTGTGTTTCATCAACAGTCTGATAGTCCACAGATTACAGAATGCCACCAGATGTGCATCGGAAGCTACTACTGGTCTTCCAGGGAACGATCAAAGCGTAGACTGTTTGAGACATACCTCCCTTGGAAGAAAGTGCGCATGGTGACTGTTGTATTCATTCCCCATGCAATTTCTGTGTTTCAACAACACTCTGATAGCATACATATTACAGAATGCCTCCAGATGTGCATCGGAAACCACTACTGGTCTTCCAGGGATCCATCAATGCGTAGACTGTTAGAGACATTACTCCCATGGAGGAAAGTTCGCATGATGACTGTTGTATTGAATTCCGATACAATTTCTGTGTTTCATCAACACTCTGATAGTCCACAGATTACAGAATGTCTCCAGACGTGCATCGGAAACTACTACTGGTTATCCAGGCAACGATCAAAGCGTAGACTGTTTGAGACATCACTGCCATGGAGGAAAGTGCGCATGGTGACTGTTGTATTCAATCCCGATGCAATTTCTGTGTTTCATCAACAGTCTGATAGTCCACAAATTACAGAATGCCTCCAGATGTGCATCGGAAACTACTACTGGTCTTCCAGGCAACGATCAAAGCGTAGACTGTTTGAGACGTCACTCCCATGGAGGAAAGTGCGCAATGTGACTGTTGTATTCAATCCCGATGCAATTTCTGTGTTTCATCAACAGTCCGATAGTCCACAGATTACAGAATGCCTCCAGATGTGCATCGGAAACTACTACTGGTCTTCCAGGGAACGATCAAAGCGTAGACTGTTTGAGACATTACTCACATGGAGGAAAGTGCGCATGGTGACTGTTGTGTTCAATCTCGATGCAATTTCTGTGTTTTATCAACACTCTGATGGTCCACAGATTACAGATAGCCTCCAGATGTGCATCGGAAACTACTACTGGTCTTCTAGTGTGATGATCAAAGAGTAGACTGTTTGAGACATTACTCCCATGGAGAAAAGTGCGCATGGTGACTGTTGTATTCAATCCCGATGCAATTTCTGAGTTTCATCAACACTCTGATAGTTCACAGATTACAGAATGCCACCAGATGTGCATCGGAAACTACTACTGGTCCTCCAGGGAATGATCAAAGCGTAGACTGTTTCAGACATTACTCCTATGGAGGAGAGAGCGGATAGTGACTGTTGTATTCAATCCCGATGCATTTTCTGCGTGTCATCAACACTCTGATAGCCCACAGATTACAGAATGCCTCCAGATGTGCATCGGAAACTACTACTGGTCTACCAGGGAACGATCAAAGGGTAGACTGTCAGAGATATTACTCCCATGGAGGAACGTTCGCATTGTGACTGTTGTATTCAATCCCGATGCAATTTCTGTGTTTCATCAACAGGCTGATAGTCCACAGATTACATAGTGCCTCCCGATGTGCATCGGAATCTACTACTGGTCTCCCAGGAAACGATCAAAACGTGGACTGTTTGAGACATTACTCCAATGGAGGAATGTGTGCATGGTGGCTGTTGTATTCAATCCCGATGCATTTTCTGTGTTTCATCAACACTCTGATAGTCCACAGATTACAGGATGCCTCCAGATGAGCATCGGAAACTACTACTGGTCTACCAGGGTATGATCAAAGCGTAGACTGTTAGAGATACTAATCCCATGGAGGAAAATTCGCATGGTGACTCTTGTACCCTATCCCGATGCAATTTCTGTTTTTCATCAACACCCTGATAGTCCACAGATTACAGAATGCCTCCAGATGTGCATCGGAAACTACTACTGGTCTCCCAGGCAACGACCAAAACGTAGACTGTATGAGACATTACTCCCATGGAGGAAGGTAAGCATCGTGACTGTTGTATTCAATCACGATGCAATTTCTGTGTTTCATCAACAGTCTGATAGTCCACAGATTACAGAATGCCACCAGATGTGCATCGGAAACTACTACTGGTCCTCCAGGGAACGATCAAAGCGTAGACTGTTTCAGACATTACTCCTATGGAGGACAGTGCAGATAGTGACTGTTGTATTCAATCCCGATGCAATTCCTGTGTTTCATCAACACTCTGATAGTCCACAGATTACAGAATGCCACCAGATGTGCATCGGAAGCTACCACTGGTCTTCCAGGGAACGATCATAGTTTAGTCTGTTTGAGACATACCTCCCTTGGATGAAAGTGCGCATGGTGACTGTTGTATTCAATCCCGATGCAATTTCTGGGTTTCAACAACACTCTGATAGTATACAGATTACAGAATGCCTCCAGATGTGCATCGGAAACTACTACTGGTCTTCCAGGGAACGAACAAAGCGTAGACTGTTAGGGACATTACTCCCATGGAGGAAAGTGCGCATGGTGACTGTTGTATTCAATCCCGATGCATTTTCTGTGTGTCATCAACACTCTGATAGTCCACAGATTACAGAATGCCTCCAGATGTGCATCGGAAACTACTACTGGTCTACCAGGGAACGATCAAAGCGTAGACGGTTAGAGATATTACTCCCATGGTGGAAAATGCGCATGGTGACAGTTGTATTCAATCCCGATGCAATTTCTGTGTTTCGTAAACACTCTGATAGTCCACTGATTTCAGAATGCCTCCAGATGAGCATCGGAAACTACTACTGGTCTACCAGGGAATGATCAAAGCGTAAACTGTTAGAGATACTAATCCCATGGAGGAAAATTCGCATGGTGACACTTGTATCTAATCCCGATGCAATTTCTGTTTTTCATCAACACTCCGATAGTCCACAGATTACAGAATGCCTCCAGATATGCATCGGAAACTACTACTGGTCTTCCAGGCAACGACCAAAACGTAGACTGTTTGAGACATTACTCCCATGGAGGAAGGTAAGCATCGTGTCTGTTGTATTCAATCCCGATGCAACTTCTGTGTTTCATCAACACTCTGATTGTCCACAGATTACAGAATGCCACCAGATGTGCATCGGAAACTACTACTAGTCTTCCAGGGAACGATCAAAGCGTAGACTGTTTGAGAATTACTCCCATGGAGGAAAGTGCGCATGTTGACTGTTGTATTCAATATCCGATGCATTTTCTGTGTTTTATCAACACTATGATAGTAAGCAGATTACAGAATGCCTACAGATGTGCATCGGAAACTAATACTGATCATCCAGGAAACGATCAAAGCGTAGACTGTTTCAGACATTACTCCCATGGAGGAAAGTGTGGATGGTGACTGTTGTATTCAATCCCGATATAATTTCTGTGTTTCATCAACACTCTGATAGTCCACAGATTACAGAATGCCTCCAGATGTGCATCGGAAACTACTACTGGTCTTCCAGGGAATGATCAATGCGTAAACTCTTTGAGACATTACTCCCATGGAGGAAAGTGCGAAATGTGACTGTTGTATTCAATCCCGATGAATTTTCTATGTTTCTTTAACACTCTCATAGTCCACAGAATTCAGAATGCCTCCAGATGTGCATCGGAAACTACTACTGGTCTTCCAGGGAATGATCAAAGCGTAGACGGTTAGAGATATTACTCCCATGGTGGAAAATGCGCATGGTGACAGTTGTATTCAATCCCGATGCAATTTCTGTGTTTCATAAACACTCTGATAGTCCACTGATTTCACAATGCCTTCAGGTGTGCATCAGAAACTACTACTGGTCTTCCAGGGAACGATCAAAGCGTAGACTGTTTGAGACATTACTCACATGGAGGAAAGTGCGCATGGTGACTGTTGTATTCAATCCCGATGCAATTTCTGTGTTTTATCAACACTCTGATGGTCCACAGATTACAGAAAGCCTCCAGATGTGCATCGGAAACTACTACTGAACTTCTAGGGTGATGATCAAAGAGTAGACTGTTTCAGACATTACTCCTATGGAAGAGAGTGCGGATAGTGACTGTTGTATTCAATCCCGATGCATTTTCTGCGTGTCATCAACACTCTGATAGTCCACAGATTACAGAATGCCTCCAGATGTGCATCGGAAACTACTACTGGTCTACCAGGGAATGATCAAAGCGTAGACTGTTAGAGATACTAATCCCATGGAGGAAAATTCGCATGGTGACTCTTGTACCCAATCCCGATGCAATTTCTGTTTTTCATCGACACTCTGATAGTCCACAGATTACAGAATGCCTCCAGATGGGCATCGGAAACTACTACTGGTCTTCCAGGCAACGACCAAAACGTAGACTGTTTGAGACATTACTCCCATGGAGGAAGGTAAGCATCGTGACTGTTGTATTCAATCACGATGCAATTTCTGTGTTTCAACAACACTCTGATAGCATACATATTACAGAATGCCTCCAGATGTGCATCGGAAACTACTACTGGTCTTCCAGAGAACGATCAAAGCGTAGACTGTTAGGGACATTACTCCCATCGAGGAAAGTGCGCATGGTGACTGTTGTATTCAATCCCGATGCATTTTCTGTGTTTCATCAACACTCTGATAGTCCACAGATTACTGAATGCCTCCAGATTTGTATCGGAAACTACTACTAGTCTTCCAGGCAACGATGAAAGCGTAGACTGTTTGAGACATCACTCCGATGGAGGAAAGTGCGCAATGTGACTGTTGTATTTAATCCCGATGCAATTTCTGTGTTTCATCAACAGTCCGATAGTCCACAGATTACAGAATGCCTCCAGATGTGCATCGGAAACTACAACTGGTCTTCCAGGGAGCGATCAAAGCGTAGACTGTTTGAGACACTACTCACATGGAGGAAAGTGCGCATGGTGACTGTTGTATTGAATTCCGATACAATTTCTGTGTTTGATCAACACTCTGATAGTCCACAGATTACAGAATGTCTCCAGATGTGCATCGGAAACTACTACTGGTCATCCAGGCAACGATCAAAGCGTAGACTGTTTGAGACATCACTCCCATGGAGGAAAGTGCGCATGGTTACTGTTGTATTCAATCCCGATGCAATTTCTGTGTGTCATCAACACTCTGATAGTCCACAAATTACAGAATGCCTCCAGATGTGCATCGGAAACTACTACTGGTCTTCCAGGCAACGATGAAAGCGTAGACTGTTTGAGACATCACTCCCATGGAGGAAAGTCCGCAATGTGACTGTTGTATTTAATCCCGATGCAATTTCTGTGCTTCATCAACAGTCCGATAGTCCACAGATTACAGAATGCCTCCAGATGTGCAAAGGAAACTACTACTGGTCTTCCAGGGAACGATCAAAGCGTAGACTGTTTGAGACATTACTCACATGGAGGAAAGTGCGCATGGTGACTGTTGTATTCAATCCCGATGCAATTTCTATGTTTCATCAACAGGCTGATAGTCCACAGATTACAGAGAGCCTACAGATGTGCATCGGAAACTACTAATGGTCTTCTAGGGTGATGATCAAAGAGTAGACTGTTTGAGACATTACTCCCGTGGAGGAAAGTGGCCATGGTGACTGTTGTATTCAATCCCGATGCAATTTCTGAGTTTCACATACACTCTGATAGTCCACAGATTACAGAATGCCACCAGATGTGCATCGGAAACTACTACTGGCCCTCCAGGGAACGACCAAAGCGTAGACTGTTTCAGACATTACTCCTATGGAGGAGAGTTCAGATAGTGACTGTTATATTCAATCCCGATGCAATTCCTGTGTTTCATCAACACTCTGATAGTCCACAGATTACAGAATGCCACCAGATGTGCATCGGAAGCTACTACTGGTCTTCCAGGGAACGATCATAGTTTAGTCTGTTTGAGACATACCTCCCTTGGAGGAAAGTGCGCATGGTGACTGTTGTATTCAATCCCGATGCAATTTCTGTGTTTCAACAACACTCTGATAGTATACAGATTACAGAATGCCTCCAGATGTGCATCGGAAACTACTACTGGTCTTCCAGGGAACGAACAAAGCGTAGACTGTTAGGGACATTACTCCCATGGAGGAAAGTGCGCATGGTGACTGTTGTATTCAATCCCGATGCATTTTCTGTGTGTCATCAACACTCTGATAGTCCACAGATTACAGAATGCCTCCAGATGTGCATCGGAAACTACTACTGGTCTTCCAGGCAACGACCAAAACGTGGACTGTTTGAGACATTACTCCCATGGAGGATGGTAAGCATCGTGACTGTTGTATTCAATCCCGATGCAAATTCTGTGTTTCATCAACACTCTGATAGTCCACAGATTACAGAATGCCACCAGATGTGCATCGGAAACTACTACTAGTCTTCCAGGGAACGATCAAAGCGTATACTGTTTGAGAATTACTCCCATGGAGGAAAGTGCGCATGTTGACTGTTGTATTCAATATCCGATGCATTTTCTGTGTTTTATCAACACTATGATAGTAAGCAGATTACAGAATGCCTACAGATGTGCATCGGAAACTAATACTGATCATCCAGGAAACGATCAAAGCGTAGACTGTTTCAGACATTACTCCCATGGAGGAAAGTGTGGATGGTGACTGTTGTATTCAATCCCGATATAATTTCTGTGTTTCATCAACACTCTGATAGTCCACAGATTACAGAATGCCTAAAGATGTGCATCGGAAACTACTACTGGTCTTCCAGGGAATGATCAATGCGTAAACTCTTTGAGACATTACTCCCATGGAGGAAAGTGCGAAATGTGACTGTTGTATTCAAACCCGATGAATTTTCTATGTTTCTTTAACACTCTCATAGTCCACAGAATTCAGAATGCCTCCAGATGTGCATCGGAAACTACTACTGGTCTTCCAGGGAATGATCAAAGCGTAGACGGTTAGAGAAATTACTCCCATGGTGGAAAGTGCGCATGGTGACAGTTGTATTCAATACCGATGCAATTTCTGTGTTTCATAAACACTCTGATAGTCCACTGATTTCAGAATGCCTTCAGGTGTGCATCGGAAACTACTACTGGTCTTCCAGGGAACGATCAAAACGTAGACTGTTTGAGACATTACTCCCATGGAGAAAAGAGCGCCTGGTGACTGTTGTATTCAATCCCGATGCAATTTCTTTGTTTCATCAACAGTCTGATAGTCCACAGATTACAGAATGCCTCCAGACGTGCATCGGAAACTACTACTGGTATTGCAGGCGTAGACTGTTTGAGACATTACTCACATGGAGGAAAGTGCGCATGGTGACTGTTGTATTCAATCCCGATGCAATTTCTGTGTTTTATCAACACTCTGATGGTCCACAGATTACAGTAAGCCACCAGATGTGCATCGGAAACTACTACTGGTCTACCAGTAAATGATCAAAGCATAGACTGTTAGAGACATTACTCCCATGGAGGAAAGTTCGCATGGTTACTGTTGTATTCAATCCAGATGCAATTTCTGTGTTTCATCAACAGGCTGATAGTCCACAGATTACATAGTGCCTCCCGATGTGCATCGGAAACTACTACTGGTCTTGCAGGAAACGATCAAATCGTAGACTGTTTGAGACATAACTCCCATGGAGGAAAGTGCGCATGGTGACTGTAGTATTCAATCCCGATGCATATTCTGTGTTTCATCAACACTCTGATAGTCCACAGATTACAGAATGCCTCCAGATGTGCATCGGAAACTACTACTAGTCTTCCAGGGAACGATCAAAGCGTAGACTGTTTGAGAATTACTCCCATGGAGGAAAGTGCGCATGTTGACTGTTGTATGCAATATCCGATGCATTTTCTGTGTTTTATCAACACTATGATAGTAAGCAGATTACAGAATGCCTCCAGATGTGCATCGGAATCTACTACTTGTCTTCCAGGGATCGATCAATGCCAAGATTGTTTGAGACATTACTCCCATGGAGGAAAGTTCGCATGGTGTCTGTTGTATTGAATCCCGATGTAATTTCTGTGTTTCATAAACACTCTGATAGTCCACTGATGGCAGAATGCCTTCTGATGTGCATCGGAAACTACTACTGGTCTTCCAGGGAATGATCAAAGCGTAAACTCTTTGAGACATTACTCCCATGGAGTTAAGTGCGCATGGTGACTGTTGTATTAAATCCCGATGCATTTTCTGTGTTTCATCAACACTCTGATAGTATACAGAATTCAGAGTGCCTCCAGATGTGCATCGGAAATTACTACTGGTCTTCCCAGCAACGATCAAAGAGTAGACTGTTTAGGATATTACTCCCATGGAGGAAAGTGCGCATGGTGACTGTTGTATTCAATCCCGATGCTATTTCTGTGTTTAAGAACAGTCTGATAGTCCACAGATTACAGAATGCCTCCAGATGTGCATCGGAAATTACTACTGGTCTTCCCAGCAACGATCAAAGCGTAGACTGTTTTAGACATTACTCCCATGGAGGAAAGTGCGCATGGTGACTGTTGTTTTCAATCCCGATGCAATTTCTGTGTTTCATCAACAGGCTGATAGTCCACAGATTACAGAAAGCCTCCAGATGTGCATCGGAAACTACTACTGGTCTTCTAGGGTGATGATCAAAGAGTAGACTGTTTGAGACATTACTCCCGTGGAGGAAAGTGCGCATGGTGACTGTTGTATTCAATCCCGATGCAATTTCTGAGTTTCATCTACACTCTGATAGTCCACAGATTACAGAATGCCACCAGATGTGCATCGGAAACTACTACTGGTCCTCCAGGGAACGATCAAAGCGTAGACTGTTTCAGACATTGCTCCTATGGAGGAGAGTGCAGATAGTGAATGTTGTATTCAATCCCGATGCAATTTCTGTGTGTCATCAACACTCTGATAGTCCACAGATTACAGAATGCCTCCAGATGTGCATCGGAAACTACTACTGGTCTACCAGGGAACGATCAAAGCGTAGACTGTTAGAGATATTACTCCAATGGAGGAACGTTCTCATTGTGACTGTTGTATTCAATCCCGATGCATTTTCTGTGTTTCATCAACACTCTGATAGTCCACAGATTACAGAATGCCTCCAGATTTGTATCGGAAACTACTACTAGTCTTCCAGGCAACGATGAAAGCGTAGACTGTTTGAGACATCACTCCCATGGAGGAAAGTGCGCAATGTGACTGTTGTATTTAATCCCGATGCAATTTCTGTGTTTCATCAACAGTCCGATAGTCCACAGATTACAGAATGCCTCCAGATGTGCATCGGAAACTACAACTGGTCTTCCAGGGAGCGATCAAAGCGTAGACTGTTTGAGACACTACTCACATGGAGGAAAGTGCGCATGGTGACTGTTGTATTGAATTCCGATACAATTTCTGTGTTTGATCAACACTCTGATAGTCCACAGATTACAGAATGTCTCCAAATGTGCATCGGAAACTACTACTGGTCATCCAGGCAACGATCAAAGCGTAGACTGTTTGAGACATCACTCCCATGGAGGAAAGTGCGCATGGTGACTGTTGTATTCAATCCCGATGCAATTTCTGTGTGTCATCAACACTCAGATAGTCCACAAATTACAGAATGCCTCCAGATGTGCATCGGAAACTACTACTGGTCTTCCAGGCAACGATGAAAGCGTAGACTGTTTGAGACATCACTCCCATGGAGGAAAGTCCGCAATGTGACTGTTGTATTTAATCCCGATGCAATTTCTGTGCTTCATCAACAGTCCGATAGTCCACAGATTACAGAATGCCTCCAGATGTGCAAAGGAAACTACTACTGGTCTTCCAGGGAACGATCAAAGCGTAGACTGTTTGAGACATTACTCACATGGAGGAAAGTGCGCATGGTGACTGTTGTATTCAATCCCGATGCAATTTCTATGTTTCATCAACAGGCTGATAGTCCACAGATTACAGAGAGCCTACAGATGTGCATCGGAAACTACTACTGGTCTTCTAGGGTGATGATCAAAGAGTAGACTGTTTGAGACATTACTCCAATGGAGGAATGTGTGCATGGTGACTGTTGTATTCAATCCCGATGCATTTTCTGTGTTTCATCAACACTCTGGTAGTCCACTGATTACAGAATGCCTCCAGATGAGCATCGGAAACTACTACTGCTCTACCAGGGAATGATCAAAGCGTAGACTGTTAGAGATACTAATCCCATGGAGGAAAATTCGCATGGTGACTCTTGTACCCAATCCCGATGCAATTTCTGTTTTTCATCAACACTCTGATAGTCCACAGATTACAGAATGCCTCCAGATGTGCTTCGGAAACTACTACTGGTCTTTCAGGCAACGACCAAAACGTAGACTGTTTGAGACATTACTCCCATGGAGGAAGGTAAGCATCGTGACTGTTGTATTCAATCACGATGCAATTTCTGTGTTTCATCAACAGTCTGATAGTCCACAGTTTACAGAATGCCACCAGATGTGCATCGGAAGCTACTACTGGTCTTCCAGGGAACGATCAAAGCGTAGACTGTTTGAGACATACCTCCCTTGGAAGAAAGTGCGCATGGTGACTGTTGTATTCATTCCCCATGCAATTTCTGTGTTTCAACAACACTCTGATAGCATACATATTACAGAATGCCTCCAGATGTGCATCGGAAACCACTAATGGTCTTCCAAGGATCAATCAATGCGTAGACTGTTAGAGACATTACTCCCATGGAGGAAAGTTCGCATGATGACTGTTGTATTGAATTCCGATACAATTTCTGTGTTTCATCAACACTCTGATAGTCCACAGATTACAGAATGTCTCCAGACGTGCATCGGAAACTACTACTGGTTATCCAGGCAACGATCAAAGCGTAGACTGTTTGAGACATCACTGCCATGGAGGAAAGTGCGCATGGTGACTGTTGTATTCAATCCCGATGCAATTTCTGTGTTTCATCAACAGTCTGATAGTCCACAAATTACAGAATGCCTCCAGATGTGCATCGGAAACTACTACTGGTCTTCCAGGCAACGATCAAAGCGTAGACTGTTTGAGACGTCACTCCCATGGAGGAAAGTGCGCAATGTGACTGTTGTATTCAATCCCGATGCAATTTCTGTGTTTCATCAACAGTCCGATAGTCCACAGATTACAGAATGCCTCCAGATGTGCATCGGAAACTACTACTGGTCTTCCAGGGAACGATCAAAGCGTAGACTGTTTGAGACATTACTCACATGGAGGAAAGTGGGCATGGTGACTGTTGTGTTCAATCCCGATGCAATATCTGTGTTTTATCAACACTCTGATGGTCCACAGATTACAAATAGCCTCCAGATGTGCATCGGAAACTACTACTGGTCTTCTAGGGTGATGATCAAAGAGTAGACTGTTTGAGACATTACTCCCATGGAGAAAAGTGCGCATGGTGACTGTTGTATTCAATCCCGATGCAATTTCTGAGTTTCATCAACACTCTGATAGTCCACAGATTACAGAATGCCACCAGATGTGCATCGGAAACTTCTACTGGTCCTCCAGGGAATGATCAAAGCGTAGACTGTTTCAGACATTACTCCTATGGAGGAGAGTGCGGATAGTGACTGTTGTATTCAATCCCGATGCATTTTCTGCGTGTCATCAACACTCTGATAGTCCACAGATTACAGAATGCCTCCAGATTTGTAAGGAAACTACTACTGGTCATCCAGGCAACGATCAAAGCGTAGACTGTTTGAGACATTACTCCCATGGAGGAAGGTAAGCATCGTGTCTGTTGTATTCAATCCCGATGCAACTTCTGTGTTTTATCAACACTCTGATGGTCCACAGATTACAGATAGCCTCCAGATGTGCATCGGAAACTACTACTGGTCTTCTAGGGTGATGATCAAAGAGTAGACTGTTTGAGACTTTACTCCCATGGAGGAAAGTGCGCATGGTGACTGTTGTATTCAATCCCGATGCAATTTCTGAGTTTCATCAACACTCTGATCGTCCACAGATTACAGAATGCCACCAGATGTGCATCGGAAACTACTACTGGTCCTCCAGGGAATGATCAAAGCGTAGACTGTTTCAGACATTACTCCTATGGAGGAAAGTGCGGATAGTGACTGTTGTATTCAATCCCGATGCATTTTCTGCGTGTCATCAACACTCTGATAGTCCACAGATTACAGAATGCCTCCAGATGTGCATCGGAAACTACTACTGGTCTACCAGGGAACGATCAAAGGGTAGACTGTCAGAGATATTACTCCCATGGAGGAACGTTCGCATTGTGACTGTTGTATTCAATCCCGATGCAATTTCTGTGTTTCATCAACAGGCTGATAGTCCACAGATTACATAGTGCCTCCCGATGTGCATCGGAAACTACTACTGGTCTCCCAGGAAACCATCAAAGCGTAGACTGTTTGAGACATTACTCCAATGGAGGAATGTGTGCATGGTGACTGTTGTATTCAATCCCGATGCATTTTCTGTGTTTCATCAACACTCTGATAGTCCACTGATTACAGAATGCCTCCAGATGAGCATCGGAAACTACTACTGCTCTACCAGGGAATGATCAAAGCGTAGACTGTTAGAGATACTAATCCCATGGAGGAAAATTCGCATGGTGACTCTTGTACCCAATCCCGATGCAATTTCTGTTTTTCATCAACACTCTGATAGTCCACAGATTACAGAATGCCTCCAGATGTGCATCGGAAACTACTACTGGTCTTTCAGGCAACGACCAAAACGTAGACTGTTTGAGACATTACTCCTATGGAGGAAGGTAAGCATCGTGACTGCTGTATTCAATCACGATGCAATTTCTGTGTTTCATCAACAGTCTGATAGTCCACAGATTACAGAATGCCACCAGATGTGCATCGGAAGCTACTACTGGTCTTCCAGGGAACGATCAAAGCGTAGACTGTTTGAGACATACCTCCCTTGGAAGAAAGTGCGCATGGTGACTGTTGTATTCATTCCCCATGCAATTTCTGTGTTTCAACAACACTCTGATAGCATACATATTACAGAATGCCTCCAGATGTGCATCGGAAACCACTACTGGTCTTCCAGGGATCCATCAATGCGTAGACTGTTAGAGACATTACTCCCATGGAGGAAAGTTCGCATGATGACTGTTGTATTGAATTCCGATACAATTTCTGTGTTTCATCAACACTCTGATAGTCCACAGATTACAGAATGTCTCCAGACGTGCATCGGAAACTACTACTGGTTATCCAGGCAACGATCAAAGCGTAGACTGTTTGAGACATCACTGCCATGGAGGAAAGTGCGCATGGTGACTGTTGTATTCAATCCCGATGCAATTTCTGTGTTTCATCAACAGTCTGATAGTCCACAAATTACAGAATGCCTCCAGATGTGCATCGGAAACTACTACTGGTCTTCCAGGCAACGATCAAAGCGTAGACTGTTTGAGACGTCACTCCCATGGAGGAAAGTGCGCAATGTGACTGTTGTATTCAATCCCGATGCAATTTCTGTGTTTCATCAACAGTCCGATAGTCCACAGATTACAGAATGCCTCCAGATGTGCATCGGAAACTACTACTGGTCTTCCAGGGAACGATCAAAGCGTAGACTGTTTGAGACATTACTCACATGGAGGAAAGTGCGCATGGTGACTGTTGTGTTCAATCTCGATGCAATTTCTGTGTTTTATCAACACTCTGATGGTCCACAGATTACAGATAGCCTCCAGATGTGCATCGGAAACTACTACTGGTCTTCTAGTGTGATGATCAAAGAGTAGACTGTTTGAGACATTACTCCCATGGAGAAAAGTGCGCATGGTGACTGTTGTATTCAATCCCGATGCTATTTCTGAGTTTCATCAACACTCTGATAGTTCACAGATTACAGAATGCCACCAGATGTGCATCGGAAACTACTACTGGTCCTCCAGGGAATGATCAAAGCGTAGACTGTTTCAGACATTACTCCTATGGAGGAGAGAGCGGATAGTGACTGTTGTATTCAATCCCGATGCATTTTCTGCGTGTCATCAACACTCTGATAGCCCACAGATTACAGAATGCCTCCAGATGTGCATCGGAAACTACTACTGGTCTACCAGGGAACGATCAAAGGGTAGACTGTCAGAGATATTACTCCCATGGAGGAACGTTCGCATTGTGACTGTTGTATTCAATCCCGATGCAATTTCTGTGTTTCATCAACGGTCCGATAGTCCACAGATTACAGAATGCCTCCAGATGTGCATCGGAAACTACTACTGGTCTTCCAGGGTGATGATCAAAGAGTAGACTGTTTGAGACATTACTCCCATGGAGGAAAGTGTGCATGGTGGCTGTTGTATTCAATCCCGATGCATTTTCTGTGTTTCATCAACACTCTGATAGTCCACAGATTACAGGATGCCTCCAGATGAGCATCGGAAACTACTACTGGTCTACCAGGGTATGATCAAAGCGTAGACTGTTAGAGATACTAATCCCATGGAGGAAAATTCGCATGGTGACTCTTGTACCCTATCCCGATGCAATTTCTGTTTTTCATCAACACCCTGATAGTCCACAGATTACAGAATGCCTCCAGATGTGCATCGGAAACTACTACTGGTCTTCCAGGCAACGACCAAAACGTAGACTGTATGAGACATTACTCCCATGGAGGAAGGTAAGCATCGTGACTGTTGTATTCAATCACGATGCAATTTCTGTGTTTCATCAACAGTCTGATAGTCCACAGATTACAGAATGCCACCAGATGTGCATCGGAAACTACTACTGGTCCTCCAGGGAACGATCAAAGCGTAGACTGTTTCAGACATTACTCCTATGGAGGACAGTGCAGATAGTGACTGTTGTATTCAATCCCGATGCAATTCCTGTGTTTCATCAACACTCTGATAGTCCACAGATTACAGAATGCCACCAGATGTGCATCGGAAGCTACCACTGGTCTTCCAGGGAACGATCATAGTTTAGTCTGTTTGAGACATACCTCCCTTGGATGAAAGTGCGCATGGTGACTGTTGTATTCAATCCCGATGCAATTTCTGGGTTTCAACAACACTCTGATAGTATACAGATTACAGAATGCCTCCAGATGTGCATCGGAAACTACTACTGGTCTTCCAGGGAACGAACAAAGCGTAGACTGTTAGGGACATTACTCCCATGGAGGAAAGTGCGCATGGTGACTGTTGTATTCAATCCCGATGCATTTTCTGTGTGTCATCAACACTCTGATAGTCCACAGATTACAGAATGCCTCCAGATGTGCATCGGAAACTACTACTGGTCTACCAGGGAACGATCAAAGCGTAGACGGTTAGAGATATTACTCCCATGGTGGAAAATGCGCATGGTGACAGTTGTATTCAATCCCGATGCAATTTCTGTGTTTCATAAACACTCTGATAGTCCACTGATTTCAGAATGCCTCCAGATGAGCATCGGAAACTACTACTGGTCTACCAGGGAATGATCAAAGCGTAAACTGTTAGAGATACTAATCCCATGGAGGAAAATTCGCATGGTGACACTTGTATCTAATCCCGATGCAATTTCTGTTTTTCATCAACACTCCGATAGTCCACAGATTACAGAATGCCTCCAGATATGCATCGGAAACTACTACTGGTCTTCCAGGCAACGACCAAAACGTAGACTGTTTGAGACATTACTCCCATGGAGGAAGGTAAGCATCGTGTCTGTTGTATTCAATCCCGATGCAACTTCTGTGTTTCATCAACACTCTGATTGTCCACAGATTACAGAATGCCACCAGATGTGCATCGGAAACTACTACTAGTCTTCCAGGGAACGATCAAAGCGTAGACTGTTTGAGAATTACTCCCATGGAGGAAAGTGCGCATGTTGACTGTTGTATTCAATATCCGATGCATTTTCTGTGTTTTATCAACACTATGATAGTAAGCAGATTACAGAATGCCTACAGATGTGCATCGGAAACTAATACTGATCATCCAGGAAACGATCAAAGCGTAGACTGTTTCAGACATTACTCCCATGGAGGAAAGTGTGGATGGTGACTGTTGTATTCAATCCCGATATAATTTCTGTGTTTCATCAACACTCTGATAGTCCACAGATTACAGAATGCCTCCAGATGTGCATCGGAAACTACTACTAGTCTTCCAGGCAACGATGAAAGCGTAGACTGTTTGAGACATCACTCCGATGGAGGAAAGTGCGCAATGTGACTGTTGTATTTAATCCCGATGCAATTTCTGTGTTTCATCAACAGTCCGATAGTCCACAGATTACAGAATGCCTCCAGATGTGCATCGGAAACTACAACTGGTCTTCCAGGGAGCGATCAAAGCGTAGACTGTTTGAGACACTACTCACATGGAGGAAAGTGCGCATGGTGACTGTTGTATTGAATTCCGATACAATTTCTGTGTTTGATCAACACTCTGATAGTCCACAGATTACAGAATGTCTCCAGATGTGCATCGGAAACTACTACTGGTCATCCAGGCAACGATCAAAGCGTAGACTGTTTGAGACATCACTCCCATGGAGGAAAGTGCGCATGGTTACTGTTGTATTCAATCCCGATGCAATTTCTGTGTGTCATCAACACTCTGATAGTCCACAAATTACAGAATGCCTCCAGATGTGCATCGGAAACTACTACTGGTCTTCCAGGCAACGATGAAAGCGTAGACTGTTTGAGACATCACTCCCATGGAGGAAAGTCCGCAATGTGACTGTTGTATTTAATCCCGATGCAATTTCTGTGCTTCATCAACAGTCCGATAGTCCACAGATTACAGAATGCCTCCAGATGTGCAAAGGAAACTACTACTGGTCTTCCAGGGAACGATCAAAGCGTAGACTGTTTGAGACATTACTCACATGGAGGAAAGTGCGCATGGTGACTGTTGTATTCAATCCCGATGCAATTTCTATGTTTCATCAACAGGCTGATAGTCCACAGATTACAGAGAGCCTACAGATGTGCATCGGAAACTACTAATGGTCTTCTAGGGTGATGATCAAAGAGTAGACTGTTTCAGACATTACTCCCGTGGAGGAAAGTGGCCATGGTGACAGTTGTATTCAATCCCGATGCAATTTCTGGGTTTCACATACACTCTGATAGTCCACAGATTACAGAATGCCACCAGATGTGCATCGGAAACTACTACTGGCCCTCCAGGGAACGACCAAAGCGTATACTGTTTCAGACATTACTCCTATGGAGGAGAGTTCAGATAGTGACTGTTATATTCAATCCCGATGCAATTCCTGTGTTTCATCAACACTCTGATAGTCCACAGATTACAGAATGCCACCAGATGTGCATCGGAAGCTACTACTGGTCTTCCAGGGAACGATCATAGTTTAGTCTGTTTGAGACAAACCTCCCTTGGAGGAAAGTGCGCATGGTGACTGTTGTATTCAATCCCGATGCAATTTCTGTGTTTCAACAACACTCTGATAGTATACAGATTACAGAATGCCTCCAGATGTGCATCGGAAACTACTACTGGTCTTCCAGGGAACGAACAAAGCGTAGACTGTTAGGGACATTACTCCCATGGAGGAAAGTGCGCATGGTGACTGTTGTATTCAATCCCGATGCATTTTCTGTGTGTCATCAACACTCTGATAGTCCACAGATTACAGAATGCCTCCAGATGTGCATCGGAAACTACTACTGGTCTTCCAGGCAACGACCAAAACGTGGACTGTTTGAGACATTACTCCCATGGAGGATGGTAAGCATCGTGACTGTTGTATTCAATCCCGATGCAAATTCTGTGTTTCATCAACACTCTGATAGTCCACAGATTACAGAATGCCACCAGATGTGCATCGGAAACTACTACTAGTCTTCCAGGGAACGATCAAAGCGTATACTGTTTGAGAATTACTCCCATGGAGGAAAGTGCGCATGTTGACTGTTGTATTCAATATCCGATGCATTTTCTGTGTTTTATCAACACTATGATAGTAAGCAGATTACAGAATGCCTACAGATGTGCATCGGAAACTAATACTGATCATCCAGGAAACGATCAAAGCGTAGACTGTTTCAGACATTACTCCCATGGAGGAAAGTGTGGATGGTGACTGTTGTATTCAATCCCGATATAATTTCTGTGTTTCATCAACACTCTGATAGTCCACAGATTACAGAATGCCTAAAGATGTGCATCGGAAACTACTACTGGTCTTCCAGGGAATGATCAATGCGTAAACTCTTTGAGACATTACTCCCATGGAGGAAAGTGCGAAATGTGACTGTTGTATTCAAACCCGATGAATTTTCTATGTTTCTTTAACACTCTCATAGTCCACAGAATTCAGAATGCCTCCAGATGTGCATCGGAAACTACTACTGGTCTTCCAGGGAATGATCAAAGCGTAGACGGTTAGAGAAATTACTCCCATGGTGGAAAGTGCGCATGGTGACAGTTGTATTCAATACCGATGCAATTTCTGTGTTTCATAAACACTCTGATAGTCCACTGATTTCAGAATGCCTTCAGGTGTGCATCGGAAACTACTACTGGTCTTCCAGGGAACGATCAAAACGTAGACTGTTTGAGACATTACTCCCATGGAGAAAAGAGCGCCTGGTGACTGTTGTATTCAATCCCGATGCAATTTCTTTGTTTCATCAACAGTCTGATAGTCCACAGATTACAGAATGCCTCCAGACGTGCATCGGAAACTACTACTGGTATTGCAGGCGTAGACTGTTTGAGACATTACTCACATGGAGGAAAGTGCGCATGGTGACTGTTGTATTCAATCCCGATGCAATTTCTGTGTTTTATCAACACTCTGATGGTCCACAGATTACAGTAAGCCACCAGATGTGCATCGGAAACTACTACTGGTCTACCAGTAAATGATCAAAGCATAGACTGTTAGAGACATTACTCCCATGGAGGAAAGTTCGCATGGTTACTGTTGTATTCAATCCAGATGCAATTTCTGTGTTTCATCAACAGGCTGATAGTCCACAGATTACATAGTGCCTCCCGATGTGCATCGGAAACTACTACTGGTCTTGCAGGAAACGATCAAATCGTAGACTGTTTGAGACATAACTCCCATGGAGGAAAGTGCGCATGGTGACTGTAGTATTCAATCCCGATGCATATTCTGTGTTTCATCAACACTCTGATAGTCCACAGATTACAGAATGCCTCCAGATGTGCATCGGAAACTACTACTAGTCTTCCAGGGAACGATCAAAGCGTAGACTGTTTGAGAATTACTCCCATGGAGGAAAGTGCGCATGTTGACTGTTGTATGCAATATCCGATGCATTTTCTGTGTTTTATCAACACTATGATAGTAAGCAGATTACAGAATGCCTCCAGATGTGCATCGGAATCTACTACTTGTCTTCCAGGGATCGATCAATGCCAAGATTGTTTGAGACATTACTCCCATGGAGGAAAGTTCGCATGGTGTCTGTTGTATTGAATCCCGATGTAATTTCTGTGTTTCATAAACACTCTGATAGTCCACTGATGGCAGAATGCCTTCTGATGTGCATCGGAAACTACTACTGGTCTTCCAGGGAATGATCAAAGCGTAAACTCTTTGAGACATTACTCCCATGGAGTTAAGTGCGCATGGTGACTGTTGTATTAAATCCCGATGCATTTTCTGTGTTTCATCAACACTCTGATAGTATACAGAATTCAGAGTGCCTCCAGATGTGCATCGGAAATTACTACTGGTCTTCCCAGCAACGATCAAAGAGTAGACTGTTTAGGATATTACTCCCATGGAGGAAAGTGCGCATGGTGACTGTTGTATTCAATCCCGATGCTATTTCTGTGTTTAAGAACAGTCTGATAGTCCACAGATTACAGAATGCCTCCAGATGTGCATCGGAAATTACTACTGGTCTTCCCAGCAACGATCAAAGCGTAGACTGTTTTAGACATTACTCCCATGGAGGAAAGTGCGCATGGTGACTGTTGTTTTCAATCCCGATGCAATTTCTGTGTTTCATCAACAGGCTGATAGTCCACAGATTACAGAAAGCCTCCAGATGTGCATCGGAAACTACTACTGGTCTTCTAGGGTGATGATCAAAGAGTAGACTGTTTGAGACATTACTCCCGTGGAGGAAAGTGCGCATGGTGACTGTTGTATTCAATCCCGATGCAATTTCTGAGTTTCATCTACACTCTGATAGTCCACAGATTACAGAATGCCACCAGATGTGCATCGGAAACTACTACTGGTCCTCCAGGGAACGATCAAAGCGTAGACTGTTTCAGACATTGCTCCTATGGAGGAGAGTGCAGATAGTGAATGTTGTATTCAATCCCGATGCAATTTCTGTGTGTCATCAACACTCTGATAGTCCACAGATTACAGAATGCCTCCAGATGTGCATCGGAAACTACTACTGGTCTACCAGGGAACGATCAAAGCGTAGACTGTTAGAGATATTACTCCAATGGAGGAACGTTCTCATTGTGACTGTTGTATTCAATCCCGATGCATTTTCTGTGTTTCATCAACACTCTGATAGTCCACAGATTACAGAATGCCTCCAGATTTGTATCGGAAACTACTACTAGTCTTCCAGGCAACGATGAAAGCGTAGACTGTTTGAGACATCACTCCCATGGAGGAAAGTGCGCAATGTGACTGTTGTATTTAATCCCGATGCAATTTCTGTGTTTCATCAACAGTCCGATAGTCCACAGATTACAGAATGCCTCCAGATGTGCATCGGAAACTACAACTGGTCTTCCAGGGAGCGATCAAAGCGTAGACTGTTTGAGACACTACTCACATGGAGGAAAGTGCGCATGGTGACTGTTGTATTGAATTCCGATACAATTTCTGTGTTTGATCAACACTCTGATAGTCCACAGATTACAGAATGTCTCCAAATGTGCATCGGAAACTACTACTGGTCATCCAGGCAACGATCAAAGCGTAGACTGTTTGAGACATCACTCCCATGGAGGAAAGTGCGCATGGTGACTGTTGTATTCAATCCCGATGCAATTTCTGTGTGTCATCAACACTCAGATAGTCCACAAATTACAGAATGCCTCCAGATGTGCATCGGAAACTACTACTGGTCTTCCAGGCAACGATGAAAGCGTAGACTGTTTGAGACATCACTCCCATGGAGGAAAGTCCGCAATGTGACTGTTGTATTTAATCCCGATGCAATTTCTGTGCTTCATCAACAGTCCGATAGTCCACAGATTACAGAATGCCTCCAGATGTGCAAAGGAAACTACTACTGGTCTTCCAGGGAACGATCAAAGCGTAGACTGTTTGAGACATTACTCACATGGAGGAAAGTGCGCATGGTGACTGTTGTATTCAATCCCGATGCAATTTCTATGTTTCATCAACAGGCTGATAGTCCACAGATTACAGAGAGCCTACAGATGTGCATCGGAAACTACTACTGGTCTTCTAGGGTGATGATCAAAGAGTAGACTGTTTGAGACATTACTCCCGTGGAGGAAAGTGGCCATGGTGACTGTTGTATTCAATCCCGATGCAATTTCTGAGTTTCATCTACACTCTGATAGTCCACAGATTACAGAATGCCACCAGATGTGCATCGGAAACTACTACTGGCCCTCCAGGGAACGATCAAAGCGTAGACTGTTTCAGACATTACTCCTATGGAGGAGAGTTCAGATAGTGACTGTTGTATTCAATCCCGATGCAATTCCTGTGTTTCTTCAACACTCTGATAGTCCACAGATTACAGAATGCCACCAGATGTGCATCGGAAGCTACTACTGGTCTTCCAGGGAACGAACAAAGCGTAGACTGTTAGGGACATTACTCCCATGGAGGAAAGTGCGCATGGTGACTGGTGTATTCAATCCCGATGCATTTTCTGTGTGTCATCAACACTCTGATAGTCCACAGATTACAGAATGCCTCCAGATGTGCATCGGAAACTACTACTGGTCTTCCAGGCAACGACCAAAACGTGGACTGTTTGAGACATTACTCCCATGGAGGAAGGTAAGCATCGTGACTGTTGTATTCAATCCCGATGCAAATTCTGTGTTTCATCAACACTCTGATAGTCCACAGATTACAGAATGCCACCAGATGTGCATCGGAAACTACTACTAGTCTTCCAGGGAACGATCAAAGCGTAGACTGTTTGAGAATTACTCCCATGGAGGAAAGTGCGCATGTTGACTGTTGTATTCAATATCCGATCCATTTTCTGTGTTTTATCAACACTATGATAGTAAGCAGATTACAGAATGCCTACAGATGTGCATCGGAAACTAATACTGATCATCCAGGAAACGATCAAAGCGTAGACTGTTTCAGACATTACTCCCATGGAGGAAAGTGTGGATGGTGACTGTTGTATTCAATCCCGATATAATTTCTGTGTTTCATCAACACTCTGATAGTCCACAGATTACAGAATGCCTAAAGATGTGCATCGGAAACTACTACTGGTCTTCCAGGGAATGATCAATGCGTAAACTCTTTGTGACATTACTCCCATGGAGGAAAGTGCGAAATGTGACTGTTGTATTCAATCCCGATGAATTTTCTATGTTTCTTTAGCACTCTCATAGTCCACAGAATTCAGAATGCCTCCAGATGTGCATCGGAAACTACTACTGGTCTTCCAGGGAATGATCAAAGCGTAGACGGTTAGAGAAATTACTCCCATGGTGGAAAGTGCGCATGGTGACAGTTGTATTCAATACCGATGCAATTTCTGTGTTTCATAAACACTCTGATAGTCCACTGATTTCAGAATGCCTTCAGGTGTGCATCGGAAACTACTACTGGTCTTCCAGGGAACGATCAAAACGTAGACTGTTTGAGACATTACTCCCCTGGAGAAAAGAGCGCCTGGTGACTGTTGTATTCAATCCCGATGCAATTTCTTTGTTTCATCAACAGTCTGATAGTCCACAGATTGCAGAATGCCTCCAGACGTGCATCGGAAACTACTACTGGAATTGCAGGCGTAGACTGTTTGAGACATTACTCACATGGAGGAAAGTGCGCATGGTGACTGTTGTATTCAATCCCGATACAATTTCTGTGTTTTATCAACACTCTGATGGTCCACAGATTACAGTAAGCCACCAGATGTGCATCGGAAACCACTACTGGTCTACCAGTAAATGATCAAAACATAGACTGTTAGAGACATTACTCCCATGGAGGAAAGTTCGCATGGTTACTGTTGTATTCAATCCAGATGCAATTTCTGTGTTTCATCAACAGGCTGATAGTCCACAGATTACATAGTGCCTCCCGATGTGCATCGGAAACTACTACTGGTCTTGCAGGAAACGATCAAATCGTAGACTGTTTGAGACATAACTCCCATGGAGGAAAGTGCGCATGGTGACTGTAGTATTCAATCCCGATGCATATTCTGTGATTCATCAACACTCTGATAGTCCACAGATTACAGAATGCCTCCAGATGTGCATCGGAAACTACTACTAGTCTTCCAGGGAACGATCAAAGCGTAGACTGTTTGAGAATTACTCCCATGGAGGAAAGTGCGCATGTTGACTGTTGTATGCAACATCCGATGCATTTTCTGTGTTTTATCAACACTATGATAGTAAGCAGATTACAGAATGCCTCCAGATGTGCATCGGAATCTACTACTTGTCTTCCAGGGATCGATCAATGCCAAGATTGTTTGAGACATTACTCCCATGGAGGAAAGTTCGCATGGTGTCTGTTGTATTGAATCCCGATGTAATTTCTGTGTTTCATAAACACTCTGATAGTCCACTGATGGCAGAATGCCTTCTGATGTGCATCGGAAACTACTACTGGTCTTCCAGGGAATGACCAAAGCGTAAACTCTTTGAGACATTACTCCCATGGAGGAAAGTGCGCATGGTGACTGTTGTATTAAATCCCGATGCATTTTCTGTGTTTCATCAACACTCTGATAGTATACAGAATTCAGAGTGCCTCCAGATGTGCATCGGAAATTACTACTGGTCTTCCCAGCAACGATCAAAGAGTAGACTCTTTAGGATATTACTCCCATGGAGGAAAGTGCGCATGGTAACTGTTGTATTCAATCCCGATGCTATTTCTGTGTTTAAGAACAGTCTGATAGTCCACAGATTACAGAATGCCTCCAGATGTGCATCGGAAATTACTACTGGTCTTCCCAGCAACGATCAAAGCATAGACTGTTTTAGACATTACTCCCATGGAGGAAAGTGCGCATGGTGACTGTTGTTTTCAATCCCGATGCAATTTCTGTGTTTCATCAACAGGCTGATAGTCCACAGATTACAGAAAGCCTCCAGATGTGCATCGGAAACTACTACTGGTCTTCTAGGGTGATGATCAAAGAGTAGACTGTTTGAGACATTACTCCCGTGGAGGAAAGTGCGCATGGTGACTGTTGTATTCAATCCCGATGCAATTTCTGAGTTTCATCTACACTCTGATAGTCCACAGATTACAGAATGCCACCAGATGTGCATCGGAAACTACTACTGGTCCTCCAGGGAACGATCAAAGCCTAGACTGTTTCAGACATTGCTCCAATGGAGGAGAGTGCAGATAGTGAATGTTGTATTCAATCCCGATGTAATTTCTGTGTGTCATCAACACTCTGATAGTCCACAGATTACAGAATGCCTCCAGATGTGCATCGGAAACTACTACTGGTCTACCAGGGAACGATCAAAGCGTAGACTGTTAGAGATATTACTCCCATGGAGGAACGTTCTCATTGTGACTGTTGTATTCAATCCCGATGCATTTTCTGTGTTTCATCAACACTCTGATAGTCCACAGATTACAGAATGCCTCCAGATGAGCATCGGAAACTACTACTGGTCTACCAGGGAAAGATCAAAGCGTAGACTGTTAGAGATACTAATCCCATGGAGGAAAATTCGCATGGTGACTCTTGTGTCCAATCCCGATGCAATTTCTGTTTTTCATCAACACTCCGATAGTCCACAGATTACAGAATGCCTCCAGATATGCATCGGAAACTACTACTGGTCTTCCAGGCAACGACCAAAACATAGACTGTTTGAGACATTACTCCCATGGAGGAAGGTAAGCATCGTGACTGTTGTATTCAATCCCGATGCAATTTCTGTGTTTCATCAACACTCTGATAGTCCAGAGATTACAGAATGCCACCAGATGTGCATCGGAAACTACTACTAGTCTTCCAGGGAACGATCAAAGCGTAGACTGTTTGAGAATTACTCCCATGGAGGAAAGTGCGCATGTTGACTGTTGTATTCAATATCCGATGCATTTTCTGTGTTTTATCAACACTATGATAGTAAGCAGATTACAGAATGCCTACAGATGTGCATCGGAAACTAATACTGATCATCCAGGAAACGTCAAAGCGTGGACTGTTTCAGACATTACTCCCATGGAGAAAAGTGTGGATGGTGACTGTTGTATTCAATCCCGATATAATATCTGTGTTTCATCAACACTCTGATATTCCACAGATTACAGAATGCCTCCAGATGTGCATCGGAAACTACTACTGGTCTTCCAGGGAATGATCAATGCGTAAACTCTTTGAGACATTACTCCCATGGAGGAAAGTGCGAAATGTGACTGTCGTATTCAATCCCGATGAATTTTCTTTGTTTCGTTAACACTCTCATAGTCCACAGAATTCAGAATGCCTCCAGATGTGCATCGGAAACTACTACTGGTCTTCCAGGGAATGATCAAAGCGTAGACGGTTAGAGAAATTACTCCCATGGTGGAAAGTGCGCATGGTGACAGTTGTATTCAATCCCGATGCAATTTCTGTGTTTCATAAACACTCTGATAGTCCACTGATTTCAGAATGCCTTCAGGTGTGAATCGTAAACTACTACTGGTCTTCCACGGAACGATCAAAACGTAGACTGTTTGAGACATTACTCCCATGGAGAAAAGAGCGCCTGGTGACTGTTGTATTGAATCCCGATGCAATTTCTTTGTTTCATCAACAGTCTGATAGTCCACAGATTACAGAATGCCTCCAGATGTGCATCGTAAACTACTACTGGTATTGCAGGCGTAGACTGTTTGAGACATTACTCACATGGAGGAAAGTGCGCATGGTGACTGTTGTATTCAATCCCGATGCAATTTCTGTGTTTTATCAACACTCTGATGGTCCACAGATTACAGTAAGCCACCAGATGTGCATCGGAAACTACTACTGGTCTACCAGTAAATGATCAAAGCGTAAACTGTTAGAGACATTACTCCCATGGAGGAAAGTTCGCATGGTGACTGTTGTATTCAATCCAGATGCAATTTCTGTGTTTCATCAACAGGCTGATAGTCCACAGATTACATAGTGCCTCCCGATGTGCATCGGAAACTACTACTGGTCTGGCAGGAAACGATCAAATCGTAGACTGTTTGAGACATTACTCCCATGGAGGAAAGTGCGCATGGTGACTGTAGTTTTCAATCCCGATGCATATTCTGTGTTTCATCAACACTCTGATAGTCCACAGATTACAGAATGCCTCCAGATGTGCATCGGAAACTACTACTAGTCTTCCAGGGAACGATCAAAGCGTAGACTGTTTGAGAATTACTCCCATGGAGGAAAGTGCGCATGTTGACTGTTGTATGCAATATCCGATGCATTTTCTGTGTTTTGTCAACACTATGATAGTAAGCAGATTACAGAATGCCTCCAGATGTGCATCGGAATCTACTACTTGTCTTCCAGGGATCGATCAATGCCAAGATTGTTTGAGACATTACTCCCATGGAGGAAAGTTCGCATGGTGTCTGTTGTATTGAATCCCGATGTAATTTCTGTGTTTCATAAACACTCTGATAGTCCACTGATGGCAGAATGCCTTCTGATGTGCATCGGAAACTACTACTGGTCTTCCAGGGAATGACCAAAGCGTAAACTCTTTGAGACATTACTCCCGTGGAGGAAAGTGCGCATGGTGACTGTTGTATTCAATCCCGATGCAATTTCTGAGTTTCATCTACACTCTGATAGTCCACAGATTACAGAATGCCACCAGATGTGCATCGGAAACTACTACTGGTCCTCCAGGGAACGATCAAAGCGTAGACTGTTTCAGACATTGCTCCTATGGAGGAGAGTGCAGATAGTGAATGTTGTATTCAATCCCGATGCAATTTCTGTGTGTCATCAACACTCTGATAGTCCACAGATTACAGAATGCCTCCAGATGTGCATCGGAAACTACTACTGGTCTACCAGGGAACGATCAAAGCGTAGGCTGTTAGAGATATTACTCCCATGGAGGAACGTTCTCATTGTGACTGTTGTATTCAATCCCGATGCATTTTCTGTGTTTCATCAACACTCTGATAGTCCACAGATTACAGAATGCCTCCAGATGAGCATCGGAAACTACTACTGGTCTACCAGGGAATGATCAAAGCGTAGACTGTTAGAGATACTAATCCCATGGAGGAAAATTCGCATGGTGACTCTTGTGTCCAATCCCGATGCAATTTCTGTTTTTCATCAACACTCCGATAGTCCACAGATTACAGAATGCCTCCAGATATGCATCGGAAACTACTACTGGTCTTCCAGGCAACGACCAAAACATAGACTGTTTGAGACATTACTCCCATGGAGGAAGGTAAGCATCGTGACTGTTGTATTCAATCCCGATGCAATTTCTGTGTTTCATCAACACTCTGATAGTCCAGAGATTACAGAATGCCACCAGATGTGCATCGGAAACTACTACTAGTCTTCCAGGGAACGATCAAAGCGTAGACTGTTTGAGAATTACTCCCATGGAGGAAAGTGCGCATGTTGACTGTTGTATTCAACATCCGATGCATTTTCTGTGTTTTATCAACACTATGATAGTAAGCAGATTACAGAATGCCTACAGATGTGCATCGGAAACTAATACTGATCATCCAGGAAACGATCAAAGCGTGGACTGTTTCAGACATTACTCCCATGGAGAAAAGTGTGGATGGTGACTGTTGTATTCAATCCCGAAATAATATCTGTGTTTCATCAACACTCTGATATTCCACAGATTACAGAATGCCTCCAGATGTGCATCGGAAACTACTACTGGTCTTCCAGGGAATGATCAATGCGTAAACTTTTTGAGACATTACTCCCATGGAGGAAAGTGCGAAATGTGACTGTTGTATTCAATCCCGATGAATTTTCTATGTTTCGTTAACACTCTCATAGTCCACAGAATTCAGAATGCCTCCAGATGTGCATCGGAAACTACTACTGGTCTTCCAGGGAATGATCAAAGCGTAGACGGTTAGAGAAATTACTCCCATGGTGGAAAGTGCGCATGGTGACAGTTGTATTCAATCCCGATGCAATTTCTGTGTTTCATAAACACTCTGATAGTCCACTGATTTCAGAATGCCTTCAGGTGTGCATCGGAAACTACTACTGGTCTTCCACGGAACGATCAAAACGTAGACTGTTTGAGACATTACTCCCATGGAGAAAAGAGCGCCTGGTGACTGTTGTATTCAATCCCGATGCAATTTCTTTGTTTCATCAACAGTCTGATAGTCCACAGATTACAGAATGCCTCCAGATGTGCATCGGAAACTACTACTGGTATTGCAGGCGTAGACTGTTTGAGACATTACTCACATGGAGGAAAGTGCGCATGGTGACTGTTGTATTCAATCCCGATGCAATTTCTGTGTTTTATCAACACTCTGATGGTCCACAGATTACAGTAAGCCACCAGATGTGCATCGGAAACTACTACTGGTCTACCAGTAAATGATCAAAGCGTAAACTGTTAGAGACATTACTCCCATGGAGGAAAGTTCGCATGGTGACTGTTGTATTCAATCCAGATGCAATTTCTGTGTTTCATCAACAGGCTGATAGTCCACAGATTACATAGTGCCTCCCGATGTGCATCGGAAACTACTACTGGTCTGGCAGGAAACGATCAAATCGTAGACTGTTAAAGACATTACTCCCATGGAGGAAAGTGCGCATGGTGACTGTAGTTTTCAATCCCGATGCATATTCTGTGTTTCATCAACACTCTGATAGTCCACAGATTACAGAATGCCTCCAGATGTGCATCGGAAACTACTACTAGTCTTCCAGGGAACGATCAAAGCGTAGACTGTTTGAGAATTACTCCCATGGAGGAAAGTGCGCATGTTGACTGTTGTATGCAATATCCGATGCATTTTCTGTGTTTTATCAACACTATGATAGTAAGCAGATTACACAATGCCTCCAGATGTGCATCGGAAACTACTACTTGTCTACCAGGGATCGATCAATGCCAAGATTGTTTGAGACATTACTCCCATGGAGGAAAGTTCGCATGGTGTCTGTTGTATTGAATCCCGATGTAATTTCTGTGTTTCATAAACACTCTGATAGTCCACAGATTACAGAATGCCACCAGATGTGCATCGGAAACTACTACTGGTCTTCCAGGGAATGATCAAAGCGTAAACTCTTTAAAACATTACTCCCATGGAGGAAAGTGCGCAATGTGACTGTAGTATTCAATCCCGATGCATATTCTGTGTTTCATCAACACTCTGATAGTCCACAGATTACAGAATGCCTCCAGATGTGCATCGGAAACTACTACTAGCCTTCCAGGGAACGATCAAAGCGTAGACTGTTTGAGACATCACTCCCATGGAGGAAAGTGCGCATGGTGACTGTTGTATTCAATCCCGATGCAATTTCTGTGTGTCATCAACACTCAGATAGTCCACAAATTACAGAATGCCTCCAGATGTGCATCGGAAACTACTACTGGTCTTCCAGGCAACGATGAAAGCGTAGACTGTTTGAGACATCACTCCCATGGAGGAAAGTCCGCAATGTGACTGTTGTATTTAATCCCGATGCAATTTCTGTGCTTCATCAACAGTCCGATAGTCCACAGATTACAGAATGCCTCCAGATGTGCAAAGGAAACTACTACTGGTCTTCCCGGGAACGATCAAAGCGTAGACTGTTTGAGACATTACTCACATGGAGGAAAGTGCGCATGGTGACTGTTGTATTTAATCCCGATGCAATTTCTATGTTTCATCAACAGGCTGATAGTCCACAGATTACAGAGAGCCTACAGATGTGCATCGGAAACTACTACTGGTCTTCTAGGGTGATGATCAAAGAGTAGACTGTTTGAGACATTACTCCCGTGGAGGAAAGTGGCCATGGTGACTGTTGTATTCAATCCCGATGCAATTTCTGAGTTTCATCTACACTCTGATAGTCCACAGATTACAGAATGCCACCAGATGTGCATCGGAAACTACTACTGGCCCTCCAGGGAACGATCAAAGCGTAGTCTGTTTCAGACATTACTCCTATGGAGGAGAGTTCAGATAGTGACTGTTGTATTCAATCCCGATGCAATTCCTGTGTTTCATCAACACTCTGATAGTCCACAGATTCCAGAATGCCACCAGATGTGCATCGGAAGCTACTACTGGTCTTCCAGGGAACGATCATAGTTTAGTCTGTTTGAGACATACCTCCCTTGGAGGAAAGTGCGCATGGTGACTGTTGTATTCAATCCCGATGCAATTTCTGTGTTTCAACAACACTCTGATAGTATACAGATTACAGAATGCCTCCAGATGTGCATCGGAAACTACTACTGGTCTTCCAGGGAACGAACAAAGCGTAGACTGTTAGGGACATTACTCCCATGGAGGAAAGTGCGCATGGTGACTGTTGTATTCAATCCCGATGCATTTTCTGTGTGTCATCAACACTCTGATAGTCCACAGATTACAGAATGCCACCAGATGTGCATCGGAAACTACTACTAGTCTTCCAGGGAACGATCAAAGCGTAGACTGTTTGAGAATTACTCCCATGGAGGAAAGTGCGCATGTTGACTATTGTATTCAATATCCGATGCATTTTCTGTGTTTTATCAACACTATGATAGTAAGCAGATTTCAGAATGCCTACAGATGTGCATCGGAAACTAATACTGATCATCCAGGAAACGATCAAAGCGTAGACTGTTTCAGACATTACTCCCATGGAGGAAAGTGTGGATGGTGACTGTTGTATTCAATCCCGATATAATTTCTGTGTTTCTTCAACACTCTGATAGTCCACAGATTACAGAATGCCTAAAGATGTGCATCGGAAACTACTACTGGTCTTCCAGGGAATGATCAATGCGTAAACTCTTTGTGACATTACTCCCATGGAGGAAAGTGCGAAATGTGACTGTTGTATTCAATCCCGATGAATTTTCTATGTTTCTTTAGCACTCTCATAGTCCACAGAATTCAGAATGCCTCCAGATGTGCATCGGAAACTACTACTGGTCTTCCAGGGAATGATCAAAGCGTAGACGGTTAGAGAAATTACTCCCATGGTGGAAAGTGCGCATGGTGACTGTTGTATTCAATACCGATGCAATTTCTGTGTTTCATAAACACTCTGATAGTCCACTGATTTCAGAATGCCTTCAGGTGTGCATCGGAAACTACTACTGGTCTTCCAGGGAACGATCAAAACGTAGACTGTTTGAGACATTACTCCCCTGGAGAAAAGAGCGCCTGGTGACTGTTGTATTCAATCCCGATGCAATTTCTTTGTTTCATCAACAGTCTGATAGTCCACAGATTGCAGAATGCCTCCAGACGTGCATCGGAAACTACTACTGGTATTGCAGGCGTAGACTGTTTGAGACATTACTCACATGGAGGAAAGTGCGCATGGTGACTGTTGTATTCAATCCCGATGCAATTTCTGTGTTTTATCAACACTCTGATGGTCCGGAGATTACAGTAAGCCACCAGATGTGCATCGGAAACTACTACTGGTCTACCAGTAAATGATCAAAGCATAGACTGTTAGAGACATTACTCCCATGGAGGAAAGTTCGCATGGTTACTGTTGTATTCAATCCAGATGCAATTTCTGTGTTTCATCAACAGGCTAATAGTCCACAGATTACATAGTGCCTCCCGATGTGCATCGGAAACTACTACTGGTCTTGCAGGAAACGATCAAATCGTAGACTGTTTGAGACATAACTCCCATGGAGGAAAGTGCGCATGGTGACTGTAGTATTCAATCCCGATGCATATTCTGTGTTTCATCAACACTCTGATAGTCCACAGATTACAGAATGCCTCCAGATGTGCATCGGAAACTACTACTAGTCTTCCAGGGAACGATCAAAGCGTAGACTGTTTGAGAATAACTCCCATGGAGGAAAGTGCGCATGTTGACTGTTGTATGCAATATCCGATGCATTTTCTGTGTTTTATCAACACTATGATAGTAAGCAGATTACAGAATGCCTCCAGATGTGCATCGGAATCTACTACTTGTCTTCCAGGGATCGATCAATGCCAAGATTGTTTGAGACATTACTCCCATGGAGGAAAGTTCGCATGGTGTCTGTTGTATTGAATCCCGATGTAATTTCTGTGTTTCATAAACACTCTGATAGTCCACTGATGGCAGAATGCCTTCTGATGTGCATCGGAAACTACTACTGGTCTTCCAGGGAATGACCAAAGCGTAAACTCTTTGAGACATTACTCCCATGGAGGAAAGTGCGCATGGTGACTGTTGTATTAAATCCCGATGCATTTTCTGTGTTTCATCAACACTCTGATAGTATACAGAATTCAGAGTGCCTCCAGATGTGCATCGGAAATTACTACTGGTCTTCCCAGCAACGATCAAAGAGTAGACTCTTTAGGATATTACTCCCATGGAGGAAAGTGTGCATGGTAACTGTTGTATTCAATCCCGATGCTATTTCTGTGTTTAAGAACAGTCTGATAGTCCACAGATTACAGAATGCCTCCAGATGTGCATCGGAAATTACTACTGGTCTTCCCAGCAACGATCAAAGCGTATACTGTTTTAGACATTACTCCCATGGAGGAAAGTGCGCATGGTGACTGTTGTTTTCAATCCCGATGCAATTTCTGTGTTTCATCAACAGGCTGATAGTCCACAGATTACAGAAAGCCTCCAGATGTGCATCGGAAACTACTACTGGTCTTCTAGGGTGATGATCAAAGAGTAGACTGTTTGAGACATTACTCACGTGGAGGAAAGTGCGCATGGTGACTGTTGTATTCAATCCCGATGCAAAATCTGAGTTTCATCTACACTCTGATAGTCCACAGATTACAGAATGCCACCAGATGTGCATCGGAAACTACTACTGGTCCTCCAGGGAATGATCAAAGCGTAGACTGTTTCAGACATTGCTCCTATGGAGGAGAGTGCAGATAGTGAATGTTGTATTCAATCCCGATGCAATTTCTGTGTGTCATCAACACTCTGATAGTCCACAGATTACAGAATGCCTCCAGATGTGCATCGGAAACTACTACTGGTCTACCAGGGAACGATCAAAGCGTAGACTGTTAGAGATATTACTCCCATGGAGGAACGTTCTCATTGTGACTGTTGTATTCAATCCCGATGCATTTTCTGTGTTTCATCAACACTCTGATAGTCCACAGATTACAGAATGCCTCCAGATGAGCATCGGAAACTACTACTGGTCTACCAGGGAATGATCAAAGCGTAGACTGTTAGAGATACTAATCCCATGGAGGAAAATTCGCATGGTGACTCTTGTGTCCAATCCCGATGCAATTTCTGTTTTTCATCAACACTCCGATAGTCCACAGATTACAGAATGCCTCCAGATATGCATCGGAAACTACTACTGGTCTTCCAGGCAACGACCAAAACATAGACTGTTTGAGACATTACTCCCATGGAGGAAGGTAAGCATCGTGACTGTTGTATTCAATCCCGATGCAATTTCTGTGTTTCATCAACACTCTGATAGTCCAGAGATTACAGAATGCCACCAGATGTGCATCGGAAACTACTACTAGTCTTCCAGGGAACGATCAAAGCGTAGACTGTTTGAGAATTACTCCCATGGAGGAAAGTGCGCATGTTGACTGTTGTATCCAATATCCGATGCATTTTCTGTGTTTTATCAACACTATGATAGTAAGCAGATTACAGAATGCCTACAGATGTGCATCGGAAACTAATACTGATCATCCAGGAAACGATCAAAGCGTGGACTGTTTCAGACATTACTCCCATGGAGAAAAGTGTGGATGGTGACTGTTGTATTCAATCCCGATATAATATCTGTGTTTCATCAACACTCTGATATTCCACAGATTACAGATTGCCTCCAGATGTGCATCGGAAACTACTACTGGTCTTCCAGGGAATGATCAATGCGTAAACTCTTTGAGACATTACTCCCATGGAGGAAAGTGCGAAATGTGACTGTTGTATTCAATCCCGATGAATTTTCTATGTTTCGTTAACACTCTCATAGTCCACAGAATTCAGAATGCCTCCAGATGTGCATCGGAAACTACTACTGGTCTTCCAGGGAATGATCAAAGCGTAGACGGTTAGAGAAATTACTCCCATGGTGGAAAGTGCGCATGGTGACAGTTGTATTCAATCCCGATGCAATTTCTGTGTTTCATAAACACTCTGATAGTCCACTGATTTCAGAAAGCCTTCAGGTGTGCATCGGAAACTACTACTGGTCTTCCACGGAACGATCAAAACGTAGACTGTTTGAGACATTACTCCCATGGAGAAAAGAGCGCCTGGTGAGTGTTGTATTCAATCCCGATGCAATTTCTTTGTTTCATCAACAGTCTGATAGTCCACAGATTACAGAATGCCTCCAGATGTGCATCGGAAACTACTACTGGTATTGCAGGCGTAGACTGTTTGAGACATTACTCACATGGAGGAAAGTGCGCATGGTGACTGTTGTATTCAATCCCGATGCAATTTCTGTGTTTTATCAACACTCTGATGGTCCACAGATTACAGTAAGCCACCAGATGTGCATCGGAAACTACTACTGGTCTACCAGTAAATGATCAAAGCGTAAACTGTTAGAGACATTACTCCCATGGAGGAAAGTTCGCATGGTGACTGTTGTATTCAATCCAGATGCAATTTCTGTGTTTCATCAACAGGCTGATAGTCCACAGATTACATAGTGCCTCCCGATGTGCATCGGAAACTACTACTGGTCTTGCAGGAAACGATCAAATCGTAGACTGTTTGAGACATTACTCCCATGGAGGAAAGTGCGCATGGTGACTGTAGTTTTCAATCCCGATGCATATTCTGTGTTTCATCAACACTCTGATAGTCCACAGATTACAGAATGCCTCCAGATGTGCATCGGAAACTACTACTAGTCTTCCAGGGAACGATCAAAGCGTAGACTGTTTGAGAATTACTCCCATGGAGGAAAGTGCGCATGTTGACTGTTGTATGCAATATCCGATGCATTTTCTGTGTTTTATCAACACTATGATAGTAAGCAGATTACACAATGCCTCCAGATGTGCATCGGAAACTACTACTTGTCTTCCAGGGATCGATCAATGCCAAGATTGTTTGAGACATTACTCCCATGGAGGAAAGTTCGCATGGTGTCTGTTGTATTGAATCCCGATGTAATTTCTGTGTTTCATAAACACTCTGATAGTCCACAGATTACAGAATGCCACCAGATGTGCATCGGAAACTACTACTGGTCTTCCAGGGAATGATCAAAGCGTAAACTCTTTAAAACATTACTCCCATGGAGGAAAGTGCGCAATGTGACTGTAGTATTCAATCCCGATGCATATTCTGTGTTTCATCAACACTCTGATAGTCCACAGATTACAGAATGCCTCCAGATGTGCATCGGAAACTACTACTAGCCTTCCAGGGAACGATCAAACGTAGACTGTTTGAGAATTACTCCCATGGAGGAAAGTGCGCAAGTTGACTGTTGTATGCAATATCCGATGCATTTTCTGTGTTTTATCAACATTATGACAGTACGCAGATTACAGAATGCCTCCAGATGTGCATCGGAAACTACTACTTGTCTTCCAGGGATCGATCAATGCCAAGATTGTTTGAGACATTACTCAAATGGAGGAAAGTTCGCATGGTGTCTGTTGTATTGAATCCCGATGTAATTTCTGTGTTTGATCAACACTCTGATAGTCCACAGATTACAGAATGCCTCCAGATGTGCATCGGAAACTACTACTGGTCTTCCAGGGAATGATCAAAGCGTAAACTCTTAAAACATTACTCCCATGGAGGAAAGTGCGCAATGTGACTGTTGTATTCAATCCCGATGCATTTTCTGTGTTTCATCAACACTCTGATAGTCCACAGAATTCAGAATGCCTCCAGATGTGCATCGGAAACTGCTACTGGTCTTCCAGGGAATGATCAAAGCGTAGACTGTTAGAGATATTACTCCCATGGAGGAAAGTGCGCATGGTGACTGTTGTTTTCAATCCCGATGCAATTTCTGTGTTTTATAAACACTCTGATAGTCCACTGAAGGCAGAATGCCTTCAGATGTGCATCGGAAACTACTACTGGTCTTCCAGGGAATGATCAAAGCGTAAACTCTTTGAGACATTACTCCCATGGAGGAAAGTGCGCATGGTGACTGTTGTATTAAATCCCGATGCATTTTCTGTGTTTCATCAACACTCTGATTGTATACAGAATTCAGAATGCCTCCAGATGTGCATCGGAAATTACTACTGGTCTTCCCAGCAACGCTCAAAGCGTAGACTGTTTTAGACATTACTCCCATGGAGGAAAGTGCGCATGGTGACTGTTGTATTCAATCCCGATGCTATTTCTGTGTTTAAGAACAGTCTGATAGTCCACAGATTACAGAATGCCTCCAGATGTGCACCGGAAATTACTACTGGTCTTCCCAGCAACGATCAAAGCGTAGACTGTTTTAGACATTACTCCCATGGAGGAAAGTGCGCATGGTGACTGTTGTATTCAATCCCGATGCAATTTCTGTGTTTAAGAACAGTCTGATAGTCCACAGATTACAGAATGCCTCCAGATGTGCATCGGAAACTACTACTTGTCTTCCAGGGATCGATCAAAGCGTAGGCTGTTTCAGACATTACTCCCATGGAGGAAAGTGTGGATGGTTACTGTTGTATTCAATCTCGATATAATTTCTGTGTTTCATCAACACTCTGATAATCCACAGATTACAGAATGCCTCCAGATGTGCATCGGAATCTACTTCTGGTCTTCCAGGGAATGATCAAAGCGTAAACTCTTTGAGACATTACTCCCATGGAGGAAAGTGCTCATGGTGACTGTTGTATTAAATCCCGATGCATTTTCTATGTTTCATCAACACTCTGATAGCCCATAGAATTCAGAATGCCTCCAGATGTCCATCGGAAACTACTACTGGTCTTCCAGGGAATGATCAAAGCGTAGACTGTTGGAGATATTACTCAAATGGAGGAAAGTGCGCATGGTGACGGTTGTTTTCAATCCCGATGCAATTTCTGTGTTTCTTAAACACTCTGATAGTCCACAGATGGCAGAATGCCTCCAGATGTGCATCGGAAACTACTACTGGTCTTCCAGGGAACGATCAAAACGTAGACTGTTTGAGACATTACTCCCATGGAGAAAGTTGGGCCTGGTGACTGTTGTATTCAATCCCGATGCAATTTCTGTGTTTCATCAACACTCTGATTGTCCACAGATTACAGAATGCCACCAGATGTGCGTCGGAAACTACTACTGGTCTTCCAGGGAACGATGAAAACGTAGACTGTTTGCGACATTACTCCCGTTGAATAAAGTGCGCATGATGAGTGTTGTTTCCTTTCGCAATGCAATTTCTGTGTTTCATCAACACTCTGATAGTCCACAGATTACAGAATGCCACCAGATGTGCATCGGAAACTACTACTGGTCTTCCAGGGAACGATCAAAGCGTAGACTGTTTGAGACATTACTCCCGTGGAGGAAAGTGCGCGTGGTGACTGTTGTATTCAATCCCGATGCAAATTCTGTGTTTCATCAAAGCTCTGATTGTCAACACATTACAAAATGCCACCAGATGTGCATCGCAATCTACTACTGGTCGTCCAGGGAACGATCAAAGCGTAGACTGTTTCAGACATTACTCACATGGAGGAAAGTGTGGATGGTGACTGTTGTATTCAATCCTGAAGCAATTTCTGTGTTTCATCAACACTCTGATAGTCCGCATATTACAGAATGCCACCATATGTGCATCGGAAACTACTACTAGTCTTCCAGGGAACGATCAAAGCGTAGACTGTTTGAGAATTACTCGCAACGAAGAAAGTGCGCATGTTGACTGTTGTATTCAATATCCGATGCAATTTCTGTGTTTTATCAACACTATGATAGTAAGCAGATTACAGAATGCCTCCAGATGTGCATCGGAAACTACTACTGGGCTTCCAGGGATCGATCAATGCCAAGATTGTTTGAGACATTACTCCCATGGAGGAAAGTTCGCATGGTGTCTGTTTTATTGAATCCCGATGTAATTTCTGTGTTTGACCAACACTCTGACAGTCCACAGATTACAGAATGCCTCCAGATGTGCATCGGAAACTACTACTGGTCATCCAGGGAACGATCAAAGCGTAGACTGTTTCAGACATTACTCCCATGGAGAAAAGTGTGGATAGTGACAGTTGTATTCAATCCCGATTTAATTTCTGTGTTTCATCAACACTCTGATAGTCCACAGATTACAGAATGCCTCCAGATGTGCATCGGAAACTACTACTGGTCTCCTAGGGAATGATCAAAGCGTAAACTCTTTGAGACATTACTCCCATGTAGGAAAGTGCGTAATGTGACTGTTGTATTCAATCCCGATGCATTTTCTGTGTTTCATCAACACTCTCATAGTCCACAGAATTCAGAATGCCTCCAGATGTGCATCGGAATCTACTACTGGTCTTCCAGGGAACGATCAAAGAGTAGAATATTTGAGACATTACTCCCGTTGAGGAAAGTGCGCATGGTGGCTGTTGGATTCAATCCCGATGAAATTTCTGTGTTTCAACAACTCTCTGATAGTCCTCAGATTACAGAATGTCACCAGATGTGCATCGGAAACTACTACTGGTCTTCCACGGTACGATCAAAGCGTACACTGTATCAGACATTACTCCCATGGAGGAAAGTGTGGATGGTTACTGTTGTATTCAATCTCGATATAATTTCTGTGTTTCATCAACACTCTGATAGTCCACAGATTACAGAATGCCTCCAGATGTGCATCGGAATCTACTTCTGGTCTTCCAGGGAATGATCAAAGCGTAAACTCTTTGACACATTACTCCCATGGAGGAAAGTGCGCATGGTTACTGTTGTATTCAATCCCGATGCATTTTCTGTGTTTCATCAACACTCTGATAGTACACACATTACAGAATGCCTCTAGATGTGCATCGGAAACTACTGCTGGTCTTCCAGGCAACGATCAAAGCGTAGACTGTTTGAGACATCACTCCCATGTCGGAAAGTGTGCATGGTGACTGTTGTATTCAATCGCGATGCAATTTCTGTGTTTCAGCAATACTCTGATAGTATACAGATTACAGAATGCCACCAGATGTGCTTCGGAATCTACTACTGGTCGTCCAACGAACGATCAAAGCGTAGACTGTTACAGACATTACTCCCATGGAGGAAAGTGTGGATGGTGACTGTTGTATTCAATCCTGATTCAATTTCTGTTTTTCAACAACACTCTGATAGTCCACAGATTACAGAATGCCACCAGATGTGCATCGGAAACTACAACTGGTCTTTCAGGGAACGATCAAAGCGTAGAATGTTTGAGACATACCTCCCGTGGAGGAAAGTGCGCATAGTGATTGTTGTATTCAATCCCGATGCAATTTCTGTGTTTTAACAACGCTCTGATAGTCCACAGATTACAGAATGTCTCCAGATGTGCATCGGAAACTACTACTGGTTTTCCACGGAACGATCAAAGCGTAAACTCTTTGAGACATTACTCCCATGGAGGAAAGTGCGTTTGGTGACTGTTGTATTCAATTCCGATGCATTTTCTGTGTTTCATCAACACTCTGATAGTACACAGATTACAGAATGTCTCCAGATGTGTATCGCAAACTACTTTGGTCTTCCAGGGAACGATCAAAGCGTAGATTATTTTAGACATTACTACCATGGAGGAAAGTGCGAATGGTGACTGTTGTATTCAATCCCGAGGAAATTTCTGTGTTTCATCAACACTTTGAAGGTCAACAGATTACAGAATGCCTCCAAATGTGCATCGGAAACTACTACTGATCTTCCAGGGATCCATCAATGCGTAGACAGTTAGAGACATTACTCCCATGGAGGAAAGTTCGTATGAGGACTGTTGTATTGAATTACGATACAATTTCTGTGTTTCATCAACACTCTGAGAGTCCACAGATTACAGAATGTCTCCAGATGTGCATCGGAAACTGCTACTGGTCCTCCAGGGAACGATCAAAGCGTAGACTGCTTCAGACATTACTCCTATGGAGGAGAGTGCGGATAGTGACTGTTATATTCAATCCCGAAGCAATTTCTGTGTTTCATCAATACTCTGATAGTCCACAGATTACAGAATGCCACCAGATGTGCATCGGAAGCTACTACCGGTCTTCCAGGGAACGATCAAAGCGTAGTCTGTTTGAGACATACCTCCCTTGGAGGAAAGTGCGCATGGTGACTGTTGTATTCAATCCCGATGCAATTTCTGTGTTTCAACAACACTCTGATAGTATACAGATTACAGAATGCCTCCAGATGTGCATCGGAAACTACTACTGGTCTTCAAGGGAACGATCAAAGCGTAGACTGTGAGGGACATTACTCTCATGGAGGAAAGTGCGCATGGTGACTGTTGTATTCAATCCCGATATAACTTCTGTGTTTCATCAACACTCTGATAGTCCACAGATTACAGAATGCCTCCAGATGTGCATCGGAAACTACTACTGGTCTTCCAGGGAATGATCAAAGCGTAAACTCTATGAGACATTACTCCCATGGAGGAAAGTGCGCATATTGAGTGTTGTATTCAATCCCGATGCATTTTCTGTGTTTCATCAACACTCTGATAGTCCACAGAATTCAGAATGCCTCCAGATGTGCATCGCAAACTACTACAGGTCTTCCAGGGAATGATCAAATTGTACTCTGTTACAGATATTACTCCCATATAGGAAAGTGCGGATGGTGACTGTTGTATTCAATATCGATGCAATTTCTGTGTTTCATAAACACTCTGATAGTCCACTGATGGCAGAATGCCTCCAGATGTGCATCGGAAACTACTACTGGTCTTCCAGGGAATGACATAAACGTAGACTGTTTGAGACATTACTCCCATGGAGAAAAGTGCGCCTGGTGACTGTTGTATTCAATCCCGATGCAATTTCTGTGTTTCATCGACACTCTGATAGTCCACAGATTACAGAATGCCACCAGATGTGCATCGGAAACAACTACTGGTCTTTCAGGGAACGATCAAAGCGTAGAATGTTTGAGACATACCTCCCGTGGAGGAAAGTGCGCATAGTGATTGTTGTATTCAATCCCGATGCAATTTCTGTGTTTTAACAACGCTCTGATAGTCCACAGATTACAGAATGTCTCCAGATGTGTATCGGAAACTACTTTGGTCTTCCAGGGAACGATCAAAGCGTAGATTATTTTAGACATTACTACCATGGAGGAAAGTTCTTATGATGACTGTTGTATTGAATTCCGATACAATTTCTGTGTTTCATGAACACTCTGATAGTCCACAGATTACAGAATGTCTCCAGATGTGCATCGGAAACTGCTACTGGTCCTCCAGGGAACGATCAAAGCGTAGACTGCTTCAGACATTACTCCTATGGAGGAGAGTGCGGATGGTGACTGTTATATTCAATCCCGAAGCAATTTCTGTGTTTCATCAACACTCTGATAGTCCACAGATTACAGAATGCCACCAGATGTGCATCGGAAACAAGTACTGGTCTTCCAGGGAATGATCAAAGCGTAAACCCTATGAGACATTACTCCCATGGAGGAAAGTGCGCATATTGAGTGTTGTATTCAATCCCGATGCATTTTCTGTGTTTCATCAACACTCTGATAGTCCACAGAATTCAGAATGCCTCCAGATGTGCATCGGAAGCTACTACTGGTCTTCCAGGGAATGATCAAAGCGTAGACTGTTAGAGATATTACTCCCATGGAGGAAAGTGCGCATGGTGACTGTTGTATTCAATCCCGATGCAATTTCTGTGTTTCATAAACACTCTGATAGTCCACTGATGGCAGAATGCCTCCAGATGTGCATCGGAAACTACTACTGGTCTTCCAGGGAATGACCAAAACGTAGACTGTTTGAGACATTACTCCCATGGAGAAAAGTGCGCCTGGTGACTGTTGTATTCAATCCCGATGCAATTTCTGTGTTTCATCGACACTCTGATAGTCCACAGATTACAGAATGCCACCAGATGTGCATCGGAAACTACTGGTCTTCCAGGGAACGATCAAAGCGTAGACTGTTTGAGACATTACTCCCGTGGAATAAAGTGCGCATGATGAGTGTTCTTTCCTTTCGCGATGCAATTTCTGTGTTTCATCAACCTTCTGATAGTCACAGATTACAGAATGCCACCAGATGTGCATCGGAAACTACTACTGGTCTTCCAAGAAACGATCAAATCGTAGACTGTTAAGGACATTCCTCCCATGGAGGAAAGTGCGCATGGTGTCTGTTGTATTCAATCCCGATGTATTTTCTGTGTTTCATCAACACTCTGATAGTCCACATATTACAGAATGCCACCATATGTGCATCGGAAACTACTACTGGTCTTCCAGGGAACGACAAAGGGTAGACTGTTGAGACAAACCTCCCGTGGAGGAAAGTGAGCATAGTGATTGTTGTATTCAATCCCGATGCAATTTCTGTGTTTCATCAACAATCTGATAGTCCACAGATTACAGAATGTCTCCAGATGTGCATCGGAAACTACTACTGGTCTTCCACGGAACGATCAAAGCGTAAACTCTTTGACACATTACTCCCATGGAGGAAACTGCGCATGGTGGCTGTTGTATTCAATCGCGAGGCAATTTCTGTGTTTCATCAACACTTTGAAGGTCCACAGATTACAGAATGCCTCCAGATGTGCATCGGAAACTACTACTGGTCTTCCAGGGAACGATCAAATCGTAGACTGTTAAGGACATTACTCCCATGGAGGAAAGTGCGCATGGTGTCTGTTGTATTCAATCCCGATGCATTTTCTGTGTTTCATCAACACACTGATTGTCCACAGATTACAGAATGCCTCCAGATGTGCATCGGAAACTACTACTGGTCTACCAGGGAATGATCAAAGCGTAGACTGTTAGAGATATTACTCCCATGGAGGAAAGTTCGCATGGTGACTGTTGCATTCAATCCCGATGCAATTTCAGTGTTTTATCAACAGGTTGATAGTCCACAGATTACATAGTGCCTCCCGATGTGCATCGGAAACTGCTACTGGTCTTCCAGGCAACGAATAAAACGTAGACTGTTTAAGACATTACTCCCATGGAGGAAGGTAAGCATCGTGACTGTTGTATTCAATGCCGATGCAATTTCTGTGTTTCATCAACACTCTGATAGTCCACAGATTACAGAATGCCACCAGATGTGTATCGGAAACTACTACTAGTCTTCCAGGGAACGATCAAAGCGTAGACTGTTTGAGAATTACTCGCAACGAAGAAAGTGCGCATGTTGACTGTTGTATTCAATATCCGATGAATTTTCTGTGTTTAATCAACACTATGATAGTAAGCAGATTACAGAATGCCTCCAGATGTGCATCGGAAACTACTACTGGTCTTCCAGGGATCGATCAATGCCAAGATTGTTTGAGACATTACTCCCATGGAGGAAAGTTCGCATGGTGTCTGTTGTATTGAATCCCGATGTAATTTCTGTGTTTGACCAACACTCTGACAGTCCACAGATTACAGAATGCCTCCAGATGTGCATCGGAAACTACTACTGGTCATCCAGGGAACGATCAAAGCGTAGACTGTTCAGACATTACTCCCATGGAGGAAAGAGTGGATAGTGACTGTTGTATTCAATCCCGATTTAATTTCTGTGTTTCATCAACCCTCTGATAGTCCACAGATTACAGAATGCCTCCAGATGTTCATCGGAAACTACTACTGGTCTCCCAGGGAATGATCAAAGCGTAAACTCTTTGAGACATTACTCCTATGTAGGAAGGTGCGTAATGTGACTGTTGTATTCAATCCCGATGCATTTTCTGTGTTTCATCAATACTCTCATAGTCCACAGAATTCAGAATGCCTCCAGATGTGCATCGGAATCTACTACTGGTCTTCCAGGCAACGATCAAAGCGTAGACTGTTTGAGACATCACTCCCATGGAGGAAAGTGTGCATGGTGACTGTTGTATTCAATCCCGATGCAATTTCTGTGTTTCAACAATACTCTGATAGTATACAGATTACAGAATGCCTCCAGATGTGTATCGGAAACTACTTTGGTCTTCCAGGGAACATTCAAAGCGTAGATTGTTTTAGACATTACTACCATGGAGGAAAGAGCGAATGGTGACTGTTGTGTTCAACCCCGAGGCAATTTCTGTGTTTCATCAACACTTTGAAGGTCAACAGATTACAGAATGCGTCCAAATGTGCATCGGAAACTACTACTGGTCTTCCAGGGATCCATCAATGCGTAGACAGTTAGAGACATTACTCCCATGGAAGAAAGTTCTTATGATGACTGTTGTATTGAATTCCGATACAATTTCTGTGTTTCATCAACACTTTGATAGTCCACAGATTACAGAATGTCTCTAGATGTGCATCGGAAACTACTACTGGTCTTCCAGGCAACGATCAAACCTTAGACTGTTTGAGACATCACTCCCATGTAGGAAAGTGCGCATGGTGACTGTTGTATTCAACCCCGATGCAATTTCTGTGTTTCATCAACACTCTGATAGTCCACAAATTACAGAATGCCTCCAGATGTGCATCGGAAACTACTACTGGTCTTCCAGGGAACGATCAAAGCGTAGACTGTTAGGGACATTACTCCCATGGAGGAAAGTGCGCATGGTGTCTGTTGTATTCAATCCCGATGCAATGTCTGTGTTTCATCAACACTCTGATAGTCAACAGATTACAGAATGCCACCAGATGTGAATCGGAATCTACTACTGGTCGTCCAGGGAACGATCAAAGCGTAGACTGTTTCCGACATTACTCCCATGGAGGAAAGTGTGGATGGTGACTGTTGTATTCAACCCTGATGCAATTTCTGTTTTTCAACAACACTCTGATAGTCCACAGATTACAGAATGCCACCAGATGTGCATCGGAAACTACTACTGGTCTTTCAGGGAACGATCAAAACGTAGACTGTTTGAGACATACCTCTTGTGGAGGAAAGTGCGCATAGTGATTGTTGTATTCAATCCCGATGCAATTTCTTTGTTTCAACAACGCTCTGATAGTCCACAGATTACAGAATGTCTCCAGATGTGCATCGGAAACTACTACTGGTCTTCCACGGAACGATCAAAGCGTAAACTCTTTGAGACAGTACTCCCATGGAGGAAAGTGCGCATGGTGACTGTTGTATTCAATTCCGATGCATTTTCTGTGTTTCATCAACACTCTGATAGTACACAGATTACAGAATGTCTCCAGATGTGTATCGGAAACTACTTTGGTCTTCCAGGGAACGATCAAAGCGTAGATTATTTTAGAGATTACTACCATGGAGGAAAGTGCGAATGGTGACTTTTGTATTCAATCCCGAGAAAATTTCTGTGTTTCATCAACACTTTGAAGGTCAACAGATTACAGAATGCCTCCAAATGTGCATCGGAAACTACTACTGGTCTTCCAGGGATCCATCAATGCGTAGACAGTTAGAGACATTACTCCCATGGAAGAAAGTACTTTTGATGACTGTTGTATTGAATTCCGATACAATTTCTGTGTTTCATCAACACTCTGATAGTCCACAGATTACAGAATGTCTCTAGATGTGCATCGGAAACTACTACTGGTCTTCCAGGCAACGATCAAACAGTAGACTCTTTGAGACATCACTCCCATGTAGGAAAGTGCGCATGGTGACTGTTGTATTCAATCCCGATGCAATTTCTGTGTTTCATCAACACTCTGATAGTCCACAAATTACAGAATGCCTCCAGATGTGCATCGGAAACTACTACTGGTCTTCCAGGCAACGATCAAAGCGTAGACTGTTTGAGACATCACTCCCATGGAGGAAAGTGCGCATTGTGACTGTTGTATCCAACCCGCTGCAATCTCTGTGTTTCATCAACACTCTGATAGTCCAGAGATTACAGAATGCCTCCAGATGTGCATCGGAAACTACTACTGGTCTACCAGGGAATGATCAAAGCGTAGACTGTTAGAGATATTACTCCCATGGAGGAAAGTTCGCATGGTGACTGTTGTATTCAATCCCGATGCAATTTCTGTGTTTCATCAACACTCTGATAGTCCACAGATTACATAGTCCCTCCCGATGTGCATCGGAAACTGCTACTTGTCTTCCAGGCAACGAATAAATCGTAGACTGTTTGAGACATTACTCCCATGTAGGAAGGTAAGCATCGTGACTCTTGTATTCAATCCCGATGCAATTTCTGTGTTTCATCAACACTCTGATAGTCCACAGATTACAGAATGCCACCAGATGTGCATCGGAAACTACTACTAGTCTTCCAGGGGACGATCAAAGCGTAGACTGTTTGAGAATTACTCGCAACGAAGAAAGTGCGCATGTTGACTGTTGTATTAAATATCCGATGCATTTTCTGTGTTTTATCAACACTATGATAGTAAGCAGATTACAGAATGCCTCCAGATGTGCATCGGAAACTACTACTGGTCTTCCAGGGATCGATCAATGCCAAGATTGTTTGAGACATTACTCCCATGGAGGAAAGTTCGCATGGTGTCTGTTGTATTGAATCCCGATGTAATTTCTGTGTTTGACCAACACTCTGACAGTCCACAGTTTACAGAATGCCTCCAGATGTGCATCGGAAACTACTACTGGTCTTCCAGGGATCGATCGAAGCGTAGACTCTTTGAGACATTACTCCCATGGAGGAAAGTGTGGATAGTAACTGTTGTATTCAATCCCGATTTAATTTCTGTGTTTCATCAACACTCTGATAGTCCACGGATTACAGAATGCCTCCAGATGTTCATCGGAAACTACTACTGGTCTCCCAGGGAATGATCAAAGCGTAAACTCTTTGAGACATTACTCCCATGTAGGAAAGTGCGTAATGTGACTGTTGTATTCAATCCCGATGCATTTTCTGTGTTTCATCAACACTCTCATAGTCCACAGAATTCAGAATGCCTCCAGATGTGCATCGGAATCTACTACTGGTCTTCCAGGGAATGATCAAAGCGTAGACTGTTAGAGATATTACTCCCATGGAGGAAAGTGCGCATGGTGTCTGTTGTATTCAATCCCGATGCAATTTCTGTGTTTCATAAACACTCTGATAGTCCACAGATTACAGAATGTCTCTAGATGTGCATCGGAAACTACTACTGGTCTTCCAGGCAACGATCAAACCCTAGACTGTTTGAGACATCACTCCCATGTAGGAAAGTGCGCATGGTGACTGTTGTATTCAATTCCGAAGCAATTTCTGTGTTTCATCAACATTCTGATAGTCCACAAATTACAGAATGCCTCCAGATGTGCATCGGAAACTACTACTGGTCTTCCAGGCAACGATCAAAGCGTAGACTGTTTGAGACATCACTCCCATGGAGGAAAGTGTGCATGGTGACTGTTGTATTCAATCCCGATGCAATTTCTGTGTTTCAACAATACTCTGATAGTATACAGATTACAGAATGCCTCCAGATGTGTATTTGAAACTACTTTGGTCTTCCAGGGAACATTCAAAGCGTAGATTGTTTTAGACATTACTACCATGGAGGAAAGAGCGAATGGTGACTGTTGTGTTCAACCCCGAGGCAATTTCTGTGTTTCATCAACACTTTGAAGGTCAACAGATTACAAAATGACTCCAAATGTGCATCGGAAACTACTACTGGTCTTCCAGGGATCCATCAATGCGTAGACAGTTAGAGACATTACTCCCATGGAAGAAAGTTCTTATGATGACTGTTGTATTGAATTCCGATACAATTTCTGTGTTTCATCAACACTCTGATAGTCCACAGATTACAGAATGTCTCTAGATGTGCATCGGAAACTACTACTGGTCTTCCAGGCAACGATCAAACCTTAGACTGTTTGAGACATCACTCCCATGTAGGAAAGTGCGCATGGTGACTGTTGTATTCAACCCCGATGCAATTTCTGTGTTTCATCAACACTCTGATAGTCCACAAATTACAGAATGCCTCCAGATGTGCATCGGAAACTACTACTGGTCTTCCAGGCAACGATCAAAGCGTAGACTGTTTGAGACATCACTCCCATGGAGGAAAGTGTGCATGGTGACTGTTGTATTCAATCCCGATGCAATTTCTGTGTTTCAACAATACTCTGATAGTATACAGATTACAGAATGCCTCCAGATGTGCATCGAAAACTACTACTGGTCTTCCAGGGAACGATCAAAGCGTAGACTGTTAGGGACATTACTCCCATGGAGGAAAGTGCGCATGGTGTCTGTTGTATTCAATCCCGATGCAATGTTTGTGTTTCATCAACACTCTGATAGTCAACAGATTACAGAATGCCACCAGATGTGCATCGGAATATACTACTGGTCGTCCAGGGAACGATCAAAGCGTAGACTGTTTCAGACATTACTCCCATGGAGGAAAGTGTGGATGGTGACTGTTGTATTCAACCCTGATGCAATTTCTGTTTTTCAACAACACTCTGATAGTCCACAGATTACAGAATGCCACCAGATGTGCATCGGAAACTACTACTGGTCTTTCAGGGAACGATCAAAGCGTAGACTGTTTGAGACATACCTCTTGTGGAGGAAAGTGCGCATAGTGATTGTTGTATTCAATCCCGATGCAATTTCTTTGTTTCAACAACGCTCTGATAGTCCACAGATTACAGAATGTCTCCAGATGTGCATCGGAAACTACTACTGGTCTTCCAGGGAACGATCAAAGCGTAGTCTGTTTGAGACATACCTCCCTTGGTGGAAAGTGCGCATGGTGACTGTTGTATTCAATCCCGATGCAATTTCTGTGTTTCAACAACACTCTGATAGTATACAGATTACAGAATGCCTCCAGATGTGCATGGGAAACTGTTACTGGTCTTCAAGGAAACGATCAAAGCGTAGACTGTGAGGGACATTACTCCCATGGAGGAATGTGCGCATGGTGACTGTTATATGCAATCCCTATGCATTTTCTGTGTTTCGTCAACACACTGACAGTCCACAGATTACAGAATGCCACCAGATGTGCATCGGAAGCTACTACTGGTCTTCCAGGGAACGATCAAAGCGTAGTCTGTTTGAGACATACCTCCCTTGGTGGAAAGTGCGCATGGTGACTGTTGTATTCAATCCCGATGCAATTTCTGTGTTTCAACAACACTCTGATAGTATACAGATTACAGAATGCCTCCAGATGTGCATGGGAAACTGCTACTGGTCTTCAAGGAAACGATCAAAGCGTAGACTGTGAGGGACATTACTCCCATGGAGGAAAGTGCGCATGGTGACTGTTATATGCAATCCCTATGCATTTTCTGTGTTTCGTCAACACACTGACAGTCCACAGATTACAGAATGCCTCCAGATGTGCATCGGAAACTACTACTGGTCTACCAGGGAATGATCAAAGCGTAGACTGTTAGAGATATTACCCCCATGGAGGAAAGTTCGCATGGTGACTGTTGTATTCAATCCCGATGCAATTTCTGTGTTTCATCAACAGGCTGATAGTCCACAGATTACATAGTGCCTCCCGATGTGCATCGGAAACTACTACTGGTCTTCCAGGAAACGATCAAAGCGTAGACTGTTTGAGACATTACTCCAATGGAGGAATGTGCGCATTGTGACTGTTGTATTCAATCCCGATGCATTTTCTGTGTTTCGCCAACACTCTGATAGTCCACAGATTACAGAATGCCTCCAGATGTGCATCGGAAACTACTACTGGTCTACCAGGGAATGATCAAAGCGTAGACTGTTAAAGATATTAATCCCATGGAGGAAAGTTCGCATGATGACTGTTGTATTCAATCCCGATGCAATTTCTGTTTTTCATCAACACTCTGATAGTCCACAGATTACAGAATGCCTCCAGATGTGCATCGGAAACTACTACTGGTCTTCCAGGCAACGACCAAAACGTAGACTGTTTGAGACATTACTCCCATGGAGGAAGGTAAGAATCGTGACTGTTGTATTCAATCCCGATGCAATTTCTGTGTTTCATCAACACTCTGATAGCCCACAGATTACAGAATGCCACCAGATGTGCATCGGAAACTACTACTACACTTCCAGGGAACGATCAAAGCGTAGACTGTTTGAGAATTACTCCCATGGAGAAAAGTGCGCATGTTGACTGTTGTATTCAATATCCGATGCATTTTCTGTGTTTTATCAACACTATGAGAGTAAGCAGATTACAGAATGCCTCCAGATGTGCATCGGAAACTACTACTGGTTATCCAGGGAACAAATCAAAGCGTAAACTGTTTCAGACATTACTCCCATGGAAGAAAGTGTGGATGGTGACTGTTGTATTCAATCCCGATATAATTTCTGTGTTTCATCAACACTCTGATAGTCCACAGATTACAGAATGCCTCCAGTTGTGCATCGGAAAGTACTTCTGGTCTTCCAGGGAATGATCAAAGCGTAGACTGTTAGAGATATTACACCCATTGGGGAAAGTGCGCATGGTGACTGTTGTATTCAATCCCGATGCAATTTCTATGTTTCAACAACACTCTGATAGTATACAGATTACAGAATGCCTCCAGATGTGCATCGGAAACTACTACTGGTCTTCCAGGGAACGATCAAAGCGTAGACTGTTTCAGACATTACTCCCATGGATGAAAGTGTGGATGGTGACTGTTGTATTCAATCCCGATATAATTTCTGTGTTTCATCAACACTCTGATAGCCCACAGAATACAGAATGCCTCCAGATGTGCATCGGAAAGTACTACTGGTATTCCAGCGAATGATCAAAGCGTAAACTCTATGAGCCATTACTCCCATGGAGGAAAGCGCGCATGGTGACTGTTGTATTCAATCCCGATATAATTTCTGTGTTTCATAAACACTCTGATAGTACACAGATTACAGAATGTCTCCAGATGTGTATCGGAAACTACTTTGGTCTTCCAGGGAACGATCAAAGCGTAGATTGTTTTAGACATTACTACCATGGAGGAAAGTGCGAATGGTGACTGTTGTATTCAATCCCGAGGAAATTTCTGTATTTCATCAACACTTTGAAGGTCAACAGATTACAGAATGCCTCCAAATGTGCATCGGAAACTACTACTGATCTTCCAGGGATCCATCAATGCGTAGACAGTTAGAGACATTACTCCCATGGAGGAAAGTGCGTATGGTGACTGTTGTATTCAATCCCTATGCATTTTCTGTGTTTCGTCAACACTCTGACAGTCCACAGATTACAGAATGCCTCCAGATGTGCATCGGAAACTACTACTGGTCTACCAGGGAATGATCAAAGCGTAGACTGCAAGAGATATTACCCCCATGGAGGAAAGTTCGCATGGTGACTGTTGTATTCAATCCCGATGCAATTTCTGTGTTTCATCAACAGGCTGATAGTCCACAGATTACAGAATGCCACCAGATGTGCATCGGAAGCTACTACTGGTCTTCCAGGGAACGATCAAAGCGTAGTCTGTTTGAGACATACCTCCCTTGGTGGAAAGTGCGCATGGTGACTGTTGTATTCAATCCCGATGCAATTTCTGTGTTTCAACAACACTCTGATAGTATACAGATTACAGAATGCCTCCAGATGTGCATGGCAAATTACTACTGGTCTTCAAGGGAACGATCAAAGCGTAGACTGTGAGGGACATTACTCCCATGGAGGAAAGTGCGCATGGTGACTGTTGTATTCAATCCCTATGCATTTTCTGTGTTTCGTCAACACTCTGACAGTCCACAGATTACAGAATGCCTCCAGATGTGCATCGGAAACTACTACTGGTCTACCAGGGAATGATCAAAGCGTAGACTGTTAGAGATATTAACCCCATGGAGGAAGGTTCGCATGGTGACTGTTGTATTCAATCCCCATGCAATTTTTGTGTTTCATCAACAGGCTGATAGTCCACAGATTACATAGTGCCTCCCGATGTGCATCGAAACTACTACTGGTCTTCCAGGAAACGATCAAAGCGTAGACTGTTTGAGACATTACTCCAATGGAGGAATGTGCGCATTGTGACTGTTGTATTCAATCACGATGCATTTTCTGTGTTTCACCAACACTCTGATAGTCCACAGATTACAGAATACCTCCAGATGTGCATCGGAAACTACTACTGGTCTTCCAGGCAACGATCAAAGCGTAGACTGTTTGAGACATACCTCTCGTGGAGGAAAGTGCGCATAGTGATTGTTGTATTCAATCCCGATGCAATTTCTGTGTTTCAACAACGCTCTGATAGTCCACAGATTACAGAATGTCTCCAGATGTCCATCGGAAACTACTACTGGTCTTCCACGGAACGATCAAAGCGTAAACTCTTTGAGACATTACTCCCATGGAGGAAAGTGCGCATGGTGACTGTTGTATTCAATTCCGATGCATTTTCTGTGTTTCATCAACACTCTGATAGTACACAGATTACAGAATGGCTCCAGATGTGTATCGGAAACTCCTTTGGTCTTCCAGGGAAAGATCAAAGCGTAGATTATTTTAGACATTACTACCATGGAGGAAAGTGCGAATGGTGACTGTTGTATTCAATCCCAAGGAAATTTCTGTGTTTCATCAACACTTTGAAGGTCAACAGATTACAGAATGCCTCCAAATGTGCATCGGAAACTACTACTGATCTTCCAGGGATCCATCAATGCGTAGACAGTTAGAGACATTACTCCCATGGAGGAAAGTGCGTATGGTGACTGTTGTATTCAATCCCTATGCATTTTCTGTGTTTCGTCAACACTCTGACAGTCCACAGATTACAGAATGCCTCCAGATGTGCATCGGAAACTACTACTGGTCTACCAGGGAATGATCAAAGCGTAGACTGCTAGAGATATTACCCCCATGGAGGAAAGTTCGCATGGTGACTGTTGTATTCAATCCCGATGCAATTTCTGTGTTTCATCAACAGGCTGATAGTCCACAGATTACATAGTGCCTCCCGATGTGTATCGGAAACTACTACTGGTCTTCCAGGAAACGATCAAAGCGTAGACTGTTTGAGACATTACTCCAATGGAGGAATGTGCGCATTGTGACTGTTGTATTCAATCCCGATGCATTTTCTGTGTTTCACCAACACTCTGATAGTCCACAGATTGCAGATGCCTCCAGATGTGCATCGGAAACTACTACTGGTCTACCAGGGAATGATCAAAGCGTAGACTGTTAGAGATATTAATCCCATGGAGGAAAGTATGCATGGTGACTGTTGTATTCAATCCCGATGCAATTTCTGTTTTTCATCAACACTCTGATAGTCCACAGATTACAGAATGCCTCCAGATGTGCATCGGAAACTACTACTGGTCCTCCAGGCAACGACCAAAACGTAGACAGTTTGAGACATTACTCCCATGGAGGAAGGTAAGAATCGCGACTTTTGTATTCAATCCCGATGCAATTTCTGTGTTTCATCAACACTCTGATAGCCCACAGATTACAGAATTCCACCAGATGTGCATCGGAAACTACTACTACACTTCCAGGGAACGATCAAAGCGTAGACTGTTTGAGAATTACTCCCATGGAGGAAAGTGCGCATGTTGACTGTTGTATTCAATATCCGATGCATTTTCTGTGTTTTATCAACACTATGATAGTAAGCAGATTACAGAATGCCTCCAGATGTGCATCGGAAACTACTACTGGTCATCCAGGGAACAAATCAAAGCGTAAACTGTTTCAGACATTACTCCCATGGAAGAAAGTGTGGATGGTCACTGTTGTATTCAATCCCGATGCAATTTCTGTGTTTCATCAACACTCTGATAGTCCACAGATTACAGAATTCCTCCAGTTGTGCATCGGAAAGTACTACTGGTCTTCCAGGGAATGATCAATGCGTAAACTCTTTGATACATTACTCCCATGGTGGAAAGTGCGCAATGTGACTGTTGTATTCATTCCCGATGCATTTTGTGTGTTTCATCAACACTCTCATAGTCCACAGAATTCAGAATGCCTCCAGATGTGCATCGGAAACTACTACTGGTCTTCCAGGGAATGATCAAAGCGTAGACTGTTAGAGATATTACTCCCATGGGGGAAAGTGCGCATGGTGACTGTTGTATTCAATCCCGATTTCTGTGTTTCATGAACACTCTGATAGTCCACTGATGGCAGAATGCCTTCAGATGTGCATCGGAAACTACTACTGGTCTTCCAGGGAACGATCAAAACGTAGACTGTTTGAGACGTTACTCCCATGGAGAAAAGTGCGCCTGGTGACTGTTGTATTCAATCCCGATGCAATTTCTGTGTTTCATCAACAGTCTGATAGTCCACAGATTACAGAATGCCTCCAGATGTGCATCGGAAACTACTACTGGTCTTCCAGGGAACGATCAAAGCGTAGACTTTTTGAGACATTACTCACATGGAGGAAAGTGCGCATGGTGACTGTTGTATTCAATCCCGATGCAATTTCTGTGTTTTATCAACACTCTGATGGTCCACAGATTACAGAAAGCCTCCTGATGTGCATCGGAACCTACTACTGGACTTCCAGAGAACGATCAAAGAGTACACTCTTTGAGACATTACTCCCGTGGAGGAAAGTGCGCATGGTGACTGTTGTATTCAATCCCGATGCAATTTCTGAGTTTCATCAACACTCTGATAGCCCACAGAATACAGAATGCCTCCAGATGTGCATCGGAAAGTACTACTGGTATTCCAGCGAATGATCAAAGCGTAAACTCTATGAGCCATTACTCCCATGGAGGAAAGTGCGCATGGTGACTGTTGTATTCAATCCCGATATAATTTCTGTGTTTCATAAACACTCTGATAGTACACAGATTACAGAATGTCTCCAGATGTGTATCGGAAACTACTTTGGTCTTCCAGGGAACGATGAAAGCGTAGATTATTTTAGACATTACTACCATGGAGGAAAGTGCGAATGGTGACTGTTGTATTCAATCCCGAGGAAATTTCTGTGTTTCATCAACACTTTGAAGGTCAACAGATTACAGAATGCCTCCAAATGTGCATCGGAAACTACTACTGATCTTCCAGGGATCCATCAATGCGTAGACAGTTAGAGACATTACTCCCATGGAGGAAAGTTCTTATGATGACTCTTGTATTGAATTCCGATACAATTTCTGTGTTTCATCAACACTCTGATAGTACACAGATTACAGAATGTCTCCAGATGTGCATCGGAAACTGCTACTGGTCCTCCAGGGAACGATCAAAGCGTAGACTGCTTCAGACATTACTCCTATGGAGGAGAGTGCGGATGGTGACTGTTATATTCAATCCCGAAGCAATTTCTTTGTTTCATCAACACTCTGATAGTCCACAGATTACAGAATGCCACCAGATGTGCATCGGAAGCTACTACTGGTCTTCCAGGGAACGATCAAAGCGTAGTCTGTTTGAGACATACCTCCCTTGGTGGAAAGTGCGCATGGTGACTGTTGTATTCAATCCCGATGCAATTTCTGTGTTTCAACAACACTCTGATAGTATACAGATTACAGAATGCCTCCAGATGTGCATGGGAAATTACTACTGGTCTTCATGGGAACGATCAAAGCGTAGACTGTGAGGGACATTACTCCCATGGAGGAAAGTGCGCATGGTGACTGTTGTATTCAATCCCTATGCATTTTCTGTGTTTCTTCAACACTCTGACAGTCCACAGATTACAGAATGCCTCCAGATGTGCATCGGAAACTACTACTGGTCTACCAAGGAATGATCAAAGCGTAGACCGTTAGAGATATTACCCCCATGGAGGAAAGTTCGCATGGTGACTGTTGTATTCAATCCCCATGCAAATTTTGTGTTTCATCAACAGGCTGATAGTCCACAGATTACATAGTGCCTCCCGATGTGCATCGGAAACTACTACTGGTATTCCAGGAAACGATCAAAGCGTAGACTGTTTGAGACATTACTCCAATGGAGGAATGTGCGCATTGTGACTGTTGTATTCAATCACGATGCATTTTCTGTGTTTCACCAACACTCTGATAGTCCACAGATTACAGAATACCTCCAGATGTGCATCGGAAACTACTACTGGTCTTCCAGGCAACGATCAAAGCGTAAACTCTTTGAGACATTACTCCCATGGAGGAAAGTGCGCATGGTGACTGTTGTATTCAATTCCGATGCATTTTCTGTGTTTCATCAACACTCTGATAGTACACAGATTACAGAATGGCTCCAGATGTGTATCGGAAACTCCTTTGGTCTTCCAGGGAAAGATCAAAGCGTAGATTATTTTAGACATTACTACCATGGAGGAAAGTGCGAATGGTGACTGTTGTATTCAATCCCAAGGAAATTTCTGGGTTTCATCAACACTTTGAAGGTCAACAGATTACAGAATGCCTCCAAATGTGCATCGGAAACTACTACTGATCTTCCAGGGATCCATCAATGCGTAGACAGTTAGAGACATTACTCCCATGGAGGAAAGTTCTTATGATGACGCTTGTATTGAATCCCGATACAATTTCTGTGTTTCATCAACACTCTGATAGTCCACAGATTACAGAATGTCTCCAGATGTCCATCGGAAACTACTACTGGTCTTCCACGGAACGATCAAAGCGTAAACCCTTTGAGACATTACTCCCATGGAGGAAAGTGCGCATGGTGACTGTTGTATTCAATTCCGAAGCATTTTCTGTGTTTCATCAACACTCTGATAGTACACAGATTACAGAATGGCTCCAGATGTGTATCGGAAACTCCTTTGGTCGTCCAGGGAAAGATCAAAGCGTAGATTATTTTAGACATTACTACCATGGAGGAAAGTGCGAATGGTGACTGTTGTATTCAATCCCAAGGAAATTTCTGTGTTTCATCAACACTTTGAAGGTCAACAGATTACAGAATGCCTCCAAATGTGCATCGGAAACTACTACTGATCTTCCAGGGATCCATCAATGCGTAGACAGTTAGAGACATTACTCCCATGGAGGAAAGTGCGTATGGTGACTGTTGTATTCAATCCCTATGCATTTTCTGTGTTTCGTCAACACTCTGACAGTCCACAGATTACAGAATGCCTCCAGATGTGCATCGGAAACTACTACTGGTCTACCAGGGAATGATCAAAGCGTAGACTGCTAGAGATATTACCCCCATGGAGGAAAGTTCGCATGGTGACTGTTGTATTCAATCCCGATGCAATTTCTGTGTTTCATCAACAGGCTGATAGTCCACAGATTACATAGTGCCTCCCGATGTGTATCGGAAACTACTACTGGTCTTCCAGGAAACGATCAAAGCGTAGACTGTTTGAGACATTACTCCAATGGAGAATGTGCGCATTGTGACTGTTGTATTCAATCCCGATGCATTTTCTGTGTTTCACCAACACTCTGATAGTCCACAGATTGCAGATGCCTCCAGATGTGCATCGGAAACTACTACTGGTCTACCAGGGAATGATCAAAGCGTAGACTGTTAGAGATATTAATCCCATGGAGGAAAGTATGCATGGTGACTGTTGTATTCAATCCCGATGCAATTTCTGTTTTTCATCAACACTCTGATAGTCCACAGATTACAGAATGCCTCCAGATGTGCATCGGAAACTACTACTGGTCTTCCAGGCAACGACCAAAACGTAGACAGTTTGAGACATTACTCCCATGGAGGAAGGTAAGAATCGTGACTTTTGTATTCAATCCCGATGCAATTTCTGTGTTTCATCAACACTCTGATAGCCCACAGATTACAGAATTCCACCAGATGTGCATCGGAAACTACTACTACACTTCCAGGGAACGATCAAAGCGTAGACTGTTTGAGAATTACTCCCATGGAGGAAAGTGCGCATGTTGACTGTTGTATTCAATATCCGATGCATTTTCTGTGTTTTATCAACACTATGATAGTAAGCAGATTACAGAATGCCTCCAGATGTGCATCGGAAACTACTACTGGTCATCCAGGGAACAAATCAAAGCGTAAACTGTTTCAGACATTACTCCCATGGAAGAAAGTGTGGATGGTCACTGTTGTATTCAATCCCGATGCAATTTCTGTGTTTCATCAACACTCTGATAGTCCACAGATTACAGAATTCCTCCAGTTGTGCATCGGAAAGTACTACTGGTCTTCCAGGGAATGATCAATGCGTAAACTCTTTGATACATTACTCCCATGGTAGAAAGTGCGCAATGTGACTGTTGTATTCATTCCCGATGCATTTTGTGTGTTTCATCAACACTCTCATAGTCCACAGAATTCAGAATGCCTCCAGATGTGCATCGGAAACTACTACTGGTCTTCCAGGGAATGATCAAAGCGTAGACTGTTAGAGATATTACTCCCATGGGGGAAAGTGCGCATGGTGACTGTTGTATTCAATCCCGATTTCTGTGTTTCATGAACACTCTGATAGTCCACTGATGGCAGAATGCCTTCAGATGTGCATCGGAAACTACTACTGGTCTTCCAGGGAACGATCAAAACGTAGACTGTTTGAGACGTTACTCCCATGGAGAAAAGTGCGCCTGGTGACTGTTGTATTCAATCCCGATGCAATTTCTGTGTTTCATCAACAGTCTGATAGTCCACAGATTACAGAATGCCTCCAGATGTGCATCGGAAACTACTACTGGTCTTCCAGGGAACGATCAAAGCGTAGACTTTTTGAGACATTACTCACATGGAGGAAAGTGCGCATGGTGACTGTTGTATTCAATCCCGATGCAATTTCTGTGTTTTATCAACACTCTGATGGTCCACAGATTACAGAAAGCCTCCAGATGTGCATCGGAACCTACTACTGGACTTCCAGAGAACGATCAAAGAGTAGACTGTTTGAGACATTACTCCCGTGGAGGAAAGTGCGCATGGTGACTGTTGTATTCAATCCCGATGCAATTTCTGAGTTTCATCAACACTCTGATAGCCCACAGAATACAGAATGCCTCCAGATGTGCATCGGAAAGTACTACTGGTATTCCAGCGAATGATCAAAGCGTAAACTCTATGAGCCATTACTCCCATGGAGGAAAGTGCGCATGGTGACTGTTGTATTCAATCCCGATATAATTTCTGTGTTTCATAAACACTCTGATAGTACACAGATTACAGAATGTCTCCAGATGTGTATCGGAAACTACTTTGGTCTTCCAGGGAACGATCAAAGCGTAGATTATTTTAGACATTACTACCATGGAGGAAAGTGCGAATGGTGACTGTTGTATTCAATCCCGAGGAAATTTCTGTGTTTCATCAACACTTTGAAGGTCAACAGATTACAGAATGCCTCCAAATGTGCATCGGAAACTACTACTGATCTTCCAGGGATCCATCAATGCGTAGACAGTTAGAGACATTACTCCCATGGAGGAAAGTTCTTATGATGACTCTTGTATTGAATTCCGATACAATTTCTGTGTTTCATCAACACTCTGATAGTCCACAGATTACAGAATGCCACCAGATGTGCATCGTAAGCTACTACTGGTCTTCCAGGGAACGATCAAAGCGTAGTCTGTTTGAGACATACCTCCCTTGGTGGAAAGTGCGCATGGTGACTGTTGTATTCAATCCCGATGCAATTTCTGTGTTTCAACAACACTCTGATAGTATACAGATTACAGAATGCCTCCAGATGTGCATGGGAAATTACTACTGGTCTTCATGGGAACGATCAAAGCGTAGACTGTGAGGGACATTACTCCCATGGAGGAAAGTGCGCATGGTGACTGTTGTATTCAATCCCTATGCATTTTCTGTGTTTCGTCAACACTCTGACAGTCCACAGATTACAGAATGCCTCCAGATGTGCATCGGAAACTACTACTGGTCTACCAGGGAATGATCAAAGCGTAGACTGTTAGAGATATTACCCCCATGGAGGAAAGTTCGCATGGTGACTGTTGTATTCAATCCCCATGCAAATTTTGTGTTTCATCAACAGGCTGATAGTCCACAGATTACATAGTGCCTCCCGATGTGCATCGGAAACTACTACTGGTCTTCCAGGAAACGATCAAAGCGTAGACTGTTTGAGACATTACTCCAATGGAGGAATGTGCGCATTGTGACTGTTGTATTCAATCACGCTGCATTTTCTGTGTTTCACCAACACTCTGATAGTCCACAGATTACAGAATACCTCCAGATGTGCATCGGAAACTACTACTGGTCTTCCAGGCAACGATCAAAGCGTAAACTCTTTGAGACATTACTCCCATGGAGGAAAGTGCGCATGGTGACTGTTGTATTCAGTTCCGATGCATTTTCTGTGTTTCATCAACACTCTGATAGTACACAGATTACAGAATGGCTCCAGATGTGTATCGGAAACTCCTTTGGTCTTCCAGGGAAAGATCAAAGCGTAGATTATTTTAGACATTACTACCATGGAGGAAAGTGCGAATGGTGACTGTTGTATTCAATCCCAAGGAAATTTCTGTGTTTCATCAACAGGCTGATAGTCCACAGATTACATAGTGCCTCCCGATGTGTATCGGAAACTACTACTGGTCTTCCAGGAAACGATCAAAGCGTAGACTGTTTGAGACATTACTCCAATGGAGGAATGTGCGCATTGTGACTGTTGTATTCAATCCCGATGCATTTTCTGTGTTTCACCAACACTCTGATAGTCCACAGATTGCAGATGCCTCCAGATGTGCATCGGAAACCACTACTGGTCTACCAGGGAATGATCAAAGCGTAGACTGTTAGAGATATGAATCCCATGGAGGAAAGTATGCATGGTGACTGTTGTATTCAATCCCGATGCAATTTCTGTTTTTCATCAACACTCTGATAGTCCACAGATTACAGAGTGCCTCCAGATGTGCATCGGAAACTACTACTGGTCTTCCAGGCAACGACCAAAACGTAGACAGTTTGAGACATTACTCCCATGGAGGAAGGTAAGAATCGTGACTGTTGTATTCAATCCCGATGCAATTTCTGTGTTTCATCAACACTCTGATAGCCCACAGATTACAGAATGCCACCAGATGTGCATCGGAAACTACTACTACACTTCCAGGGAACGATCAAAGCGTAGACTGTTTGAGAATTACTCCCATGGAGGAAAGTGCGCATGTTGACTGTTGTATTCAATATCCGATCCATTTTCTGTGTTTTATCAACACTATGATAGTAAGCAGATTACAGAATGCCTCCAGATGTGCATCGGAAACTACTACTGGTCATCCAGGGAACAAATCAAAGCGTAAACTGTTTCAGACATTACTCCCATTGAAGAATGTGTGGATGGTGACTGTTGTATTCAATCCCGATATAATATCTGTGTTTCATCAACACTCTGATAGTCCACAGATTACAGAATTCCTCCAGTTGTGCATCGGAAAGTACTACTGGTCTTCCAGGGAATGATCAATGCGTAAACTCTTTGATACATTACTCCCATGGTGGAAAGTGCGCAATGTGACTGTTGTATTCAATCCCGATGCATTTTGTGTGTTTCATCAACACTCTCATAATCCACAGAATTCAGAATGCCTCCAGATGTGCATCGGAAACTACTACTGGTCTTCCAGGGAATGATCAAAGCGTAGACTGTTAGAGATATTACTCCCATGGGGGAAACTGCGCATGGTGACTGTTGTATTCAATCCCGATGCAATTTCTGTGTTTCATAAAAACTCTGATAGTCCACTGATGGCAGTATGCCTTCAGATGTGCATCGGAAACTACTACTGGTCTTCCAGGGAACGATCAAAACGTAGACTGTTTGAGACATTACTCCCATGGAGAAAAGTGCGCCTGGTGACTGTTGTATTCAATCCCGATGCAATTTCTGTGTTTCATCAACAGTCTGATAGTCCACAGATTACAGAATGCCTCCAGATGTACATCGGAAACTACTACTGGTCTTCCAGGGAACGATCAAAGCGTAGACTGTTTGAGACATACATCCCTTGGTGGAAAGTGCGCATGGTGACTGTTGTATTCAATCCCGATGCAATTTCTGTGTTTCAACAACACTCTGATAGTATACAGATAACAGAATGCCTCCAGATGTGCATGGGAAATTACTACTGGTCTTCATGGGAACGAGCAAAGCGTAGACTGTGAGGGACATTACTCCCATGGAGGAAAGTGCGCATGGTGACTGTTGTATTCAATCCCTATGCATTTTCTGTGTTTCGTCAACACTCTGACAGTCCACAGATTACAGAATGCCTCCAGATGTGCATCGGAAACTACTACTGGTCTACCAGGGAATGATCAAAGCGTAGACTGTTAGAGATATTACCCCCATGGAGGAAAGTTCGCATGGTGACTGTTGTATTCAATCCCCATGCAAATTTTGTGTTTCATCAACAGGCTGATAGTCCACAGATTACATAGTGCCTCCCGATGTGCATCGGAAACTACTACTGGTCTTCCAGGAAACGATCAAAGCGTAGACTGTTTGAGACATTACTCCAATGGAGGAATGTGCTCATTGTGACTGTTGTATTCAATCACGATGCATTTTCTGTGTTTCACCAACACTCTGATAGTCCACAGATTACAGAATACCTCCAGATGTGCATCGGAAACTACTACTGTTCTTCCAGGCAACGATCAAAGCGTAAACTCTTTGAGACATAACTCCCATGGAGGAAAGTGCGCATGGTGACTGTTGTATTCAATTCCGATGCATTTTCTGTGTTTCATCAACACTCTGATAGTACACAGATTACAGAATGGCTCCAGATGTGTATCGGAAACTCCTTTGGTCTTCCAGGGAAAGATCAAAGCGTAGATTATTTTAGACATTACTACCATGGAGGAAAGTGCGAATGGTGACTGTTGTATTCAATCCCAAGGATATTTCTGTGTTTCATCAACACTTTGAAGGTCAACAGATTACAGAATGCCTCCAAATGTGCATCGGAAACTACTACTGATCTTCCAGGGATCCATCAATGCGTAGACAGTTAGAGACATTACTCCCATGGAGGAAAGTTCTTATGATGACGCTTGTATTGAATTCCTATACAATTTCTGTGTTTCATCAACACTCTGATAGTCCACAGATTACAGAATGTCTCCAGATGTGCATCGGAAACTGCTACTGGTCCTCCAGGGAACGATCAAAGTGTAGACTGCTTCAGACATTACTCCTATGGAGGAGAGTGCGGATGGTGACTGTTATATTCAATCCCGAAGCAATTTCTGTGTTTCATCAACACTCTGATAGTCCACAGATTACAGAATGCCACCAGATGTGCATCGGAAGCTACTACTGGTCTTCCAGGGAACGATCAAAGCGTAGTCTGTTTGAGACATACCTCCCTTGGTGGAAAGTGCGCATGGTGACTGTTGTATTCAATCCCGATGCAATTTCTGTGTTTCAACAACACTCTGATAGTATACAGATTACAGAATGCCTCCAGATGTGCATGGGAAACTACTACTGGTCTTCAAGGGAACGATCAAAGCGTAGACTGTGAGGGACATTACTCCCATGGAGGAAAGTGCGCATGGTGACTGTTGTATTCAATCCCTATGCATTTTCTGTGTTTCGTCAACACTCTGACAGTCCACAGATTACAGAATGCCTCCATATGTGCATCGGAAACTACTATTGGTCTACCAGGGAATGATCAAAGCGTAGACTGTTAGAGATATTACCCCCATGGAGGAAAGTTCGCATGGTGACTGTTGTATTCAATCCCCATGCAAATTTTGTGTTTCATCAACAGGCTGATAGTCCACAGATTACATAGTGCCTCCTGATGTGCATCGGAAACTACTACTGGTCTTCCAGGAAACGATCAAAGCGTAGACTGTTTGAGACATTACTCCAATGGAGGAATGTGCGCATTGTGACTGTTGTATTCAATCACGCTGCATTTTCTGTGTTTCACCAACACTCTGATAGTCCACAGATTACAGAATACCTCCAGATGTGCATCGGAAACTACTACTGGTCTTCCAGGCAACGATCAAAGCGTAAACTCTTTGAGACATTACTCCCATGGAGGAAAGTGCGCATGGTGACTGTTGTATTCAATTCCGATGCATTTTCTGTGTTTCATCAACACTCTGATAGTACACAGATTACAGAATGGCTCCAGATGTGTATCGGAAACTCCTTTGGTCTTCCAGGGAAAGATCAAAGCGTAGATTATTTTAGACATTACTACCATGGAGGAAAGTGCGAATGGTGACTGTTGTATTCAATCCCAAGGAAATTTCTGTGTTTCATCAACAGGCTGATAGTCCACAGATTACACAGTGCCTCCCGATGTGTATCGGAAACTACTACTGGTCTTCCAGGAAACGATCAAAGCGTAGACTGTTTGAGACATTACTCCAATGGAGGAATGTGCGCATTGTGACTGTTGTATTCAATCCCGATGCATTTTCTGTGTTTCACCAACACTCTGATAGTCCACAGATTGCAGATGCCTCCAGATGTGCATCGGAAACCACTACTGGTCTACCAGGGAATGATCAAAGCGTAGACTGTTAGAGATATTAATCCCATGGAGGAAAGTATGCATGGTGACTGTTGTATTCAATCCCGATGCAATTTCTGTTTTTCATCAACACTCTGATAGTCCACAGATTACAGAGTGCCTCCAGATGTGCATCGGAAACTACTACTGGTCTTCCAGGCAACGACCAAAACGTAGACAGTTTGAGACATTACTCCCATGGAGGAAGGTAAGAATCGTGACTGTTGTATTCAATCCCGATGCAACTTCTGTGTTTCATCAACACTCTGATAGCCCACAGATTACAGAATGCCACCAGATGTGCATCGGAAACTACTACTACACTTCCAGGGAACGATCAAAGCGTAGACTGTTTGAGAATTACTCCCATGGAGGAAAGTGCGCATGTTGACTGTTGTATTCAATATCCGATGCATTTTCTGTGTTTTATCAACACTATGATAGTAAGCAGATTACAGAATGCCTCCAGATGTGCATCGGAAACTACTACTGGTCATCCAGGGAACAAATCAAAGCGTAAACTGTTTCAGACATTACTCCCATGGAAGAATGTGTGGATGGTGACTGTTGTATTCAATCCCGATATAATATCTGTGCTTCATCAACACTCTGATAGTCCACAGATTACAGAATTCCTCCAGTTGTGCATCGGAAAGTACTACTGGTCTTCCAGGGAATGATCAATGCGTAAACTCTTTGATACATTACTCCCATGGTGGAAAGTGCGCAATGTGACTGTTGTATTCAATCCCGATGAATTTTCTATGTTTCTTTAGCACTCTCATAATCCACAGAATTCAGAATGCCTCCAGATGTGCATCGGAAACTACTACTGGTCTTCCAGGGAATGATCAAAGCGTAGACTGTTAGAGATATTACTCCCATGGGGGAAACTGCGCATGGTGACTGTTGTATTCAATCCCGATGCAATTTCTGTGTTTCATAAACACTCTGATAGTCCACTGATGGCAGTATGCCTTCAGATGTGCATCGGAAACTACTACTGGTCTTCCAGGGAACGATCAAAACGTAGACTGTTTGAGACATTACTCCCATGGAGAAAAGTGCGCCTGGTGACTGTTGTATTCAATCCCGATGCAATTTCTGTGTTTCATCAACAGTCTGATAGTCCACAGATTACAGAATGCCTCCAGATGTACATCGGAAACTACTACTGGTCTTCCAGGGAACGATCAAAGCGTAGACTGTTTGAGACATACCTCCCTTGGTGGAAAGTGCGCATGGTGACTGTTGTATTCAATCCCGATGCAATTTCTGTGTTTCAACAACACTCTGATAGTATACAGATAACAGAATGCCTCCAGATGTGCATGGGAAATTACTACTGGTCTTCATGGGAACGAGCAAAGCGTAGACTGTGAGGGACATTACTCCCATGGAGGAAAGTGCGCATGGTGACTGTTGTATTCAATCCCTATGCATTTTCTGTGTTTCGTCAACACTCTGACAGTCCACAGATTACAGAATGCCTCCAGATGTGCATCGGAAACTACTACTGGTCTACCAGGGAATGATCAAAGCGTAGACTGTTAGAGATATTACCCCCATGGAGGAAAGTTCGCATGGTGACTGTTGTATTCAATCCCCATGAAAATTTTGTGTTTCATCAACAGGCTGATAGTCCACAGATTACATAGTGCCTCCCGATGTGCATCGGAAACTACTACTGGTCTTCCAGGAAACGATCAAAGCGTAGACTGTTTGAGACATTACTCCAATGGAGGAATGTGCTCATTGTGACTGTTGTATTCAATCACGATGCATTTTCTGTGTTTCACCAACACTCTGATAGTCCACAGATTACAGAATACCTCCAGATGTGCATCGGAAACTACTACTGGTCTTCCAGGCAACGATCAAAGCGTAAACTCTTTGAGACATTACTCCCATGGAGGAAAGTGCGCATGGTGACTGTTGTATTCAATTCCGATGCATTTTCTGTGTTTCATCAACACTCTGATAGTACACAGATTACAGAATGGCTCCAGATGTGTATCGGAAACTCCTTTGGTCTTCCAGGGAAAGATCAAAGCGTAGATTATTTTAGACATTACTACCATGGAGGAAAGTGCGAATGGTGACTGTTGTATTCAATCCCAAGGATATTTCTGTGTTTCATCAACACTTTGAAGGTCAACAGATTACAGAATGCCTCCAAATGTGCATCGGAAACTACTACTGATCTTCCAGGGATCCATCAATGCGTAGACAGTTAGAGACATTACTCCCATGGAGGAAAGTTCTTATGATGACGCTTGTATTGAATTCCGATACAATTTCTGTGTTTCATCAACACTCTGATAGTCCACAGATTACAGAATGTCTCCAGATGTGCATCGGAAACTGCTACTGGTCCTCCAGGGAACGATCAAAGTGTAGACTGCTTCAGACATTACTCCTATGGAGGAGAGTGCGGATGGGGACTGTTATATTCAATCCCGAAGCAATTTCTGTGTTTCATCAACACTCTGATAGTCCACAGATTACAGAATGCCACCAGATGTGCATCGGAAGCTACTACTGGTCTTCCAGGGAACGATCAAAGCGTAGTCTGTTTGAGACATACCTCCCTTGGTGGAAAGTGCGCATGGTGACTGTTGTATTCAATCCCGATGCAATTTCTGTGTTTCAACAACACTCTGATAGTATACAGATTACAGAATGCCTCCAGATGTGCATGGGAAACTACTACTGGTCTTCAAGGGAACGATCAAAGCGTAGACTGTGAGGGACATTACTCCCATGGAGGAAAGTGCGCATGGTGACTGTTGTATTCAATCCCTATGCATTTTCTGTGTTTCGTCAACACTCTGACAGTCCACAGATTACAGAATGCCTCCAGATGTGCATCGGAAACTACTACTGGTCTACCAGGGAATGATCAAAGCGTAGACTGCTAGAGATATTACCCCCATGGAGGAAAGTTCGCATGGTGACTGTTGTATTCAATCCCGATGCAATTTCTGTGTTTCATCAACAGGCTGATAGTCCACAGATTACATAGTGCCTCCCGATGTGTATCGGAAACTACTACTGGTCTTCCAGGAAACGATCAAAGCGTAGACTGTTTGAGACATTACTCCAATGGAGGAATGTGCGCATTGTGACTGTTGTATTCAATCCCGATGCATTTTCTGTGTTTCACCAACACTCTGATAGTCCACAGATTGCAGATGCCTCCAGATGTGCATCGGAAACTACTACTGGTCTACCAGGGAATGATCAAAGCGTAGACTGTTAGAGATATTAATCCCATGGGGGAAAGTATGCATGGTGACTGTTGTATTCAATCCCGATGCAATTTCTGTTTTTCATCAACACTCTGATAGTCCACAGATTACAGAATGCCTCCAGATGTGCATCGGAAACTACTACTGGTCTTCCAGCAACGACCAAAACGTAGACAGTTTGAGACATTACTCCCATGGAGGAAGGTAAGAATCGTGACTGTTGTATTCAATCCCTATGCAATTTCTGTGTTTCATCAACACTCTGATAGCCCACAGATTACAGAATTCCACCAGATGTGCATCGGAAACTACTACTACACTTCCAGGGAACGATCAAAGCGTAGACTGTTTGAGAATTACTCCCATGGAGGAAAGTGCGCATGTTGACTGTTGTATTCAATATCCGATGCATTTTCTGTGTTTTATCAACACTATGATAGTAAGCAGATTACAGAATGCCTCCAGATGTGCATCGGAAACTACTACTGGTCATCCAGGGAACAAATCAAAGCGTAAACTGTTTCAGACATTACTCCCATGGAAGAAAGTGTGGATGGTCACTGTTGTATTCAATCCCGATGCAATTTCTGTGTTTCATCAACACTCTGATAGTCCACAGATTACAGAATTCCTCCAGTTGTGCATCGGAAAGTACTACTGGTCTTCCAGGGAATGATCAATGCGTAAACTCTTTGATACATTACTCCCATGGTGGAAAGTGCGCAATGTGACTGTTGTATTCATTCCCGATGCATTTTGTGTGTTTCATCAACACTCTCATAGTCCACAGAATTCAGAATGCCTCCAGATGTGCATCGGAAACTACTACTGGTCTTCCAGGGAATGATCAAAGCGTAGACTGTTAGAGATATTACTCCCATGGGGGAAAGTGCGCATGGTGACTGTGGTATTCAATCCCGATTTCTGTGTTTCATAAACACTCTGATAGTCCACTGATGGCAGAATGCCTTCAGATGTGCATCGGAAACTACCACTGGTCTTCCAGGGAACGATCAAAACGTAGACTGTTTGAGACGTTACTCCCATGGAGAAAAGTGCGCCTGGTGACTGTTGTATTCAATCACGATGCAATTTCTGTGTTTCATCAACACTCTGATAGTCCACAGATTACAGAATTCCTCCAGTTGTGCAGCGGAAACTACTACTGGTCTTCCAGGGAACGATCAAAGCGTAGACTTTTTGAGACATTACTCACATGGAGGAAAGTGCGCATGGTGACTGTTGTATTCAATCCCGATGCAATTTCTGTGTTTTATCAACACTCTGATGGTCCACAGATTACAGAAAGCCTCCAGATGTGCATCGGAACCTACTACTGGACTTCCAGAGAACGATCAAAGAGTAGACTGTTTGAGACATTACTCCCGTGGAGGAAAGTGCGCATGGTGACTGTTGTATTCAATCCCGATGCAATTTCTGAGTTTCATCAACACTCTGATAGCCCACAGAATACAGAATGCCTCCAGATGTGCATCGGAAAGTACTACTGGTATTCCAGCGAATGATCAAAGCGTAAACTCTATGAGCCATTACTCCCATGGAGGAAAGTGCGCATGGTGACTGTTGTATTCAATCCCGATATAATTTCTGTGTTTCATAAACACTCTGATAGTACACAGATTACAGAATGTCTCCAGATGTGTATCGGAAACTACTTTGGTCTTCCAGGGAACGATCAAAGCGTAGATTATTTTAGACATTACTTCCATGGAGGAAAGTGCGAATGGTGACTGTTGTATTCAATCCCGAGGAAATTTCTGTGTTTCATCAACACTTTGAAGGTCAACAGATTACAGAATGCCTCCAAATGTGCATCGGAAACTACTACTGATCTTCCAGGGATCCATCAATGCGTAGACAGTTAGAGACATTACTCCCATGGAGGAAAGTTCTTATGATGACGCTTGTATTGAATTCTGATACAATTTCTGTGTTTCATCAACACTCTGATAGTACACAGATTACAGAATGTCTCCAGATGTGCATCGGAAACTGCTACTGGTCCTCCAGGGAACGATCAAAGCGTAGACTGCTTCAGACATTACTCCTATGGAGGAGAGTGCGGATGGTGACTGTTATATTCAATCCCGAAGCAATTTCTGTGTTTCATCAACACTCTGATAGTCCACAGATTACAGAATGCCACCAGATGTGCATCGGAAGCTACTACTGGTCTTCCAGGGAACGATCAAAGCGTAGTCTGTTTGAGACATACCTCCCTTGGTGGAAAGTGCGCATGGTGACTGTTGTATTCAATCCCGATGCAATTTCTGTGTTTCAACAACACTCTGATAGTATACAGATTACAGAATGCCTCCAGATGTGCATGGGAAATTACTACTGGTCTTCATGGGAACGATCAAAGCGTAGACTGTGAGGGACATTACTCCCATGGAGGAAAGTGCGCATGGTGACTGTTGTATTCAATCCCTATGCATTTTCTGTGTTTCGTCAACACTCTGACAGTCCACAGATTACAGAATGCCTCCAGATGTGCATCGGAAACTACTACTGGTCTACCAGGGAATGATCAAAGCGTAGACTGTTAGAGATATTACCCCCATGGAGGAAAGTTCGCATGGTGACTGTTGTATTCAATCCCCATGCAAATTTTGTGTTTCATCAACAGGCTGATAGTCCACAGATTACATAGTGCCTCCCGATGTGCATCGGAAACTACTACTGGTCTTCCAGGAAACGATCAAAGCGTAGACTGTTTGAGACATTACTCCAATGGAGGAATGTGCGCATTGTGACTGTTGTATTCAATCACGATGCATTTTCTGTGTTTCACCAACACTCTGATAGTCCACAGATTACAGAATACCTCCAGATGTGCATCGGAAACTACTACTGGTCTTCCAGGCAACGATCGAAGCGTAAACTCTTTGAGACATTACTCCCATGGAGGAAAGTGCGCATGGTGACTGTTGTATTCAATTCCGATGCATTTTCTGTGTTTCATCAACACTCTGATAGTACACAGATTACAGAATGGCTCCAGATGTGTATCGGAAACTCCTTTGGTCTTCCAGGGAAAGATCAAAGCGTAGATTATTTTAGACATTACTACCATGGAGGAAAGTGCGAATGGTGACTGTTGTATTCAATCCCAAGGAAATTTCTGTGTTTCATCAACAGGCTGATAGTCCACAGATTACATAGTGCCTCCCGATGTGTATCGGAAACTACTACTGGTCTTCCAGGAAACGATCAAAGCGTAGACTGTTTGAGACATTACTCCAATGGAGGAATGTGCGCATTGTGACTGTTGTATTCAATCCCGATGCATTTTCTGTGTTTCACCAACACTCTGATAGTCCACAGATTGCAGATGCCTCCAGATGTGCATCGGAAACCACTACTGGTCTACCAGGGAATGATCAAAGCGTAGACTGTTAGAGATATTAATCCCATGGAGGAAAGTATGCATGGTGACTGTTGTATTCAATCCCGATGCAATTTCTGTTTTTCATCAACACTCTGATAGTCCACAGATTACAGAGTGCCTCCAGATGTGCATCGGAAACTACTACTGGTCTTCCAGGCAACGACCAAAACGTAGACAGTTTGAGACATTACTCCCATGGAGGAAGGTAAGAATCGTGACTGTTGTATTCAATCCCGATGCAATTTCTGTGTTTCATCAACACTCTGATAGCCCACAGATTACAGAATGCCACCAGATGTGCATCGGAAACTACTACTACACTTCCAGGGAACGATCAAAGAGTAGACTGTTTGAGAATTACTCCCATGGAGGAAAGTGCGCATGTTGACTGTTGTATTCAATATCCGATGCATTTTCTGTGTTTTATCAACACTATGATAGTAAGCAGATTACAGAATGCCTCCAGATGTGCATCGGAAACTACTACTGGTCATCCAGGGAACAAATCAAAGCGTAAACTGTTTCAGACATTACTCCCATGGAAGAATGTGTGGATGGTGACTGTTGTATTCAATCCCGATATAATATCTGTGTTTCATCAACACTCTGATAGTCCACAGATTACAGAATTCCTCCAGTTGTGCATCGGAAAGTACTACTGGTCTTCCAGGGAATGATCAATGCGTAAACTCTTTGATACATTACTCCCATGGTGGAAAGTGCGCAATGTGACTGTTGTATTCAATCCCGATGCATTTTGTGTGTTTCATCAACACTCTCATAATCCACAGAATTCAGAATGCCTCCAGATGTGCATCGGAAACTACTACTGGTCTTCCAGGGAATGATCAAAGCGTAGACTGTTAGAGATATTACTCCCATGGGGGAAACTGCGCATGGTGACTGTTGTATTCAATCCCGATGCAATTTCTGTGTTTCATAAACACTCTGATAGTCCACTGATGGCAGTATGCCTTCAGATGTGCATCGGAAACTACTACTGGTCTTCCAGGGAACGATCAAAACGTAGACTGTTTGAGACATTACTCCCATGGAGAAAAGTGCGCCTGGTGACTGTTGTATTCAATCCCGATGCAATTTCTGTGTTTCATCAACAGTCTGATAGTCCACAGATTACAGAATGCCTCCAGATGTACATCGGAAACTACTACTGGTCTTCCAGGGAACGATCAAAGCGTAGACTGTTTGAGACATACCTCCCTTGGTGGAAAGTGCGCATGGTGACTGTTGTATTCAATCCCGATGCAATTTCTGTGTTTCAACAACACTCTGATAGTATACAGATAACAGAATGCCTCCAGATGTGCATGGGAAATTACTACTGGTCTTCATGGGAACGAGCAAAGCGTAGACTGTGAGGGACATTACTCCCATGGAGGAAAGTGCGCATGGTGACTGTTGTATTCAATCCCTATGCATTTTCTGTGTTTCGTCAACACTCTGACAGTCCACAGATTACAGAATGCCTCCAGATGTGCATCGGAAACTACTACTGGTCTACCAGGGAATGATCAAAGCGTAGACTGTTAGAGATATTACCCCCAAGGAGGAAAGTTCGCATGGTGACTGTTGTATTCAATCCCCATGCAAATTTTGTGTTTCATCAACAGGCTGATAGTCCACAGATTACATAGTGCCTCCCGATGTGCATCGGAAACTACTACTGGTCTTCCAGGAAACGATCAAAGCGTAGACTGTTTGAGACATTACTCCAATGGAGGAATGTGCTCATTGTGACTGTTGTATTCAATCACGATGCATTTTCTGTGTTTCACCAACACTCTGATAGTCCACAGATTACAGAATACCTCCAGATGTGCATCGGAAACTACTACTGGTCTTCCAGGCAACGATCAAAGCGTAAACTCTTTGAGACATTACTCCCATGGAGGAAAGTGCGCATGGTGACTGTTGTATTCAATTCCGATGCATTTTCTGTGTTTCATCAACACTCTGATAGTACACAGATTACAGAATGGCTCCAGATGTGTATCGGAAACTCCTTTGGTCTTCCAGGGAAAGATCAAAGCGTAGATTATTTTAGACATTACTACCATGGAGGAAAGTGCGAATGGTGACTGTTGTATTCAATCCCAAGGATATTTCTGTGTTTCATCAACACTTTGAAGGTCAACAGATTACAGAATGCCTCCAAATGTGCATCGGAAACTACTACTGATCTTCCAGGGATCCATCAATGCGTAGACAGTTAGAGACATTACTCCCATGGAGGAAAGTTCTTATGATGACGCTTGTATTGAATTCCGATACAATTTCTGTGTTTCATCAACACTCTGATAGTCCACAGATTACAGAATGTCTCCAGATGTGCATCGGAAACTGCTACTGGTCCTCCAGGGAACGATCAAAGTGTAGACTGCTTCAGACATTACTCCTATGGAGGAGAGTGCGGATGGTGACTGTTATATTCAATCCCGAAGCAATTTCTGTGTTTCATCAACACTCTGATAGTCCACAGATTACAGAATGCCACCAGATGTGCATCGGAAGCTACTACTGGTCTTCCAGGGAACGATCAAAGCGTAGTCTGTTTGAGACATACCTCCCTTGGTGGAAAGTGCGCATGGTGACTGTTGTATTCAATCCCGATGCAATTTCTGTGTTTCAACAACACTCTGATAGTATACAGATTACAGAATGCCTCCAGATGTGCATGGGAAACTACTACTGGTCTTCAAGCGAACGATCAAAGCGTAGACTGTGAGGGACATTACTCCCATGGAGGAAAGTGCGCATGGTGACTGTTGTATTCAATCCCTATGCATTTTCTGTGTTTCGTCAACACTCTGACAGTCCACAGATTACAGAATGCCTCCAGATGTGCATCGGAAACTACTACTGGTCTACCAGGGAATGATCAAAGCGTAGACTGCTAGAGATATTACCCCCATGGAGGAAAGTTCGCATGGTGACTGTTGTATTCAATCCCGATGCAATTTCTGTGTTTCATCAACAGGCTGATAGTCCACAGATTACATAGTGCCTCCCGATGTGTATCGGAAACTACTACTGGTCTTCCAGGAAACGATCAAAGCGTAGACTGTTTGAGACATTACTCCAATGGAGGAATGTGCGCATTGTGACTGTTGTATTCAATCCCGATGCATTTTCTGTGTTTCACCAACACTCTGATAGTCCACAGATTGCAGATGCCTCCAGATGTGCATCGGAAACTACTACTGGTCTACCAGGGAATGATCAAAGCGTAGACTGTTAGAGATATTAATCCCATGGGGGAAAGTATGCATGGTGACTGTTGTATTCAATCCCGATGCAATTTCTGTTTTTCATCAACACTCTGATAGTCCACAGATTACAGAATGCCTCCAGATGTGCATCGGAAACTACTACTGGTCTTCCAGGCAACGACCAAAACGTAGACAGTTTGAGACATTACTCCCATGGAGGAAGGTAAGAATCGTGACTGTTGTATTCAATCCCTATGCAATTTCTGTGTTTCATCAACACTCTGATAGCCCACAGATTACAGAATTCCACCAGATGTGCATCGGAAACTACTACTACACTTCCAGGGAACGATCAAAGCGTAGACTGTTTGAGAATTACTCCCATGGAGGAAAGTGCGCATGTTGACTGTTGTATTCAATATCCGATGCATTTTCTGTGTTTTATCAACACTATGATAGTAAGCAGATTACAGAATGCCTCCAGATGTGCATCGGAAACTACTACTGGTCATCCAGGGAACAAATCAAAGCGTAAACTGTTTCAGACATTACTCCCATGGAAGAAAGTGTGGATGGTCACTGTTGTATTCAATCCCGATGCAATTTCTGTGTTTCATCAACACTCTGATAGTCCACAGATTACAGAATTCCTCCAGTTGTGCATCGGAAAGTACTACTGGTCTTCCAGGGAATGATCAATGCGTAAACTCTTTGATACATTACTCCCATGGTGGAAAGTGCGCAATGTGACTGTTGTATTCATTCCCGATGCATTTTGTGTGTTTCATCAACACTCTCATAGTCCACAGAATTCAGAATGCCTCCAGATGTGCATCGGAAACTACTACTGGTCTTCCAGGGAATGATCAAAGCGTAGACTGTTAGAGATATTACTCCCATGGGGGAAAGTGCGCATGGTGACTGTGGTATTCAATCCCGATTTCTGTGTTTCATAAACACTCTGATAGTCCACTGATGGCAGAATGCCTTCAGATGTGCATCGGAAACTACTACTGGTCTTCCAGGGAACGATCAAAACGTAGACTGTTTCAGACGTTACTCCCATGGAGAAAAGTGCGCCTGGTGACTGTTGTATTCAATCCCGATGCAATTTCTGTGTTTCATCAACACTCTGATAGTCCACAGATTACAGAATTCCTCCAGTTGTGCAGCGGAAACTACTACTGGTCTTCCAGGGAACGATCAAAGCGTAGAATTTTTGAGACATTACTCACATGGAGGAAAGTGCGCATGGTGACTGTTGTATTCAATCCCGATGCAATTTCTGTGTTTTATCAACACTCTGATGGTCCACAGATTACAGAAAGCCTCCAGATGTGCATCGGAATCTACTACTGGACTTCCAGAGAACGATCAAAGAGTAGACTGTTTGAGACATTACTCCCGTGGAGGAAAGTGCGCATGGTGACTGTTGTATTCAATCCCAATGCAATTTCTGAGTTTCATCAACACTCTGATAGCCCACAGAATACAGAATGCCTCCAGATGTGCATCGGAAAGTACTACTGGTATTCCAGCGAATGATCAAAGCGTAAACTCTATGAGCCATTACTCCCATGGAGGAAAGTGCGCATGGTGACTGTTGTATTCAATCCCGATATAATTTCTGTGTTTCATAAACACTCTGATAGTACACAGATTACAGAATGTCTCCAGATGTGTATCGGAAACTACTTTGGTCTTCCAGGGAACGATCAAAGCGTAGATTATTTTAGACATTACTACCATGGAGGAAAGTGCGAATGGTGACTGTTGTATTCAATCCCGAGGAAATTTCTGTGTTTCATCAACACTTTGAAGGTCAACAGATTACAGAATGCCTCCAAATGTGCATCGGAAACTACTACTGATCTTCCAGGGATCCATCAATGCGTAGACAGTTAGAGACATTACTCCCATGGAGGAAAGTTCTTATGATGACTCTTGTATTGAATTCTGATACAATTTCTGTGTTTCATCAACACTCTGATAGTACACAGATTACAGAATGTCTCCAGATGTGCATCGGAAACTGCTACTGGTCCTCCAGGGAACGATCAAAGCGTAGACTGCTTCAGACATTACTCCTATGGAGGAGAGTGCGGATGGTGACTGTTATATTCAATCCCGAAGCAATTTCTGTGTTTCATCAACACTCTGATAGTCCACAGATTACAGAATGCCACCAGATGTGCATCGGAAGCTACTACTGGTCTTCCAGGGAACGATCAAAGCGTAGTCTGTTTGAGACATACCTCCCTTGGTGGAAAGTGCGCATGGTGACTGTTGTATTCAATCCCGATGCAATTTCTGTGTTTCAACAACACTCTGATAGTATACAGATTACAGAATGCCTCCAGATGTGCATGGGAAATTACTACTGGTCTTCATGGGAACGATCAAAGCGTAGACTGTGAGGGACATTACTCCCATGGAGGAAAGTGCGCATGGTGACTGTTGTATTCAATCCCTATGCATTTTCTGTGTTTCGTCAACACTCTGACAGTCCACAGATTACAGAATGCCTCCAGATGTGCATCGGAAACTACTACTGGTCTACCAGGGAATGATCAAAGCGTAGACTGTTAGAGATATTACCCCCATGGAGGAAAGTTCGCATGGTGACTGTTGTATTCAATCCCCATGCAAATTTTGTGTTTCATCAACAGGCTGATAGTCCACAGATTACATAGTGCCTCCCGATGTGCATCGGAAACTACTACTGGTCTTCCAGGAAACGATCAAAGCGTAGACTGTTTGAGACATTACTCCAATGGAGGAATGTGCGCATTGTGACTGTTGTATTCAATCACGATGCATTTTCTGTGTTTCACCAACACTCTGATAGTCCACAGATTACAGAATACCTCCAGATGTGCATCGGAAACTACTACTGGTCTTCCAGGCAACGATCGAAGCGTAAACTCTTTGAGACATTACTCCCATGGAGGAAAGTGCGCATGGTGACTGTTGTATTCAATTCCGATGCATTTTCTGTGTTTCATCAACACTCTGATAGTACACAGATTACAGAATGGCTCCAGATGTGTATCGGAAACTCCTTTGGTCTTCCAGGGAAAGATCAAAGCGTAGATTATTTTAGACATTACTACCATGGAGGAAAGTGCGAATGGTGACTGTTGTATTCAATCCCAAGGAAATTTCTGTGTTTCATCAACACTTTGAAGGTCAACAGATTACAGGATGCCTCCAAATGTGCATCGGAAACTACTACTGATCTTCCAGGGATCCATCAATGCGTAGACAGTTAGAGACATTACTCCCATGGAGGAAAGTTCTTATGATGACGCTTGTATTGAATTCCGATACAATTTCTGTGTTTCATCAACACTCTGATAGTCCACAGATTACAGAATGTCTCCAGATGTGCATCGGAAACTGCTACTGGTCCTCCAGGGAACGATCAAAGTGTAGACTGCTTCAGACATTACTCCTATGGAGGAGAGTGCGGATGGTGACTGTTATATTCAATCCCGAAGCAATTTCTGTGTTTCATCAACAGGCTGATAGTCCACAGATTACATAGTGCCTCCCGATGTGTATCGGAAACTACTACTGGTCTTCCAGGAAACGATCAAAGCGTAGACTGTTTGAGACATTACTCCAATGGAGGAATGTGCGCATTGTGACTGTTGTATTCAATCCCGATGCATTTTCTGTGTTTCACCAACACTCTGATAGTCCACAGATTGCAGATGCCTCCAGATGTGCAAAGGAAACCACTACTGGTCTACCAGGGAATGATCAAAGCGTAGACTGTTAGAGATATTAATCCCATGGAGGAAAGTATGCATGGTGACTGTTGTATTCAATCCCGATGCAATTTCTGTTTTTCATCAACACTCTGATAGTCCACAGATTACAGAGTGCCTCCAGATGTGCATCGGAAACTACTACTGGTCTTCCAGGCAACGACCAAAACGTAGACAGTTTGAGACATTACTCCCATGGAGGAAGGTAAGAATCGTGACTGTTGTATTCAATCCCGATGCAATTTCTGTGTTTCATCAACACTCTGATAGCCCACAGATTACAGAATGCCACCAGATGTGCATCGGAAACTACTACTACACTTCCAGGGAACGATCAAAGCGTAGACTGTTTGAGAATTACTCCCATGGAGGAAAGTGCGCATGTTGAATGTTGTATTCAATATCCGATGCATTTTCTGTGTTTTATCAACACTATGATAGTAAGCAGATTACAGAATGCCTCCAGATGTGCATCGGAAACTACTACTGGTCATCCAGGGAACAAATCAAAGCGTAAACTGTTTCAGACATTACTCCCATGGAAGAAAGTGTGGATGGTGACTGTTGTATTCAATCCCGATATAATATCTGTGTTTCATCAACACTCTGATAGTCCACAGATTACAGAATTCCTCCAGTTGTGCATCGGAAAGTACTACTGGTCTTCCAGGGAATGATCAATGCGTAAACTCTTTGATACATTACTCCCATGGTGGAAAGTGCGCAATGTGACTGTTGTATTCAATCCCGATGCATTTTGTGTGTTTCATCAACACTCTCATAATCCACAGAATTCAGAATGCCTCCAGATGTGCATCGGAAACTACTACTGGTCTTCCAGGGAATGATCAAAGCGTAGACTGTTAGAGATATTACTCCCATGGGGGAAACTGCGCATGGTGACTGTTGTATTCAATCCCGATGCAATTTCTGTGTTTCATAAACACTCTGATAGTCCACTGATGGCAGTATGCCTTCAGATGTGCATCGGAAACTACTACTGGTCTTCCAGGGAACGATCAAAACGTAGACTGTTTGAGACATTACTCCCATGGAGAAAAGTGCACCTGGTGACTGTTGTATTCAATCCCGATGCAATTTCTGTGTTTCATCAACAGTCTGATAGTCCACAGATTACAGAATGCCTCCAGATGTGCATCGGAAACTACTACTGGTCTTCCAGGGAACGATCAAAGCGTAGACTTTTTGAGACATTACTCACATGGAGGAAAGTGCGCATGGTGACTGTTGTATTCAATCCCGATGCAATTTCTGTGTTTCAACAACACTCTGATAGTATACAGATTACAGAATGCCTCCAGATGTGCATCGGAAACTACTACTGGTCTTCCAGGGAACGATCAAAGCGTAGACTGTTTCAGACATTACTCCCATGGATGAAAGTGTGGATGGTGACTGTTGTATTCAATTCCGATATAATTTCTGTGTTTCATCAACACTCTGATAGCCCACAGAATACAGAATGCCTCCAGATGTGCATCGGAATGTACTACTGGTATTCCAGCGAATGATCAAATCGTAAACTCTATAAAACATTACTCCCATGGAAGAAAGTGCGCATGGTGACTGTTGTATTCAATCCCGATGCAATTTCTGTGTTTCATAAACACTCTGATAGTCCACTGATGGCAGAATGCCTCCAGATGTGCATCGGAAACTACTACTGGTCTTCCAGGGAATGATCAAAGCGTAGACTCTTAGAGATATTACGCCCATGGAGGAAAGTGCGCATGGTGACTGTTGTATTCAATCACGATGCAATTTCTGTGTTTCATAAACACTCTGATAGTCCACTGATGGCAGAATGCCTTCAGATGTGCATCGGAAACTACTACTAGTCTTCCAGGGAACGATCATAACGTAGACTGTCTGAGACATTACTCCCATGGAGAAAAGTGCGCCTGGTGACTGTTGTATTCAATCCCGATGCAATTTCTGCGTCTCATCAACACTCTGATAGTCCACAGATTACAGAATGCCTCCAGATGTGCATCGGAAATTACTACTGGTCTTCCCAGCAACGATCAAAGCGTAGACTGTTTGTGACATTACTCCCATGGAGGAAAGTGCGCATGGTGACTGTTGTATTCAATCCCGATGCAATTTCTGTGTTTCATAAACACTCTGATAGTCCACAGATGGCAGAATGCCTCCAGATGTGCATCGGAAACTACTACTGGTCTTCCACGGAACGATCAAAACATAGACTGTTTGAGACATTACTCCCATGGAGAAAAGTGCGCCTGGTGACTGTTGTATTCAATCCCGATGCAATTTCTGTGTTTCATAAACACTCTGATAGTCCTCTGATGGCAGAATGCCTTCAGATGTGCATCGGAAACTACTACTGGTCTTCCAGGGAACGATCAAAGAGTAGAATGTATGAGACATTACTCCCGTTGAGGAAAGTGCGCATGGTGGCTGTTGTATTCAATCCCGATGAAATTTCTGTGTTTCAACAACACTCTGATAGTCCACAGATTACAGAATGTCTCCAGATGTGCATCGGAAACTACTACTAGTCTTCCACGGAACGATCAAACCGTAAAATCTTTGAGACATTACTCCCATGGAGGAAAGTGCGCATGGTGACTGTTGTATTGAATCCCGATGCATTTTCTGTGTTTCATCAACACTCTGATAGTACACACATTACAGAATGCCTCCAGATGTGTATCGGAAACTACTTTGGTCTTCCAGGGAACGATCAAAGCGTAGATTGTTTTAGACATTACTACCATGGAGGAAAGTGCGAATGGTGACTGTTGTATTCAACCCCGAGGCAATTTCTGTGTTTCATCAACACTTTGAAGGTCAACAGATTACAGAATGCCTCCAAATGTGCATCGGAAACTACTACTGGTCTTCCAGGGATCCATCAATGCGTAGACAGTTAGAGTCATTACTCCCATGGAAGAAAGTTCTTATGATGACTGTTGTATTGAATTCCGATACAATTTCTGTGTTTCATCAACACTCTGATAGTCCACAGATTACAGAATATCTCTAGATGTGCATCGGAAACTACTACTGGTCTTCCAGGCAACGATCAAACCGTAGACTGTTTGAGACATCACTCCCATGTAGGAAAGTGCGCATGGTGACTGTTGTATTCAATCCCGATGCAATTTCTGTGTTTCATCAACACTCTGATAGTCCACAAATTACAGAATGCCTCCAGATGTGCATCGGAAAATACTACTGGTCTTCCAGGCAACGATCAAAGCGTAGACTGTTTGAGACATCACTCCCATGGAGGAAAGTGTGCATGGTGACTGTTGTATTCAATCCCGATGCAATTTCTGTGTTTCAACAATACTCTGATAGTATACAGATTACAGAATGCCTCCAGATGTGCATCGGAAACTACTACTGGTCTTCCAGGGAACGATCAAAGCATAGACTGTTAGGGACATTACTCCCATGGAGGAAAGTGCGCATGGTGTCTGTTGTATTCAACCCCGATGCAATGTCTGTGTTTCATCAACACTCTGATAGTCAACAGATTACAGAATGCCACCAGATGTGCATCGGAAACTACTACTACACTTCCAGGGAAAGATCAAAGCGTAGACTGTTTGAGAATTACTCCCATGGAGGAAAGTGCGCATGTTGACTGTTGTATTCAATATCCGATGCATTTTCTGTGTTTTATCAACACTATGATAGTAAGCAGATTACAGAATGCCTCCAGATGTGCATCGGAAACTACTACTGGTCATCCAGGGAACAAATCAAAGCGTAAACTGTTTCAGACATTACTAACATGGAAGAAAGTGTGGATGGTGACTGTTGTATTCAATCCCGATATAATTTCTGTGTTTCATCAACACTCTGATAGTCCACAGATTACAGAATGCCTCCAGTTGTGCATCGGTAACTACTACTGGTCTTCCAGGGAATGATCAATGCGTAAACTCTTTGAGACATTACTCCCTTGGTGGAAAGTGTGCATGGTGACTGTTGTATTCAATCCCGATGCATTTTCTGTGTTTCGTCAACACTCTGATAGTCCACAGATTACAGAATGCCTCCAGATGTGCATCGGAAACTACTACTGGTCTTCCAGGGAATGATCAAAGCGTAGACTGTTAGAGATATTACCCCCATGGAGAAAAGTGCGCATGGTGACTGTTGTATTCAATCCCGATGCAATATCTGTGTTTCATCAACACTCTGATATTCCACAAATTACAGAATGCCTCCAGATGTGCATCGGAAACTACTACTGGTCTTCCAGGCAACGATCAAAGCGTAGACTGTTTGAGACATCACTCCCATGGAGGAAAGTGTGCATGGTGACTGTTGTATTCAATCCCGATGCAATTTCTGTTTTTCATCAACACTCTGATAGTCCACAGATTACAGAATGCCTCCAGATGTGCATCGGAATGTACTACTGGTCGTCCAGGGAACGATCAAAGCGTAGACTGTTTCAGACATTACTCCCATGGAGGAAAGTGTGGATGGTGACTGTTGTATTCAATCCTGATGCAATTTCTGTTTTTCAACAACACTCTGATAGTCCACAGTCTTCCAGGGAACGATCAAAGCGTAGATTATTTTAGACATTACTACCATGGAGGAAAGTGCGAATGGTGACTGTTGTATTCAATCCCGAGGAAATTTCTGTGTTTCATCAACACCTTGAAGGTCAACAGATTACAGAATGCTTACAAATGTGCATCGGAAACTACTACTGATCTTCCAGGGATCCATCAATGCGTAGACAGTTAGAGACATTACTCCCATGGAGGAAAGTTCTTATGATGACCCTTGTATTGAATTCCGATACAATTTCTGTGTTTCATCAACACTCTGATAGTCCACAGATTACAGAATGTCTCCAGATGTGCATCGGAAACTGCTACTGGTCCTCCAGGGAACGATCAAAGCGTAGACTGCTTCAGACATTACTCCTATGGAGGAGAGTGCGGATGGTTACTGTTATATTCAATCCCGAAGCAATTTCTGTGTTTCATCAACACTCTGATAGTCCACAGATTACAGAATGCCACCAGATGTGCATCGGAAGCTACTACTGGTCTTCCAGGGAACGATCAAAACGTAGTCTGTTTGAGACATACCTCCCTTGGTGGAAAGTGCGCATGGTGACTGTTGTATTCAATCCCGATGCAATTTCTGTGTTTCAACAACACTCTGATAGTATACAGATTACAGAATGCCTCCAGATGTGCATCGGAAACTACTACTGGTCTTCAAGGGAACGATCAAAGCGTAGACTGTGAGGGACATTACTCCCATGGAGGAAAGTGCGCATGGTGACTGTTGTATTCAATCCCGATGCATTTTCTGTGTTTCACCAACACTCTGATAGTCCACAGATTACAGAATGCCTCCAGATGTGCATCGGAAACTACTACTGGTCATCCAGGGAACAAATCAAAGCGTAAACTGTTTCAGACATTACTAACATGGAAGAAAGGGTGGATGGTGACTGTTGTATTCAATCCCGATATAATTTCTGTGTTTCATCAACACTCTGATAGTCCACAGATTACAGAATGCCTCCAGTTGTGCATCGGAAACTACTACTGGTCTTCCAGGGAATGATCAATGCGTAAACTCCTTGAGACATTACTCCCTTGGTGGAAAGTGCGCAATGTGACTGTTGTATTCAATCCCGATGCATTTTGTGTGTTTCATCATCACTCTCATAGTCCACAGAATTCAGAATGCCTCCAGATGTGCATCGGAAACTACTACTGGTCTTCCAGGCAACGATCAAAGCGTAGACTGTTTGAGACATCACTCCCATGGAGGAAAGTGTGCATGGTGACTGTTGTATTCAATCCCGATGCAATTTCTGTTTTTCATCAACACTCTGATAGTTCACAGATTACAGAATGCCTCCAGATGTGCATCGGAATCTACTACTGGTCGTCCAGGGAACGATCAAAGCGTAGACTGTTTCAGACATTACTCCCATGGAGGAAAGTGTGGATGGTGACTGTTGTATTCAATCCTGATGCAATTTTTGTTTTTCAACAACACTCTGATAGTCCACAATCTTCCAGGGAACGATCAAAGCGTAGATTATTTTAGACATTACTACCATGGAGGAAAGTGCGAATGGTGACTGTTGTATTCAATCCCGAGGAAATTTCTGTGTTTCATCAACACCTTGAAGGTCAACAGATTACAGAATGCTTACAAATGTGCATCGGAAACTACTACTGATCTTCCAGGGATCCATCAATGCGTAGACAGTTAGAGACATTACTCCCATGGAGGAAAGTTCTTATGATGACCCTTGTATTGAATTCCGATACAATTTCTGTGTTTCATCAACACTCTGATAGTCCACAGATTACAGAATGTCTCCAGATGTGCATCGGAAACTGCTACTGGTCCTCCAGGGAACGATCAAAGCGTAGACTGCTTCAGACATTACTCCTATGGAGGAGAGTGCGGATGGTTACTGTTATATTCAATCCCGAAGCAATTTCTGTGTTTCATCATCACTCTGATAGTCCACAGATCACAGAATGCCACCAGATGTGCATCGGAAGCTACTACTGGTCTTCCAGGGAACGATCAAAGCGTAGTCTGTTTGAGACATACCTCCCTTGGTGGAAAGTGCGCATGGTGACTGTTGTATTCAATCCCGATGCAATTTCTGTGTTTTATCAACACTCTGATAGTATACAGATTACAGAATGCCTCCAGATGTGCATCCGAAACTACTACTGGTCTTCAAGGGAACGATCAAAGCGTAGACTGTGAGGGACATTACTCCCATGGAGGAAAGTGCGCATGGTGACTGTTGTATTCATTCCCGATGCATTTTCTGTGTTTCGTCAACACTCTGATAGTCCACAGATTACAGAATGCCTCCAGATGTGCATCGGAAACTACTACTGGTCTACCAGGGAATGATCAAAGCGTAGACTGTTAGAGATATTACCCCCATTGAGGAAAGTTCGCATGGTGACTGTTGTATTCAATCCCGATGCAATTTCTGTGTTTCATCAACAGGCTGATAGTCCACAGATTACATAGTGCCTGCGGATGTGCATCGGAAACTACTACTGGTCTCCCAGGAAACGATCAAAGCGTAGACTGTTTGAGACATTACTCCAATGGAGGAATGTGCGCATTGTGACTGTTGTATTCAATCCCGATACATTTTCTGCGTTTCACCAACACTCTGATAGTCCACAGATTACAGAATGCCTCCAGATGTCCATCGGAAACTACTACTGGTCTACCAGGGAATGATCAAAGCGTAGACTGTTAGAGATATTAATCCCATGAAGGAAAGTTCGCATGGTGACTGTTGTATTCAATCCCGATGCAATTTCTGTTTTTCATCAACACTCTGATAGTCCACAGATTACAGAATGCCTCCAGATGTGCATCGGAAACTACTACTGGTCTTCCAGGCAACGACCAAAACGTAGACTGTTTGAGACATTACTCCCATGGAGGAAGGTAAGCATCGTGACTGTTCTATTCAATCCCGATGCAATTTCTGTGTTTCATCAACACTCTGATAGCCCACAGATTACAGAATGCCACCAGATGTGCATCGGAAACTACTACTACACTTCCAGGGAACGATCAAAGCGTAGACTGTTTGAGAATTACTCCCATGGAGGAAAGTGCGCATGTTGACTGTTGTATTCAATATCCGATGCATTTTCTGTGTTTTATCAACACTATGATAGTAAGCAGATTACAGAATGCCTCCAGATGTGCATCGGAAACTACTACTGGTCATCCAGGGAACAAATCGAAGCGTAAACTGTTTCAGACATTACTAACATGGAAGAAAGTGTGGATGGTGACTGTTGTATTCAATCCCGATATAATTTCTGTGTTTCATCAACACTCTGATAGTCCACAGATTACAGAATGCCTCCAGTTGTGCATCGGTAACTACTACTGGTCTTCCAGGGAATGATCAATGCGTAAACTCTTTGAGACATTACTCCCTTGGTGGAAAGTGTGCATGGTGACTGTTGTATTCAATCCCGATGCATTTTCTGTGTTTCGTCTACACTCTGATAGTCCACAGATTACAGAATGCCTCCAGATGTGCATCGGAAACTACTACTGGTCTTCCAGGGAATGATCAAAGCGTAGACTGTTAGAGATATTACCCCCATGGAGAAAAGTGCGCATGGTGACTGTTGTATTCAATCCCGATGCAATATCTGTGTTTCATCAACACTCTGATATTCCACAAATTACAGAATGCCTCCAGATGTGCATCGGAAACTACTACTGGTCTTCCAGGCAACGATCAAAGCGTAGACTGTTTGAGACATCACTCCCATGGAGGAAAGTGTGCATGGTGACTGTTGTATTCAATCCCGATGCAATTTCTGTTTTTCATCAACACTCTGATAGTCCACAGATTACAGAATGCCTCCAGATGTGCATCGGAATGTACTACTGGTCGTCCAGGGAACGATCAAAGCGTAGACTGTATCAGACATTACTCCCATGGAGGAAAGTGTGGATGGTGACTGTTGTATTCAATCCTGATGCAATTTCTGTTTTTCAACAACACTCTGATAGTCCACAGTCTTCCAGGGAACGATCAAAGCGTAGATTATTTTAGACATTACTACCATGGAGGAAAGTGCGAATGGTGACTGTTGTATTCAATCCCGAGGAAATTTCTGTGTTTCATCAACACCTTGAAGGTCAACAGATTACAGAATGCTTACAAATGTGCATCGGAAACTACTACTGATCTTCCAGGGATCCATCAATGCGTAGACAGTTAGAGACATTACTCCCATGGAGGAAAGTTCTTATGATGACCCTTGTATTGAATTCCGATACAATTTCTGTGTTTCATCAACACTCTGATAGTCCACAGATTACAGAATGTCTCCAGATGTGCATCGGAAACTGCTACTGGTCCTCCAGGGAACGATCAAAGCGTAGACTGCTTCAGACATTACTCCTATGGAGGAGAGTGCGGATGGTTACTGTTATATTCAATCCCGAAGCAATTTCTGTGTTTCATCATCACTCTGATAGTCCACAGATCACAGAATGCCACCAGATGTGCATCGGAAGCTACTACTGGTCTTCCAGGGAACGATCAAAGCGTAGTCTGTTTGAGACATACCTCCCTTGGTGGAAAGTGCGCATGGTGACTGTTGTATTCAATCCCGATGCAATTTCTGTGTTTTATCAACACTCTGATAGTATACAGATTACAGAATGCCTCCAGATGTGCATCCGAAACTACTACTGGTCTTCAAGGGAACGATCAAAGCGTAGACTGTGAGGGACATTACTCCCATGGAGGAAAGTGCGCATGGTGACTGTTGTATTCATTCCCGATGCATTTTCTGTGTTTCGTCAACACTCTGATAGTCCACAGATTACAGAATGCCTCCAGATGTGCATCGGAAACTACTACTGGTCTACCAGGGAATGATCAAAGCGTAGACTGTTAGAGATATTACCCCCATTGAGGAAAGTTCGCATGGTGACTGTTGTATTCAATCCCGATGCAATCTCTGTGTTTCATCAACAGGCTGATAGTCCACAGATTACATAGTGCCTGCGGATGTGCATCGGAAACTACTACTGGTCTCCCAGGAAACGATCAAAGCGTAGACTGTTTGAGACATTACTCCAATGGAGGAATGTGCGCATTGTGACTGTTGTATTCAATCCCGATACATTTTCTGCGTTTCACCAACACTCTGATAGTCCACAGATTACAGAATGCCTCCAGATGTCCATCGGAAACTACTACTGGTCTACCAGGGAATGATCAAAGCGTAGACTGTTAGAGATATTAATCCCATGAAGGAAAGTTCGCATGGTGACTGTTGTATTCAATCCCGATGCAATTTCTGTTTTTCATCAACACTCTGATAGTCCACAGATTACAGAATGCCTCCAGATGTGCATCGGAAACTACTACTGGTCTTCCAGGCAACGACCAAAACGTAGACTGTTTGAGACATTACTCCCATGGAGGAAGGTAAGCATCGTGACTGTTCTATTCAATCCCGATGCAATTTCTGTGTTTCATCAACACTCTGATAGCCCACAGATTACAGAATGCCACCAGATGTGCATCGGAAACTACTACTACACTTCCAGGGAACGATCAAAGCGTAGACTGTTTGAGAATTACTCCCATGGAGGAAAGTGCGCATGTTGACTGTTGTATTCAATATCCGATGCATTTTCTGTGTTTTATCAACACTATGATAGTAAGCAGATTACAGAATGCCTCCAGATGTGCATCGGAAACTACTACTGGTCATCCAGGGAACAAATCGAAGCGTAAACTGTTTCAGACATTACTAACATGGAAGAAAGTGTGGATGGTGACTGTTGTATTCAATCCCGATATAATTTCTGTGTTTCATCAACACTCTGATAGTCCACAGATTACAGAATGCCTCCAGTTGTGCATCGGTAACTACTACTGGTCTTCCAGGGAATGATCAATGCGTAAACTCTTTGAGACATTACTCCCTTGGTGGAAAGTGTGCATGGTGACTGTTGTATTCAATCCCGATGCATTTTCTGTGTTTCGTCTACACTCTGATAGTCCACAGATTACAGAATGCCTCCAGATGTGCATCGGAATGTACTACTGGTCGTCCAGGGAACGATCAAAGCGTAGACTGTATCAGACATTACTCCCATGGAGGAAAGTGTGGATGGTGACTGTTGTATTCAATCCTGATGCAATTTCTGTTTTTCAACAACACTCTGATAGTCCACAGTCTTCCAGGGAACGATCAAAGCGTAGATTATTTTAGACATTACTACCATGGAGGAAAGTGCGAATGGTGACTGTTGTATTCAATCCCGAGGAAATTTCTGTGTTTCATCAACACCTTGAAGGTCAACAGATTACAGAATGCTTACAAATGTGCATCGGAAACTACTACTGATCTTCCAGGGATCCATCAATGCGTAGACAGTTAGAGACATTACTCCCATGGAGGAAAGTTCTTATGATGACCCTTGTATTGAATTCCGATACAATTTCTGTGTTTCATCAACACTCTGATAGTCCACAGATTACAGAATGTCTCCAGATGTGCATCGGAAACTGCTACTGGTCCTCCAGGGAACGATCAAAGTGTAGACTGCTTCAGACATTACTCCTATGGAGGAGAGTGCGGATGGTTACTGTTATATTCAATCCCGAAGCAATTTCTGTGTTTCATCAACACTCTGATAGTCCACAGATTACAGAATGCCACCAGATGTGCATCGGAAGCTACTACTGGTCTTCCAGGGAACGATCAAAACGTAGTCTGTTTGAGACATACCTCCCTTGGTGGAAAGTGCGCATGGTGACTGTTGTATTCAATCCCGATGCAATTTCTGTGTTTCAACAACACTCTGATAGTATACAGATTACAGAATGCCTCCAGATGTGCAACGGAAACTACTACTGGTCTTCAAGGGAACGATCAAAGCGTAGACTGTGAGGGACATTACTCCCATGGAGGAAAGTGCGCATGGTGACTGTTGTATTCAATCCCGATGCATTTTCTGTGTTTCACCAACACTCTGATAGTCCACAGATTACAGAATGCCTCCAGATGTGCATCGGAAACTACTACTGGTCATCCAGGGAACAAATCAAAGCGTAAACTGTTTCAGACATTACTAACATGGAAGAAAGGGTGGATGGTGACTGTTGTATTCAATCCCGATATAATTTCTGTGTTTCATCAACACTCTGATAGTCCACAGATTACAGAATGCCTCCAGTAGTGCATCGGAAACTACTACTGGTCTTCCAGGGAATGATCAATGCGTAAACTCCTTGAGACATTACTCCCTTGGTGGAAAGTGCGCAATGTGACTGTTGTATTCAATCCCGATGCATTTTGTGTGTTTCATCATCACTCTCATAGTCCACAGAATTCAGAATGCCTCCAGATGTGCAACGGAAACTACTACTGGTCTTCCAGGCAACGATCAAAGCGTAGACTGTTTGAGACATCACTCCCATGGAGGAAAGTGTGCATGGTGACTGTTGTATTCAATCCCGATGCAATTTCTGTTTTTCATCAACACTCTGATAGTTCACAGATTACAGAATGCCTCCAGATGTGCATCGGAATCTACTACTGGTCGTCCAGGGAACGATCAAAGCGTAGACTGTTTCAGACATTACTCCCATGGAGGAAAGTGTGGATGGTGACTTTTGTATTCAATCCTGATGCAATTTCTGTTTTTCAACAACACTCTGATAGTCCACCGTCTTCCAGGGAACGATCAAAGCGTAGATTATTTTAGACATTACTACCATGGAGGAAAGTGCGAATGGTGACTGTTGTATTCAATCCCGAGGAAATTTCTGTGTTTCATCAACACCTTGAAGGTCAACAGATTACAGAATGCTTACAAATGTGCATCGGAAACTACTACTGATCTTCCAGGGATCCATCAATGCGTAGACAGTTAGAGACATTACTCCCATGGAGGAAAGTTCTTATGATGACCCTTGTATTGAATTCCGATACAATTTCTGTGTTTCATCAACACTCTGATAGTCCACAGTTTACAGAATGTCTCCAGATGTGCATCGGAAACTGCTACTGGTCCTCCAGGGAACGATCAAAGCGTAGACTGCTTCAGACATTACTCCTATGGAGGAGAGTGCGGATGGTTACTGTTATATTCAATCCCGAAGCAATTTCTGTGTTTCATCATCACTCTGATAGTCCACAGATCACAGAATGCCACCAGATGTGCATCGGAAGCTACTACTGGTCTTCCAGGGAACGATCAAAGCGTAGTCTGTTTGAGACATACCTCCCTTGGTGGAAAGTGCGCATGGTGACTGTTGTATTCAATCCCGATGCAATTTCTGTGTTTTATCAACACTCTGATAGTATACAGATTACAGAATGCCTCCAGATGTGCATCCGAAACTACTACTGGTCTTCAAGGGAACGATCAAAGCGTAGACTGTGAGGGACATTACTCCCATGGAGGAAAGTGCGCATGGTGACTGTTGTATTCATTCCCGATGCATTTTCTGTGTTTCGTCAACACTCTGATAGTCCACAGATTACAGAATGCCTCCAGATGTGCATCGGAAACTACTACTGGTCTACCAGGGAATGATCAAAGCGTAGACTGTTAGAGATATTACCCCCATTGAGGAAAGTTCGCATGGTGACTGTTGTATTCAATCCCGATGCAATTTCTGTGTTTCATCAACAGGCTGATAGTCCACAGATTACATAGTGCCTGCGGATGTGCATCGGAAACTACTACTGGTCTCCCAGGAAACGATCAAAGCGTAGACTGTTTGAGACATTACTCCAATGGAGGAATGTGCGCATTGTGACTGTTGTATTCAATCCCGATACATTTTCTGCGTTTCACCAACACTCTGATAGTCCACAGATTACAGAATGCCTCCAGATGTCCATCGGAAACTACTACTGGTCTACCAGGGAATGATCAAAGCGTAGACTGTTAGAGATATTAATCCCATGAAGGAAAGTTCGCATGGTGACTGTTGTATTCAATCCCGATGCAATTTCTGTTTTTCATCAACACTCTGATAGTCCACAGATTACAGAATGCCTCCAGATGTGCATCGGAAACTACTACTGGTCTTCCAGGCAACGACCAAAACGTAGACTGTTTGAGACATTACTCCCATGGAGGAAGGTAAGCATCGTGACTGTTCTATTCAATCCCGATGCAATTTCTGTGTTTCATCAACACTCTGATAGCCCACAGATTACAGAATGCCACCAGATGTGCATCGGAAACTGCTACTACACTTCCAGGGAACGATCAAAGCGTAGACTGTTTGAGAATTACTCCCATGGAGGAAAGTGCGCATGTTGACTGTTGTATTCAATATCCGATGCATTTTCTGTGTTTTATCAACACTATGATAGTAAGCAGATTACAGAATGCCTCCAGATGTGCATCGGAAACTACTACTGGTCATCCAGGGAACAAATCGAAGCGTAAACTGTTTCAGACATTACTAACATGGAAGAAAGTGTGGATGGTGACTGTTGTATTCAATCCCGATATAATTTCTGTGTTTCATCAACACTCTGATAGTCCACAGATTACAGAATGCCTCCAGTTGTGCATCGGTAACTACTACTGGTCTTCCAGGGAATGATCAATGCGTAAACTCTTTGAGACATTACTCCCTTGGTGGAAAGTGTGCATGGTGACTGTTGTATTCAATCCCGATGCATTTTCTGTGTTTCGTCTACACTCTGATAGTCCACAGATTACAGAATGCCTCCAGATGTGCATCGGAATGTACTACTGGTCGTCCAGGGAACGATCAAAGCGTAGACTGTATCAGACATTACTCCCATGGAGGAAAGTGTGGATGGTGACTGTTGTATTCAATCCTGATGCAATTTCTGTTTTTCAACAACACTCTGATAGTCCACAGTCTTCCAGGGAACGATCAAAGCGTAGATTATTTTAGACATTACTACCATGGAGGAAAGTGCGAATGGTGACTGTTGTATTCAATCCCGAGGAAATTTCTGTGTTTCATCAACACCTTGAAGGTCAACAGATTACAGAATGCTTACAAATGTGCATCGGAAACTACTACTGATCTTCCAGGGATCCATCAATGCGTAGACAGTTAGAGACATTACTCCCATGGAGGAAAGTTCTTATGATGACCCTTGTATTGAATTCCGATACAATTTCTGTGTTTCATCAACACTCTGATAGTCCACAGATTACAGAATGTCTCCAGATGTGCATCGGAAACTGCTACTGGTCCTCCAGGGAACGATCAAAGTGTAGACTGCTTCAGACATTACTCCTATGGAGGAGAGTGCGGATGGTTACTGTTATATTCAATCCCGAAGCAATTTCTGTGTTTCATCAACACTCTGATAGTCCACAGATTACAGAATGCCACCAGATGTGCATCGGAAGCTACTACTGGTCTTCCAGGGAACGATCAAAACGTAGTCTGTTTGAGACATACCTCCCTTGGTGGAAAGTGCGCATGGTGACTGTTGTATTCAATCCCGATGCAATTTCTGTGTTTCAACAACACTCTGATAGTATACAGATTACAGAATGCCTCCAGATGTGCAACGGAAACTACTACTGGTCTTCAAGGGAACGATCAAAGCGTAGACTGTGAGGGACATTACTCCCATGGAGGAAAGTGCGCATGGTGACTGTTGTATTCAATCCCGATGCATTTTCTGTGTTTCACCAACACTCTGATAGTCCACAGATTACAGAATGCCTCCAGATGTGCATCGGAAACTACTACTGGTCATCCAGGGAACAAATCAAAGCGTAAACTGTTTCAGACATTACTAACATGGAAGAAAGGGTGGATGGTGACTGTTGTATTCAATCCCGATATAATTTCTGTGTTTCATCAACACTCTGATAGTCCACAGATTACAGAATGCCTCCAGTAGTGCATCGGAAACTACTACTGGTCTTCCAGGGAATGATCAATGCGTAAACTCCTTGAGACATTACTCCCTTGGTGGAAAGTGCGCAATGTGACTGTTGTATTCAATCCCGATGCATTTTGTGTGTTTCATCATCACTCTCATAGTCCACAGAATTCAGAATGCCTCCAGATGTGCAACGGAAACTACTACTGGTCTTCCAGGCAACGATCAAAGCGTAGACTGTTTGAGACATCACTCCCATGGAGGAAAGTGTGCATGGTGACTGTTGTATTCAATCCCGATGCAATTTCTGTTTTTCATCAACACTCTGATAGTTCACAGATTACAGAATGCCTCCAGATGTGCATCGGAATCTACTACTGGTCGTCCAGGGAACGATCAAAGCGTAGACTGTTTCAGACATTACTCCCATGGAGGAAAGTGTGGATGGTGACTTTTGTATTCAATCCTGATGCAATTTCTGTTTTTCAACAACACTCTGATAGTCCACCGTCTTCCAGGGAACGATCAAAGCGTAGATTATTTTAGACATTACTACCATGGAGGAAAGTGCGAATGGTGACTGTTGTATTCAATCCCGAGGAAATTTCTGTGTTTCATCAACACCTTGAAGGTCAACAGATTACAGAATGCTTACAAATGTGCATCGGAAACTACTACTGATCTTCCAGGGATCCATCAATGCGTAGACAGTTAGAGACATTACTCCCATGGAGGAAAGTTCTTATGATGACCCTTGTATTGAATTCCGATACAATTTCTGTGTTTCATCAACACTCTGATAGTCCACAGATTACAGAATGTCTCCAGATGTGCATCGGAAACTGCTACTGGTCCTCCAGGGAACGATCAAAGCGTAGACTGCTTCAGACATTACTCCTATGGAGGAGAGTGCGGATGGTTACTGTTATATTCAATCCCGAAGCAATTTCTGTGTTTCATCATCACTCTGATAGTCCACAGATCACAGAATGCCACCAGATGTGCATCGGAAGCTACTACTGGTCTTCCAGGGAACGATCAAAGCGTAGTCTGTTTGAGACATACCTCCCTTGGTGGAAAGTGCGCATGGTGACTGTTGTATTCAATCCCGATGCAATTTCTGTGTTTTATCAACACTCTGATAGTATACAGATTACAGAATGCCTCCAGATGTGCATCCGAAACTACTACTGGTCTTCAAGGGAACGATCAAAGCGTAGACTGTGAGGGACATTACTCCCATGGAGGAAAGTGCGCATGGTGACTGTTGTATTCATTCCCGATGCATTTTCTGTGTTTCGTCAACACTCTGATAGTCCACAGATTACAGAATGCCTCCAGATGTGCATCGGAAACTACTACTGGTCTACCAGGGAATGATCAAAGCGTAGACTGTTAGAGATATTACCCCCATTGAGGAAAGTTCGCATGGTGACTGTTGTATTCAATCCCGATGCAATTTCTGTGTTTCATCAACAGGCTGATAGTCCACAGATTACATAGTGCCTCCGGATGTGCATCGGAAACTACTACTGGTCTCCCAGGAAACGATCAAAGCGTAGACTGTTTGAGACATTACTCCAATGGAGGAATGTGCGCATTGTGACTGTTGTATTCAATCCCGATACATTTTCTGCGTTTCACCAACACTCTGATAGTCCACAGATTACAGAATGCCTCCAGATGTCCATCGGAAACTAGTACTGGTCTACCAGGGAATGATCAAAGCGTAGTCTGTTAGAGATATTAATCCCATGAAGGAAAGTTCGCATGGTGACTGTTGTATTCAATCCCGATGCAATTTCTGTTTTTCATCAACACTCTGATAGTCCACAGATTACAGAATGCCTCCAGATGTGCATCGGAAACTACTACTGGTCTTCCAGGCAACGACCAAAACGTAGACTGTTTGAGACATTACTCCCATGGAGGAAGGTAAGCATCGTGACTGTTCTATTCAATCCCGATGCAATTTCTGTGTTTCATCAACACTCTGATAGCCCACAGATTACAGAATGCCACCAGATGTGCATCGGAAACTACTACTACACTTCCAGGGAACGATCAAAGCGTAGACTGTTTGAGAATTACTCCCATGGAGGAAAGTGCGCATGTTGACTGTTGTATTCAATATCCGATGCTTTTTCTGTATTTTATCAACACTATGATAGTAAGCAGATTACCTAATGCCTCCAGATGTGCATCGGAAAATACTACTGGTCATCCAGGGAACAAATCAAAGCGTAAACTGTTTCAGACATTACTAACATGGAAGAAAGTGTGGATGGTGACTGTTGTATTCAATCCCGATATAATTTCTGTGTTTCATCAACACTCTGATAGTCCACAGATTACAGAATGCCTCCAGATGTGCATCGGAAACTACTACTGGTCTTCCAGGGAATGATCAAAGCATAGACTGTTAGAGATATTACTCCCATGGGGGAAAGTGGGCATGGTGACTGTTGTATTCAATCCCGATGCAATTTCTGTGTTTCATAAACACTCTGATAGTCCACTGATGGCAGAATGCCTTCAGATGTGCATCGGAAACTACTACTGGTCTTCCAGGGAACGATCAAAACGTAGACTGTTTGAGACATTACTCCCATGGAGAAAAGTGCGCCTGGTGACTGTTGTATTCAATCCCGATGCAATTTCTGTGTTTCATCAACGGTCTGATAGTCCACAGATTACAGAATGCCTCCAGATGTGCATCGGAAACTACTACTGGTCTTCCAGGGAACGATCAAAGCGTAGACTTTTTGAGAATTTACTCACATGGAGGAAAGTGCGCATGGTGACTGTTGTATTCAATCCCGATGCAATTTCTGTGTTTCATCAACACTCTGATAGTCCACAGATTACAGAATGCCTCCAGTTGTGCATCGGTAACTACTACTGGTCTTCCAGGGAATGATCAATGCGTAAACTCTTTGAGACATTACTCCCTTGGTGGAAAGTGTGCATGGTGACTGTTGTATTCAATCCCGATGCATTTTCTGTGTTTCGTCAACACTCTGATAGTCCACAGATTACAGAATGCCTCCAGATGTGCATCGGAAACTACTACTGGTCTTCCAGGGAATGATCAAAGCGTAGACTGTTAGAGATATTACCTCCATGGAGAAAAGTGCGCATGGTGACTGTTGTATTCAATCCCGATGCAATATCTGTGTTTCATCAACACTCTGATATTCCACAAATTACAGAATGCCTCCAGATGTGCATCGGAAACTACTACTGGTCTTCCAGGCAACGATCAAAGCGTAGACTGTTTGAGACATCACTCCCATGGAGGAAAGTGTGCATGGTGACTGTTGTATTCAATCCCGATGCAATTTCTGTTTTTCATCAACACTCTGATAGTCCACAGATTACAGAATGCCTCCAGATGTGCATCGGAATGTACTACTGGTCGTCCAGGGAACGATCAAAGCGTAGACTGTTTCAGACATTACTCCCATGGAGGAAAGTGTGGATGGTGACTGTTGTATTCAATCCTGATGCAATTTCTGTTTTTCAACAACACTCTGATAGTCCACAGTCTTCCAGGGAACGATCAAAGCGTAGATTATTTTAGACATTACTACCATGGAGGAAAGTGCGAATGGTGACTGTTGTATTCAATCCCGAGGAAATTTCTGTGTTTCATCAACACCTTGAAGGTCAACAGATTACAGAATGCTTACAAATGTGCATCGGAAACTACTACTGATCTTCCAGGGATCCATCAATGCGTAGACAGTTAGAGACATTACTCCCATGGAGGAAAGTTCTTATGATGACCCTTGTATTGAATTCCGATACAATTTCTGTGTTTCATCAACACTCTGATAGTCCACAGATTACAGAATGTCTCCAGATGTGCATCGGAAACTGCTACTGGTCCTCCAGGGAACGATCAAAGCGTAGACTGCTTCAGACATTACTCCTATGGAGGAGAGTGCGGATGGTTACTGTTATATTCAATCCCGAAGCAATTTCTGTGTTTCATCAACACTCTGATAGTCCACAGATTACAGAATGCCACCAGATGTGCATCGGAAGCTACTACTGGTCTTCCAGGGAACGATCAAAACGTAGTCTGTTTGAGACATACCTCCCTTGGTGGAAAGTGCGCATGGTGACTGTTGTATTCAATCCCGATGCAATTTCTGTGTTTCAACAACACTCTGATAGTATACAGATTACAGAATGCCTCCAGATGTGCATCGGAAACTACTACTGGTCTTCAAGGGAACGATCAAAGCGTAGACTGTGAGGGACATTACTCCCATGGAGGAAAGTGCGCATGGTGACTGTTGTATTCAATCCCGATGCATTTTCTGTGTTTCACCAACACTCTGATAGTCCACAGATTACAGAATGCCTCCAGATGTGCATCGGAAACTACTACTGGTCATCCAGGGAACAAATCAAAGCGTAAACTGTTTCAGACATTACTAACATGGAAGAAAGGGTGGATGGTGACTGTTGTATTCAATCCCGATATAATTTCTGTGTTTCATCAACACTCTGATAGTCCACAGATTACAGAATGCCTCCAGTTGTGCATCGGAAACTACTACTGGTCTTCCAGGGAATGATCAATGCGTAAACTCCTTGAGACATTACTCCCTTGGTGGAAAGTGCGCAATGTGACTGTTGTATTCAATCCCGATGCATTTTGTGTGTTTCATCATCACTCTCATAGTCCACAGAATTCAGAATGCCTCCAGATGTGCATCGGAAACTACTACTGGTCTTCCAGGCAACGATCAAAGCGTAGACTGTTTGAGACATCACTCCCATGGAGGAAAGTGTGCATGGTGACTGTTGTATTCAATCCCGATGCAATTTCTGTTTTTCATCAACACTCTGATAGTTCACAGATTACAGAATGCCTCCAGATATGCATCGGAATCTACTACTGGTCGTCCAGGGAACGATCAAAGCGTAGACTGTTTCAGACATTACTCCCATGGAGGAAAGTGTGGATGGTGACTGTTGTATTCAATCCTGATGCAATTTCTGTTTTTCAACAACACTCTGATAGTCCACAATCTTCCAGGGAACGATCAAAGCGTAGATTATTTTAGACATTACTACCATGGAGGAAAGTGCGAATGGTGACTGTTGTATTCAATCCCGAGGAAATTTCTGTGTTTCATCAACACCTTGAAGGTCAACAGATTACAGAATGCTTACAAATGTGCATCGGAAACTACTACTGATCTTCCAGGGATCCATCAATGCGTAGACAGTTAGAGACATTACTCCCATGGAGGAAAGTTCTTATGATGACCCTTGTATTGAATTCCGATACAATTTCTGTGTTTCATCAACACTCTGATAGTCCACAGATTACAGAATGTCTCCAGATGTGCATCGGAAACTGCTACTGGTCCTCCAGGGAACGATCAAAGCGTAGACTGCTTCAGACATTACTCCTATGGAGGAGAGTGCGGATGGTTACTGTTATATTCAATCCCGAAGCAATTTCTGTGTTTCATCATCACTCTGATAGTCCACAGATCACAGAATGCCACCAGATGTGCATCGGAAGCTACTACTGGTCTTCCAGGGAACGATCAAAGCGTAGTCTGTTTGAGACATACCTCCCTTGGTGGAAAGTGCGCATGGTGACTGTTGTATTCAATCCCGATGCAATTTCTGTGTTTTATCAACACTCTGATAGTATACAGATTACAGAATGCCTCCAGATGTGCATCCGAAACTACTACTGGTCTTCAAGGGAACGATCAAAGCGTAGACTGTGAGGGACATTACTCCCATGGAGGAAAGTGCGCATGGTGACTGTTGTATTCATTCCCGATGCATTTTCTGTGTTTCGTCAACACTCTGATAGTCCACAGATTACAGAATGCCTCCAGATGTGCATCGGAAACTACTACTGGTCTACCAGGGAATGATCAAAGCGTAGACTGTTAGAGATATTACCCCCATTGAGGAAAGTTCGCATGGTGACTGTTGTATTCAATCCCGATGCAATTTCTGTGTTTCATCAACAGGCTGATAGTCCACAGATTACATAGTGCCTGCGGATGTGCATCGGAAACTACTACTGGTCTCCCAGGAAACGATCAAAGCGTAGACTGTTTGAGACATTACTCCAATGGAGGAATGTGCGCATTGTGACTGTTGTATTCAATCCCGATACATTTTCTGCGTTTCACCAACACTCTGATAGTCCACAGATTACAGAATGCCTCCAGATGTCCATCGGAAACTACTACTGGTCTACCAGGGAATGATCAAAGCGTAGACTGTTAGAGATATTAATCCCATGAAGGAAAGTTCGCATGGTGACTGTTGTATTCAATCCCGATGCAATTTCTGTTTTTCATCAACACTCTGATAGTCCACAGATTACAGAATGCCTCCAGATGTGCATCGGAAACTACTACTGGTCTTCCAGGCAACGACCAAAACGTAGACTGTTTGAGACATTACTCCCATGGAGGAAGGTAAGCATCGTGACTGTTCTATTCAATCCCGATGCAATTTCTGTGTTTCATCAACACTCTGATAGCCCACAGATTACAGAATGCCACCAGATGTGCATCGGAAACTACTACTACACTTCCAGGGAACGATCAAAGCGTAGACTGTTTGAGAATTACTCCCATGGAGGAAAGTGCGCATGTTGACTGTTGTATTCAATATCCGATGCATTTTCTGTGTTTTATCAACACTATGATAGTAAGCAGATTACAGAATGCCTCCAGATGTGCATCGGAAACTACTACTGGTCATCCAGGGAACAAATCGAAGCGTAAACTGTTTCAGACATTACTAACATGGAAGAAAGTGTGGATGGTGACTGTTGTATTCAATCCCGATATAATTTCTGTGTTTCATCAACACTCTGATAGTCCACAGAATACAGAATGCCTCCAGTTGTGCATCGGTAACTACTACTGGTCTTCCAGGGAATGATCAATGCGTAAACTCTTTGAGACATTACTCCCTTGGTGGAAAGTGTGCATGGTGACTGTTGTATTCAATCCCGATGCATTTTCTGTGTTTCGTCTACACTCTGATAGTCCACAGATTACAGAATGCCTCCAGATGTGCATCGGAAACTACTACTGGTCTTCCAGGGAATGATCAAAGCGTAGACTGTTAGAGATATTACCCCCATGGAGAAAAGTGCGCATGGTGACTGTTGTATTCAATCCCGATGCAATATCTGTGTTTCATCAACACTCTGATATTCCACAAATTACAGAATGCCTCCAGATGTGCATCGGAAACTACTACTGGTCTTCCAGGCAACGATCAAAGCGTAGACTGTTTGAGACATCACTCCCATGGAGGAAAGTGTGCATGGTGACTGTTGTATTCAATCCCGATGCAATTTCTGTTTTTCATCAACACTCTGATAGTCCACAGATTACAGAATGCCTCCAGATGTGCATCGGAATGTACTACTGGTCGTCCAGGGAACGATCAAAGCGTAGACTGTATCAGACATTACTCCCATGGAGGAAAGTGTGGATGGTGACTGTTGTATTCAATCCTGATGCAATTTCTGTTTTTCAACAACACTCTGATAGTCCACAGTCTTCCAGGGAACGATCAAAGCGTAGATTATTTTAGACATTACTACCATGGAGGAAAGTGCGAATGGTGACTGTTGTATTCAATCCCGAGGAAATTTCTGTGTTTCATCAACACCTTGAAGGTCAACAGATTACAGAATGCTTACAAATGTGCATCGGAAACTACTACTGATCTTCCAGGGATCCATCAATGCGTAGACAGTTAGAGACATTACTCCCATGGAGGAAAGTTCTTATGATGACCCTTGTATTGAATTCCGATACAATTTCTGTGTTTCATCAACACTCTGATAGTCCACAGATTACAGAATGTCTCCAGATGTGCATCGGAAACTGCTACTGGTCCTCCAGGGAACGATCAAAGTGTAGACTGCTTCAGACATTACTCCTATGGAGGAGAGTGCGGATGGTTACTGTTATATTCAATCCCGAAGCAATTTCTGTGTTTCATCAACACTCTGATAGTCCACAGATTACAGAATGCCACCAGATGTGCATCGGAAGCTACTACTGGTCTTCCAGGGAACGATCAAAACGTAGTCTGTTTGAGACATACCTCCCTTGGTGGAAAGTGCGCATGGTGACTGTTGTATTCAATCCCGATGCAATTTCTGTGTTTCAACAACACTCTGATAGTATACAGATTACAGAATGCCTCCAGATGTGCAACGGAAACTACTACTGGTCTTCAAGGGAACGATCAAAGCGTAGACTGTGAGGGACATTACTCCCATGGAGGAAAGTGCGCATGGTGACTGTTGTATTCAATCCCGATGCATTTTCTGTGTTTCACCAACACTCTGATAGTCCACAGATTACAGAATGCCTCCAGATGTGCATCGGAAACTACTACTGGTCATCCAGGGAACAAATCAAAGCGTAAACTGTTTCAGACATTACTAACATGGAAGAAAGTGTGGATGGTGACTGTTGTATTCAATCCCGATATAATTTCTGTGTTTCATCAACACTCTGATAGTCCACAGATTACAGAATGCCTCCAGTAGTGCATCGGAAACTACTACTGGTCTTCCAGGGAATGATCAATGCGTAAACTCCTTGAGACATTACTCCCTTGGTGGAAAGTGCGCAATGTGACTGTTGTATTCAATCCCGATGCATTTTGTGTGTTTCATCATCACTCTCATAGTCCACAGAATTCAGAATGCCTCCAGATGTGCAACGGAAACTACTACTGGTCTTCCAGGCAACGATCAAAGCGTAGACTGTTTGAGACATCACTCCCATGGAGGAAAGTGTGCATGGTGACTGTTGTATTCAATCCCGATGCAATTTCTGTTTTTCATCAACACTCTGATAGTTCACAGATTACAGAATGCCTCCAGATGTGCATCGGAATCTACTACTGGTCGTCCAGGGAACGATCAAAGCGTAGACTGTTTCAGACATTACTCCCATGGAGGAAAGTGTGGATGGTGACTGTTGTATTCAATCCTGATGCAATTTCTGTTTTTCAACAACACTCTGATAGTCCACAGTCTTCCAGGGAACGATCAAAGCGTAGATTATTTTAGACATTACTACCATGGAGGAAAGTGCGAATGGTGACTGTTGTATTCAATCCCGAGGAAATTTCTGTGTTTCATCAACACCTTGAAGGTCAACAGATTACAGAATGCTTACAAATGTGCATCGGAAACTACTACTGATCTTCCAGGGATCCATCAATGCGTAGACAGTTAGAGACATTACTCCCATGGAGGAAAGTTCTTATGATGACCCTTGTATTGAATTCCGATACAATTTCTGTGTTTCATCAACACTCTGATAGTCCACAGATTACAGAATGTCTCCAGATGTGCATCGGAAACTGCTACTGGTCCTCCAGGGAACGATCAAAGCGTAGACTGCTTCAGACATTACTCCTATGGAGGAGAGTGCGGATGGTTACTGTTATATTCAATCCCGAAGCAATTTCTGTGTTTCATCATCACTCTGATAGTCCACAGATCACAGAATGCCACCAGATGTGCATCGGAAGCTACTACTGGTCTTCCAGGGAACGATCAAAGCGTAGTCTGTTTGAGACATACCTCCCTTGGTGGAAAGTGCGCATGGTGACTGTTGTATTCAATCCCGATGCAATTTCTGTGTTTTATCAACACTCTGATAGTATACAGATTACAGAATGCCTCCAGATGTGCATCCGAAACTACTACTGGTCTTCAAGGGAACGATCAAAGCGTAGACTGTGAGGGACATTACTCCCATGGAGGAAAGTGCGCATGGTGACTGTTGTATTCATTCCCGATGCATTTTCTGTGTTTCGTCAACACTCTGATAGTCCACAGATTACAGAATGCCTCCAGATGTGCATCGGAAACTACTACTGGTCTACCAGGGAATGATCAAAGCGTAGACTGTTAGAGATATTACCCCCATTGAGGAAAGTTCGCATGGTGACTGTTGTATTCAATCCCGATGCAATTTCTGTGTTTCATCAACAGGCTGATAGTCCACAGATTACATAGTGCCTCCGGATGTGCATCGGAAACTACTACTGGTCTCCCAGGAAACGATCAAAGCGTAGACTGTTTGAGACATTACTCCAATGGAGGAATGTGCGCATTGTGACTGTTGTATTCAATCCCGATACATTTTCTGCGTTTCACCAACACTCTGATAGTCCACAGATTACAGAATGCCTCCAGATGTCCATCGGAAACTAGTACTGGTCTACCAGGGAATGATCAAAGCGTAGTCTGTTAGAGATATTAATCCCATGAAGGAAAGTTCGCATGGTGACTGTTGTATTCAATCCCGATGCAATTTCTGTTTTTCATCAACACTCTGATAGTCCACAGATTACAGAATGCCTCCAGATGTGCATCGGAAACTACTACTGGTCTTCCAGGCAACGACCAAAACGTAGACTGTTTGAGACATTACTCCCATGGAGGAAGGTAAGCATCGTGACTGTTCTATTCAATCCCGATGCAATTTCTGTGTTTCATCAACACTCTGATAGCCCACAGATTACAGAATGCCACCAGATGTGCATCGGAAACTACTACTACACTTCCAGGGAACGATCAAAGCGTAGACTGTTTGAGAATTACTCCCATGGAGGAAAGTGCGCATGTTGACTGTTGTATTCAATATCCGATGCTTTTTCTGTATTTTATCAACACTATGATAGTAAGCAGATTACCTAATGCCTCCAGATGTGCATCGGAAAATACTACTGGTCATCCAGGGAACAAATCAAAGCGTAAACTGTTTCAGACATTACTAACATGGAAGAAAGTGTGGATGGTGACTGTTGTATTCAATCCCGATATAATTTCTGTGTTTCATCAACACTCTGATAGTCCACAGATTACAGAATGCCTCCAGATGTGCATCGGAAACTACTACTGGTCTTCCAGGGAATGATCAAAGCATAGACTGTTAGAGATATTACTCCCATGGGGGAAAGTGGGCATGGTGACTGTTGTATTCAATCCCGATGCAATTTCTGTGTTTCATAAACACTCTGATAGTCCACTGATGGCAGAATGCCTTCAGATGTGCATCGGAAACTACTACTGGTCTTCCAGGGAACGATCAAAACGTAGACTGTTTGAGACATTACTCCCATGGAGAAAAGTGCGCCTGGTGACTGTTGTATTCAATCCCGATGCAATTTCTGTGTTTCATCAACGGTCTGATAGTCCACAGATTACAGAATGCCTCCAGATGTGCATCGGAAACTACTACTGGTCTTCCAGGGAACGATCAAAGCGTAGACTTTTTGAGAATTTACTCACATGGAGGAAAGTGCGCATGGTGACTGTTGTATTCAATCCCGATGCAATTTCTGTGTTTTATCAACACTCTGATGGTCCACAGATTACAGAAAGCCTCCAGATGTGCATCGGAACCTACTACTGGTCTTCCGGGGAACGATCAAAAAGTAGACTGTTTGAGACATTACTCCCGTGGAGGAAAGTGCGCATGGTGATTGTTGTATTCAATCCCGATGCAATTTCTGAGTTTCATCAACACTCTGATAGTCCACAGATTACAGAATGCCACCAGATGTGCATCGGAAACTACTACTGGTCCTCCAGGGAACGATCAAAGCGTAGACTGTTTCAGACATTACTCCTATGGAGGAGAGTGCGCATAGTGACTGTTGTATTCAATCCCGATGCAATTTCTGTGTTTCAACAACACTCTGATAGTATACAGATTACAGAATGCCTCCAGATGTGCATCGGAAACTACTACTGGTCTTCAAGGGAACGATCAAAGCGTAGACTGTTTCAGACATTACTCCCATGGATGTAAGTGTGGATGGTGACTGTTGTATTCAATCCCGATATAATTTCTGTGTTTCATCAACACTCTGACAGCCCACAGAATACAGAATGCCTCCAGAAGTGCATCGGAAAGTACTACTGGTATTCCAGCGAATGATCAAAGCGTAAACTCTTTAAAACATTACTCCCATGGAGGAAAGTGCGCATGGTGACTGTTGTATTCAATCCCGATGCAATTTCTGTGTTTCATAAACACTCTGATAGTCCACTGATGTCAGAATGCCTCCAGATGTGCATCGGAAACTACTACTGGTCTTCCAGGGAATGATCAAAGCGTAGACTGTTAGAGATATTACTCCCATGGAGGAAAGTGCGCATGGTGACTGTTGTATTCAATCCCGATGCAATTTCTGTGTTTCATAAACACTCTGATAGTCCACTGATGGCAGAATGCCTTCAGATGTGCATCGGAAACCACTACTAGTCTACCAGGGAACGATCATAACGTAGACTGTCTGAAACATTACTCCCATGGAGAAAAGTGCGCCTGGTGACTGTTGTATTCAATCCCGATGCAATTTCTGTGTCTCATCAACACTCTGATAGTCCACAGATTACAGAATGCCTCCAGATGTGCATCGGAAACTACTACTGGTCTTCCAGGGAACGATCAAAGCGTAGACTTTTTGAGAATTTACTCTCATGGAGGAAAGTGCGCATGGTGACTGTTGTATTCAATCCCGATGCAATTTCTGTGTTTTATCAACACTCTGATTGTCCACAGATTACAGAAAGCCTCCAGATGTGCATCGGAACCTACTACTGGTCTTCCGGGGAACGATCAAAAAGTAGACTGTTTGAGACATTACTCCCGTGGAGGAAAGTGCGCATGGTGACTGTTGTATTCAATCCCGATGCAATTTCTGAGTTTCATCAACACTCTGATAGTCCACAGATTACAGAATGCCACCAGATGTGCATCGGAAACTACTACTGGTCCTCCAGGGAACGATCAAAGCGTAGACTGTTTCAGACATTACTCCTATGGAGGAGAGTGCGCATAGTGACTGTTGTATTCAATCCCGATGCAATTTTTGTGTTTCAACAACACTCTGATAGTATACAGATTACAGAATGCCTCCAGATGTGCATCGGAAATTACTACTGGTCTTCCCAGCAACGATCAAAGCGTAGACTGTTTGTGACATTACTCCCATGGAGGAAAGTGCGCATGGTGACTGTTGTATTCAATCCCGATGCAATTTCTGTGTTTCATAAACACTCTGGTAGTCCACAGATGGCAGAATGCCTCCAGATGTGCATCGGAAATTACTACTGGTCTTCCACGGAACGATCAAAACATAGACTGTTTGAGACATTACTCCCATGGAGAAAAGTGCGCCTGGTGACTGTTGTATTCAATCCCGATGCAATTTCTGTGTTTCATCAACACTCCGATAGTCTACAGATTACAGAATGCCACCAGATGTGCATCGGAAACTACTACTGGTCTTCCAGGGAACGATGAAAGCGTAGACTGTTTGAGACATTACTCGCGAGGAGGAAAGTGCGCATGGTGACTCTTGTATTCAATCCCGATGCAATATCTGTGTTTCATCAACACTCTGATAGTCCACAGAATTGAGAATGCCTCCAGATGTCCATCGGAAACTACTACTGGTCTTCCAGGGAATGATCAAAGCGTAGACAGTTAGAGATATTACTCCCATGGAGGAAAGTGCGCATGGTGACTGTTGTATTCAATACCGATGCAATTTCTGTGTTTCATAAACACTCTGATAGTCCACTGATGGCAGAATGCCTCCAGATGTGCATCGGAAAGTACTACTGGTCTTCCAAAGAACGATCAAAACGTAGACTGTTTGAGACATTACTCCCATGGAGAAGAGTGCGCCTGGTGACTGTTGTATTCAATCCCGATGCAATTTCTGTGTTTCATCAACACTCTGATAGTCCACAGATTACAGAATGCCTCCAGATGTTCATCGGAAATTACTACTGGACTTCCCAGTAACGATCAAAGCGTAGACTGTTTGAGACATTACTCCCATGGAGGAAAGTGCGCATGGTGACTGTTGTATTCAATCCCGATGCAATTTCTGTGTTTTATCAACAGTCTGATAGTCCACAGATTACAGAATGCCTCCAGATGTGCATCGGAAACTACTACTGAACTTCCAGGGAACGATCAAAGCGTAGACTGTTTCAGACATTACTCCCATGGAGGAAAGTGTGGATGGTGACTGTTGTATTCAATCCCGATATAGTTTCTGTGTTTCATCAACACTCTGATAGTCCACAGATTACAGAATGCCTCCAGATGTGCATCGGAATCTACTACTGGTCTTCCAGGGAATGATCAAAGCGTAAACTCTTTGAGACATTACTCCCATGGAGAAATGTGCGCCTGCTGACTGTTGTATTAAATCCCGATGCAATTTCTGTGTTTCATCAACACTCTGATAGTCCACAGATTACAGAATGCCTCCAGATGTGCATCGGAAATTACTTCCGGACTTCCCAATAACGATCAAAGTGTAGACTGTTTGAGACATTACTCAGATGGAGGAAAGTGCGCATGGTGACTGTTGTATTCAATCCCGATGCAATTTCTGTGTTTCATCAACACTCTGATAGTCCACAGATTACAGAATGCCACCAGATGTGCATCGGAAACTACTACTAGTCTTCCAGGGAACGATCAAAGCGTAGATTGTTTGAGAATTACTCCCATGGAGAAAAGTGAGCATGGTGACTGTTGTATTCAATATCCGATGCATTTTCTGTGTTTTATCAACACTATGGTAGTAAGCAGATTACAGAATGCCACCAGATGTGCATCGGAAATTACTACTGGACTTCCCAGCAACGATCAAAGCGTAGACTGTTTGAGACATTACTCCCATGGAGGAAAGTGCGCATGGTGACTGTTGTATTCAATCCCGATGCAATTTCTGTGTTTTATCAAGAGTCTGATAGTCCACAGATTACAGAATGTCTCCAGATGTGCATCGGAAACTACTACTGGTCTTCCAGGGAACGATCAATGTGTAGACTGTTCGGACATTACTCCCATGGAGGAAAGTGTGAATGGTGACTGTTGTATTCAATCACGATGTAATATCTGTGTTTCATCAACACTCTGATAGTCCACAGATTACAGAATTCCTCCAGATGTTCATCGGAATCTACTACTGGTCTTCCAGGGAATCATAAAAGCGTAAACTCATTGAGACATTACTCCCTTGGATGAAAGTGAGCATGGTGATTGTTGTATTCAATCCCGATGCATTTTCTGTGTTTCATCAACACTCTGATAGTCCACAGAATTCAGAATGCCTCCAGATGTGCATCGGAAACTACTACTGGTCTCCCAGGGAATGATCAAAGCGTAGACTGTTAGAGATATTACTCCCATGGAGGAAAGTGCGCATGGTGACTGTTGTATTCAATCCCGATGCAATTTCTGTGTTTCATAAACACTCTGATAGTCCACTGATGGCAGAATGCCTTCAGATGTGCATCGGAAACCACTACTAGTCTACCAGGGAACGATCATAACGTAGACTGTCTGAGACATTACTCCCATGGAGAAAAGTGCGCCTGGTGACTGTTGTATTCAATCCCGATGCAATATCTGTGTCTCATCAACACTCTGATAGTCCACAGATTACAGAATGCCTCCAGATGTGCATCGGAAACTACTACTGGTCTTCCAGGGAACGATGAAAGCGTAGACTGTTTGAGACATTACTCGCGAGGAGGAAAGTGCGCATGGTGACTGTTGTATTCAATCCCGATGCAATTTCTGTGTTTCATAAACACTCTGATAGTCCACAGATGGCAGAATGCCTCCAGATGTGCATCGGAAATTACTACTGGTCTTCCACGGAACGATCAAAACATAGACTGTTTGAGACATTACTCCCATGGAGAAAAGTGCGCCTGGTGACTGTTGTATTCAATCCCGATGCAATTTCTGTGTTTCATCAACACTCCGATAGTGTACAGATTACAGAATGCCACCAGATGTGCATCGGAAACTACTACTGGTCTTCCAGGGAACGATGAAAGCGTAGACTGTTTGAGACATTACTCGCGAGGAGGAAAGTGCGCATGGTGACTCTTGTATTCAATCCCGATGCAATATCTGTGTTTCATCAACACTCTGATAGTCCACAGAATTCAGAATGCCTCCAGATGTGCATCGGAAACTACTACTGGTCTTCCAGGGAATGATCAAAGCGTAGACAGTTAGAGATATTACTCCCATGGAGGAAAGTGCGCATGGTGACCGTTGTATTCAATACCGATGCAATTTCTGTGTTTCATAAACACTCTGATAGTCCACTGATGGCAGAATGCCTCCAGATGTGCATCGGAAAGTACTACTGGTCTTCCAAAGAACGATCAAAACGTAGACTGTTTGAGACATTACTCCCATGGAGAAGAGTGCGCCTGGTGACTGTTGTATGCAATCCCGATGCAATTTCTGTGTTTCATCAACACTCTGATAGTCCACAGATTACAGAATGCCTCGAGATGTGCATCGGAAATTACTACTGGACTTCCCAGTAACGATCAAAGCGTAGACTGTTTGAGACATTACTCCCATGGAGGAAAGTGCGCATGGTGACTGTTGTATTCAATCCCGATGCAATTTCTGTGTTTCATAAACACTCTGATAGTCCACTGATGGCAGAATGCCTCCAGATGTGCATCGGAAAGTACTACTGGTCTTCCAAAGAACGATCAAAACGTAGACTGTTTGAGACATTACTCCCATGGAGAAGAGTGCGCCTGGTGACTGTTGTATGCAATCCCGATGCAATTTCTGTGTTTCATCAACACTCTGATAGTCCACAGATTACAGAATGTCTCGAGATGTGCATCGGAAATTACTACTGGACTTCCCAGTAACGATCAAAGCGTAGACTGTTTGAGACATTACTCCCATGGAGGAAAGTGCGCATGGTGACTGTTGTATTCAATCCCGATGCAATTTCTGTGTTTTATCAACAGTCTGATAGTCCACAGATTACAGAATGCCTCCAGATGTGCATCGGAAACTACTACTGATCTTCCAGGGAACGATCAAAGCGTAGACTGTTTCAGACATTACTCCCATGGAGGAAAGTGTGGATGGTGACTGTTGTATTCAATCCCGATATAGTTTCTGTGTTTCATCAACACTCTGATAGTCCACAGATTACAGAATGCCTCCAGATGTGCATCGGAATCTACTACTGGTCTTCCAGGGAATGATCTAAGCGTAAACTCTTTGAGACATTACTCCCATGGAGAAATGTGCGCCTGCTGACTGTTGTATTAAATCCCGATGCAATTTCTGTGTTTCATCAACACTCTGATAGTCCACAGATTACAGAATGCCTCCAGATGTGCATCGGAAATTACTTCCGGACTTCCCAATAACGATCAAAGTGTAGACTGTTTGAGACATTACTCAGATGGAGGAAAGTGCGCATGGTGACTGTTGTATTCAATCCCGATGCAATTTCTGTGTTTCATCAACACTCTGATAGTCCACAGATTACAGAATGCCACCAGATGTGCATCGGAAACTACTACTAGTCTTCCAGGGAACGATCAAAGCGTAGATTGTTTGAGAATTACTCCCATGGAGAAAAGTGAGCATGGTGACTGTTGTATTCAATATCCGATGCATTTTCTGTGTTTTATCAACACTATGGTAGTAAGCAGATTACAGAATGCCACCAGATGTGCATCGGAAATTACTACTGGACTTCCCAGCAACGATCAAAGCGTAGACTGTTTGAGACATTACTCCCATGGAGGAAAGTGCGCATGGTGACTGTTGTATTCAATCCCGATGCAATTTCTGTGTTTTATCAAGAGTCTGATAGTCCACAGATTACAGAATGTCTCCAGATGTGCATCGGAAACTACTACTGGTCTTCCAGGGAACGATCAATGTGTAGACTGTTCGGACATTACTCCCATGGAGGAAAGTGTGAATGGTGACTGTTGTATTCAATCACGATGTAATATCTGTGTTTCATCAACACTCTGATAGTCCACAGATTACAGAATTCCTCCAGATGTTCATCGGAATCTACTACTGGTCTTCCAGGGAATCATAAAAGTGTAAACTCATTGAGACATTACTCCCTTGGATGAAAGTGAGCATGGTGATTGTTGTATTCAATCCCGATGCATTTTCTGTGTTTCATCAACACTCTGATAGTCCACAGAATTCAGAATGCCTCCAGATGTGCATCGGAAACTACTACTGGTCTCCCAGGGAATGATCAAAGCGTAGACTGTTAGAGATATTACTCCCATGGAGGAAAGTGCGCATGGTGACAGTTGTATTCAATCCCGATGCAATTTCTGTGTTTCATAAACACTCTGATAGTCCACTGATGGCAGAATGCCTTCAGATGTGCATCGGAAACCACTACTAGTCTACCAGGGAACGATCATAACGTAGACTGTCTGAGACATTACTCCCATGGAGAAAAGTGCGCCTGGTGACTGTTGTATTCAATCCCGATGCAATATCTGTGTCTCATCAACACTCTGATAGTCCACAGATTACAGAATGCCTCCAGATGTGCATCGGAAACTACTACTGGTCTTCCAGGGAACGATGAAAGCGTAGACTGTTTGAGACATTACTCGCGAGGAGGAAAGTGCGCATGGTGACTGTTGTATTCAATCCCGATGCAATTTCTGTGTTTCATAAACACTCTGATAGTCCACAGATGGCAGAATGCCTCCAGATGTGCATCGGAAATTACTACTGGTCTTCCACGGAACGATCAAAACATAGACTGTTTGAGACATTACTCCCATGGAGAAAAGTGCGCCTGGTGACTGTTGTATTCAATCCCGATGCAATTTCTGTGTTTCATCAACACTCCGATAGTGTACAGATTACAGAATGCCACCAGATGTGCATCGGAAACTACTACTGGTCTTCCAGGGAACGATGAAAGCGTAGACTGTTTGAGACATTACTCGCGAGGAGGAAAGTGCGCATGGTGACTCTTGTATTCAATCCCGATGCAATATCTGTGTTTCATCAACACTCTGATAGTCCACAGAATTCAGAATGCCTCCAGATGTGCATCGGAAACTACTACTGGTCTTCCAGGGAATGATCAAAGCGTAGACAGTTAGAGATATTACTCCCATGGAGGAAAGTGCGCATGGTGACCGTTGTATTCAATACCGATGCAATTTCTGTGTTTCATAAACACTCTGATAGTCCACTGATGGCAGAATGCCTCCAGATGTGCATCGGAAAGTACTACTGGTCTTCCAAAGAACGATCAAAACGTAGACTGTTTGAGACATTACTCCCATGGAGAAGAGTGCGCCTGGTGACTGTTGTATGCAATCCCGATGCAATTTCTGTGTTTCATCAACACTCTGATAGTCCACAGATTACAGAATGCCTCGAGATGTGCATCGGAAATTACTACTGGACTTCCCAGTAACGATCAAAGCGTAGACTGTTTGAGACATTACTCCCATGGAGGAAAGTGCGCATGGTGACTGTTGTATTCAATCCCGATGCAATTTCTGTGTTTCATAAACACTCTGATAGTCCACTGATGGCAGAATGCCTCCAGATGTGCATCGGAAAGTACTACTGGTCTTCCAAAGAACGATCAAAACGTAGACTGTTTGAGACATTACTCCCATGGAGAAGAGTGCGCCTGGTGACTGTTGTATGCAATCCCGATGCAATTTCTGTGTTTCATCAACACTCTGATAGTCCACAGATTACAGAATGTCTCGAGATGTGCATCGGAAATTACTACTGGACTTCCCAGTAACGATCAAAGCGTAGACTGTTTGAGACATTACTCCCATGGAGGAAAGTGCGCATGGTGACTGTTGTATTCAATCCCGATGCAATTTCTGTGTTTTATCAACAGTCTGATAGTCCACAGATTACAGAATGCCTCCAGATGTGCATCGGAAACTACTACTGATCTTCCAGGGAACGATCAAAGCGTAGACTGTTTCAGACATTACTCCCATGGAGGAAAGTGTGGATGGTGACTGTTGTATTCAATCCCGATATAGTTTCTGTGTTTCATCAACACTCTGATAGTCCACAGATTACAGAATGCCTCCAGATGTGCATCGGAATCTACTACTGGTCTTCCAGGGAATGATCTAAGCGTAAACTCTTTGAGACATTACTCCCATGGAGAAATGTGCGCCTGCTGACTGTTGTATTCAATCCCGATGCAATTTCTGTGTTTCATCAACACTCTGATAGTCCACAGATTACAGAATGCCTCCAGATGTGCATCGGAAATTACTTCTGGACTTCCCAATAACGATCAAAGTGTAGACTGTTTGAGACATTACTCAGATGGAGGAAAGTGCGCATGGTGACTGTTGTATTCAATCCCGATGCAATTTCTGTGTTTCATCAACACTCTGATAGTCCACAGATTACAGAATGCCACCAGATATGCATCGGAAACTACTACTAGTCTTCCAGGGAACGATCAAAGCGTAGATTGTTTGAGAATTACTCCCATGGAGAAAAGTGCGCATGTTGACTGTTGTATTCAATATCCGATGCATTTTCTGTGTTTTATCAACACTATGGTAGTAAGCAGATTACAGAATGCCACCAGATGTGCATCGGAAATTACTACCGGACTTCCCAGCAACGATCAAAGCGTAGTCTGTTTGAGACATTACTCCCATGGAGGAAAGTGCGCATGGTGACTGTTGTATTCAATCCCGATGCAATTTCTGTGTTTTATCAACAGTCTGATAGTCCGCAGATTACAGAATGTCTCCAGATGTGCATCGGAAACTACTACTGGTCTTCCAGGGAACGATCAATGTGTAGACTGTTTCGGACATTACTCCCATGGAGGAAAGTGTGGATGGTGACTGTTGTATTCAATCACGATGTAATTTCTGTGTTTAATCAACACTCTGATAGTCCACAGATTACAGAATTCCTCCAGATGTTCATCGGAATCTACTTCTGGTCTTCCAGGGAATGATAAAAGCGTAAACTCTTTGAGACATTACTCCCATGGATGAAAGTGCGCATGGTGATTGTTGTATTCAATCCCGGTGCATTTTCTGTGTTTCATCAACACTCTGATAGTCCACAGAATTCAGAATGCCTCCAGATGTGCATCGGAAACTACTACTGGTCTTCCAGGGAATGATCAAAGCGTAGACTGTTAGAGATATTACTCCCATGGATGAAAGTGCACATGGTGACTGTTGTATTCAATCCCGATGCAATTTCTGTGTTTCATAAACACTCTGATAGTCCACAGATGGCAGAATGCCTCCAGAAGTGCATCGGAAACTACTACTGGTCTTCCAGGGAACGATCAAAACGTAGACTGTTTGATACATTACTCCCATGGAGAAAAGTGCGCCTGGTGACTGTTGTATTCAATCCCGATGCAATTTCTGTGTTTCATCAACACTCTGATAGTCCACAGATTACAGAATGCCACCAGATGTGCATCGGAAACTACTACTGGTCTTCCAGGGAACGATCAAAACGTAGACTTTTTGAGACATTACTCGCGTTTAGGAAAGTGCGCATGGTGACTCTTGTATTCAATCCCGATGCAATATCTGTGTTTCATCAACACTCTGATAGTCCACAGATTACAGAATGCCTCCAGATGTGCATCGGAAACTACTACTGGTCTTCAAGGGAAAGATCAAAGCGTAAACTCTTTGAGACATTACTCCCATGGAGGAAAGTACGCATGGTGACAGTTGTTCAATCCCGATGCATTTTCTGTGTTTCATCAACACTCTGATAGTCCACAGAATTCAGAATGCCTCCAGATGTGCATCGGAAACTAATACTGGTCTTTCAGGGAATGATCAAAGCGTAGACTGTTAGAGATATTACTCCCATGGAGTAAAGTGCGCATGGTGACTGTTGTATTCAATCCCGATATAATTTCTGTGTTTCATCAACACTCTGACAGCCCACAGAATACAGAATGCCTCCAGAAGTGCATCGGAAAGTACTACTGGTATTCCAGCGAATGATCAAAGCGTAAACTCTTTAAAACATTACTCCCATGGAGGAAAGTGCGCATGGTGACTGTTGTATTCAATCCCGATGCAATTTCAGTGTTTCATAAACACTCTGATAGTCCACTGATGTCAGAATGCCTCCAGATGTGCATCGGAAACTACTACTGGTCTTCCAGGGAATGATCAAAGCGTAGACTGTTAGAGATATTACTCCCATGGAGGAAAGTGCGCATGGTGACTGTTGTATTCAATCCCGATGCAATTTCTGTGTTTCATAAACACTCTGATAGTCCACTGATGGCAGAATGCTTTCAGATGTGCATCGGAAACCACTACTAGTCTACCAGGGAACGATCATAACGTAGACTGTCTGAGACATTACTCCCATGGAGAAAAGTGCGCCTGGTGACTGTTGTATTCAATCCCGATGCAATTTCTGTGACTCATCAACACTCTGATAGTCCACAGATTACAGAATGCCTCCAGATGTGCATCGGAAACTACTACTGGTCTTCCAGGGAACGATCAAAGCGTAGACTTTTTGAGAATTTACTCTCATGGAGGAAAGTGCGCATGGTGACTGTTGTATTCAATCCCGATGCAATTTCTGTGTTTTATCAACACTCTGATGGTCCACAGATTACAGAAAGCCTCCAGATGTGCATCGGAACCTACTACTGGTGTTCCGGGGAACGATCAAAAAGTAGACTGTTTGAGACATTACTCCCGTGGAGGAAAGTGCGCATGGTGACTGTTGTATTCAATCCCGATGCAATTTCTGAGTTTCATCAACACTCTGATAGTCCACAGATTACAGAATGCCACCAGATGTGCATCGGAAACTACTACTGGTCCTCCAGGGAACGATCAAAGCGTAGACTGTTTGAGACATTACTCCCATGGAGAAAAGTGCGCCTGGTGACTGTTGTATTCAATCCCGATGCAATTTCTGTGTTTCATCAACACTCCGATAGTCTACAGATTACAGAATGCCACCAGATGTGCATCGGAAACTACTACTGGTCTTCCAGGGAACGATGAAAGCGTAGACTGTTTGAGACATTACTCGCGAGGAGGAAAGTGCGCATGGTGACTCTTGTATTCAATCCCGATGCAATATCTGTGTTTCATCAACACTCTGATAGTCCACAGAATTGAGAATGCCTCCAGATGTGCATCGGAAACTACTACTGGTCTTCCAGGGAATGATCAAAGCGTAGACAGTTAGAGATATTACTCCCATGGAGGAAAGTGCGCATGGTGACTGTTGTATTCAATACCGATGCAATTTCTGTGTTTCATAAACACTCTGATAGTCCACTGATGGCAGAATGCCTCCAGATGTGCATCGGAAAGTACTACTGGTCTTCCAAAGAACGATCAAAACGTAGACTGTTTGAGACATTACTCCCATGGAGAAGAGTGCGCCTGGTGACTGTTGTATTCAATCCCGATGCAATTTCTGTGTTTCATCAACACTCTGATAGTCCACAGATTACAGAATGCCTCCAGATGTTCATCGGAAATTACTACTGGACTTCCCAGTAACGATCAAAGCGTAGACTGTTTGAGACATTACTCCCATGGAGGAAAGTGCGCATGGTGACTGTTGTATTCAATCCCGATGCAATTTCTGTGTCTCATCAACACTCTGATAGTCCACAGATTACAGAATGCCTCCAGATGTGCATCGGAAACTACTACTGAACTTCCAGGGAACGATCAAAGCGTAGACTGTTTCAGACATTTCTCCCATGGAGGAAAGTGTGGATGGTGACTGTTGTATTCAATCCCGATATAGTTTCTGTGTTTCATCAACACTCTGATAGTCCACAGATTACAGAATGCCTCCAGATGTGCATCGGAATCTACTACTGGTCTTCCAGGGAATGATCAAAGCGTAAACTCTTTGAGACATTACTCCCATGGAGAAATGTGCGCCTGCTGACTGTTGTATTCAATCCCGATGCAATTTCTGTGTTTCATCAACACTCTGATAGTCCACAGATTACAGAATGCCTCCAGATGTGCATCGGAAATTACTTCCGGACTTCCCAATAACGATCAAAGTGTAGACTGTTTGAGACATTACTCAGATGGAGGAAAGTGCGCATGGTGACTGTTGTATTCAATCCCGATGCAATTTCTGTGTTTCATCAACACTCCGATAGTCCACAGAGTACAGAATGCCACCAGATGTGCATCGGAAACTACTACTAGTCTTCCAGGGAACGATCAAAGCGTAGATTGTTTGAGAATTACTCCCATGGAGAAAAGTGAGCATGGTGACTGTTGTATTCAATATCCGATGCATTTTCTGTGTTTTATCAACACTATGGTAGTAAGCAGATTACAGAATGCCACCAGATGAGCATCGGAAATTACTACTGGACTTCCCAGCAACGATCAAAGCGTAGACTGTTTGAGACATTACTCCCTTGGATGAAAGTGCGCATGGTGATTGTTGTATTCAATCCCGATGCATTTTCTGTGTTTCATCAACACTCTGATAGTCCACAGAATTCAGAATGCCTCCAGATGTGCATCGGAAACTACTACTGGTCTTCCAGGGAATGATCAAAGCGTAGACTGTTAGAGATATTACTCCCATGGAGGAAAGTGCGCATGGTGACTGTTGTATTCAATCCCGATGCAATTTCTGTGTTTCATAAACACTCTGATAGTCCACTGATGGCAGAATGCCTTCAGATGTGCATCGGAAACCACTACTAGTCTACCAGGGAACGATCATAACGTAGACTGTCTGAGACATTACTCCCATGGAGAAAAGTGCGCCTGGTGACTGTTGTATTCAATCCCGATGCAATATCTGTGTCTCATCAACACTCTGATAGTCCACAGATTACAGAATGCCTCCAGATGTGCATCGGAAACTACTACTGGTCTTCCAGGGAACGATGAAAGCGTAGACTGTTTGAGACATTACTCGCGAGGAGGAAAGTGCGCATGGTGACTGTTGTATTCAATCCCGATGCAATTTCTGTGTTTCATAAACACTCTGATAGTCCACTGATGGCAGAATGCCTCCAGATGTGCATCGGAAAGTACTACTGGTCTTCGAAAGAACGATCAAAACGTAGACTGTTTGAGACATTACTCCCATGGAGAAGAGTGCGCCTGGTGACTGTTGTATGCAATCCCGATGCAATTTCTGTGTTTCATCAACACTCTGATAGTCCACAGATTACAGAATGCCTCGAGATGTGCATCGGAAATTACTACTGGACTTCCCAGTAACGATCAAAGCGTAGACTGTTTGAGACATTACTCGCATGGAGAAGAGTGCGCCTGGTGACTGTTGTATGCAATCCCGATGCAATTTCTGTGTTTTATCAACAGTCTGATAGTCCACAGATTACAGAATGCCTCCAGATGTGCATCGGAAACTACTACTGATCTTCCAGGGAACGATCAAAGCGTAGACTGTTTCAGACATTACTCCCATGGAGGAAAGTTTGGATGGTGACTGTTGTATTCAATCCCGATATAGTTTCTGTGTTTCATCAACACTCTGATAGTCCACAGATTACAGAATGCCTCCAGATGTGCATCGGAATCTACTACTGGTCTTCCAGGGAATGATCTAAGCGTAAACTCTTTGACACATTACTCCCATGGAGAAATGTGCGCCTGCTGACTGTTGTATTCAATCCCGATGCAATTTCTGTGTTTCATCAACACTCTGATAGTCCACAGATTACAGAATGCCTCCAGATGTGCATCGGAAATTACTTCTGGACTTCCCAATAACGATCAAAGTGTAGACTGTTTGAGACATTACTCAGATGGAGGAAAGTGCGCATGGTGACTGTTGTATTCAATCCCGATGCAATTTCTGTGTTTCATCAACACTCTGATAGTCCACAGATTACAGAATGCCACCAGATGTGCATCGGAAACTACTACTAGTCTTCCAGGGAACGATCAAAGCGTAGATTGTTTGAGAATTACTCCCATGGAGAAAAGTGCGCATGTTGACTGTTGTATTCAATATCCGATGCATTTTCTGTGTTTTATCAACACTATGGTAGTAAGCAGATTACAGAATGCCACCAGATGTGCATCGGAAATTACTACCGGACTTCCCAGCAACGATCAAAGCGTAGACTGTTTGAGACATTACTCCCATGGAGGAAAGTGCGCATGGTGACTGTTGTATTCAATCCCGATGCAATTTCTGTGTTTTATCAACAGTCTGATAGTCCGCAGATTACAGAATGTCTCCAGATGTGCATCGGAAACTACTACTGGTCTTCCAGGGAACGATCAATGTGTAGACTGTTTCGGACATTACTCCCATGGAGGAAAGTGTGGATGGTGACTGTTGTATTCAATCACGATGTAATTTCTGTGTTTAATCAACACTCTGATAGTCCACAGATTACAGAATTCCTCCAGATGTTCATCGGAATCTACTTCTGGTCTTCCAGGGAATGATAAAAGCGTAAACTCTTTGAGACATTACTCCCATGGATGAAAGTGCGCATGGTGATTGTTGTATTCAATCCCGATGCATTTTCTGTGTTTCATCAACACTCTGATAGTCCACAGAATTCAGAATGCCTCCAGATGTGCATCGGAAACTACTACTGGTCTTCCAGGGAATGATCAAAGCGTAGACTGTTAGAGATATTACTCCCATGGAAGAAAGTGCACATGGTGACTGTTGTATTCAATCCCGATGCAATTTCTGTGTTTCATAAACACTCTGATAGTCCACTGATGGCAGAATGCCTCCAGGTGTGCATCGGAAACTACTACTGGTCTTCCAGGGAACGATCAAAACGTAGACTGTTTGAGACATTACTCGCGTTTAGGAAAGTGCGCATGGTGACTCTTGTATTCAATCCCGATGCAATATCTGTGTTTCATCAACACTCTGATAGTCCACAGATTACAGAATGCCTCCAGATGTGCATCGGAAACTACTACTGGTCTTCAAGGGAAAGATCAAATCGTAAACTCTTTGAGACATTAATCCCATGGAGGAAAGTACGCATGGTGACAGTTGTTCAATCCCGATGCATTTTCTGTGTTTCATCAACACTCTGATAGTCCACAGAATTCAGAATGCCTCCAGATGTGCATCGGAAACTACTACTGGTCTTTCAGGGAATGATCAAAGCGTAGACTGTTAGAGATATTACTCCCATGGAATAAAGTGCGCATGGTGACTGTTGTATTCAATCCCGATGCAATTTCTGTGTTTCATAAACACTCTGAGAGTCCACTGATGGCAGAATGCCTCCAGGTGTGCATCGGAAACTACTACTGGTCTTCCAGGGAACGATCAAAACGTAGACTGTTTGAGACATTACTCCCATGGAGAAAAGTGCACCTGGTGACTGTTGTATTCAATCCCGATGCAATTTCTGTGTTTCATCAACAATCTGATAGTCCACAGATTACAGAATGCCACCAGATGTGCATCGGAAACTACTACTGGTCTTCCAGGGAACGATCAAATCGTAGACTGTTTGAGACATTACTCCCGTGGAATAAAGTGCGCATGATGAGTGTTTTTCCTTTCGCGATGCAATTTCTGTCGTTCATCAACACTCTGATAGTCCACACATTACAGAATGCCACCAGATGTGTATCGGAAACTACTACTGGTCTTCAAGGGAACGATCAAAGCGTAGACTGTTTCAGACATTACTCCCATGGAGGAAAGTGTGGATGGTGACTGTTGTATTCAATCCTGATGCAATTTCTGTGTTTCATCAACACTCTGATAGTCCACATATTACAGAATGCCACCATATGTGCATCGGAAACTACTACTGGTCTTCGAGGGATCGATCAAAGCGTATACTGTTTGAGACATACCTCCCGTGGAGGAAAGTGAGCATAGTGATTGTTGTATTCAATCCCGATGCAATTTCTGTGTTTCATCAACAATCTGATAGTCCACAGATTACAGAATGTCTCCAGATGTGCATCGGAAACTACTACTGGTCTTCCACTTAACGATCAAAGCGTAAACTCTATGAGACATTACTCACATGGAGGAAAGTGCGCATGGTGACTGTTGTATTCAATCCCGATGCAATTTCTGTGTTTCATAAACACTCTGATAGTCCACTGATGGCAGAATGCCTCCAGATGTGCATCGGAAACTACTACTGGTCTACCAGGGAACGATCAAAACGTAGACTGTTTGATACATTACTCCCATGGGGAAAAGTGCGCCCGGTGACTGTTGTATTCAATCCCGATGCAATTTCTGTGTTTCATCAACACTCTGATAGTCCACAGATTACAGAATTCCACCAGATGTGCATCGGAAACTACTACAGGTCTTCCAGGGAACGATCAAATCGTAGACTGTTTGAGACATTACTCGCGTTAAGGAAAGTGCGCATGGTGACTCTTGTATTCAATCCCGATGCAATATCTGTGTTTCATCAACACTCTGATAGTCCACAGATTGCAGAGTGCCACCAGATGTGCATCAGAAACTACTACTGGTCTTCCAGGGAACGATCATATCGTAGACTGTTTGAGACATTACTCCCGTGGAATGAAGTGCGCATGATGAGTGTTGTTTCCTCTCGCGATGCAATTTCTGTGTTTCATCAACACTCTGATAGTCCACAGATTACAAATGCCACCAGATGTGCATCGGAAACTACTACTGGTCTTCCAGGGAATGATCAAAGCGTAGACTGTTTCAGACATTACTCCCATGGAGGAAAGTGTGGATGGTGACTGTTGTATTCAATCCTGATGCAATTTCTGTGTTTCATCAACACTCTGATAGTCCACATATTACAGAATGCCACCATATGTGCATCGGAAACTACTACTGGTCTTCCAGGGAACGATCAAAGAGTAGACTGTTTGAGACATACCTCCAGTGGAGGAAAGTGCGCATAGTGATTGTTGTATTCAATCCCGATGCAATTTCTGTGTTTCAACAACACTCTGATAGTCCACAGATTACAGAATGCCACCAGATGTGCATCGGAAACTACTACTGGTCTTCCAGGGAATGATCAAAGCGTAGACTGTTTCAGACATTACTCCCATGGAGGAAAGTGTGGATGGTGACTGTTGTATTCAATCCCGATGCATTTTCTGTGTTTCATCAACACTCTGATAGTCCACAGAATGCCTCCAGATGTGCATCAGTAACTACTACTGGTCTTCCAGGGAACGATCAAAGCGTAGACTGTTTGAGACATTACTCCCGTGGAATAAAGTGCGCATGATGAGTGTTGTTTCCTTTCGCGATGCAATTTCTGTGTTTCATCAACACTCTGATAGTCCACAGATTTCAGAATGCCACCAGATGTGCATCGGAAACTACTACTGGTCTACCAAGGAACGATCAAAGCGTAGACTGTTTGAGACATTACTCCCGTGGAGGAAAGTGCGCGTATGTGACTGTTGTATTCAATCCCGATGCAATTTCTGTGTTTCATCAACACTCTGATAGTCAACAGATTACAGAATGCCACCAGATGTGCATCGGAAACTACTACTGGTCGTCCAGGGAACGATCAAAGCGTAGACTGTTTCAGACATTACTCCCATGGAGGAAAGTGTGGATTGTGACTGTTGTATTCAATCCTGATGCATTATCTGTGTTTCATCAACTCTCTGATAGTCCACATATTACAGAATGCCACCAGATGTGCATCCGAAACTACCCCTAGTCTTCCACGGAACGATCAAAGCGTAAACTCTTTGAGACATTACTCCCATGGAGGAAAGTGCGCATGGTGACTATTGTATTCAATCGCGAGGCAATTTCTGTGTTCATCAACACTTTGAAGGACCACAGATTACAGAATGCCTCCAGATGTGCATCGGAAACTACTGGTCTTCCACGGAACGATCAAAGCGTAAACTCTATGAGACATTACTCCCATGGAGGAAAGTGCGCATGGTGACTGTTGTATTCAATACCGATGCAATTTCTGTGTTTCATCAACAGTCCGATAGTCCACAGATTACAGAGTGCCTCCAGATGTGCATCGGAAACTGCTACTGGTCTTCCAGGGAACGATCAAAGCGTTGACTGTTTGAGAAATTACTCCCATGGAGGAAAGTGCGCATGGTGACTGTTGTATTCAATCCCGATGCAATTTCTGTGTTTCATCAACAGTCTGATAGTCCACAGATTACAGAGTGCCTCCATATGTGCATCGGAAACTGCTACTGGTCTACCAAGGAACGATCAAAGCGTAGACTGTTTGAGACATTACTCCCGTGGAGGAAAGTGCGCGTATGTGACTGTTGTATTCAATCCCGATGCAATTTCTGTGTTTCATCAACACTCTGATAGTCCACAGATTACAGAATGCCTCCAGATGTGCATCGGAAACTACTACTGGTCTTCCACGGAACGATCAAATCGTAAACTCTATGAGACATTACTCCCATGGAGGAAAGTGCGCCTGGTGACTGTTGTATTCAATCCCGAAATAATTTCTGTGTTTCATCAACACTCTGATAGTCCACAGATTACTGAATGCCTCCAGGTGTGCATCGGAAACTACTACTGGTCTTCCAGGGAACGATCAAAGCGTAGACTGTTTGAGACATAACTCCCGTGATTTAAAGTGCGCATGGTGACTGTTGCATTCAATGCCGATGCAATTTATGTGTTTCATCAACACTCTGATAGTCCACAGATTACAGAATGGCACCAGATGTGCATCGGAAACTACTACTGGTCTTCCAGGCAACGATCAAAGCGTAGACTGTTTGAGACATTACTCCCATGGAGGAAAGTGTGGATGGTGACTGTTGTATTCAATCCCGATGCAATTTCTGTGTTTCATCAACACTCTGATAGTCTACAGATTGCAGAGTGCCACCAGATGTGCATCGGAAACTACTACTGGTCTTCCAGGGAACGATCAAATCGTAGACTTTTTGAGACATTACTCCCGTGGAATGAAGTGCTCATGATGAGTGTTGTTTCCTTTCTCGATGCAAATTCTGTGTTTCATCAACACTCTGATAGTCCACAGATTACAGAATGCCACCAGATGTGCATCGGAAACTACTACTGGTCTTCCAGGGAACGATCAAAGCGTAGACTGTTTGAGACATACCTCCCGTGGAGGAAAGTGCGCATAGTGATTGTTGTATTCAATCCCGATGCAATTTCTGTGTTTCATCAACACTCTGATAGTCCACAGATTACAGAATGCCACCAGATGTGCATCGGAAACTACTACTGGTCTTCCAGGGAATGATCAAAGCGTAGACTGTTCAGACATTACTCCCATGGAGGAAAGTGTGGATGGTGACTGTTGTATTCAATCCCGATGCATTTTCTGTGTTTCATCAACACTCTGATAGTCCACAGAATTCAGAATGCCTCCAGATGTGCATCAGTAACTACTACTGGACTTCCAGGGAATCATCAAAGCGTAGACTCTTAGAGATATTACTCCCATATAGGAAAGTGCGCATGGTGACTGTTGTATTCAATTCCGACGCAATTTCTATGTTTCATAAACACTCTGATAGTCCCCTGATGGCAGTATGCCTCCAGATGTGCGTCGGAAACTACTACTGGTCTTCCAGGGAATGATCTTAAAGTAGACTGTTTGAGACATTATTCCCATGGAGAAAAGTGCGCCTGGTGACTGTTGTATTCAATCCCGATGCAATTTCTGTGTTTCATCAACACTATGATAGTCCACAGATTACAGAATGCCACCAGATGTGCATCGGAAACTACTACTGGTCTTCCAGGGAACGATCAAAGCGTAGACTGTTTGAGACATTACTCCCGTGGAATAAAGTGCGCATGATGAGTGTGGTTTCCTTTCGCGATGCAATTTCTGTGTTTCATCAACACTCTGATAGTCCACAGATTTCAGAATGCCACCAGATGTGCATCTGGAACTACTACTGGTATTCCAGGGGACGATCAAAGCGTAGACTGTTTGAGACATAACTCCCGTGGATTAAAGTGCGCATGGTGACTGTTGTATTCAATGCCGATGCAATTTATGTGTTTCATCAACACTCTGATAGTCCACAGATTACAGAATGACTCCAGATGTGTATCGGAAACTACTACTGGTCTTCCAGGGAATGATCAAAACGTAAACTCTTTGAGACATTACTCCCATGGGGGAAAGTGCGCGAGGTGAGTGTTGTATTCAATCCCGATGCATTTTCTGTGTTTCATCAACACTCTGATAGTCCACAGAGTTCAGAATGCCTCCAGATGTGCATCGGAAACTACTACTGGTCTTCCAGGGAACGATCTAAGCGTAGACTGTTTGAGACATTACTCGCATGGAGGAAAGTGTGCATGTTGACTGTTGTATTCAATACCGATGCAATTTCTGTGTTTCATCAACAGTCTGACATTCCACAGATTACAGAGTGCCTCCAGATGTGCATCGGAAACTGCTACTGGTCTTCCAGGGAACGATCAAAGCGTAGACTGTTTGAGAAATTACTCCCATGGAGGAAAGTGCGCATGGTGACTGTTGTATTCAATCCCGATGCAATTTCTGTGTTTCATCAACAACCTGATAGTCCACAGATTACAGAATGTCTCCAGATGTGCATCGGAAACTACTAGTGGTCTTCCACGGAACGATCAAATCGTAAACTCTATGAGACATTACTCCCATGGAGGAAAGTGCGCCTGGTAACTGTTGTATTCAATCCCGATATAATTTCTGTGTTTCATCAACACTCTGATAGTCCACAGATTACAGAATGCCTCCAGATGTATATCGGAAACTACTACTGGTCTTCCAGGGAACGATCAAAGCGTAGTCTGTTTGAAACATTACTCCCATGGAGGAAAGTGCTAATGGTGACTGTTGTATTCAATCCCGATTAATTTTCTGTGTTTCAGCAACACTCTGATAGTCCACAGATTGCAGAGTGCCACCAGATGTGCATCGGAAACTACTACTGGTCTTCCAGGGAACGATCAAATCGTAGACTTTTTGAGACATTACTCCCGTGGAATGAAGTGCGCATGATGAGTGTTGTTTCCTTTCGCGATGCAAATTCTGTGTTTCATCAACACTCCGATAGTCCACAGATTACAGAATGCCACCAGATGTGCATCGGAAACTACTACTGGTCTTCCAGGGAATGATCAAAGCGTAGACTGTTTCAGACGTTACTCCCATGGAGGAAAGTGTGGATGGTGACTGTTGTACTCAATCCCGATGCATTTTCTGTGTTTCATCAACACTCTGATAGTCCACAGAATTCAGAATGCCTCCAGATGTGCATCAGTAACTACTACTGGTCTTCCAGGGAATCATCAAAGCGTAGACTGTTAGAGATATTACTCCCATGGAGGAAAGTGCGTATGGTGACTGTTGTATTCAATCCAGATTCAATTTCTATGTTTCATAAACACTCTGATAGTCCCCTGATGGAAGTATGCCTCCAGATGTGCGTCGGAAACTACTACTGGTCTTCCAGGGAATGATCTTAAAGTAGACTGTTTGAGACATTATTCCCATGGAGAAAAGTGCGCCTGGTGACTGTTGTATTCAATCCCGATGCAATTTCTGTGTTTCATCAACACTATGATAGTCCACAGATTACAGAATGCCACCAGATGTGCATCGGAAACTACTACTGGTCTTCCAGGGAACGATCAAAGCGTAGACTGTTTGAGACATTACTCCCATGGAGGAAATTGCGCATGGTGAGTGTTGTATTCAATCCCGATGCATTTTCTGTGTTTCATCAACACTCTGATAGTCCACAGAATTCAGAATGCCTCCAGATGTGCATCGGAAACTACTACCGGTCTTCCAGGGAATGATCAAAGCGTAGACTGTTAGAGATATTACTTGCATGGAGGAAAGTGCGCATGGTGACTGTTGTATTCAATCCCGATGCAATTTCTGTGTTTCATCAACACTCTGATAGTCAACAGGTTACAGAATGCCACCAGATGTGCATCGGAAACTACTACTGGTCTTCCAGGGAACGATCAAAGCGTAGACTGTTTGAGACATTACTCCCGTGGAATAAAGTGCGCATGATGAGTGTGGTTTCCTTTCGCGATGCAATTTCTGTGTTTCATCAACACTCTGATATTCCACAGATTTCAGAATGCCACCAGATGTGCATCTGGAACTACTACTGGTCTTCCAAGGAACGATCAAAGCGTAGACTGTTTGAGACATTACTTCCGTGGAGGAAAGTGCGCATCGTGACTGTTGTATTTAATCCCGATGCAATTTCTGTGTTTCATCAACACTCTGATAGTCAACAGATACAGAATGCCACCAGATGTGCATCGGAAACTACTACTGGTCGTCCAGGGAACGATCAAAGCGTAGACTGTTTGAGACATTACTCGCATGGAGGAAAGTGTGCATGTTGACTGTTGTATTCAATACCGATGCAATTTCTGTGTTTCATCAACAGTCTGACAGTCCACAGATTACAGAGTGCCTCCAGATGTGCATCGGAAACTACTACTGGTCTTCCAGGGAACGATCAAAGCGTAGACTGTTTGAGACATTACTCCCATGGAGGAAAGTGCGCATGGTGACTGTTGTATTCAATCCCGATGCAATTTCTGTGTTTCATCAACAATCTGATAGTCCACAGATTACAGAATGTCTCCAGATGTGCATCGGAAACTACCACAGGTCTTCCACGGAACGATCAAAGCGTAAACTCTATGAGACATTACTCCCATGGAGGAAAGTGCGCATGGTGACTGTTGTATTCAATCCCGATATAATTTCTGTGTTTCATCAACACTCTGATAGCCCACAGATTACAGAATGCCTCCAGGTGTGGATCGGAAACTACTACTGGTCTTCCAGGGAGCGATCAAAGCGTAGACTGTTTGAGACATAACTCCCGTGGAGGAAAGTGCGCATGGTGACTGTTGTATTCAATACCGATGCAATTTCTGTGTTTCATCAACAGTCTGACAGTCCACAGATTACATAGTGCCTCCAGATGTGCATCGGAAACTACTACTGGTCTTCCAGGGAACGATCAAAGCGTAGACTGTTTGAGACATTACTCCCATGGAGGAAAGTGCGCATGGTGTCTGTTGTATTCAATCCCGATGCAATTTCTGTGTTTCATCAACAATCTGATAGTCCACAGATTACAGAATGTCTCCAGATGTGCATCGGAAACTACTACTGGTCTTCCACTTAACGATCAAAGCGTAAACTCTATGAGACATTACTCCCATGGAGGAAAGTGCGCATGGTGACTGTTGTATTCAATCCCTATATAATTTCTGTGTTTCATCAACACTCTGATAGTCCACAGATTACAGAATGCCACCAGATGTGCATCCGAAACTACTACTGGTCTTCCACGGAACGATCAAAGCGTAAACTCTTTGAGACATTACTCCCATGGAGGAAAGTGCGCATGGTGACTGTTGTATTCAATCGCGAGGCAATTTCTGTGTTCATCAACACTTTGAAGGTCCACAGATTACAGAATGCCTCCAGATGTGCATCGGAAACTACTACTGGTCTTCCACGGAACGATCAAAGCGTAAACTCTATGAGACATTACTCCCATGGAGGAAAGTGCGCATGGTGACTGTTGTATTCAATCCCGATATAATTTCTGTGTTTCATCAACACTCTGATAGTCCACAGATTACAGAATGATACCAGATGTGCATCGGAACTACTACTGGTCTTCCAGGGAACGATCAAAGCGTAGACTGTTTGTGACATTACTCGCATGGAGGAAAGTGTGCATGTTGACTGTTGTATTCAATACCGATGCAATTTCTGTGTTTCATCAACAGTCTGACAGTCCACAGATTACAGAGTGCCTCCAGATGTGCATCGGAAACTACTACTGGTCTTCCAGGGAACGATCAAAGCGTAGACTGTTTGAGACATTACTCCCATGGAGGAAAGTGCGCATGGTGACTGTTGTATTCAATCCCGATGCAATTTCTGTGTTTCATCAACAATCTGATAGTCCACAGATTACAGAATGTCTCCAGATGTGCATCGGAAACTACCACTGGTCTTCCACGGAACGATCAAAGCGTAAACTCTATGAGACATTACTCCCATGGAGGAAAGTGCGCATGGTGACTGTTGTATTCAATCCCGATATAATTTCTGTGTTTCATCAACACTCTGATAGCCCACAGATTACAGAATGCCTCCAGGTGTGGATCGGAAACTACTACTGGTCTTCCAGGGAGCGATCAATGCGTAGACTGTTTGAGACATAACTCCCGTGGAGGAATGTGCGCATGGTGACTGTTGTATTCAATCCCGATGCATTTTATGTGTTTCATCAACACTCTGATAGTCCACAGATTACAGAATGCCTCCAGATGTGCATCGGAAACTACTACTGGTCTCCAGGGAATGATCAAAGCGTAAACTCTTTGAGACATTACTCCCATGGAGGAAAGTGCGCATGGTGAGTGTTGTATTCAATACCGATGCATTTTCTGTGTTTCATCAACACTCTGATAGTCCACAGAATTCAGAATGCCTCCAGATGTGCATCGGAAACTACTACTGGTCTTCCAGGGAATGATCAAAGCGTAGACTGTTAGAGATATTACTAGCATGGAGGAAAGTGCGCATGGTGACTGTTGTATTCAATCCCGATGCAATTTCTGTGTTTCATCAACACTATGATAGTCAACAGGTTACAGAATGCCACCAGATGTGCATCGGAAACTACTACTGGTCTTCCAGGGAACGATCAAAGCGTAGAGTGTTTGAGACATTACTCCCGTGGAATAAAGTGCGCATGATGAGTGGGGTTTCCTTTCGCGATGCAATTTCTGTGTTTCATCAACACTCTGATAGTCCACAGATTTCAGAATGCCACCAGATGTGCATCTGGAACTACTACTGGTCTTCCAAGGAACGATCAAAGCGTAGACTGTTTGAGACATTACTTCCGTGGAGGAAAGTGCGCATGGTGACTGTTGTATTTAATCCCGATGCAATTTCTGGGTTTCACCAACACTCTGATAGTCAACAGATTACAGAATGCCACCAGATGTGCATCGGAAACTACTACTGGTCGTCCAGGGAACGATCAAAGCGTAGACTGTTTCAGACATTACTCCCATGGAGGAAAGCGTGGATGGTGACTGTTGTATTCAATCCTGATGCAATTTCTGTGTTTCATCAACTCTCTGATAGTCCACATACTACAGAATGCCACCAGATGTGCAACCGAAACTACTACTGGTCTTCCACGGAACGATCAAAGCGTAAACTCTTTGAGACATTACTCCCATGGAGGAAAGTGCGCATGGTGACTGTTGTATTCAATCGCGAGGCAATTTCCTTGTTCATCAACACTTTGAAGGTCCACAGATTACAGAATGCCCCCATATGTGCATCGGAAACTAATACTGGTCTTCCACGGAACGATCAAAGCGTAAACTCTATGAGACATTACTCCCATGGAGGAAAGTGCGCATGGTGACTGTTGTATTCAATCCCGATATAATTTATGTGTTTCATCAACACTCTGATAGTCCACAGATTACAGAATGCCTCCAGATGTGCATCGGAAACTACTACAGGTCTTCCAGGGTACGATCAAAGCGTAGACTGTTTGAGACATTACTTCCGTGGTGGAAAGTGCGCATGGTGACTGTTGTATTCAATCCCGATATAATTTCTGTGTTTCATCAACACTCTGATAGTCCACAGATTACAGAATGCCTCCAGGTGTGGATCGGAAACTACTACTGGTCTTCCAGGGAGCGATCAAAGCGTAGACTGTTTGAGACATAACTCTAGTGGAGGAAAGTGCGCATGGTGACTGTTGTATTCAATACCGATGCAATTTCTGTGTTTCATCAACAGTCTGACAGTCCACAGATTACAGAGTGCCTCCAGATGTGCATCGGAAACTACTACTGGTCTTCCAGGGAACGATCAAAGCGTAGACTGTTTGAGACATTACTCCCATGGAGGAAAGTGCGCATGGTGTCTGTTGTATTCAATCCCGATGCAATTTCTGTGTTTCATCAACAATCTGATAGTCCACAGATTACAGAATGTCTCCAGATGTGCATCGGAAACTACTACTGGTCTTCCACTTAACGATCAAAGCGTAAACTCTATGAGACATTACTCCCATGGAGGAAAGTGCGCATGGTGACTGTTGTATTCAAACCCGATGCAATATCTGTGTTTCATAAACACTCAGATATTCCACAGATTACAGAATGCCTCCAGATGTGCATCGCAAACTGCTACTGGTCTTCCATTGAACGATCAAAGCGTAGTCTGTCTGAGACATAACTCCCGTGGAGGAAAGTGCGCATGGAGACTGTTGTATTCAATTCCGATGCAATTTCTGTGTTTCATCAACACTCTGATGGTCCACAGATTACAGAATGCCACCAGTTGTGCATCGGAAACTACTACTGGTCTTCCAGGGAACGATCAATGGATGGACAGTTTGAGACATTACTCCCGTGGAGGAAAGTGCGCATGGTGACTGTTGTATTCAATCCCGATGCATTTTCTGTGTTTCATCAACACTCGGATAGTCAACGGATTGCAGAATGCCACCAGTTGTGCATTGGTAACCACTACTGGCCTTCCAGGGGACGATAAAAGCGTAGACTGTTTGAGACATTACTCCCATGGAGGAAAGTGCGAATATTAACTGTTGTATTCAATCCCGATGCAATTTCTGTGTTTCATCAACACTCTGTTAGTCCACAGATTACAGAATGCCACCAGATGTGCATCAGACACTACTACTGGTCTTCCACGGAACGATCAAAGCGTAGACTGTTTGAGACATTACTCCCATGGAGGAAAGTGTGCATGGTGACTGCTGTATTCAATCCCGATGCAATTTCTGTGTTTCATCAACACTCTGATAGTCCACAGATTACAGAATGATACCAGATGTGCATCGGAACTACTACTGGTCTTCCAGGGAACGATCAAAGCGTAGACTGTTTGTGACATTACTCGCATGGAGGAAAGTGTGCATGTTGACTGTTGTATTCAATACCGATGCAATTTCTGTGTTTCATCAACAGTCTGACAGTCCACAGATTACAGAGTGCCTCCAGATGTGCATCGGAAACTACTACTGGTCTTCCAGGGAACGATCAAAGCGTAGACTGTTTGAGACATTACTCCCATGGAGGAAAGTGCGCATGGTGACTGTTGTATTCAATCCCGATGCAATTTCTGTGTTTCATCAACAATCTGATAGTCCACAGATTACAGAATGTCTCCAGATGTGCATCGGAAACTACCACTGGTCTTCCACGGAACGATCAAAGCGTAAACTCTATGAGACATTACTCCCATGGAGGAAAGTGCGCATGGTGACTGTTGTATTCAATCCCGATATAATTTCTGTGTTTCATCAACACTCTGATAGCCCACAGATTACAGAATGCCTCCAGGTGTGGATCGGAAACTACTACTGGTCTTCCAGGGAGCGATCAATGCGTAGACTGTTTGAGACATAACTCCCGTGGAGGAATGTGCGCATGGTGACTGTTGTATTCAATCCCGATGCATTTTATGTGTTTCATCAACACTCTGATAGTCCACAGATTACAGAATGCCTCCAGATGTGCATCGGAAACTACTACTGGTCTCCAGGGAATGATCAAAGCGTAAACTCTTTGAGACATTACTCCCATGGAGGAAAGTGCGCATGGTGAGTGTTGTATTCAATACCGATGCATTTTCTGTGTTTCATCAACACTCTGATAGTCCACAGAATTCAGAATGCCTCCAGATGTGCATCGGAAACTACTACTGGTCTTCCAGGGAATGATATGAGATATTACTAGCATGGAGGAAAGTGCGCATGGTGACTGTTGTATTCAATCCCGATGCAATTTCTGTGTTTCATCAACACTATGATAGTCAACAGGTTACAGAATGCCACCAGATGTGCATCGGAAACTACTACTGGTCTTCCAGGGAACGATCAAAGCGTAGACTGTTTGAGACATTACTCCCGTGGAATAAAGTGCGCATGATGAGTGGGGTTTCCTTTCGCGATGCAATTTCTGTGTTTCATCAACACTCTGATAGTCCACAGATTTCAGAATGCCACCAGATGTGCATCTGGAACTACTACTGGTCTTCCAAGGAACGATCAAAGCGTAGACTGTTTGAGACATTACTTCCGTGGAGGAAAGTGCGCATGGTGACTGTTGTATTTAATCCCGATGCAATTTCTGGGTTTCACCAACACTCTGATAGTCAACAGATTACAGAATGCCACCAGATGTGCATCGGAAACTACTACTGGTCGTCCAGGGAACGATCAAAGCGTAGACTGTTTCAGACATTACTCCCATGGAGGAAAGCGTGGATGGTAACTGTTGTATTCAATCCTGATGCAATTTCTGTGTTTCATCAACTCTCTGATAGTCCACATACTACAGAATGCCACCAGATGTGCAACCGAAACTACTACTGGTCTTCCACGGAACGATCAAAGCGTAAACTCTTTGAGACATTACTCCCATGGAGGAAAGTGCGCATGGTGACTGTTGTATTCAATCGCGAGGCAATTTCTTTGTTCATCAACACTTTGAAGGTCCACAGATTACAGAATGCCCCCATATGTGCATCGGAAACTAATACTGGTCTTCCACGGAACGATCAAAGCGTAAACTCTATGAGACATTACTCCCATGGAGGAAAGTGCGCATGGTGACTGTTGTATTCAATCCCGATATAATTTATGTGTTTCATCAACACTCTGATAGTCCACAGATTACAGAATGCCTCCAGATGTGCATCGGAAACTACTACAGGTCTTCCAGGGTACGATCAAAGCGTAGACTGTTTGAGACATTACTTCCGTGGTGGAAAGTGCGCATGGTGACTGTTGTATTCAATCCCGATATAATTTCTGTGTTTCATCAACACTCTGATAGTCCACAGATTACAGAATGCCTCCAGGTGTGGATCGGAAACTACTACTGGTCTTCCAGGGAGCGATCAAAGCGTAGACTGTTTGAGACATAACTCTAGTGGAGGAAAGTGCGCATGGTGACTGTTGTATTCAATACCGATGCAATTTCTGTGTTTCATCAACAGTCTGACAGTCCACAGATTACAGAGTGCCTCCAGATGTGCATCGGAAACTACTACTGGTCTTCCAGGGAACGATCAAAGCGTAGACTGTTTGAGACATTACTCCCATGGAGGAAAGTGCGCATGGTGTCTGTTGTATTCAATCCCGATGCAATTTCTGTGTTTCATCAACAATCTGATAGTCCACAGATTACAGAATGTCTCCAGATGTGCATCGGAAACTACTACTGGTCTTCCACTTAACGATCAAAGCGTAAACTCTATGAGACATTACTCCCATGGAGGAAAGTGCGCATGGTGACTGTTGTATTCAAACCCGATGCAATATCTGTGTTTCATAAACACTCAGATATTCCACAGATTACAGAATGCCTCCAGATGTGCATCGCAAACTGCTACTGGTCTTCCATTGAACGATCAAAGCGTAGTCTGTCTGAGACATAACTCCCGTGGAGGAAAGTGCGCATGGAGACTGTTGTATTCAATTCCGATGCAATTTCTGTGTTTCATCAACACTCTGATGGTCCACAGATTACAGAATGCCACCAGTTGTGCATCGGAAACTACTACTGGTCTTCCAGGGAACGATCAATGGATGGACAGTTTGAGACATTACTCCCGTGGAGGAAAGTGCGCATGGTGACTGTTGTATTCAATCCCGATGCATTTTCTGTGTTTCATCAACACTCGGATAGTCAACGGATTGCAGAATGCCACCAGTTGTGCATTGGTAACCACTACTGGCCTTCCAGGGGACGATAAAAGCGTAGACTGTTTGAGACATTACTCCCATGGAGGAAAGTGCGAATATTAACTGTTGTATTCAATCCCGATGCAATTTCTGTGTTTCATCAACACTCTGTTAGTCCACAGATTACAGAATGCCACCAGATGTGCATCAGACACTACTACTGGTCTTCCACGGAACGATCAAAGCGTAGACTGTTTGAGACATTACTCCCATGGAGGAAAGTGTGCATGGTGACTGCTGTATTCAATCCCGATGCAATTTCTGTGTTTCATCAACACTCTGTTAGTCCACAGATTACAGAATGCCATAAGATGTGCATAGGAAACTACTACTGGTCTTCCAGATAACGATCAAAGCGTAGACTGTTTGAGATATCACTCCCGTGGAGGAAAGTGCGCATGGTGACTGTTGTATTCAATCCCGATGCAATTTCTGTGTTTCATCAACACTCTAATAGTCCACAGATTACAGAATGCCTCAGATGTGCACCGGAAACTACTAATGGTGTTCCAGGGAACGATCAAAGCGAAGACTGTTCGAGAAATTACTTAGATGGAGGAAAGTGCGAATATTGACTGTTGTATTCAATCCTGATGCTTTTTCTGTGTTTCATCAACACTCTGATAGTCCACAGAAAACAGAATGTTCCAGATGTGCATCGGAAACTACTACAGGTCTTCCTGGGAAGGATCAAAGCGTAGACTGTATCAGACATTACTCCCATTGAGGAAAGTGCGGATTGTGACTGTTGTATTCACTCCCGATGCAATTTCTGTATTTCATCAACACTTTGAAGGTACACCGATTACAGAATGCCTCCAGATGTGCATCGGAAGCTACTACTGGTCTTCCAGGGAACGATCAAAGCGTTGACTGTTTGAGACATTACTCCCATGGAGGAAATTGCGCATGGTGACTGTTGTATTCAATCCCGATGCAATTTCTGTGTCTCATCAACACTCAGATAATCCACAGATTACAGAATGCCTCCAGATGTGCATCGGAAACTACTACTGGTCTTCCAGGGAACAATCAAGACGTAGACTGTTTGAGAATTTCTCCCATGGAGGAAAATGCGCATGGTAACTGTTGTATTCAATTCCGATGCAATTTCTGTGTTTCATCAACACTTTGAAGGTCCACAGATTACAGAATGCAACCAGATGTGCATCGGAAACTACTACTGGTCTTCCACGGAACGATCAAAGCTGTAGACTGTTTAAGACATTACCCCCATGGGGGAAAGTGCGCATGGTGACTGTTGTATTCAATCCCGATGCACTTTCTGTGTTCCACCAACACTCTGATAGTCCACAGATTACAGAATGCCACCCGTTGTGCATCGGAAACCAGTATTGGCCTTCCAGGTAACGATCAAAGCGTAGACTGTTTGAGAAATTACTCCGATGGAGGAAAGTGCGAATATTGACTGTTGTATTCAATCCCGATGCTTTTTCTGTGTTTCATCAACACTCTGATAGTCCACAGAAAACAGAATGTTCCAGATGTGCATCGGAAACTACTACAGGTCTTCCTGGGAAGGATCAAAGCGTAGACTGTATCAGACATTACTCCCATTGAGGAAAGTGCGGATTGTGACTGTTGTATTCACTCCCGATGCAATTTCTGTGTTTCATCAACACTTTGAAGGTCCACAGATTACTGAATGCCTCCAGATGTGCATCGGAAGCTACTACTGGTCTTCCAGGGAACGATCAAAGCGTTGACTGTTTGAGACATTACTCCCATGGAGGAAAGTGCACAAGCTGACTGTTGTATCCAATCCCAATGCTATCTCAGTGTTTCACGAACACTCTGATAGTCCACAGATTACAGAATGCCACCAGATGTGCATCGGAAACTACTACTTGTCTTCCAGGAAGCGATCAAAGCGTAGACAGTTTGAGACATTACTCCCATGGAGGAAAGTGCGCATGGTGACCGTTGTATTCAATCCCGATGCAATTTCTGTGTTTCACTAACACTCTGATAGTCCACAGATTACAGAGTGCCTCCAGATGTGCATCGGAAATTACTACTGGTCTTCCAGGGAACGATCAAAGCGTTGACTGTTTGAGACATTACTCCCATGGAGGAAAGTGATAATATTAACTGATGTATTAAATCCCGATGCAATTTCTGTGTTTCATCAACACTCTGTTAGTCCACAGATTACAGGATGCCCCCAGATGTGCATCGGACACTACTACTGGTCTTCCACGGAACAATCAAAGCGTAGACTGTTTGAGACATTACTCCCATGGAGGAAAGTGCGCATGGAGACTGTTGTATTCAATCCCGATGCTATTTCTGTGTTTCATCAACACTCTGATAGTCCACAGAGTACAGAATGTCACCAGATGTGCATCGGAAAATACTACTGGTATTCCAGGGAACGATCAAAGCGTAGACTGTTTGAGAAATTACTCCCATGGAGGAAAGTGCGAATATCGACTGTTGTATTCAATCCCGATTCTATTTCTGTGTTTCATCAACACTCTGATAGTCCACAGAATACAGATTGTTTCCAGATGTGCATCGGAAACTACTACTGGTCTTCCTGGGAACGATCAAAGCGTAGACTGTATCAGACATTACTCCCATTGAGGAAAGTACGGATTGTGACTGTTGTATTCACTCCCGATGAAATATCTGTATTTCATCAACATTTTTAAGGTCCACAGATTACAGAATGAGTCCAGATGTGCATCGGAAACTACTACTGGTCTTCCAGGGAACGATCAAGGCATAGACTGTTTGAGATTTACTCAAATGGAGGAAAGTGCGCATGATGACTGTTGTATTAAATCCCGATGCAATTTCTGTGTTTCATCAACACTTTGAAGGTCCACAGATTACAGAATGCAACCAGATGTGCATCGGAAACTACTACTGGTCTTCCAGGAAGCGATCAAATCGTAGACTGTTTGATACATTACTCCCATGGAGGAAAGTGCGAATATTAACTGTTGTATTCAATCCCGATGCAATTTCTGTGTTTCATCAACACTGTAATAGTCCACAGATTACAGAATGCCTCAGATGTGCATCGGAAACTACCACTGGTCTTCCAGGGAACGATCAAAGCGTAGACTGTTTGAGACATTACTCCCATGGAGGAAAGAGGGCATGGTGACTGTTGTATTCAATCCCGATGCAATTTCTGATTTTCATCAACACTCTGATAGTCCACAGATTACAGATTGCCTCCAGATGTGCATCGGAAACTACTACTGGTCTTCCTGGGAACGATCAAAGCGTAGACTGTTTCAGACGTTACTCCCATGGAGGAAAGTGCGGATGGTGACTGTTGTATTCAATCCCGATTCAATTTCTGTGTTTCATCAACACTCTGATAGTCCACAGTTTACAGAATACCTACAGATGTGCATCGGAAACTAGTACTGGTCTAACAGGGAACGATCAAAGCGTAGACTGTGTGAGACATTACTCCCATGGAGGAAAGTGCGCATGGTGACTGTTGTATTCAATTCCGATGCAATTTCTGTGTTTCATCAAACTTTCAAGTTCCACAGATTACAGAATGCAACCAGATGTGCATCGGAAACTGCTACTGGTCTTCCAGGGAACGATGAAACCGTAGACTGTTCGAGACAATATTCCCGTGGAGGAAAGTGCGAATGGTGACTGTTGTATTCAATCCCGATGCAATTTCTGTGTTTCATCAACACTCTGATAGTCCACAGATTACAGATTGATTCCAGATGTGCATCGGAAACTACTACTGGTCTTCCTGGGAACGATCAAATCATAGACTGTTTGAGACATTACTCCCATGGAGGAAAGTGCGCATGGTGACTGTTGTATTCAATCCCGATGCAATTTCTGTGTTTCATCAACACTTTGAAGGTCCACAGATTACAGAATGCCTCCAGATGTGCATCGGAAACTACTACTGGTCTTCCAGTGAACGACCAAAGCATAGACTGTTTGAGACATTACTCCCATGGAGGAAAGTGCGCATGGTGACTGTTGTATCCAATCCCAATGCTATCTCAGTGTTTCACCAACACTCTGATAGTCCACAGATCACAGAATGCAACCAGATGTGCATCGGAAACTACTACTGGTCTTCCAGTGAACGACCAAAGCATAGACTGTTTGAGACATTACTCCCGTTGAGGATAGTGCGCATGGTGACTGTTGTATAAAATCCCCATGCAATTTCTGTGTTTCATCAACATTCAGTTAGTCGACAGATTACAGAATGCCTCCAGATGTGCATTGGAAACTACTACTGGCCTTCCAGGAAACGATCAAAGCGTAGACTATTTGAGACATTACTCCCATGGAGGAAAGTACGCATGGTGACTGTTGTATCCAATCCCGATGCTATCCCAGTGTTTCACCAACACTCTGATAGTCCACAGAATACAGAATGCCACCAGATGTGCATCGGGAACTACTACTGGTCTTCCTGGGAACGATCAAAGCGTAGACTGTATCAGACATTACTCCCATTGAGGAAAGTGCGGATTGTGACTGTTGTATTCATTCATGATGCAATTTCTGTGTTTCATCAACACTTTGAAGGTCCACAGATTACAGAATGCCTCCAGATGTGCATCGGAAACTACTACTGGTCTTCCAGGGAACGATCAAAGCGTAGCCTCTTTGAGACATTACTCCCATGGAGGAAAGTGCGCATGGTGACTGTTGTATCCAATCCCAATGCTATCTCAGTGTTTCACCAACACTCTGATAGTCCACAGATCACAGAATGCCACCAGATGTGCATCGGAAACTACTATTGGTCTTCCAGGAAGCGATCAAAGCGTAGACTGTTTGAGACATTACTCCCATGGAGGCAAGTGCGAATATTGACTGTTGTATTCAATCCCGATGCAATTTCTGTGTTTCATCAACACTCGAATAGTCCACAGATTACAGCATGCCTTAGATGTGCATCGGAAACTACCACTGGTCTTCCAGGGAACGATCAAAGCGTAGACTGTTTGAGACATTACTCCCATGGAGGAAAAAGCGCATGGTGACTGTTGTATTCAATCCTGATGCAATTTCTGATTTTCATCAACACTCTGATAGTCCACAGATTACAGATTGCCTCCAGATGTGCATCGGAAACTACTACTGGTCTTCCTGGGAACGATCAATGCGTAGACTGTTTCAGACGTTACTCCCATGGAGGAAAGTGTGGATGGTGACTGTTGTATTCACTCCCGATCCAATTTCTGTGTTTCATCAACATTTTGATGGTTCACAGATTACAGAATGCCTGCAGATGTGCACCGGAAACTACTAATGGTGTTCGAGGGAACGATCACTGCGTAGACTGTTTCAGACATTACTCCATGGAGGAAAGTGCCGATGGTGACTGTTGTATTCAATCCCGATGCAATTTCTGTGTTTCATCAACACTCTGATAGCCCACAGATTACAGAATGCCTCCAGATGTGCGTCGGAAACTACCACTGGTCTTCCTGGGATCGATCCAAGCGTAGACTGTTAGAGACATTACTCCCATGTAGGGAAGTGCGCATGGTGACTGATGTATTCAATCCCGATGCAATTTCTGTGTTTCATCAACACTCTGATAGTCCACAGATTACAGAATTCCAACAGATGTGCATCGGAAACTACTACTGGTCTTCAAGGAAACGATCTAAGCGTAGACTATTTCAGACATTACTCCCATGGAGGAAAGTGCGGATTGTGACTGTTGTATTCACTCCCGATGCATTCTCTGTGTTTCATCAACACTTTGAAGGTCCACAGATTACAGAATGCCTCCAGAAGTGCATCGGAAACTACTACTGGTCTTCCTGGGAACAATCAAATCGTAGACTGTATCAGACATTACTCCCATTGAGGAAAGTGCGGATTGTGACTGTTGTATTCACTCCCGATGAAATTTCTTTGTTTTATCAACACTTTGAAGGTCCACAGATTACAGAATGCCTAGAGATGTGCATCGGAAACTACTACTGGTCTTCCAGGGAACGATCAAAGCGTAGAATGTTTGAGACATTACTCCCATGGAGGAAAGTGCGCATGGTGACTGTAGTATTCAATCCCAATTATATTTCTGTGTTTCATTAACACTTAGATAGTCCACAGATTACCGAATGTCACCAGATGTGCATCGGAAACTACTACTAGTATTCCAGGGAACGATCAAAGCGTAGACTGTTTGAGATATCACTCCCGTGGAGGAAAAAGCGCATGGTGACTTTTGTATTCAATCCCGATGCAATTTCTGTGTTTCATCAACACTCTGATGGTCCACAGATTACAGAATTCCACCATATGTGCATCGGAAACTACTACTGGTATTCCGGGGAACGATCAAAGCGTAGACTGTTTGAGATATCAATCCCGTGGAGGAAAGAGCGAATATTGACTGTTGTATTCAATCCCGATGCAATTTCTGTGTTTCATCAACACTCTAATACTCCACAGATTACAGAATGCCTTACATGTGCATCGGAAACTACCACTGGTCTTCCAAGGCACGATCAAAGCATAGACTGTTTGAGACATTACTCCCATGGAGGGAAAAGCGCATGTTGACTGTTGTATTCAATCCTGATGCTATTTCTGATTTTCATCAACACTCTGATAGTCCACAGATTACAGATTGACTCCAGATGTTCATCGGAAACTACTACTGGTCTTCCTAGGAACGATCAAAGCGTAGACTGTTTCAGACGTTACTCCTATGGAGGAAAGTTCGGATGGTGACTGTTGTATTCACTCCCGATGCAATTTCTGTGTTTCATCAACATTTTGAGGGTTCACAGATTACAGAATGCCTGCAGATGTGCACCGGAAACTACTAATGGTGTGCCAGGGAACGATCAAAACGTAGACTGTTTCAGACATTACTCCATGGAGGAATGTGCAGATGGTGACTGTTGTATTCTATCCCGATGCAATTTCTGTGTTTCATCAACACTCTGATAGCCCACAGATTACAGAATGCCTCCAGATGTGCGTCGGAAACTACCACTGGTCTTCCTGGGATCGATCCAAGAGTAGACATTTAGAGACATTACTCCCATGTAGGGAAGTGCGCATGGTGACTGTTGTATTCAATCCCGATGCAATTTCTGTGTTTCATCAACACTCTGATAGTCCACAGATTACAGAATGCCACCAGATGTGCTTCGGAAACTACTACTGAACTTCCAGGGAACGATCAAAGCGTAGACTCTTTGAGACACTACTCCCATGGAGGAAAGTGCGCAAGGTGACTGTTGTATCCAATCCCGATGCTATCCCAGTGTTTCACCAATACTCTGATAGTCCACAGATTACAGAATGCCACCAGATGTGCATCGGGAACTACTACTGGTCTTCCAGGAAGCGATCAAAGCGTAGACTGTTTGAGCCATTACTCCCATGAGTGAAAGTGCTCATGGTGACTGTTGTATTCAATCCCGATGCAATTTCTGTGTTTCATTAACATTCTGATAGTATACAGTTTACAGGATGCCTCCAGATGTGCATCGGAAAGTACTACTGGTCTTCCAGGGAACGATCAAAGCGTTGACTGTTTGAGACATTACTCCCATGGAGGAAAGTGATAATATTAACTGTTGTATTCAATCCCGATGCAATTTCTGTGTTTCATCAACACTCTGTTAGTCCACAGATTACAGAATGCCCCCAGATGTGCATCGGACACTACTACTGGTCTTCCACGGAACAATCAAAGCGTAGACTGTTTGAGACATTACTCCCATGGAGGAAAGTGCGCATGGTTACTGTTGTATTCAATCCCGATGCTATTTCTGTGTTTCATCAACACACTGATAGTCCACAGAGTACAGAACGTCACCAGATGTTCATCGGAAAATACTACTGGTATTCCAGGGAACGATCAAAGCGTAGACTGTTTGAGATATCACTCCCGTGGAGGAAAGTGTGCATGGTGACTGTTGTATTCAATCCCGATGCATTTTCTGTGTTTCATCAACACTCTGATAGTCCACAGATTACAGAATGCCACCAGTAGTGCATCGCAAACAACTACTGGCCTTCCAGGGAACGATCAAAGCGTAGACTGTTTGAGAAATTACTCCCATGGAGGAAAGTGCGAATATCGACTGTTGTATTCAAACCGATTCTATTTCTGTGTTTCATCAACACTCTGATAGTCCACAGAATACAGATTTTTTCCAGATGTGCATCGGAAACTACTACTGGTCATCCTGGGAACAATCAAATCGTAGACTGTATCAGACATTACTCCGATTGAGGAAAGTGCGGATTGTGACTGTTGTATTCACTCCCGATGAAATTTCTGTGTTTCATCAACACTTTGAAGGTCCACAGATTACACAATGCCTCCAGATGTGCATCGGAAACTACTACTGGTCTTGCAGGGAATGATCAAAGCGTAGACTGTTTGAGACATTACTCCCATGGAGGAAAGTGCGCATGGTGACTGTTGTATTCAATCCCGATGCGATTTCTATGTTTCATCAACACTCTGACAGTCCACAGATTACAGAATGCCTCCAGATGTGCATCGGAAATTACTACTGGTATTCCAGGCAACGATCAAAGCGTAGACTGTTTGAGACTTAACTCCCATGGAGGAAAGTGCGCATGGTGACTGTTGTATTTAATCCCGATGCAATTTCTGTGTTTCATCAACACTTTGAAGGTCCACAGATTACAGAATGCAACCAGATGTGCATCGGAAACTACTACTGGTCTTCCAGGGAACGATCAAAGCGTAGACTGTTTGAGATATCACTCCCGTGGAGGAAAGTGCGCATGGTGACTGTTGTATTCAATCCCGATGCTTTTTCTGTGTTTCATCAACACTCTGATAGTCCACAGATTACAAAATGCCACCAGATGTGCATCGGAAACTACTACTGGTATTCCAGGGAACGATCAAAGCGTAGACTGTGTGAGAAAATACTCCCATGGAGGAAAGTGCGAATATTGACTGTTGTATTCAATCCCAATGCTATTTCTGTGTTTCATCAACACTCTGATAGTCCACACAATACAGATTGTTTCCAGATGTGCATCGGAAACTACTACTGGTCTTCCTGGGAACGATCAAAGCGTAGACTGTTTGAGACATTACTCCCATGGAGGAAAGTGCGCATGGTGACTGTTGTATTCAATCCCGATGCATTTTCTGTGTTTCATCAACACTCTGATAGTCCACAGATTACCGAATGCCACCAGTAGTGCATCGCAAACAACTACTGGCCTTCCAGGGAACGATCAAACCGTAGACTGTTTGAGAAATTACTCCCCTGGAGGAAAGTGCCAATATCGACTGTTGTATTCAAACCGATTCTATTTCTGTGTTTCATCAACATTCTGATAGTCCACAGAATACAGATTGTTTCCAGATGTGCATCGGAAACTACTACTGGTCATCCTGGGAACAATCAAATCATAGACTGTATCAGACATTACTCCCATTGAGGAAAGTGCGGATTGTGACTGTTGTATTCACTCCCGATGAAATTTCTGTGTTTCATCAACACTTTGAAGGTCCACAGATTACACAATGCCTCCAGATGTGCATCGGAAACTACTACTGGTCTTGCAGGGATTGATCAAAGCGTAGACTGTTTGAGACATTACTCCCATGGAGGAAAGTGCGCATGGTGACTGTTGTATTCAATCCCGATGGAATTTCTGTGTTTCATCAACACTCTGACAGTCCACAGATTACAGAATGCCTCCAGATGTGCATCGGAAATTACTACTGGTATTCCAGGGAACGATCAAAGCGTAGACTGTTTGAGACTTAACTCCCATGGAGGAAAGTGCGAATATTAACTGTTGTATTCAATCCCGATGCAATTTCTGTGTTTCATTAATACTCCGTTAATCCACAGATTACAGAATGCCACCAGATGTGCATCGGACACTACTACTGGTCTTCCACGGAACGATCAAAGCGTAGACTGTTTGAGACATTACTCCCATGGAGGAAAGTGCGCATGGTGACTGTTGTATTCAATCCCGATGCTATTTCTGTGTTTCATCAACACTCTGATAGTCCACAGATTACAGAATGATACCAGATGTGCATCGGAAACTACTACTGGTATTCCAGGGACCGATCAAAGCGTAGACTGTTTGAGACATTACTCCCATGGAGGAAAGTGCGCATGGTGACTGTTGTATTCAATCCCGATGGAATTTCTGTGTTTCATAAACATTCTGATAGTCCACATATTATAGAATTCCTCCAGATGTGCATCGGAAACTAATACTGGTCTTCCAGGGAACGATCAAAGCGTAGACTCTTTGAGACATTACTCCAATGGAGGAAAGTGCGCATGGTGACTGTTGTATTCAATCCCGATGGAATTTCTGTGTTTCATCAACACTCTATAGTCCACATTTTACAGAATGCCTCCAGATGTGCATCGGAAGTTACTACTGGTCTTCCAGGGAACGACCATAGCGTAGACTGTTTGAGACATTACTCCCATGGAGGAAAGTGCGCATGGTGACTGTTGTATTCAATCCCGATGCAATTTCTGTGTTTCATCAACAGTCTGATAGTCCACAGATTACAGAATGCCTCCAGATGTGCATCGGAAACTACTACTGGTCTTCCAGGGAACGATCAAAGCGTAGACTGTTTGCGACATTACTCCCATGGAGGAAACTGCGCATGGTGACTGTTGTATTCAATCCCGATGGGATTTCTGTGTTTCATCAACACTCTGATAGTCCACAGATTACAGAATGACCCCAGATGTGCATCGGAAATTACTACTGGTCTTCCAGGGAACGATCAAAGCCTAGACTGTTTGAGACATTACTCCCATGGAGGAAAGTGCGAATATTAACAGTTGTATTCAATCCCGATGCAATTTCTGTTTTTCATCAATACTCTGTTAGTCCACAGATTACAGAATGCCACCAGATGTGCATCGGACACTACTACAGGTCTTCCACGGAACGATCAGAGCGTAGACTGTTTGAAACATTACTCCCATGAAGAAAGTGCGCATGGTGACTGTTGTATTCAATCCCGATGCTATTTCTGTGTTTCATCTACACTCTGATAGTCCACAGATTACAGAATTTCACCAGATGTGCATCGGAAACTACTACTGGTATTCCAGGGAACGATCAAAGCGTAGACTGTTTGAGATATCTCTCCTGTGGAGGAAAGTGTTCATGGTGACTGTTGTATTCAATCCCGATGCATTTTCTGTGTTTCATCAACACTCTGATAGTCCACAGATTACAGAATGCCACAAGTAGTGCATCGCAAACAACTACTGGCCTTCCAGGGAACGGACAAAGCGTAGACTGTTTGAGAAATTACTCCCATGGAGAAAAGTGCGAATATCGACTGTTGTATTCAATCCCGATTCTATTTCTGTGTTTCATCAACACTCTGATAGTCCACAGAATACAGAATGTTTCCAGATGTGCATCGGAAACTACTACTGGTCTTCCTGGGAACAATCAAATCGTAGACTGTATCAGACATTACTCCCATTGAGGAAAGTGCGGATTGTATCTGTTGTATTCACTCCCGATGAAATTTCTGTGTTTCATCAACACTTTGAAGGTCCACAGATTACAGAATGCCTCCAGATGTGCATCGGAAACTACTACTGGTCTTCCAGGGAACGATCAAAGCGTAGACTGTTTGAGATATCACTCCTGTGGAGGAAAGTGCGCATGGTGACTGTTGTATTCAAACCCGATGCATTTTCTGTGTTTCATCAACACTCTGATAATCCACAGATTGCAGAATGCCACCAGTTGTGCATCGGAAACTACTACTGGTCTTAGAGGGAACGATCAAGGCGTAGAGTGTTTGAGAATAACTCCCATGGAGGAAAGTGCGCATGGTGACTGTTGTATTTAATCCCGATGCAATTTCTGTGTTTCATCAACACTTTGAAGGTCCACAGATTACAGAATGCAACCAGATGTGCATCGGAAACTACTACTGGTCTTCCAGGGAACGATCAAAGCGTAGACTGTTTGAGATATCACTCCCGTGGAGGAAAGTGCGCATGGTGACTGTTGTATTCAATCCCGATGCTTTTTCTGTGTTTCATCAACACTCTGATAGTCCACAGATTACAAAATGCCACCAGATGTGCATCGGAAACTACTACTGGTATTCCAGGGAACGATCAAAGCGTAGACTGTGTGAGAAAATACTCCCATGGAGGAAAGTGCGAATATTGACTGTTGTATTCAATCCCAATGCTATTTCTGTGTTTCATCAACACTCTGATAGTCCACACAATACAGATTGTTTCCAGATGTGCATCGGAAACTACTACTGGTCTTCCTGGGAACGATCAAAGCGTAGACTGTTTGAGACATTACTCCCATGGAGGAAAGTGCGCATGGTGACTGTTGTATTCAATCCCGATGCATTTTCTGTGTTTCATCAACACTCTGATAGTCCACAGATTACCGAATGCCACCAGTAGTGCATCGCAAACAACTACTGGCCTTCCAGGGAACGATCAAAGCGTAGACTGTTTGAGAAATTACTCCCCTGGAGGAAAGTGCCAATATCGACTGTTGTATTCAAACCGATTCTATTTCTGTGTTTCATCAACATTCTGATAGTCCACAGAATACAGATTGTTTCCAGATGTGCATCGGAAACTACTACTGGTCATCCTGGGAACAATCAAATCATAGACTGTATCAGACATTACTCCCATTGAGGAAAGTGCGGATTGTGACTGTTGTATTCACTCCCGATGAAATTTCTGTGTTTCATCAACACTTTGAAGGTCCACAGATTACACAATGCCTCCAGATGTGCATCGGAAACTACTACTGGTCTTGCAGGGATTGATCAAAGCGTAGACTGTTTGAGACATTACTCCCATGGAGGAAAGTGCGCATGGTGACTGTTGTATTCAATCCCGATGGAATTTCTGTGTTTCATCAACACTCTGACAGTCCACAGATTACAGAATGCCTCCAGATGTGCATCGGAAATTACTACTGGTATTCCAGGGAACGATCAAAGCGTAGACTGTTTGAGACTTAACTCCCATGGAGGAAAGTGCGAATATTAACTGTTGTATTCAATCCCGATGCAATTTCTGTGTTTCATTAATACTCCGTTAATCCACAGATTACAGAATGCCACCAGATGTGCATCGGACACTACTACTGGTCTTCCACGGAACGATCAAAGCGTAGACTGTTTGAGACATTACTTCCATGGAGGAAAGTGCGCATGGTGACTGTTGTATTCAATCCCGATGCTATTTCTGTGTTTCATCAACACTCTGATAGTCCACAGATTACAGAATGATACCAGATGTGCATCGGAAACTACTACTGGTATTCCAGGGACCGATCAAAGCGTAGACTGTTTGAGATATCACTCCCGTGGAGGAAAGTGCGCATGGTGACTGTTGTATTCATTCCCGAAGCATTTTCTGTGTTTCATCAACACTCTGATAGTCCACATATTACAGAATGCCACCAGATGTGCTTCGGAAACTACTACTGAACTTCCAGGGAACGATCAAAGCGTAGACTCTTTGAGACACTACTCCCATGGAGGAAAGTGCGCAAGGTGACTGTTGTATCCAATCCCGATGCTATCCCAGTGTTTCACCAATACTCTGATAGTCCACAGATTACAGAATGCCACCAGATGTGCATCGGGAACTACTACTGGTCTTCCAGGAAGCGATCAAAGCGTAGACTGTTTGAGCCATTACTCCCATGAGTGAAAGTGCTCATGGTGACTGTTGTATTCAATCCCGATGCAATTTCTGTGTTTCATTAACATTCTGATAGTATACAGTTTACAGGATGCCTCCAGATGTGCATCGGAAAGTACTACTGGTCTTCCAGGGAACGATCAAAGCGTTGACTGTTTGAGACATTACTCACATGGAGGAAAGTGATAATATTAACTGTTGTATTCAATCCCGATGCAATTTCTGTGTTTCATCAACACTCTGATAGTCCACAGATTACAGAATGATACCAGATGTGCATCGGAAACTACTACTGGTATTCCAGGGACCGATCAAAGCGTAGACTGTTTGAGACATTACTCCCATGGAGGAAAGTGCGCATGGTGACTGTTGTATTCAATCCCGATGGAATTTCTGTGTTTCATAAACATTCTGATAGTCCACATATTATAGAATTCCTCCAGATGTGCATCGGAAACTAATACTGGTCTTCCAGGGAACGATCAAAGCGTAGACTCTTTGAGACATTACTCCCATGGAGGAAAGTGCGCATGGTGACTGTTGTATTCAATCCCGATGGAATTTCTGTGTTTCATCAACACTCTATAGTCCACATTTTACAGAATGCCTCCAGATGTGCATCGGAAGTTACTACTGGTCTTCCAGGGAACGACCATAGCGTAGACTGTTTGAGACATTACTCCCATGGAGGAAAGTGCGCATGGTGACTGTTGTATTCAATCCCGATTTAATTTCTGTGTTTCATCAACACTCTGATAGTCCACATATTACAGAATGCCTCCAGATGTGCATCGGAAACTACTACTGGTCTTCCAGGGAACGATCAAAGCGTAGACTGTTTGCGACATTACTCCCATGGAGGAAACTGCGCATGGTGACTGTTGTATTCAATCCCGATGGGATTTCTGTGTTTCATCAACACTCTGATAGTCCACAGATTACAGAATGACCCCAGATGTGCATCGGAAATTACTACTGGTCTTCCAGGGAACGATCAAAGCGTAGACTGTTTGAGACATTACTCCCATGGAGGAAAGTGCGAATATTAACTGTTGTATTCAATCCCGATGCAATTTCTGTTTTTCATCAATACTCTGTTAGTCCACAGATTACAGAATGCCACCAGATGTGCATCGGACACTACTACAGGTCTTCCACGGAACGATCAGAGCGTAGACTGTTTGAAACATTACTCCCATGAAGAAAGTGCGCATGGTGACTGTTGTATTCAATCCCGATGCTATTTCTGTGTTTCATCTACACTCTGATAGTCCACAGATTACAGAATTTCACCAGATGTGCATCGGAAACTACTACTGGTATTCCAGGGAACGATCAAAGCGTAGACTGTTTGAGATATCTCTCCTGTGGAGGAAAGTGTTCATGGTGACTGTTGTATTCAATCCCGATGCATTTTCTGTGTTTCATCAACACTCTGATAGTCCACAGATTACAGAATGCCACAAGTAGTGCATCGCAAACAACTACTGGCCTTCCAGGGAACGGACAAAGCGTAGACTGTTTGAGAAATTACTCCCATGGAGAAAAGTGCGAATATCGACTGTTGTATTCAATCCCGATTCTATTTCTGTGTTTCATCAACACTCTGATAGTCCACAGAATACAGAATGTTTCCAGATGTGCATCGGAAACTACTACTGGTCTTCCTGGGAACAATCAAATCGTAGACTGTATCAGACATTACTCCCATTGAGGAAAGTGCGGATTGTATCTGTTGTATTCACTCCCGATGAAATTTCTGTGTTTCATCAACACTTTGAAGGTCCACAGATTACAGAATGCCTCCAGATGTGCATCGGAAACTACTACTGGTCTTCCAGGGAACGATCAAAGCGTAGACTGTTTGAGATATCACTCCTGTGGAGGAAAGTGCGCATGGTGACTGTTGTATTCAAACCCGATGCATTTTCTGTGTTTCATCAACACTCTGATAATCCACAGATTGCAGAATGCCACCAGTTGTGCATCGGAAACTACTACTGGTCTTAGAGGGAACGATCAAGGCGTAGAGTGTTTGAGAATAACTCCCATGGAGGAAAGTGCGCATGGTGACTGTTGTATTTAATCCCGATGCAATTTCTGTGTTTCATCAACACTTTGAAGGTCCACAGATTACAGAATGCAACCAGATGTGCATCGGAAACTACTACTGGTCTTCCAGGGAACGATCAAAGCGTAGACTGTTTGAGATATCACTCCCGTGGAGGAAAGTGCGCATGGTGACTGTTGTATTCAATCCCGATGCTTTTTCTGTGTTTCATCAACACTCTGATAGTCCACAGATTACAAAATGCCACCAGATGTGCATCGGAAACTACTACTGGTATTCCAGGGAACGATCAAAGCGTAGACTGTGTGAGAAAATACTCCCATGGAGGAAAGTGCGAATATTGACTGTTGTATTCAATCCCAATGCTATTTCTGTGTTTCATCAACACTCTGATAGTCCACACAATACAGATTGTTTCCAGATGTGCATCGGAAACTACTACTGGTCTTCCTGGGAACGATCAAAGCGTAGACTGTTTGAGACATTACTCCCATGGAGGAAAGTGCGCATGGTGACTGTTGTATTCAATCCCGATGCATTTTCTGTGTTTCATCAACACTCTGATAGTCCACAGATTACCGAATGCCACCAGTAGTGCATCGCAAACAACTACTGGCCTTCCAGGGAACGATCAAAGCGTAGCCTGTTTGAGAAATTACTCCCCTGGAGGAAAGTGCCAATATCGACTGTTGTATTCAAACCGATTCTATTTCTGTGTTTCATCAACATTCTGATAGTCCACAGAATACAGATTGTTTCCAGATGTGCATCGGAAACTACTACTGGTCATCCTGGGAACAATCAAATCATAGACTGTATCAGACATTACTCCCATTGAGGAAAGTGCGGATTGTGACTGTTGTATTCACTCCCGATGAAATTTCTGTGTTTCATCAACACTTTGAAGGTCCACAGATTACACAATGCCTCCAGATGTGCATCGGAAACTACTACTGGTCTTGCAGGGATTGATCAAAGCGTAGACTGTTTGAGACATTACTCCCATGGAGGAAAGTGCGCATGGTGACTGTTGTATTCAATCCCGATGGAATTTCTGTGTTTCATCAACACTCTGACAGTCCACAGATTACAGAATGCCTCCAGATGTGCATCGGAAATTACTACTGGTATTCCAGGGAACGATCAAAGCGTAGACTGTTTGAGACTTAACTCCCATGGAGGAAAGTGCGAATATTAACTGTTGTATTCAATCCCGATGCAATTTCTGTGTTTCATTAATACTCCGTTAATCCACAGATTACAGAATGCCACCAGATGTGCATCGGACACTACTACTGGTCTTCCACGGAACGATCAAAGCGTAGACTGTTTGAGACATTACTCCCATGGAGGAAAGTGCGCATGGTGACTGTTGTATTCAATCCCGATGCTATTTCTGTGTTTCATCAACACTCTGATAGTCCACAGATTACAGAATGATACCAGATGTGCATCGGAAACTACTACTGGTATTCCAGGGACCGATCAAAGCGTAGACTGTTTGAGATATCACTCCCGTGGAGGAAAGTGCGCATGGTGACTGTTGTATTCATTCCCGAAGCATTTTCTGTGTTTCATCAACACTCTGATAGTCCACATATTACAGAATGCCTCCAGTTGTACATCGGGAACTACTACTGGTCTTCCAGGGAACGATCAAAGCGTAGACTGTTTGAGACATTACTCCCATGGAGGAATGTGCGAATATTAACTGTTGTATTTAATCCCGATGCAATTTCTGTGTTTCATCAATACTCTGTTAGTCCACAGATTACAGAATGTAACCAGATGTGCATTGGAAATTACTACTGGTCGTCCAGGGAACGATCAAGCGAAGACTGTTTGAGACATTACTCCCATGGAGGAAAGTGCGAATATTATCTGTTGTATTCAATCCCGATGCAATTTCTGTGTTTCATCAATACTCTGTTAGTCCACAGATTACAGAATGCCACCAGATGTGCATCGGAAACCACTACTGTTCTTCCACGGAACGATCAAAGCGTAGACTGTTTGAGACATTACTCCCATGGGGGAAAGTGCGCATGGTGACTGTTGTATTCAATCCCGATGCTATTTCTGTGTTTCATCAACACTCTGATAGTCCACAGATTACAGAATGATACCAGATGTGCATCGGAAACTACTACTGGTATTTCAGGGAACGATCAAAGCGTAGACTGTTTGAGATATCACTCCCGTGGAGGAAAGTGCGCATGGTGACTGTTGTATTCAATCCCGAAGCATTTTCTGTGTTTCATCAACACTCTGATAGTCCACATATTACAGAATGCCTCCAGTTGTACATCGGAAACTACTACTGGTCTTCCAGAGAACGATCAAAGCGTAGACTGTTTGAGACATTACTCCCATGGAGGAAAGTGCGCATGGTGAATGTTGTATTCAATCCCGATGGAATTTCTGTGTTTCATCAACACTCTGATAGTCCACAGAATACAGATTGTTTCCAGATGTGCATCGGAATCTACTACTGGTCATCCTGGGAACAATCAAATCGTAGACCGTATCAGACATTACTCCCATTGAGGAAAGTGCGAATATTAACTGTTGTATTTAATCCCGATGCAATTTCTGTGTTTCATCAATACTCTGTTAGTCCACAGATTACAGAATGTAACCAGATGTGCATTGGAAATTACTACTGGTCGTCCAGGGAACGATCAAGCGAAGACTGTTTGAGACATTACTCCCATGGAGGAAAGTGCGAATATTATCTGTTGTATTCAATCCCGATGCAATTTCTGTGTTTCATCAATACTCTGTTAGTCCACAGATTACAGAATGCCACCAGATGTGCATCGGAAACCACTACTGGTCTTCCACGGAACGATCAAAGCGTAGACTCTTTGAGACATTACTCCCATAGAGGAAAGTGCGCATTGTGACTGTTGTATTCAATCCGGATGCTTTTTCTGTGTTTCATCAACACTCTGATAGTCGACAGATTACAGAACGCCACCAGTTGTGCATCGCAAACCACTACTGGCCTTCCAGGGAACGATCAAAGCGTAGACTGTTTGAGAAATTACTCCCATGGAGGAAAGTGCGAATATTGACTGTTGTATTCAATCCCAATGCTATTTCTGTGTTTCATCAACACTCTGATAGTCCACAGAATACAGATAGTTTCCTGATGTACATCGGAAACTACTACTGGTCTTCCTGGGAACGATCAAAGCGTAGACTGTTTGAGACATTACTCCCATGTAGGAAAGGGCGCATGGTGACTGATATATTCAATCCCGATGCAATATCTGTGTTTCATCAACACTCTGATAGTCCACAGATTACAGTATGCCACCAGATGTGCATCGGAAACTACTACTGATCTTCCAGGGAACGATCAAATCGTAGACTGTTTGAGAGATTACTCCCATGGAGGAAACTGCGCATGGTGACTGTTGTATTCAGTCCCGATGCTATCTCTGTGTATCACCAACACTCTGATAGTCCACAGATTACAGAATACCACCAGATGTGCATCGGAAACTACTACTGGTCTTCCAGGGAATGATCAAAGCGTAGACTGTTGGGAGACATTACTCCCATGGAGGAAAGTGCGCATGGTGACTGTTGTATTCAATCCCGATGGAATTTCTGTGTTTCATCAACATTCTGATAGTCCACATATTACAGAATTCCTCCAGATGTGCATCGGAAACTAATACTGGTCTTCCAGGGAACGATCAAAGCGTAGACTGTTTGAGACATTACTCCCATGGAGGAAAGTGCGCATGGTGGCTGTTGTATTCAATCCCGATGGAATTTCTGTGTTTCATCAACACTCTATAGTCCACATTTTACAGAATGCCTCCAGATGTGCATCGGAAGTTACTACTGGTCTTCCAGGGAACGGCCAAAGCGTAGACTGTTTGAGACATTACTCCCATGGAGGAAAGTGCGCATGGTGACTGTTGTATTCAATCCCGATATAATTTCTGTGTTTCATCAACACTCAGATAGTCCACATATTACAGAATGCCTCCACATGTGCATCGGAAACTACTACTGGTCTTCCAGGGAATGATCAAAGCGTAGACTGTTTGAGACATTACTCCCATGGAGGAAAGTGCGCATGGTGACTGTTGTATTCAATCCCGATGGAATTTCTGTGTTTCATCAACAGTCTGATAGTCCACATATTACAGAATGCCACCAGATGTGCATCGGAAACTACTACTGGTCTTCCAGGGAACGATCAAAGCGTAGACTGTTTGAGACATTACTCCCATGGAGGAAACTGCGCATGGTGACATTTGTATTCAATCCCGATGGGAATTCTGTGTTTCATCAACACTCTGATAGTCCACAGATTACAGAATGACTCCAGATGTGCATCGGAAATTACTACTGGTCTTCCAGGGAACGATCAAAGCGTAGACTGTTTGAGACATTACTCCCATGGAGGAAAGTGCGAATATTAACTGTTGTATTCAATCTCGATGCAATTTCTGTGTTTCATCAATACTCTGTTAGTCCACAGATTACAGAATGCCACCAGATGTGCATCGGACACTACTACAGGTCTTCCACGGAACGATCAGAGCGTAGACACTTTGAAACATTACTCCCATGAAGAAAGTGCGCATGGTGACTGTTGTATTCAATCCCGATGCTATTTCTGTGTTTCATCAACACTCTGATAGTCCACAGATTACAGAATTTCACCAGATGTGCATCGGAAACTACTACTGGTATTCCAGGGAACGATCAAAGCTTAGACTGTTTGAGATATCACTCCTGTGGAAGAAAGTGTGCATGGTGACTGTTGTATTCAATCCCGATGCATTTTGTGTGTTTCATCAACACTCTGATAGTCCACAGAATACAGATTGTTTCCAGTTGTGCAACGGAAACTACTACTGGTCTTCCTGGGAACAATCAAATCGTAGACTGTATCGGACATTACTCCCATTGAGGAAAGTGCGGATTGTGACTGTTGTATTCACTCCCGATGAAATTTCTGTGTTTCATCAACACTTAGAAGGTCCACAGATTACAGAATGCCTCCAGATGTGCATCGGAAACTACTACTGGTCTTCCAGGGAACGATCAAAGCGTAGAATGTATGAGACATTACTCCCATGGAGGAAAATGCGCATGGTGACTGTAGTATTTAATCCCAATTATATTTCTGTGTTTCATCAACACTCTGATAGTCCAAAGATTACAGAATGTCACCAGATGTGCATCGGGAACCACTACTGGTATTCCAGGGAACGATCAAAGCGTAGACTGTTTGAGAAATTACTCCCATGGAGGAAAGTGCGAATATCGACTGTTGTATTCAATCCCGATTCTATTTCTGTGTTTCATCAACACTCTGATAGTCCAAAGAATACAGATTGTTTCCAGTTGTGCATCGGAAACTACTACTGGTCTTCCTGGGAACAATCAAATCGTAGACTGTATCAGACATTACTCCCATTGAGGAAAGTGCGGATTGTGACTGTTGTATTCACTCCCGATGAAATTTCTGTGTATCATCAACACTTTGAAGGTCCACAGATTACAGAATGCCTCCAGATGTGCATCGGAAACTACTACTGGTCTTCCAGGGAACGATCAAAGCGTAGAATGTATAAGACATTACTCCCATGGAGGAAAGTGCGCATGGTGACTGTAGTATTTAATCCCAATTATATTTCTGTGTTTCATCAACACTCTGATAGTCCAAAGATTACAGAATGGCACCAGATGTGCATCGGGAACCACTACTGGTATTCCAGGGAACGATCAAAGCGTAGACTGTTTGAGATATCACTCCCGTGGAGGAAAGTGCGCATGGTGACTGTTGTATTCAATCCCGATGCATTTTCTGTGTTTCATCAACACTCTGATAATCCACAGGTTGCAGAATGCCACCAGTTGTGCATCGGAAACTACTACTGGTCTTCCAGGGAACGATCAAATCGTATACTGTTTGAGAGATTACTCCCATGGAGGAAAGTGCGCATGGTGACTGTTGTATTCAATCCCGATGCTATCCCTGTGTATCACCAACACTCTGATAGTCCACAGATTACAGAATACCACCAGATGTGCATCGGAAACTACTACTGGTCTTCCAGGAACGATCAATGCCTATAATGTTAGAGAATTACTCCCATGGAGGAAAGTGAGCTTGGTGACTGTTGTATTCAATCCCGATGGAATTTCTGTGTTTCATCAACACTCTGATAGTCCACATATTACAGAATGCCTCCAGATGTGCATCGGAAACTACTACTGGTCTTCCAGGGAATGATCAAAGCGTAGACAGTTTGAGACATTACTCCCATGGAGGAAAGTGCGCATGGTGACTGTTGTATTCAATCCCGATGGAATTTCTGTGCTTCATCAACACTCTGATAGTCCACATATTACAGAATGCGTCCAGATGTGCATCGGAAACTACTACTGGTTTTCCATTGAACGATCAAAGCGTAGACTGTTTGAGGCATTACTCATATGGAGGAAAGTGCGCATGGTGACTGTTGTATTCAATCCCGATGGAATTTCTGTGTTTCATCAACACTCTGACAGTCCACAGATTACAGAATGCCTCCAGATGTGCATCGGAAATTACTACTGGTATTCCACTGAACGATCAAAGCGTAGACTGTTCGAGACTTAACTCCCATGGAGGAAAGTGCGAATATTAACTGTTGTATTCAATCCCGATGCAATTTCTGAGTTTCATCAATACTCTGTTAGTCCACAGATTACAGAATGTAACCAGATGTGCATTGGAAATTACCACTGGTCGTCCAGGGAACGATCAAAGCGTAGACTGTTTGAGACATTACTCCCATGGAGGAAAGTGCGAATATTATCTGTTGTATTCAATCCCGATGCAATTTCTGTGTTTCAACAATACTCTGTTAGTCCGCAGATTACAGAATGCCACCAGATGTGCATCGGAAACCACTACTGGTCTTCCAGGGAATGATCAAAGCGTAGAATGTTTGAGACATTACTGCCATGGAGGAAAGTGCGCATGGTGACTGTTGTATTCAATCCCGATGGAATTTCTGTGTTTCATCAACATTCTGATAGTCCACATATTACAGAATCCTCCAGATGTGCATCGGAAACTACTACTGGTTTTCCAGGGGACGCTCAAAGCGTAGACTGTTTGAGACATTACTCCCATGGAGGAAAGTGCGCATGGTGACTGTTGTATTCAATCGCGATGGAATTTCTGTGTTTCATCAACACTCCATAGTCCACAGATTACAGAATGCCTCCAGATGTGCATCGGAAATTACTACTGGTCTTCCAGGGAACGATCAAAGCGTAGACTGTTTGAGACATTACTCCCATGGAGAAAAGTGCGAATATTAACAGTTGTATTCAATCCCGATGCAATTTCTGTTTCCTCAATACTCTGTTAGTCCACAGATTACAGAATGCCACCAGATGTGCATCGGACACTACAACTGGTCTTCCACGGAACGATCAAAGCCTATAATGTTTGAGAATTACTCCCATGGAGGAAAGTGCGCTTGGTGACTGTTCTATTCAATCCCGATGGAATTTCTGTGTTTCATCAACACTCTGATAGTCCCCATATTACAGAAGGCTTCCAGATGTGCATCGGAAACTACTACTGGTCTTCCAGGGATTGATCAAAGCGTAGACGGTTTCAGACATTACTCCCATGGAGGAAAGTGCGCATGGTGACTGTTGTATTCAATCCCGATGGAATTTCTGTGTTTCATCAACAGTCTGATAGTCCACATATTACAGAATGCCTCCAGATGTGCATCGGGAACTACTACTGGTCTTCCCGGGAACGATCAAAGCGTAGACTGTTTGTGACATTACTCCCATGGAGGAGAGTGCGCATAGTGACTGTTGTATTCAATCCCGATGGGATTTCTGTGTTTCATCAACACTCTGATAGTCCACAGATTACAGAATGCCTCCAGTTGTGCATCGGAAATTACTGCTGGTCTTCCAGGGAACGATCAAAGCGTAGACTGTATGAGACATTACTCCCAAGAAGAAAGTGCGCATGGTGAGTGTTGTATTCAATCCCGATGCTATTTCTGTGTTTCATCAACACTCTGATAGTCCACAGATTACAGAATTTCACCAGATGTGCATCGGAAACTACTACTGGTATTCCAGGGCACGATCAAAGCGTAGACTGTTTGAGATATCACTCCCATGGAGGAAAGTGCGCATGGTGATTGTTGTATTCAATCCCGATGCTTTTTCTGTGTTTCATCAACACTCTGATAGTCCACAGATTACAGAATGCCACCAGATGTGCATCGGAAACTACTACTGGTATTCCAGGGAACGATCAAAGCGTAGACTGTTTGAGATATCACTCCCGTGGTGGAAAGTGCGCATGGTGACTGTTGTATTCAATCCCGATGCTATTTCTGTGTTTCATCTACACTCTGATAGTCCACAGATTACAGAATTTCACCAGATGTGCATCGGAAACTACTACTGGTATTCCAGGGAACGATCAAAGCGTAGACTGTTTGAGATATCACTCCTGTGGAGGAAAGTGTGCATGGTGACTGTTGTATTCAATCCCGATGCATTTTCTGTGTTTCATCAACACTCTGATAGTCCACAGATTACAGAATGCCACAAGTAGTGCATCGCAAACAACTACTGGCCTTCCAGGGAACGGACAAAGCGTAGACTGTTTGAGAAATTACTCCCATGGAGAAAAGTGCGAATATCGACTGTTGTATTCAATCCCGATTCTATTTCTGTGTTTCATCAACACTCTGATAGTCCACAGAATACAGAATGTTTCCAGATGTGCATCGGAAACTACTACTGGTCTTCCTGGGAACAATCAAATCGTAGACTGTATCAGACATTACTCCCATTGAGGAAAGTGCGGATTGTATCTGTTGTATTCACTCCCGATGAAATTTCTGTGTTTCATCAACACTTTGAAGGTCCACAGATTACAGAATGCCTCCAGATGTGCATCGGAAACTACTACTGGTCTTCCAAGGAACGATCAAAGCGTAGACTGTTTGAGATATCACTCCCGTGGAGGAAAGTGCGCATGGTGACTGTTGTATTCAAACCCGATGCATTTTCTGTGTTTCATCAACACTCTGATAATCCACAGATTGCAGAATGCCACCAGTTGTGCATCGGAAACTACTACTGGTCTTAGAGGGAACGATCAAGGCGTAGACTGTTTGAGAATAACTCCCATGGAGGAAAGTGCGCATGGTGACTGTTGTATTTAATCCCGATGCAATTTCTGTGTTTCATCAACACTTTGAAGGTCCACAGATTACAGAATGCAACCAGATGTGCATCGGAAACTACTACTGGTCTTCCAGGGAACGATCAAAGCGTAGACTGTTTGAGATATCACTCCCGTGGAGGAAAGTGCGCATGGTGACTGTTGTATTCAATCCCGATGCTTTTTCTGTGTTTCATCAACACTCTGATAGTCCACAGATTACAAAATGCCACCAGATGTGCATCGGAAACTACTACTGGTATTCCAGGGAACGATCAAAGCGTAGACTGTGTGAGAAAATACTCCCATGGAGGAAAGTGCGAATATTGACTGTTGTATTCAATCCCAATGCTATTTCTGTGTTTCATCAACACTCTGATAGTCCACACAATACAGATTGTTTCCAGATGTGCATCGGAAACTACTACTGGTCTTCCTGGGAACGATCAAAGCGTAGACTGTTTGAGACAGTACTCCCATGGAGGAAAGTGCGCATGGTGACTGTTGTATTCAATCCCGATGCTATTTCTGTATTTCATCAACACTCTGATAGTCCACAGAGTACAGAACGTCACCAGATGTGCATCGGAAAATAAGCTTCTGGTATTCCAGGAAACGATTAAAGCCTAGACTGTTTGAGATATCACTCCCGTGGAGGAAAGTGTGCATGGTGACTGTTGTATTCAATCCCGATGCATTTTCTGTGTTTCATCAACACTCTGATAGTCCACAGATTACCGAATGCCACCAGTAGTGCATCGCAAACAACTACTGGCCTTCCAGGGAACGATCAAAGCGTAGACTGTTTGAGAAATTACTCCCCTGGAGGAAAGTGCCAATATCGACTGTTGTATTCAAACCGATTCTATTTCTGTGTTTCATCAACATTCTGATAGTCCACAGAATACAGATTGTTTCCAGATGTGCATCGGAAACTACTACTGGTCATCCTGGGAACAATCAAATCATAGACTGTATCAGACATTACTCCCATTGAGGAAAGTGCGGATTGTGACTGTTGTATTCACTCCCGATGAAATTTCTGTGTTTCATCAACACTTTGAAGGTCCACAGATTACACAATGCCTCCAGATGTGCATCGGAAACTACTACTGGTCTTGCAGGGATTGATCAAAGCGTAGACTGTTTGAGACATTACTCCCATGGAGGAAAGTGCGCATGGTGATTGTTGTATTCAATCCCGATGGAATTTCTGTGTTTCATCAACACTCTGACAGTCCACAGATTACAGAATGCCTCCAGATGTGCATCGGAAATTACTACTGGTATTCCAGGGAACGATCAAAGCGTAGACTGTTTGAGACTTAATTCCCATGGAGGAAAGTGCGAATATTAACTGTTGTATTCAATCCCGATGCAATTTCTGTGTTTCATTAATACTCCTTTAATCCACAGATTACAGAATGCCACCAGATGTGCATCGGACACTACTACTGGTCTTCCACGGAACGATCAAAGCGTAGACTGTTTGAGACATTACTCCCATGGAGGAAAGTGCGCATGGTGACTGTTGTATTCAATCCCGATGCTATTTCTGTGTTTCATCAACACTCTGATAGTCCACAGATTACAGAATGATACCAGATGTGCATCGGAAACTACTACTGGTATTCCAGGGACCGATCAAAGCGTAGACTGTTTGAGATATCACTCCCGTGGAGGAAAGTGCGCATGGTGACTGTTGTATTCAATCCCGAAGCATTTTCTGTGTTTCATCAACACTCTGATAGTCCACATATTACAGAATGCCTCCAGTTGTACATCGGAAACTACTACTGGTCTTCCAGGGAACGATCAAAGCGTAGACTGTTTGAGACATTACTCCCATGGAGGAAAGTGCGCATGGTGACTGTTGTATTCAATCCCGATGGAATTTCTGTGTTTCATCAACACTCTGATAGTCCACAGATTACAGAATGCCTCCAGATGTGCATAGGAAATTACTACTGGTCTTTCAGGGAACGATCAAAGCGTAGACTGTTTGAGACATTACTCCCATGGAGGAATGTGCGAATATTAACTGTTGTATTTAATCCCGATGCAATTTCTGTGTTTCATCAATACTCTGTTAGTCCACAGATTACAGAATGTAACCAGATGTGCATTGGAAATTACTACTGGTCGTCCAGGGAACGATCAAGCGAAGACTGTTTGAGACATTACTCCCATGGAGGAAAGTGCGAATATTATCTGTTGTATTCAATCTCGATGCAATTTCTGTGTTTCATCAATACTCTGTTAGTCCACAGATTACAGAATGCCACCAGATGTGCATCGGAAACCACTACTGTTCTTCCACGGAACGATCAAAGCGTAGACTGTTTGAGACATTACTCCCATGGGGGAAAGTGCGCATGGTGACTGTTGTATTCAATCCCGATGCTATTTCTGTGTTTCATCAACACTCTGATAGTCCACAGATTACAGAATGATACCAGATGTGCATCGGAAATTACTACTGGTATTTCAGGGAACGATCAAAGCGTAGACTGTTTGAGATATCACTCCCGTGGAGGAAAGTGCGCATGGTGACTGTTGTATTCAATCCCGAAGCATTTTCTGTGTTTCATCAACACTCTGATAGTCCACATATTACAGAATGCCTCCAGTTGTACATCGGAAACTACTACTGGTCTTCCAGAGAACGATCAAAGCGTAGACTGTTTGAGACATTACTCCCATGGAGGAAAGTGCGCATGGTGAATGTTGTATTCAATCCCGATGGAATTTCTGTGTTTCATCAACACTCTGATAGTCCACAGAATACAGATTGTTTCCAGATGTGAATCGGAATCTACTACTGGTCATCCTGGGAACAATCAAATCGTAGACTGTATCAGACATTACTCCCATGGAGGAAAGTGCGAATATTGACTGTTGTATTCAATCCCAATGCTATTTCTGTGTTTCATCAACACTCTGATAGTCCACAGAATACAGATAGTTTCCTGATGTACATCGGAAACTACTACTGGTCTTCCTGGGAACGATCAAAGCGTAGACTGTTTGAGACATTACTCCCATGTAGGAAAGTGCGCATGGTGACTGATATATTCAATCCCGATGCAATATCTGTGTTTCATCAACACTCTGATAGTCCACAGATTACAGAATGCCACCAGATGTGCATCGGAAACTACTACTGATCTTCCAGGGAACGATCAAATCGTAGACTGTTTGAGAGATTACTCCCATGGAGGAAACTGCGCATGGTGACTGTTGTATTCAGTCCCGATGCTATCTCTGTGTATCACCAACACTCTGATAGTCCACAGATTACAGAATACCACCAGATGTGCATCGGAAACTACTACTGGTCTTCCAGGGAATGATCAAAGCGTAGACTGTTTGAGACATTACTCCCATGGAGGAAAGTGCGCATGGTGACTGTTGTATTCAATCCCGATGGAATTTCTGTGTTTCATCAACATTCTGATAGTCCACATATTACAGAATTCCTCCAGATGTGCATCGGAAACTAATACTGGTCTTCCAGGGAACGATCAAAGCGTAGACTGTTTGAGACATTACTCCCATGGAGGAAAGTGCGCATGGTGACTGTTGTATTCAATCCCGATGGAATTTCTGTGTTTCATCAACACTCTATAGTCCACATTTTACAGAATGCCTCCAGATGTGCATCGGAAGTTACTACTGGTCTTCCAGGGAACGGCCAAAGCGTAGACTGTTTGAGACATTACTCCCATGGAGGAAAGTGCGCATGGTGACTGTTGTATTCAATCCCGATATAATTTCTGTGTTTCATCAACACTCAGATAGTCCACATATTACAGAATGCCTCCACATATGCATCGGAAACTACTACTGGTCTTCCAGGGAATGATCAAAGCGTAGACTGTTTGAGACATTACTCCCATGGAGGAAAGTGCGCATGGTGACTGTTGTATTCAATCCCGATGGTATTTCTGTGTTTCATCAACAGTATGATAGTCCACATATTACAGAATGCCACCAGATGTGCATCGGAAACTACTACTGGTCTTCCAGGGAACGATCAAAGCGTAGACTGTTTGAGACATTACTCCCATGGAGGAATCTGCGCATGGTGACATTTGTATTCAATCCCGATGGGAATTCTGTGTTTCATCAACACTCTGATAGTCCACAGATTACAGAATGACTCCAGATGTGCATCGGAAATTACTACTGGTCTTCCAGGGAACGATCAAAGCGTAGACTGTTTGAGACATTACTCCCATGGAGGAAAGTGCGAATATTAACTGTTGTATTCAATCTCGATGCAATTTCTGTGTTTCATCAATACTCTGTTAGTCCACAGATTACAGAATGCCACCAGATGTGCATCGGACACTACTACAGGTCTTCCACGGAACGATCAGAGCGTAGACTGTTTGAAACATTACTCCCATGAAGAAAGTGCGCATGGTGACTGTTGTATTCAATCCCGATGCTATTTCTGTGTTTCATCAACACTCTGATAGTCCACAGATTACAGAATTTCACCAGATGTGCATCGGAAACTACTACTGGTATTCCAGGGAACGATCAAAGCGTAGAGTGTTTGAGATATCACTCCTGTGGAAGAAAGTGTGCATGGTGACTGTTGTATTAAATCCCGATGCATTTTCTGTGTTTCATCAACACTCTGATAGTCCACAGAATACAGATTGTTTCCAGTTGTGCAACGGAAACTACTACTGGTCTTCCTGGGAACAATCAAATCGTAGACTGTATCGGACATTACTCCCATTGAGGAAAGTGCGGATTGTGACTGTTGTATTCACTCCCGATGAAATTTCTGTGTTTCATCAACACTTAGAAGGTCCACAGATTACAGAATGCCTCCAGATGTGCATCGGAAACTACTACTGGTCTTCCAGGGAACGATCAAAGCGTAGAATGTATGAGACATTACTCCCATGGAGGAAAGTGCGCATGGTGACTGTAGTATTTAATCCCAATTATATTTCTGTGTTTCATCAACACTCTGATAGTCCAAAGATTACAGAATGTCACCAGATGTGCATCGGGAACCACTACTGGTATTCCAGGGAACGATCAAAGCGTAGACTGTTTGAGAAATTACTCCCATGGAGGAAAGTGCGAATATCGACTGTTGTATTCAATCCCGATTCTATTTCTGTGTTTCATCAACACTCTGATAGTCCAAAGAATACAGATTGTTTCCAGTTGTGCATCGGAAACTACTACTGGTCTTCCTGGGAACAATCAAATCGTAGACTGTATCTGACATTACTCCCATTGAGGAAAGTGCGGATTGTGACTGTTGTATTCACTCCCGATGAAATTTATGTGTTTCATCAACACTTTGAAGGTCCACAGATTACAGAATGCCTCCAGATGTGCATCGGAAACTACTACTGGTCTTCCAGGGAACGATCAAAGCGTAGAATGTATGAGACATTACTCCCATGGAGGAAAGTGCGCATGGTGACTGTAGTATTTAATCCCAATTATATTTCTGTGTTTCATCAACACTCTGATAGTCCAAAGATTACAGAATGTCACCAGATGTGCATCGGGAACCACTACTGGTATTCCAGGGAACGATCAAAGCGTAGACTGTTTGAGATATCACTCCCGTGGAGGAAAGTGCGCATGGTGACTGTTGTATTCAATCCCGATGCATTTTCTGTGTTTCATCAACACTCTGATAATCCACAGGTTGCAGAATGCCACCAGTTGTGCATCGGAAACTACTACTGGTCTTCCAGGGAACGATCAAATCGTATACTGTTTGAGAGATTACTCCCATGGAGGAAAGTGCGCATGGTGACTGTTGTATTCAATCCCGATGCTATCTCTGTGTATCACCAACACTCTGATAGTCCACAGATTACAGAATACCACCAGATGTGCATCGGAAACTACTACTGGTCTTCCAGGAACGATCAAAGCGTAGACTGTTTGAGATATCACTCCCATGGAGGAAAGTGCGCATGGTGACTGTTGTATTCAATCCCGATATAATTTCTGTGTTTCATCAACACTCAGATAGTCCACATATTACAGAATGCCTCCACATGTGCATCGGAAACTACTACTGGTCTTCCAGGGAATGATCAAAGCGTAGACTGTTTGAGATATCACTCCCATGGAGGAAAGTGCGCATGGTGACTGTTGTATTCAATCCCGATGGAATTTCTGTGCTTCATCAACACTCTGATAGTCCACATATTACAGAATGCGTCCAGATGTGCATCGGAAACTACTACTGGTCTTCCAGGGAACGATCAAAGCGTAGACTGTTTGAGGCATTACTCATATGGAGGAAAGTGCGCATGGTGACTGTTGTATTCAATCCCGATGGAATTTCTGTGTTTCATCAACACTCTGACAGTCCACAGATTACAGAATGCCTCCAGATGTGCATCGGAAATTACTACTGGTATTCCAGGGAACGATCAAAGCGTAGACTGTTTGAGACTTAACTCCCATGGAGGAAAGTGCGAATATTAACTGTTGTATTCAATCCCGATGCAATTTCTGAGTTTCATCAATACTCTGTTAGTCCACAGATTACAGAATGTAACCAGATGTGCATTGGAAATTACTACTGGTCGTCCAGGGAACGATCAAAGCGTAGACTGTTTGAGACATTACTCCCATGGAGGAAAGTGCGAATATTATCTGTTGTATTCAATCCCGATGCAATTTCTGTGTTTCAACAATACTCTGTTAGTCCGCAGATTACAGAATGCCACCAGATGTGCATCGGAAACCACTACTGGTCTTCCAGGGAATGATCAAAGCGTAGAATGTTTGAGACATTACTGCCATGGAGGAAAGTGCGCATGGTGACTGTTGTATTCAATCCCGATGGAATTTCTGTGTTTCATCAACATTCTGATAGTCCACATATTACAGAATCCTCCAGATGTGCATCGGAAACTACTACTGGTTTTCCAGGGGACGCTCAAAGCGTAGACTGTTTGAGACATTACTCCCATGGAGGAAAGTGCGCATGGTGACTGTTGTATTCAATCGCGATGGAATTTCTGTGTTTCATCAACACTCCATAGTCCACAGATTACAGAATGCCTCCAGATGTGCATCGGAAATTACTACTGGTCTTCCAGGGAACGATCAAAGCGTAGACTGTTTGAGACATTACTCCCATGGAGAAAAGTGCGAATATTAACAGTTGTATTCAATCCCGATGCAATTTCTGTTTCCTCAATACTCTGTTAGTCCACAGATTACAGAATGCCACCAGATGTGCATCGGACACTACAACTGGTCTTCCACGGAACGATCAAAGCCTATAATGTTTGAGAATTACTCCCATGGAGGAAAGTGCGCTTGGTGACTGTTCTATTCAATCCCGATGGAATTTCTGTGTTTCATCAACACTCTGATAGTCCCCATATTACAGAAGGCTTCCAGATGTGCATCGGAAACTACTACTGGTCTTCCAGGGAATGATCAAAGCGTAGACTGTTTCAGACATTACTCCCATGGAGGAAAGTGCGCATGGTGACAGTTGTATTCAATCCCGATGGAATTTCTGTGTTTCATCAACAGTCTGATAGTCCACATATTACAGAATGCCTCCAGATGTGCATCGGGAACTACTACTGGTCTTCCGGGGAACGATCAAAGCGTAGCCTGTTTGAGACATTACTCCCATGGAGGAAAGTGCGCATAGTGACTGTTGTATTCAATCCCGATGCTATTTCTGTGTTTCATCAACACTCTGATAGTCCACAGATTACAGAATTTCACCAGATGTGCATCGGAAACTACTACTGGTATTCCAGGGCACGATCAAAGCGTAGACTGTTTGAGATATCACTCCCGTGGAGGAAAGTGCGCATGGTGATTGTTGTATTCAATCCCGATGCTTTTTCTGTGTTTCATCAACACTCTGATAGTCCACAGATTACAGAATGCCACCAGATGTGCATCGGAAACTACTACTGGTATTCCAGGGCACGATCAAAGCGTAGACTGTTTGAGATATCACTCCCGTGGTGGAAAGTGCGCATGGTGACTGTTGTATTCAATCCCGATCCAATTTCTGTGCTTCATCAACACTCTGATAGTCCACAGATTACAGAATGCCTCCAGATGTGCATCGGGAACTACTACTGGTCTTCCGGGGAATGATCAAAGCGTAGACAGTTTGAGACATTACTCCCATGGAGGAAAGTGCGCATGGTGACTGTTGTATTCAATCCCGATGGAATTTCTGTGCTTCATCAACACTCTGATAGTCCACATATTACAGAATGCGTCCAGATGTGCATCGGAAACTACTACTGGTCTTCCAGGGAACGATCAAAGCGTAGACTGTTTGAGGCATTACTCATATGGAGGAAAGTGCGCATGGTAACTGTTGCATTCAATCCCGATGCTATCTCTGTGTATCACCAACACTCTGATAGTCCACAGATTACAGAATACCAAAAGATGTGCATCGGAAACTACTACTGGTCTTCCAGGAACGATCAATGCCTATAATGTTTGAGAATTACTCCCATGGAGGAAAATGCGCTTGGTGACTGTTGTATTCAATCCCGATGGAATTTCTGTGTTTCATCAACACTCTGATAGTACACATATTACAGAATGCCTCCAGATGTGCATCGGAAACTACTACTGGTCTTCCAGGGAATGATCAAAGCGTAGACTGTTTGAGACATTACTCCCATGCAGGAAAGTGCGCATGGTGACTGTTGTACTCAATCCCGATGGTATTTCTGTGTTTCATCAACACTCTGATAGTCCACATATTACAGAATGCCTCCAGATGTGCATCGGAAACTACTACTGGTCTTCCAGGGAACGATCAAAGCGTAGACTGTTTGAGGCATTACTCCCATGGAGGAAAGTGCGCATGGTGACTGTTGTATTCCATCCCGATGGAATTTCTGTGTTTCATCAACACTCTGACAGTCCACAGATTACAGAATGCCTCCAGATGTGCATCGGAAATTACTACTGGTATTCCAGGGAACGATCAAAGCGTAGACTGTTTGAGACTTAACTCCCATGGAGGAAAGTGCGAATATTAACTGTTGTATTCAATCCCGATGGAATTTCTGTGTTTCATCAACACTCTGATAGTCCACATATTACAGAATGCGTCCAGATGTGCATCGGAAACTACTACTGGTCTTCCAGGGAACGATCAAAGCGTAGACTGTTTGAGGCATTACTCATATGGAGGAAAGTGCGCATGGTGACTGTTGTATTCAATCCCGATGGAATTTCTGTGTTTCATCAACACTCTGACAGTCCACAGATTACAGAATGCCTCCAGATGTGCATCGGAAATTACTACTGGTATTCCAGGGAACGATCAAAGCGTAGACTGTTTGAGACTTAACTCCCATGGAGGAAAGTGCGAATATTAACTGTTGTATTCAATCCCGATGCAATTTCTGAGTTTCATCAATACTCTGTTAGTCCACAGATTACAGAATGTAACCAGATGTGCATTGGAAATTACTACTGGTCGTCCAGGGAACGATCAAAGCGTAGACTGTTTGAGACATTACTCCCATGGAGGAAAGTGCGAATATTATCTGTTGTATTCAATCCCGATGCAATTTCTGTGTTTCAACAATACTCTGTTAGTCCGCAGATTACAGAATGCCACCAGATGTGCATCGGAAACCACTACTGGTCTTCCAGGGAATGATCAAAACGTAGAATGTTTGAGACATTACTGCCATGGAGGAAAGTGCGCATGGTGACTGTTGTATTCAATCCCGATGGAATTTCTGTGTTTCATCAACATTCTGATAGTCCACATATTACAGAATCCTCCAGATGTGCATCGGAAACTACTACTGGTTTTCCAGGGGACGCTCAAAGCGTAGACTGTTTGAGACATTACTCCCATGGAGGAAAGTGCGCATGGTGACTGTTGTATTCAATCGCGATGGAATTTCTGTGTTTCATCAACACTCCATAGTCCACAGATTACAGAATGCCTCCAGATGTGCATCGGAAATTACTACTGGTCTTCCAGGGAACGATCAAAGCGTAGACTGTTTGAGACCTTACTCCCATGGAGAAAAGTGCGAATATTAACAGTTGTATTCAATCCCGATGCAATTTCTGTTTCCTCAATACTCTGTTAGTCCACAGATTACAGAATGCCACCAGATGTGCATCGGACACTACAACTGGTCTTCCACGGAACGATCAAAGCCTATAATGTTTGAGAATTACTCCCATGGAGGAAAGTGCGCTTGGTGACTGTTCTATTCAATCCCGATGGAATTTCTGTGTTTCATCAACACTCTGATAGTCCCCATATTACAGAAGGCTTCCAGATGTGCATCGGAAACTACTACTGGTCTTCCAGGGAATGATCAAAGCGTAGACTGTTTCAGACATTACTCCCATGGAGGAAAGTGCGCATGGTGACAGTTGTATTCAATCCCGATGGAATTTCTGTGTTTCATCAACAGTCTGATAGTCCACATATTACAGAATGCCTCCAGATGTGCATCGGGAACTACTACTGGTCTTCCGGGGAACGATCAAAGCGTAGCCTGTTTGAGACATTACTCCCATGGAGGAAAGTGCGCATAGTGACTGTTGTATTCAATCCCGATGCTATTTCTGTGTTTCATCAACACTCTGATAGTCCACAGATTACAGAATTACACCAGATGTGCATCGGAAACTACTACTGGTATTCCAGGGCACGATCAAAGCGTAGTCTGTTTGAGATATCACTCCCGTGGAGGAAAGTGCGCATGGTGATTGTTGTATTCAATCCCGATGCTTTTTCTGTGTTTCATCAACACTCTGATAGTCCACAGATTACAGAATGCCACCAGATGTGCATCGGAAACTACTACTGGTATTCCAGGGAACGATCAAAGCGTAGACTGTTTGAGATATCACTCCCGTGGTGGAAAGTGCGCATGGTGACTGTTGTATTCAATCCCGATCCAATTTCTGTGCTTCATCAACACTCTGATAGTCCACAGATTACAGAATGCCTCCAGATGTGCATCGGGAACTACTACTGGTCTTCCGGGGAATGATCAAAGCGTAGACAGTTTGAGACATTACTCCCATGGAGGAAAGTGCGCATGGTGACTGTTGTATTCAATCCCGATGGAATTTCTGTGCTTCATCAACACTCTGATAGTCCACATATTACAGAATGCGTCCAGATGTGCATCGGAAACTACTACTGGTCTTCCAGGGAACGATCAAAGCGTAGACTGTTTGAGGCATTACTCATATGGAGGAAAGTGCGCATGGTAACTGTTGCATTCAATCCCGATGCTATCTCTGTGTATCACCAACACTCTGATAGTCCACAGATTACAGAATACCAAAAGATGTGCATCGGAAACTACTACTGGTCTTCCAGGAACGATCAATGCCTATAATGTTTGAGAATTACTCCCATGGAGGAAAATGCGCTTGGTGACTGTTGTATTCAATCCCGATGGAATTTCTGTGTTTCATCAACACTCTGATAGTACACATATTACAGAATGCCTCCAGATGTGCATCGGAAACTACTACTGGTCTTCCAGGGAATGATCAAAGCGTAGACTGTTTGAGACATTACTCCCATGCAGGAAAGTGCGCATGGTGACTGTTGTACTCAATCCCGATGGTATTTCTGTGTTTCATCAACACTCTGATAGTCCACATATTACAGAATGCCTCCAGATGTGCATCGGAAACTACTACTGGTCTTCCAGGGAACGATCAAAGCGTAGACTGTTTGAGGCATTACTCCCATGGAGGAAAGTGCGCATGGTGACTGTTGTATTCCATCCCGATGGAATTTCTGTGTTTCATCAACACTCTGACAGTCCACAGATTACAGAATGCCTCCAGATGTGCATCGGAAATTACTACTGGTATTCCAGGGAACGATCAAAGCGTAGACTGTTTGAGACTTAACTCCCATGGAGGAAAGTGCGAATATTAACTGTTGTATTCAATCCCGATGGAATTTCTGTGTTTCATCAACACTCTGATAGTCCACATATTACAGAATGCCTCCAGATGTGCATCTGAAACTACTACTGGTCTTCCAAGGGAACGATCAAAGCGTAGACTGTTTGAGGCATTACTCCCATGGAGGAAAGTGCGCATGGTGACTGATGTATTCAATCCCGATGGAATTTCTGTGTTTCATCAACACTCTGACAGTCCACAGATTACAGAAGGCCTCTAGATGTGCATCGGAAATTACTACTGGTATTCCAGGGAACGATCAAAGCGTAGACTGTTTGAGACTTAACTCCCATGGAGGAAAGTGCGAATATTAATTGTTGTATTCAATCCCGATGCAATTTCTGTGTTTCATCAATACTCCGTTAGTCCACAGATTACAGAATGCCACCAGATGTGCATCGGTCATTACTACTGGTCTTCCACGGAACGATCAAAGCGTAGATTGTTTGAGACACTACTCCCATTGAGGAAAGTGCGCATGGTGACTCTTGTATTCAATCCTGATGCAATTTCTGTGTTTCATCAACACTCTGATAGCCCACAGATTACAGAATGCCACCAGATGTGCATCGGAAACTACTACTGATCTTCCAGGGAACGATCAAATCGTAGACTGTTTGAAAGATTACTCCCATGGAGGAAACTGCGCATGGTGACTGTTGTATTCAGTCCCGATACTATATCTGTGTATCACCAACACTCTGATAGTCCACAGATTACAGAATACCACCAGATGAGCATCGGAAACTACTACTGGTCTTCCAGGGAATGATCAAAGCGTAGACTGTTTGAGACATTACTCCCATGGAGGAAAGTGCGCATGGTGACTGTTGTATTCAATCCCGATGCAATTTCTGTGTTTCATCAACATTCTGATTGTCCCCAAACTACAGAATGCCACCAGTTGTTCGTCGGACACTACTACTGGTCTTCCACAGAACGATCAGAGCGTAGACTGTTTGAGACATTACTCCCATGGAGGAAAGTGCGCATGGTGACTGTTGTATTCAATCCCGATGCTATCTCTGTGTATCACCAACACTCTGATAGTCCACAGTTTACAGAATACCACCAGATGTGCATCGGAAACTACTACTGGTCTTCCAGGAACGATCAATGCCTATAATGTTTGAGAATTACTCCCATGGAGGAAAGTGAGCTTGGTGACTGTTGTATTCAATCCCGATGGAATTTCTGTGTTTCATCAACACTCTGATAGTCCACATATTACAGAATGCCTCCAGATGTGCATCGGAAACTACTACTGGTCTTCCAGGGAATGATCAAAGCGTAGACAGTTTGAGACATTACTCCCATGGAGGAATGTGCGCATGGTGACTGTTGTATTCAATCCCGATGGAATTTCTGTGCTTCATCAACACTCCATAGTCCACAGATTACAGAATGCCTCCAGATGTGCATCGGAAATTACTACTGGTCTTCCAGGGAACGATCAAAGCGTAGACTGTTTGAGACATTACTCCCATGGAGAAAAGTGCGAATATTAACAGTTGTATTCAATCCCGATGCAATTTCTGTTTCCTCAATACTCTGTTAGTCCACAGATTACAGAATGCCACCAGATGTGCATCGGACACTACAACTGGTCTTCCACGGAACGATCAAAGCCTATAATGTTTGAGAATTACTCCCATGGAGGAAAGTGCGCTTGGTGACTGTTCTATTCAATCCCGATGGAATTTCTGTGTTTCATCAACACTCTGATAGTCCCCATATTACAGAAGGCTTCCAGATGTGCATCGGAAACTACTACTGGTCTTCCAGGGAATGATCAAAGCGTAGACTGTTTCAGACATTACTCCCATGGAGGAAAGTGCGCATGGTGACAGTTGTATTCAATCCCGATGGAATTTCTGTGTTTCATCAACAGTCTGATAGTCCACATATTACAGAATGCCTCCAGATGTGCATCGGGAACTACTACTGGTCTTCCGGGGAACGATCAAAGCGTAGCCTGTTTGAGACATTACTCCCATGGAGGAAAGTGCGCATAGTGACTGTTGTATTCAATCCCGATGCTATTTCTGTGTTTCATCAACACTCTGATAGTCCACAGATTACAGAATTTCACCAGATGTGCATCGGGAACTACTACTGGTCTTCCGGGGAATGATCAAAGCGTAGACAGTTTGAGACATTACTCCCATGGAGGAAAGTGCGCATGGTGACTGTTGTATTCAATCCCGATGGAATTTCTGTGCTTCATCAACACTCTGATAGTCCACATATTACAGAATGCGTCCAGATGTGCATCGGAAACTACTACTGGTCTTCCAGGGAACGATCAAAGCGTAGACTGTTTGAGGCATTACTCATATGGAGGAAAGTGCGCATGGTAACTGTTGCATTCAATCCCGATGCTATCTCTGTGTATCACCAACACTCTGATAGTCCACAGATTACAGAATACCAAAAGATGTGCATCGGAAACTACTACTGGTCTTCCAGGAACGATCAATGCCTATAATGTTTGAGAATTACTCCCATGGAGGAAAATGCGCTTGGTGACTGTTGTATTCAATCCCGATGGAATTTCTGTGTTTCATCAACACTCTGATAGTACACATATTACAGAATGCCTCCAGATGTGCATCGGAAACTACTACTGGTCTTCCAGGGAATGATCAAAGCGTAGACTGTTTGAGACATTACTCCCATGCAGGAAAGTGCGCATGGTGACTGTTGTACTCAATCCCGATGGTATTTCTGTGTTTCATCAACACTCTGATAGTCCACATATTACAGAATGCCTCCAGATGTGCATCGGAAACTACTACTGGTCTTCCAGGGAACGATCAAAGCGTAGACTGTTTGAGGCATTACTCCCATGGAGGAAAGTGCGCATGGTGACTGTTGTATTCCATCCCGATGGAATTTCTGTGTTTCATCAACACTCTGACAGTCCACAGATTACAGAATGCCTCCAGATGTGCATCGGAAATTACTACTGGTATTCCAGGGAACGATCAAAGCGTAGACTGTTTGAGACTTAACTCCCATGGAGGAAAGTGCGAATATTAACTGTTGTATTCAATCCCGATGGAATTTCTGTGTTTCATCAACACTCTGATAGTCCACATATTACAGAATGCGTCCAGATGTGCATCGGAAACTTCTACTGGTCTTCCAGGGAACGATCAAAGCGTAGACTGTTTGAGGCATTACTCATATGGAGGAAAGTGCGCATGGTGACTGTTGTATTCAATCCCGATGGAATTTCTGTGTTTCATCAACACTCTGACAGTCCACAGATTACAGAATGCCTCCAGATGTGCATCGGAAATTACTACTGGTCTTCCAGGGAACGATCAAAGCGTAGACTGTTTGAGACATTACTCCCATGGAGAAAAGTGCGAATATTAACAGTTGTATTCAATCCCGATGCAATTTCTGTTTCCTCAATACTCTGTTAGTCCACAGATTACAGAATGCCACCAGATGTGCATCGGACACTACAACTGGTCTTCCACGGAACGATCAAAGCCTATAATGTTTGAGAATTACTCCCATGGAGGAAAGTGCGCTTGGTGACTGTTCTATTCAATCCCGATGGAATTTCTGTGTTTCATCAACACTCTGATAGTCCCCATATTACAGAAGGCTTCCAGATGTGCATCGGAAACTACTACTGGTCTTCCAGGGAATGATCAAAGCGTAGACTGTTTCAGACATTACTCCCATGGAGGAAAGTGCGCATGGTGACAGTTGTATTCAATCCCGATGGAATTTCTGTGTTTCATCAACAGTCTGATAGTCCACATATTACAGAATGCCTCCAGATGTGCATCGGGAACTACTACTGGTCTTCCGGGGAACGATCAAAGCGTAGCCTGTTGAGACATTACTCCCATGGAGGAAAGTGCGCATAGTGACTGTTGTATTCAATCCCGATGCTATTTCTGTGTTTCATCAACACTCTGATAGTCCACAGATTACAGAATTACAGCAGATGTGCATCGGAAACTACTACTGGTATTCCAGGGCACGATCAAAGCGTAGTCTGTTTGAGATATCACTCCCGTGGAGGAAAGTGCGCATGGTGATTGTTGTATTCAATCCCGATGCTTTTTCTGTGTTTCATCAACACTCTGATAGTCCACAGATTACAGAATGCCACCAGATGTGCATCGGAAACTACTACTGGTATTCCAGGGAACGATCAAAGCGTAGACTGTTTGAGATATCACTCCCGTGGTGGAAAGTGCGCATGGTGACTGTTGTATTCAATCCCGATCCAATTTCTGTGCTTCATCAACACTCTGATAGTCCACAGATTACAGAATGCCTCCAGATGTGCATCGGGAACTACTACTGGTCTTCCGGGGAATGATTAAAGCGTAGACAGTTTGAGACATTACTCCCATGGAGGAAAGTGCGCATGGTGACTGTTGTATTCAATCCCGATGGAATTTCTGTGCTTCATCAACACTCTGATAGTCCACATATTACAGAATGCGTCCAGATGTGCATCGGAAACTACTACTGGTCTTCCAGGGAACGATCAAAGCGTAGACTGTTTGAGGCATTACTCATATGGAGGAAAGTGCGCATGGTAACTGTTGCATTCAATCCCGATGCTATCTCTGTGTATCACCAACACTCTGATAGTCCACAGATTACAGAATACCAAAAGATGTGCATCGGAAACTACTACTGGTCTTCCAGGAACGATCAATGCCTATAATGTTTGAGAATTACTCCCATGGAGGAAAATGCGCTTGGTGACTGTTGTATTCAATCCCGATGGAATTTCTGTGCTTCATCAACACTCTGATAGTACACATATTACAGAATGCCTCCAGATGTGCATCGGAAACTACTACTGGTCTTCCAGGGAATGATCAAAGCGTAGACTGTTTGAGACATTACTCCCATGCAGGAAAGTGCGCATGGTGACTGTTGTACTCAATCCCGATGGTATTTCTGTGTTTCATCAACACTCTGATAGTCCACATATTACAGAATGCCTCCAGATGTGCATCGGAAACTACTACTGGTCTTCCAGGGAACGATCAAAGCGTAGACTGTTTGAGGCATTACTCCCATGGAGGAAAGTGCGCATGGTGACTGTTGTATTCCATCCCGATGGAATTTCTGTGTTTCATCAACACTCTGACAGTCCACAGATTACAGAATGCCTCCAGATGTGCATCGGAAATTACTACTGGTATTCCAGGGAACGATCAAAGCGTGGACTGTTTGAGACTTAACTCCCATGGAGGAAAGTGCGAATATTAACTGTTGTATTCAATCCCGATGGAATTTCTGTGTTTCATCAACACTCTGATAGTCCACATATTACAGAATGCCTCCAGATGTGCATCTCAAACTACTACTGGTCTTCCAAGGGAACGATCAAAGCGTAGACTGTTTGAGGCATTACTCCCATGGAGGAAAGTGCGCATGGTGACTGATGTATTCAATCCCGATGGAATTTCTGTGTTTCATCAACACTCTGACAGTCCACAGATTACAGAAGGCCTCTAGATGTGCATCGGAAATTACTACTGGTATTCCAGGGAACGATCAAAGCGTAGACTGTTTGAGACTTAACTCCCATGGAGGAAAGTGCGAATATTAATTGTTGTATTCAATCCCGATGCAATTTCTGTGTTTCATCAATACTCCGTTAGTCCACAGATTACAGAATGCCACCAGATGTGCATCGGTCATTACTACTGGTCTTCCACGGAACGATCAAAGCGTAGATTGTTTGAGACACTACTCCCATTGAGGAAAGTGCGCATGGTGACTCTTGTATTCAATCCTGATGCAATTTCTGTGTTTCATCAACACTCTGATAGCCCACAGATTACAGAATGCCACCAGATGTGCATCGGAAACTACTACTGATCTTCCAGGGAACGATCAAATCGTAGACTGTTTGAAAGATTACTCCCATGGAGGAAACTGCGCATGGTGACTGTTGTATTCAGTCCCGATACTATATCTGTGTATCACCAACACTCTGATAGTCCACAGATTACAGAATACCACCAGATGAGCATCGGAAACTACTACTGGTCTTCCAGGGAATGATCAATGCGTAGACTGTTTGAGACATTACTCCCATGGAGGAAAGTGCGCATGGTGACTGTTGTATTCAATCCCGATGCAATTTCTGTGTTTCATCAACACTCTGATTGTCCCCAAACTACAGAATGCCACCAGTTGTTCGTCGGACACTACTACTGGTCTTCCACAGAACGATCAGAGCGTAGACTGTTTGAGACATTACTCCCATGGAGGAAAGTGCGCATGGTGACTGTTGTATTCAATCCCGATGCTATCTCTGTGTATCACCAACACTCTAATAGTCCACAGATTACAGAATACCACCAGATGTGCATCGGAAACTACTACTGGTCTTCCAGGAACGATCAATGCCTATAATGTTTGAGAATTACTCCCATGGAGGAAAGTGAGCTTGGTGACTGTTGTATTCAATCCCGATGGAATTTCTGTGTTTCATCAACACTCTGATAGTCCACGTATTACAGAATGCCTCCAGATGTGCATCGGAAACTACTACTGGTCTTCCAGGGAATGATCAAAGCGTAGACAGTTTGAGACATTACTCCCATGGAGGAATGTGCGCATGGTGACTGTTGTATTCAATCCCGATGGAATTTCTGTGCTTCATCAACACTCTGATAGTCCACATATTACAGAATGCGTCCAGATGTGCATCGGAAACTACTACTGGTCTTCCAGGGAACGATCAAAGCGTAGACTGTTTGAGGCATTACTCATATGGAGGAAAGTGCGCATGGTGACTGTTGTATTCAATCCCGATGGAATTTCTGTGTTTCATCAACACTCTGACAGTCCACAGATTACAGAATGCCTCCAGATGTGCATCGGAAATTACTACTGGTATTCCAGGGAACGATCAAAGCGTAGACTGTTTGAGACTTAACTCCCATGGAGGAAAGTGCGAATATTAACTGTTGTATTCAATCCCGATGCAATTTCTGAGTTTCATCAATACTCTGTTAGTCCACAGATTACAGAATGTAACCAGATGTGCATTGGAAATTACTACTGGTCGTCCAGGGAACGATCAAAGCGTAGACTGTTTGAGACATTACTCCCATGGAGGAAAGTGCGAATATTATCTGTTGTATTCAATCCCGATGCAATTTCTGTGTTTCAACAATACTCTGTTAGTCCGCAGATTACAGAATGCCACCAGATGTGCATCGGAAACCACTACTGGTCTTCCAGGGAATGATCAAAGCGTAGAATGTTTGAGACATTACTGCCATGGAGGAAAGTGCGCATGGTGACTGTTGTATTCAATCCCGATGGAATTTCTGTGTTTCATCAACATTCTGATAGTCCACATATTACAGAATCCTCCAGATGTGCATCGGAAACTACTACTGGTTTTCCAGGGGACGCTCAAAGCGTAGACTGTTTGAGACATTACTCCCATGGAGGAAAGTGCGCATGGTGACTGTTGTATTCAATCGCGATGGAATTTCTGTGTTTCATCAACACTCCATAGTCCACAGATTACAGAATGCCTCCAGATGTGCATCGGAAATTACTACTGGTCTTCCAGGGAACGATCAAAGCGTAGACTGTTTGAGACATTACTCCCATGGAGAAAAGTGCGAATATTAACAGTTGTATTCAATCCCGATGCAATTTCTGTTTCCTCAATACTCTGTTAGTCCACAGATTACAGAATGCCACCAGATGTGCATCGGACACTACAACTGGTCTTCCACGGAACGATCAAAGCCTATAATGTTTGAGAATTACTCCCATGGAGGAAAGTGCGCTTGGTGACTGTTGTATTCAATCCCGATGGAATTTCTGTGTTTCATCAACAGTCTGATAGTCCACATATTACAGAATGCCTCCAGATGTGCATCGGGAACTACTACGGGTCTTCCCGGGAACGATCAAAGCGTAGACTGTTTCAGACATTACTCCCATGGAGGAAAGTGCGCATAGTGACTGTTGTATTCAATCCCGATGGGATTTCTGTGTTTCATCAACACACTGATAGTCCACAGATTACAGAATGCCTCCAGTTGTGCATCGGAAATTACTACTGGTCTTCCAGGGAACGATCAAAGCGTAGACTGTATGAGACATTACTCCCAAGAAGAAAGTGCGCATGGTGAGTGTTGTATTCAATCCCGATGCTATTTCTGTGTTTCATCAACACTCTGATAGTCCACAGATTACAGAATTTCACCAGATGTGCATCGGAAACTACTACTGGTATTCCAGGGCACGATCAAAGCGTAGACTGTTTGAGATATCACTCCCGTGGAGGAAACTGCGCATGGTGATTGTTGTATTCAATCCCGATGCTTTTTCTGTGTTTCATCAACACTCTGATAGTCCACAGATTACAGAATGCCACCAGATGTGCATCGGAAACTACTACTGGTATTCCAGGGAACGATCAAAGCGTAGACTGTTTGAGATATCACTCCCGTGGTGGAAAGTGCGCATGGTGACTGTTGTATTCAATCCCGATCCAATTTCTGTGTTTCACCAACACTCTGATAGTCCACAGATTACAGAATGCCACCAGATGTGCATCGGAAACTACTACTGGTCTTCCAGGGAAAGATCAAATCGTAGACTGTTTGAGAGATTACTCCCATGGAGGAAAGTGCGCATGGTAACTGTTGCATTCAATCCCGATGCTATCTCTGTGTATCACCAACACTCTGATAGTCCACAGATTACAGAATACCAAAAGATGTGCATCGGAAACTACTACTGGTCTTCCAGGAACGATCAATGCCTATAATGTTTGAGAATTACTCCCATGGAGGAAAATGCGCTTGGTGACTGTTGTATTCAATCCCGATGGAATTTCTGTGTTTCATCAACACTCTGATAGTACACATATTACAGAATGCCTCCAGATGTGCATCGGAAACTACTACTGGTCTTCCAGGGAATGATCAAAGCGTAGACTGTTTGAGACATTACTCCCATGCAGGAAAGTGCGCATGGTGACTGTTGTACTCAATCCCGATGGTATTTCTGTGTTTCATCAACACTCTGATAGTCCACATATTACAGAATGCCTCCAGATGTGCATCGGAAACTACTACTGGTCTTCCAGGGAACGATCAAAGCGTAGACTGTTTGAGGCATTACTCCCATGGAGGAAAGTGCGCATGGTGACTGTTGTATTCCATCCCGATGGAATTTCTGTGTTTCATCAACACTCTGACAGTCCACAGATTACAGAATGCCTCCAGATGTGCATCGGAAATTACTACTGGTATTCCAGGGAACGATCAAAGCGTAGACTGTTTGAGACTTAACTCCCATGGAGGAAAGTGCGAATATTAACTGTTGTATTCAATCCCGATGGAATTTCTGTGTTTCATCAACACTCTGATAGTCCACATATTACAGAATGCCTCCAGATGTGCATCTGAAACTACTACTGGTCTTCCAAGGGAACGATCAAAGCGTAGACTGTTTGAGGCATTACTCCCATGGAGGAAAGTGCGCATGGTGACTGTTGTATTCAATCCCGATGGAATTTCTGTGTTTCATCAACACTCTGACAGTCCACAGATTACAGAAGGCCTCTAGATGTTCATCGGAAATTACTACTGGTATTCCAGGGAACGATCAAAGCGTAGACTGTTTGAGACTTAACTCCCATGGAGGAAAGTGCGAATATTAATTGTTGATTTCAATCCCGATGCAATTTCTGTGATTCATCAATACTCCGTTAGTCCACAGATTACAGAATGCCACCAGATGTGCATCGGACATTACTACTGGTCTTCCACGGAACGATCAAAGCGTAGATTGTTTGAGACACTACTCCCATTGAGGAAAGTGCGCATGGTGACTGTTGTATTCAATCCTGATGCAATTTCTGTGTTTGATCAACACTCTGATAGCCCACAGATTACAGAATGCCACCAGATGTGCATCGGAAACTACTACTGATCTTCCAGGGAACGATCAAATCGTAGACTGTTTGAAAGATTACTCCCATGGAGGAAACTGCGCATGGTGACTGTTGTATTCAGTCCCGATACTATATCTGTGTATCACCAACACTCTGATAGTCCACAGATTACAGAATACCACCAGATGAGCATCGGAAACTACTACTGGTCTTCCAGGGAATGATCAAAGCGTAGACTGTTTGAGACATTACTCCCATGGAGGAAAGTGCGCATGGTGACTGTTGTATTCAATCCCGATGCAATTTCTGTGTTTCATCAACACTCTGATTGTCCCCAAACTACAGAATGCCACCAGTTGTTCGTCGGACACTACTACTGGTCTTCCACAGAACGATCAGAGCGTAGACTGTTTGAGACATTACTCCCATGGAGGAAAGTGCGCATGGTGACTGTTGTATTCAATCCCGATGCTTTTTCTGTGTTTCATCAACACTCTGATAGTCCACAGATTACAGAATGATACCAGATGTGCATCGGAAACTACTACTGGTATTCCAGGGAACGATCAAAGCGTAGACTGTTTGAGATATCACTCCCGTGGAGGAAAGTGCGCATGGTGACTGTTGTATTCAATCCCGATGCATTTTCTGTGTTTCATCAACACTCTGATAGTCCACATATTACAGAATGCCTCCAGTTGTACATCGGAAACTACTACTGGTCTTCCAGGGAACGATCAAAGCGTAGACTGTTTGAGACATTACTCCCATGAAGGAAAGTGCTCATGGTGACTGTTGTATTCAATTCCGATGGAATTTCTGTCTTTCATCAACACTCTGATAGTCCACAGATTACAGAATGCCTCCAGATGTGCATCGGAAATTACTACTGGTCTTCCAGGGAACGATCAAAGAGTAGACTGTTTGAGACATTACTCCCATGGAGGAAAGTGTGAATATTAACTGTTGTATTTAATCCCGATGCAATTTCTGTGTTTCATCAATACTCTGTTAGTCCACAGATTACAGAATGTAACCAGATGTGCATTGGAAATTACTACTGGTCGTCCAGGGAACGATCAAAGCGTAGACTGTTTGAGACATTACTCGCATGGAGGAAAGTGCGAATATTATCTGTTGTATTCAATCCCGATGCAAATTCTGTGTTTCATCAATACTCTGTTAGTCCACAGATTACAGAATGCCACCAGATGTGCATCGGAAACCACTACTGGTCTTCCACGGAACAATCAAAGCGTAGACTGTTTGAGACATTACTCCCATAGAGGACAGTGCGCATGGTGACTGTTGTATTCAATCCGGATGCTTTTTCTGTGTTTCATCAACACTCTGATAGTCGACAGATTACAGAATGCCACCAGTTGTGCATCGGAAACCACTACTGGCCTTCCAGGGATCGATCAAAGCATAGACTGTTTGAGAAATTACTCCCATGGAGGAAAGTGCGAATATTGACTGTTGTATTCAATCCCAATGCTATTTCTGTGTTTCATCAACACTCTGATAGTCCACAGAATACAGATAGTTTCCAGACGTGCATTGGAAACTACTACTGGTCTTCCTGGGAACGATCAAAGCGTAGACTGTTTGAGATATTACTCCCATGGAGGTAAGTGCGCATGGTGACTGATGTATTCAATCCCGATGCAATTTCTGTGTTTCATCAACAATCTGATAGTCCACAGATTACAGAATGCCACCAGATGTGCATCGGAAACTACTACTGATCTTCCAGGGAACGATCAAATCGTAGACTGTTTGAGAGATTACTCCCATGGAGGAAACTGCGCATGGTGACTGTTGTATTCAGTCCCGATGCTATCTCTGTGTATCACCAACACTCTGATAGTCCACAGATTACAGAATACCACCAGATGTGCATCGGAAACTACTACTGGTCTTCCAGGGAATGATCAAAGCGTAGACTGTTTGAGACAATACTCCCATGGAGGAAAGTGCGCATGGTGACTGTTGTATTCAATCCCGATGGAATTTCTGTGTTTCATCAACATTCTGATAGTCCACATATTACAGAATGCCTCCAGATATGCATCGGAAACTACTACTGGTCTTCCAGGGAACGATCAAAGCGTAGACTGTTTGAGACATTACTCCCATGGAGGAAAGTGCGCATGGTGACTGTTGTATCCAATCCCGATGGAATTTTTGTTTTTCATCAACACTCTGATAGTCCACAGATTACAGAATGCCACCAGATGTGCATCGGAAACTACTACTGGTCTTCCTGGGAACAATCAAATCGTAGACTGTATCAGACATTACTCCCATTGAGGAAAATGCGGATTGTGACTGTTGTATTCAATCCCGATGCAATTTCTGTGTTTCATCAATACTCTGATAGTCCACAGATTACAGAATTTCACCAGATGTGCATCGGAAACTACTACTGGTATTCCAGGGCACGATCAAAGCGTAGACTGTTTGAGATATCACTCCCGTGGAGGAAACTGCGCATGGTGATTGTTGTATTCAATCCCGATGCTTTTTCTGTGTTTCATCAACACTCTGATAGTCCACAGATTACAGAATGCCACCAGATGTGCATCGGAAACTACTACTGGTATTCCAGGGAACGATCAAAGCGTAGACTGTTTGAGATATCACTCCCGTGGTGGAAAGTGCGCATGGTGACTGTTGTATTCAATCCCGATCCAATTTCTGTGTTTCACCAACACTCTGATAGTCCACAGATTACAGAATGCCACCAGATGTGCATCGGAAACTACTACTGGTCTTCCAGGGAAAGATCAAATCGTAGACTGTTTGAGAGATTACTCCCATGGAGGAAAGTGCGCATGGTAACTGTTGCATTCAATCCCGATGCTATCTCTGTGTATCACCAACACTCTGATAGTCCACAGATTACAGAATACCAAAAGATGTGCATCGGAAACTACTACTGGTCTTCCAGGAACGATCAATGCCTATAATGTTTGAGAATTACTCCCATGGAGGAAAATGCGCTTGGTGACTGTTGTATTCAATCCCGATGGAATTTCTGTGTTTCATCAACACTCTGATAGTACACATATTACAGAATGCCTCCAGATGTGCATCGGAAACTACTACTGGTCTTCCAGGGAATGATCAAAGCGTAGACTGTTTGAGACATTACTCCCATGCAGGAAAGTGCGCATGGTGACTGTTGTACTCAATCCCGATGGTATTTCTGTGTTTCATCAACACTCTGATAGTCCACATATTACAGAATGCCTCCAGATGTGCATCGGAAACTACTACTGGTCTTCCAGGGAACGATCAAAGCGTAGACTGTTTGAGGCATTACTCCCATGGAGGAAAGTGCGCATGGTGACTGTTGTATTCCATCCCGATGGAATTTCTGTGTTTCATCAACACTCTGACAGTCCACAGATTACAGAATGCCTCCAGATGTGCATCGGAAATTACTACTGGTATTCCAGGGAACGATCAAAGCGTAGACTGTTTGAGACTTAACTCCCATGGAGGAAAGTGCGAATATTAACTGTTGTATTCAATCCCGATGGAATTTCTGTGTTTCATCAACACTCTGATAGTCCACATATTACAGAATGCCTCCAGATGTGCATCTGAAACTACTACTGGTCTTCCAAGGGAACGATCAAAGCGTAGACTGTTTGAGGCATTACTCCCATGGAGGAAAGTGCGCATGGTGACTGTTGTATTCAATCCCGATGGAATTTCTGTGTTTCATCAACACTCTGACAGTCCACAGATTACAGAAGGCCTCTAGATGTTCATCGGAAATTACTACTGGTATTCCAGGGAACGATCAAAGCGTAGACTGTTTGAGACTTAACTCCCATGGAGGAAAGTGCGAATATTAATTGTTGATTTCAATCCCGATGCAATTTCTGTGATTCATCAATACTCCGTTAGTCCACAGATTACAGAATGCCACCAGATGTGCATCGGACATTACTACTGGTCTTCCACGGAACGATCAAAGCGTAGATTGTTTGAGACACTACTCCCATTGAGGAAAGTGCGCATGGTGACTGTTGTATTCAATCCTGATGCAATTTCTGTGTTTGATCAACACTCTGATAGCCCACAGATTACAGAATGCCACCAGATGTGCATCGGAAACTACTACTGATCTTCCAGGGAACGATCAAATCGTAGACTGTTTGAAAGATTACTCCCATGGAGGAAACTGCGCATGGTGACTGTTGTATTCAGTCCCGATACTATATCTGTGTATCACCAACACTCTGATAGTCCACAGATTACAGAATACCACCAGATGAGCATCGGAAACTACTACTGGTCTTCCAGGGAATGATCAAAGCGTAGACTGTTTGAGACATTACTCCCATGGAGGAAAGTGCGCATGGTGACTGTTGTATTCAATCCCGATGCAATTTCTGTGTTTCATCAACACTCTGATTGTCCCCAAACTACAGAATGCCACCAGTTGTTCGTCGGACACTACTACTGGTCTTCCACAGAACGATCAGAGCGTAGACTGTTTGAGACATTACTCCCATGGAGGAAAGTGCGCATGGTGACTGTTGTATTCAATCCCGATGCTTTTTCTGTGTTTCATCAACACTCTGATAGTCCACAGATTACAGAATGATACCAGATGTGCATCGGAAACTACTACTGGTATTCCAGGGAACGATCAAAGCGTAGACTGTTTGAGATATCACTCCCGTGGAGGAAAGTGCGCATGGTGACTGTTGTATTCAATCCCGATGCATTTTCTGTGTTTCATCAACACTCTGATAGTCCACATATTACAGAATGCCTCCAGTTGTACATCGGAAACTACTACTGGTCTTCCAGGGAACGATCAAAGCGTAGACTGTTTGAGACATTACTCCCATGAAGGAAAGTGCTCATGGTGACTGTTGTATTCAATTCCGATGGAATTTCTGTCTTTCATCAACACTCTGATAGTCCACAGATTACAGAATGCCTCCAGATGTGCATCGGAAATTACTACTGGTCTTCCAGGGAACGATCAAAGAGTAGACTGTTTGAGACATTACTCCCATGGAGGAAAGTGTGAATATTAACTGTTGTATTTAATCCCGATGCAATTTCTGTGTTTCATCAATACTCTGTTAGTCCACAGATTACAGAATGTAACCAGATGTGCATTGGAAATTACTACTGGTCGTCCAGGGAACGATCAAAGCGTAGACTGTTTGAGACATTACTCGCATGGAGGAAAGTGCGAATATTATCTGTTGTATTCAATCCCGATGCAAATTCTGTGTTTCATCAATACTCTGTTAGTCCACAGATTACAGAATGCCACCAGATGTGCATCGGAAACCACTACTGGTCTTCCACGGAACAATCAAAGCGTAGACTGTTTGAGACATTACTCCCATAGAGGACAGTGCGCATGGTGACTGTTGTATTCAATCCGGATGCTTTTTCTGTGTTTCATCAACACTCTGATAGTCGACAGATTACAGAATGCCACCAGTTGTGCATCGGAAACCACTACTGGCCTTCCAGGGATCGATCAAAGCATAGACAGTTTGAGAAATTACTCCCATGGAGGAAAGTGCGAATATTGACTGTTGTATTCAATCCCAATGCTATTTCTGTGTTTCATCAACACTCTGATAGTCCACAGAATACAGATAGTTTCCAGACGTGCATTGGAAACTACTACTGGTCTTCCTGGGAACGATCAAAGCGTAGACTGTTTGAGATATTACTCCCATGGAGGTAAGTGCGCATGGTGACTGATGTATTCAATCCCGATGCAATTTCTGTGTTTCATCAACAATCTGATAGTCCACAGATTACAGAATGCCACCAGATGTGCATCGGAAACTACTACTGATCTTCCAGGGAACGATCAAATCGTAGACTGTTTGAGAGATTACTCCCATGGAGGAAACTGCGCATGGTGACTGTTGTATTCAGTCCCGATGCTATCTCTGTGTATCACCAACACTCTGATAGTCCACAGATTACAGAATACCACCAGATGTGCATCGGAAACTACTACTGGTCTTCCAGGGAATGATCAAAGCGTAGACTGTTTGAGACAATACTCCCATGGAGGAAAGTGCGCATGGTGACTGTTGTATTCAATCCCGATGGAATTTCTGTGTTTCATCAACATTCTGATAGTCCACATATTACAGAATGCCTCCAGATATGCATCGGAAACTACTACTGGTCTTCCAGGGAACGATCAAAGCGTAGACTGTTTGAGACATTACTCCCATGGAGGAAAGTGCGCATGGTGACTGTTGTATCCAATCCCGATGGAATTTTTGTTTTTCATCAACACTCTGATAGTCCACAGATTACAGAATGCCACCAGATGTGCATCGGAAACTACTACTGGTCTTCCTGGGAACAATCAAATCGTAGACTGTATCAGACATTACTCCCATTGAGGAAAATGCGGATTGTGACTGTTGTATTCAATCCCGATGCAATTTCTGTGTTTCATCAATACTCTGTTAGTCCACAGATTACAGAATGCCACCAGATGTGCATCGGAAACTACTACTGGTCTTCCAGGGATCGATCAAAGCGTAGAAAGTTTGAGACATTACTCCCATGGAAGAAAGTGTGCATGGTGACTGTTGTATTTAATCGCGATGCAATTTCTGTGTTTCATCAACACTTTGAAGGTCCACAGATTACTGAATGCAACCAGATGTGCATCGGAAACTACTACTGGCCTTCCAAGAAGCGATCAAAGCGTAGACTGTTTGATACATTACTCCCATGAAGGAAAGTGCGAATATTAACTGTTGTATTCAATCCCGATGCAATTTCTGTCTTTCATCAATACTCTGTTAGTCCACAGATTACAGAATGCCACCAGATGTGCATCGGACACTGCTACAGGTCTTCCACGGAACGATCAGAGCGTAGACTGTTTGAGACATTACTCCCATGAAGAAAGTGCGCATGGTGTGTGTTGTATTCAATCCCGATGCTATTTCTGTGTTTCATCAACACTCTGATAGTCCACAGATTACAGAATTTCACCAGATGTGCATCGGAAACTACTACTGGTATTCCAGGGAACGATCAAAGCGTAGACTGTTTGAGATATCACTCCCGTGGAGGAAAGTGCGCATGGTGACTGTTGTATTCAATCCCGATGCTTTTTCTGTGTTTCATCAACACTCTGATAGTCCACATATTACAGAATGCCTCCAGATGTGCATCTGAAACTACTACTGGTCTTCCAAGGGAACGATCAAAGCGTAGACTGTTTGAGGCATTACTCCCATGGAGGAAAGTGCGCATGGTGACTGTTGTGTTCAATCCCGATGGAATTTCTGTGTTTCATCAACACTCTGACAGTCCACAGATTACAGAAGGCCTCTAGATGTGCATCGGAAATTACTACTGGTATTCCAGGGAACGATCAAAGCGTAGACTGTTTGAGACTTAACTCCCATGGAGGAAAGTGCGAATATTAATTGTTGTATTCAATCCCGATGCAATTTCTGTGTTTCATCAATACTCCTTTAGTCCACAGATTACAGAATGCCACCAGATGTGCATCGGACATTACTACTGGTCTTCCACGGAACGATCAAAGCGTAGATTGTTTGAGACACTACTCCCATGGAGGAAAGTGCGCATGGTGACTGTTGTATTCAATCCCGATGCAATTTCTGTGTTTCATCAACACTCTGATAGTCCACAGATTACAGAATGCCACCAGATGTGCATCGGAAACTACTACTGATCTTCCAGGGAACGATCAAATCGTAGACTGTTTGAAAGATTACTCCCATGGAGGAAACTGCGCATGGTGACTGTTGTATTCAGTCCCGATACTATCTCTGTGTATCACCAACACTCTGATAGTCCACAGATTACAGAATACCACCAGATGTGCATCGGAAACTACTACTGGTCTTCCAGGGAATGATCAAAGCGTAGACTGTTTGAGACATTACTCCCATGGAGGAAAGTGCGCATGGTGACTGTTGTATTCAATCCCGATGCAATTTCTGTGTTTCATCAACACTCTGATTGTCCCCAAACTACAGAATGCCACCAGTTGTTCGTCGGACACTACTACTGGTCTTCCACAGAACGATCAAAGCGTAGACTGTTTGAGACATTACTCCCATGGAGGAAAGTGCGCATGGTGACTATTGTATTCAATCCCGATGCTTTTTCTGTGTTTCATCAACACTCTGATAGTCCACAGATTACAGAATGATACCAGATGTGCATCGGAAACTACTACTGGTATTCCAGGGAACGATCAAAGCGTAGACTGTTTGAGATATCACTCCCGTGGAGGAAAGTGCGCATGGTGACTGTTGTATTCAATCCCGATGCATTTTCTGTGTTTCATCAACACTCTGATAGTCCACATATTACAGAATGCCTCCAGTTGTACATCGGAAACTACTACTGGTCTTCCAGGGAACGATCAAAGCGTAGACTGTTTGAGACATTACTCCCATGAAGGAAAGTGCTCATGGTGACTGTTTTATTCAATTCCGATGGAATTTCTGTGTTTCATCAACACTCTGATAGTCCACAGATTACAGAATGCCTCCAGATGTGCATCGGAAATTACTACTGGTCTTCCAGGGAACGATCAAAGAGTAGACTGTTTGAGACATTACTCCCATGGAGGAAAGTGTGAATATTAACTGTTGTATTTAATCCCGATGCAATTTCTGTGTTTCATCAATACTCTGTTAGTCCACAGATTACAGAATGTAACCAGATGTGCATTGGAAATTACTACTGGTCGTCCAGGGAACGATCAAAGCGTAGACTGTTTGAGACATTACTCGCATGGAGGAAAGTGCGAATATTATCTGTTGTATTCAATCCCGATGCAATTTCTGTGTTTCATCAATACTCTGTTAGTCCACAGATTACAGAATGCCACCAGATGTGTATAGGAAACCACTACTGGTCTTCAACGGAACGATCAAAGCGTAGACTGTTTGAGACATTACCCCCATAGAGGACAGTGCGCATGGTGACTGTTGTATTCAATCCGGATGCTTTTTCTGTGTTTCATCAACACTCTGATAGTCGACAGATTACAGAATGCCACCAGTTGTGCATCGGAAACCACTACTGGCCTTCCAGGGATCGATCAAAGCATAGACTGTTTGAGAAATTACTCCCATGGAGGAAAGTGCGAATATTGACTGTTGTATTCAATCCCAATGCTATTTCTGTGTTTCATCAACACTCTGATAGTCCACAGAATACAGATAGTTTCCAGACGTGCATTGGAAACTACTACTGGTCTTCCTGGGAACGATCAAAGCGTAGACTGTTTGAGATATTACTCCCATGGAGGTAAGTGCGCATGGTGACTGATGTATTCAATCCCGATGCAATTTCTGTGTTTCATCAACAATCTGATAGTCCACAGATTACAGAATGCCACCAGATGTGCATCGGAAACTACTACTGATCTTCCAGGGAACGATCAAATCGTAGACTGTTTGAGAGATTACTCCCATGGAGGAAACTGCGCATGGTGACTGTTGTATTCAGTCCCGATGCTATCTCTGTGTATCACCAACACTCTGATAGTCCACAGATTACAGAATACCACCAGATGTGCATCGGAAACTACTACTGGTCTTCCAGGGAATGATCAAAGCGTAGACTGTTTGAGACAATACTCCCATGGAGGAAAGTGCGCATGGTGACTGTTGTATTCAATCCCGATGGAATTTTTGTGTTTCATCAACATTCTGATAGTCCACATATTATAGAATTCCTCCAGATGTGCATCGGAAACTAATACTGGTCTTCCAGGGAACGATCAATTGTAGAGTGTTTGAGACATTTCTCCCATGGAGGAAAGTGGGCATGGTGACTGTTGTATTCAATCCCGATGGAATTTCTGTGTTTCATCAACACTCTATAGTCCACGGATTACAGAATGCCTCCTGATGTGCATCGGAAATTACTACTGGTCTTCCAGGGAACGATCAAAGCGTAGACTGCTTGAGACATTACTCCCATGGAGAAAAGTGCGAATATTAACAGTTGTATTCAATCCCGATGCAATTTCTGTTTCATCAATACTCTGTTAGTCCACAGATTACAGAATGCCACCAGATGTGCATCTGACACCACTACTGGTCTTCCACGGAACGATCAAAGCCTATAATGTTTGAGAATTACTCCCATGGAGGAAAGTGCGAAAATTAACTGTTGTATTCAATCACGATGCAATTTCTGTGTTTCATCAATACTCTGTTAGTCCACAGATTACAGAATGCCACCAGATGTGCATCGGACACTACTACAGGTCTTTTAGGGAACGATCAAAGCGTAGACTGTTTGAGAAATTACTCCCATGGAGGAAAGTGCGAATATCGACTGTTGTATTCTATCCCGATTCTATTTCTGTGTTTCATCAACACTCTGATAGTCCACAGAATACAGATTGTTTCCAGATGTGCATCGGAAACTACTACTGGTCTTCCTGGGAACAATCAAATCGTAGACTGTATCAGACATTACTCCCATTGAGGAAAGTGCGGATTGTGACTGTTGTATTCAATCCCGATGCAATTTCTGTGTTTCATCAATACTCTGTTAGTCCACAGATTACAGAATGCCACCAGATGTGCATCGGAAACTACTACTGGTCTTCCAGGGATCGATCAAAGCGTAGAAAGTTTGAGACATTACTCCCATGGAAGAAAGTGTGCAAGGTGACTGTTGTATTTAATCCCGATGCAATATCTGTGTTTCATCAACACTTTGAAGGTCCACAGATTACTGAATGCAACCAGATGTGCATCGGAAACTACTACTGGTATTCCAGGGAACGATCAAAGCGTAGACTGTTTGAGATATCACTCCCGTGGAGGAAAGTGCGCATGGTGACTGTTGTATTCAATCCCGATGCTTTTTCTGTGTTTCATCAACACTCTGATAGTCCACAGATTACAGAATGCCACCAGTTGTGCATCGGAAACCACTACTGGCCTTCCAGGGAACGATGAAAGCGTAGACTGTGTGATAAAATACTCCCATGGAGGAAAGTGCGAATATTGACTGTTGTATTCAATCCCAATGCTATTTCTGTGTTTCATCAACACTCTGATAGTCCACACAATACCGATTGTTTCCAGATGTGCATCGGAAACTGCTACTGGTCTTCCTGGGAACGATCGAAGCGTAGACTGTTTGAGACATTACTCCAATGGAGGAAAGTGCGCATGGTGACTGTTGTATTCAATCCCAATAGAATTTCTGTGTTTCATCAACACTCTGATAGTCCACAGATTACAGAATGCCACCAGATGTGCATCGGAAACTACTACTGGTCTTCCAGGGAACGATCAAATCGTATACTGTTTGAGAGATTACTCCCATGGAGGAAAGTGCGCATGGTGACTGTTGTATTCAATCCCGATGCTATTCTGTGTATCACCAACACTCTGATAGTCCACAGATTACAGAACACCACCAGATGTGCATCGGAAACTACTACTGGTCTTCCAGGAACGATCAATGCCTATAATGTTTGTGAATTACTCCCATGGAGGAAAGTGCGCTTGGTGACTGTTGTATTCAATCCCGATGGAATTTCTATATTTCATCAACACTCTGATAGTCCACATATTACAGAATACCTCCAGATGTGCATCGGAAACTAATACTGGTCTTCCAGGGAATGATCAAAGCGTAGACTGTTTGAGACATTACTCCCATGGAGGAAAGTGCGCATGGTGACTGTTGTATTCAATCCCGATGGAATTTCTGTGTTTCATCAACACTCTGACAGTCCACAGATTACAGAATACCTCCAGATGTGCATCGGAAATTACTACTGGTATTCCAGGGAACGATCGAAGCGTAGACTGTTTGGGACTTAACTCCCATGGAGGAAAGTGCGAATATTAACTGTTGTGTTCAATCCCGATGCAATTTCTGTGTTTCATCAATACTCTGTAAGTCCACAGATTACAGAATGTAACCAGATGTGCATTGGAAATTACTACTGGTCGTCCAGGGAACGATCAAAGCGTAGCCTGTTTGAGATATTACTCCCATGGAGGAAAGTGCGAATATTATCCGTTGTATTCAAACCCGATGCAATTTCTGTGTTTCATCAATACTCTGTTAGTCCACAGATTACAGAATGCCACCAGATGTGCATCGGAAACTACTACTGGTCTTCCAGGGAACGATCAAAGCGTAGACTGTTTGAGACATTACTCCCATGGAGGAAAGTGCGCATGGTGACTGTTGTATTCAATCGCGATGGAATTTCTGTGTTTCATCAACACTCTATAGTCCACAGATTACAGAATGCCTCCAGATGTGCATCGGAAATTACTACTGGTCTTCCAGGGAACGATCAAAGCGTAGACTGCTCGAGACATTACTCCCATGGAGAAAAGTGCGAATATTAACAGTTGTATTCAATCCCGATGCAATTTCGGTTTCATCAATACTCTGTTAGTCCACAGATTACAGAATGCCACCAGATGTGCATCGGACACTACTACTGGTCTTCCACAGAACGATCAAAGTCTATAATGTTTGAGAATTACCCCCATGGAGGAAAGTGCGCTTGGTGACTGTTGTATTCAATCCCGATGGAATTTCTGTGTTTCATCAACACTCTGATAGTCCACATATTACAGAATGCTTCCAGATGTGCATCGGAAACTACTACTGGTCTTCCAGGGAATGATCAAAGCGTAGACTGTTTGAGACATTACTCCCATGGAGGAAAGTGCGCATGGTGACTGTTGTATTCAATCCCGATAGAATTTCTGTTTTTCATCAACAGTCTGATAGTCCACATATTACAGAATGCCTCCAGATGTGCATCGGAAACTCCTACTGGTCTTCCAGGGAACGATCAAAGCGTAGACTGTTTGAGACATTACTCCCATGGAGGAAAGTGCGCATGGTGACTGTTGTATTCAATCCCGATGGGATTTCTGTGTTTCATCAACAATCTGATAGTCCACAGATTACAGAATGTTTCCAGATGTGCATCGTAAATTACTACTGGTCTTCCAGGGAACGATCAAAGCGTAGACTGTTTGAGACATTACTCCCATGGAGGAAAGTGCGAATATTAACTGTTGTATTCAATCCCGATGCAATTTCTGTGTTTCATCAACACTCTGATAGTCCACAGATTACAGAATTTCACCAGATGTGCATCGGAAACTACTACTGGTCTTGCTGGGAACGATCAAAGCGTAGACTGTTTGAGACATTACTCCCATGGAGGAAAGTGCGCATGGTCACTGTTGTATTCAATCCCGATCCAATTTCTGTGTTTCATCAACACTCTGACAATCCACAGATTACAGAATGCCACCAGATGTGCATCGGAAACTACTACTGGTCTTCCAGGGAACGATCAAATCGTAGACTGTTTGAGAGATTACTCCCATGGAGGAAAGTGCGCATGGTAACTGTTGTATTAAATCCCGATGCTATCTCTGTGTATCACCAACACTCTGATAGTCCACAGACTACAGAATACCAAAAGATGTGCATCGGAAACTACTACTGGTCTTCCAGGAACGATCAATGCCTATAATGTTTGAGAATTACTCCCATGGAGGAAAGTGCGCTTGGTGACTGTTGTATTCAATCGAGATGGAATTTCTGTGTTTCATCAACACTCTGATAGTACACATATTACAGAATGCCTCCAGATGTGCATCGGAAACTACTACTGGTCTTCCAGGGAATGATCAAAGCGTAGACTGTTTGAGACATTACTCCCATGGAGGAAAGTGCGCATGGTGACTGTTGTATTCAATCCCGATGGAATTTCTGTGTTTCATTAACACTCTGATAGTCCACATATTACAGAATGCCTCCAGATGTGAATCGGAAACTACCACTGGTCCTCCAGGGAACGATCAAAGTGCAGACTGTTTGAGACATTACTCCCATGGAGGGAAGTGCGCATGGTGACTGTTGTATTCCATCCCGATGGAATTTCTGTGTTTCATCAACACTCTGACAGTGCACAGATTACAGAATGCCTCCAGATGTGCATCGGAAATTACTACTGGTATTCCAGGGAACGATCAAAGCGTAGACTGTTTGAGACTTTACTCCCATGGAGGAAAGTGCGAATATTAACTGTTGTATTCAATCCCGATGCAATTTCTGTGTTTCATCAATACTCCGCTAGTCCACAGATAACAGAATGCCACCAGATGTGCATCGGACACTACTACTGGTCTTCCACGGAACGATCAAAGCGTAGACTGTTTGAGACATTACTCCCATGCAGGAAAGTGCGCATGGTGACTGTTGTATTCAATCCCGATGGAATTTCTGTGTTTCATCAACACTCTGATAGTCCACATATTACAGAATGCCTCCAGATGTGACTCGGAAACTACTACTGGTCTTCCAGGGAACGATCAAAGCGTAGACTGTTTGAGGCATTACTCCCATGGAGGAAAGTGCGCATGGTGACTGTTGTATTCCATCCCGATGGAATTTCTGTGTTTCATCAACACTCTGACAGTCCACAGATTACAGAATGATACCAGATGTGCATCGGAAACTACTACTGGTATTCCAGGGAACGATCAAAGCGTAGACTGTTTGAGATATCACTCCCGTGGAGGAAAGTGCGCATGGTGACTGTTGTATCCAATACCGATGCAATTATTGTGTTTCATCAACACTCTGATAGTCCACATATTACAGAATGCCTCCAGTTGTGCATCGGAAACTACTACTGGTCTTCCAGGGAACGATCAAAGCGTAGACTGTTTGAGACATTACTCCCATGGAGGAAAGTGCGCATGGTGACTGTTGTATTCAATCCCGATGGAATTTCTGTGTTTCATCAACAACTGATAGTCCACAGATTACAGAATGCCTCCAGATGTGCATCAGAAATTACTACTGGTCTTCCAGTGAACGATCAAAGCGTAGACTGTTTGAGACACTACTCCCATGGAGGAAAGTGCGCATGGTGACTGTTGTATTCAATCCCAATGCAATTTCTGTGTTTCATCAACACTCTGATAGTCCACATATTACAGAGTGCCTCCAGATGTGCATTGGGAACTACTACTGGTCTTCCAGGGAATGATCAAAACGTAGACTGTTTGAGGCATCACTCCCATGGAGGAAAGTGCGCATGGTGACTGTTGTATTCAATCCCGACGGAATTTCTGTGTTTCATCAACACTCTGACAGTCCACAGATTAAAGAATGCCTCCAGATGTGCATCAGAAATTACTACTGGTATTCCAGGGAACGATCAAAGCGTGGACTGTTTGAGACTTAACTCCCATGGAGGAAAGTGCGAATATTAATTGTTGTATTCAATCCCGATGCAATTTCTGTGTCATCATCACTCTGATAGTCCACATATTACAGAATGCCTCCAGTTGTGCATCGGAAACTACTACTGGTCTTCCAGGGAACGATCAAAGCGTAAACTGTTTGAGACATTACTCCCATGGAGGAAAGTGCGCATGGTGACTGTAGTATTCAATCCTGATGGAATTTCTGTGTTTCATCAACACTCTGATAGTCCACAGATTACAGAATGCCTCCAGATGTGCATCGGAAATTACTACTGGACTTCCAGGAAACGATCAAAGCGTAGACTGTTTGAGACATTACTCCCATGGTGGAAAGTGCGAATATTAACTGTTGTATTTAATCCCAATGCAATTTCTGTGTTTCATCAATACTCTGTTAGTCCACAGATTACAGAATGTAACCAGATGTGCATTGCAAATTACTACTGGTCGTCCAGGGAACGATCAAAGCGTAGACTGTTTGAGACATTACCCCCATGGAGGAAAGTGCGAATATTATCTGTTGTATTCAATACCGATACAATATCTGTGTTTCATCAATACTCTGTTAGTCCACAGATTACAGAATGCCAGCAGATGTGCATCGGAAATCACTACTGGTCTTCCACGGAACGATCAAAGCGTAGACTGTTTGAGACATTACTCCCATGGAGGAAAGTGCGCATAGTGACTGTTGTATTCAATCCGGATGCTTTTTCTGTGTTTCATCAACACTCTGATAGTCGACAAATTACAGAATGCCACCAGTTGTGCATCGGAAACCACTACTGGCCTTCCAGGGAACGATCAAATCGTAGACTGTTTGAGAAATTACTCCCATGGAGGAAAGTGCGAATATTGACTGTTGTATTCAATCTCAATGCCATTTCTGTGTTGCATTAACACTCTGATAGTCCACAGAATACAGATTGTTTCCAGATGTGCATCGGAAACTACTACTGGTCTTCCTGTGAACGATCAAAGCGTAGACTGTTTGAGAGATTACTCCCATGGAGGAAACTGCGCATGGTGACTGTTGTATTCAGTCCCGATGCTATCTCTGTGTATCACCAACACTCTGATAGTCCACAGATTACAGAATACCACCAGATATGCATCGGAAACTACGACTGGTCTTCCAGGGAATGATCAAAGCGTAGACTGTTTGAGACATTACTCCCATGGAGGAAAGTGCGCATGGTGACTGATGTATTCAATCCCGATGGAATTTCTGTGTTTCATCAACACTCTGATAGTCCACATATTACAGAATTCCTCCAGATGTGCATCGGAAACTACTACTGGTCTTCCAGGGAACGATCAAAGCGTAGATTGTTTGAGACATTACTCCCATGGAGGAAAGTGCGCATGGTGACTGTTGTATTCAATCCCGATGGAATTTCTGTGTTTCATCAACACCCTATAGTCCACAGATTACAGAATGCCTCCAGATGTGCATCGGAAATTACTAGTGGTCTTCCAGGGAACGATCAAAGCGTAGACTGTTTGAGACATTACTCCCATGGAGGAAAGTGCGCATGGCGACTGTTGTATTCAATCCCAATGCAATTTCTGTGTTTCATCAATACTCTGTTAGTCCACAGATTACAGAATGCCACCAGATGTGCATCGGACACTACTACTGGTCTTCCACGGAACGATCAAAGCCTATAATGTTTGAGAATTACTCCCATGGAGGAAAGTGCGCTTGGTGACTGTTGTATTCAATCCCGATGGAATTTCTGTGTTTCATCAACACTCTGATAGTCCACATATTGCAGAATGTCTCCAGATGTGCATCGGAAACTACTACTGGTCTTCCAGGGAATGTTCAAAGCGTAGACTGTTTGAGACATTACTCACATGGAGGAAAGTGCGCATGGTGACTGTTGTATTCAATCCCGATGCAATTTCTGTGTTTCATCAACAATCTGATAGTCCACAGATTACAGAATGTCTCCAGATTTGCACCGAAAACTACTACTGGTCTTCCAGGCAACGATCAAATCGTAGACTATTTGAGACATCACTCCAATGGAGAAAAGTGCGCATGGTGACTGTTGTATTCAATCCCGATGCAATTTCTGTGTTTCATCAACACTCTGAAAGTCCACAGATTACAGAATGCCACCAGGTGTCCATCGGAAACTACTACTGGTCTTCCAGGGGACAATCAAAACGTAGACTGTTTGAGACATTACTCCCATGGAGGAAAGTGCGCATGGTGACTGTTGTATTCAATCCCGATGCATTTTCTGTGTTTCATCAACACTCTGATAGTCCACAGATTACAGAATGCCTCCAGATGTGCATCAGAAATTACTACTGGTCTTCCAGGGAACGATTAAAGCGTAGACTGTTTGAGACGTTACTCCCATGGAGAAAAGTGTGGATGGTGAAAGTTGTATTCAATCCCGATGCAATTTCTGAATTTCATCAACACTCTGATAGTCCACAGATTACAGATTGCCTCCAGATGTGCATCGGAAACTACTACTGGTCTTCCAGGGAATGTTCAAAGCGTAGACTGTTTGAGACATTACTCTCATGGAGGAAAGTGCGCATGGTGACTGTTGTATTCAATCCCGATGGAATTTCTGTGTTTCATCAACACTCTGATAGTCCACATAATACAGAATGCCTCCAGATGTGCCTCGGAAACTACTACTGGTCTTCCAGGGAACGATCAAAGCATAGACTGTTTGAGGCATTACTCCCGTGGAGGATAGTGCGCATGGCGACTGTTGTATTCAATCCCAATGCAATTTCTGTGTTTCATCAATACTCTGTTAGTCCACAGATTACAGAATGCCACCAGATGTGCATCGGACACTACTACTGGTCTTCCACGGAACGATCAAAGCCTATAATGTTTGAGAATTACTCCCATGGAGGAAAGTGCGCTTGGTGACTGTTGTATTCAATCCCGATGGAATTTCTGTGTTTCATCAACACTCTGATAGTCCACATATTGCAGAATGTCTCCAGATGTGCATCGGAAACTACTACTGGTCTTCCAGGGAATGTTCAAAGCGTAGACTGTTTGAGACATTACTCACATGGAGGAAAGTGCGCATGGTGACTGTTGTATTCAATCCCGATGCAATTTCTGTGTTTCATCAACAATCTGATAGTCCACAGATTACAGAATGTCTCCAGATTTGCACCGAAAACTACTACTGGTCTTCCAGGCAACGATCAAATCGTAGACTATTTGAGACATCACTCCAATGGAGAAAAGTGCGCATGGTGACTGTTGTATTCAATCCCGATGCAATTTCTGTGTTTCATCAACACTCTGAAAGTCCACAGATTACAGAATGCCACCAGGTGTCCATCGGAAACTACTACTGGTCTTCCAGGGAACAATCAAAACGTAGACTGTTTGAGACATTACTCCCATGGAGGAAAGTGCGCATGGTGACTGTTGTATTCAATCCCGATGCATTTTCTGTGTTTCATCAACACTCTGATAGTCCACAGATTACAGAATGCCTCCAGATGTGCATCAGAAATTACTACTGGTCTTCCAGGGAACGATTAAAGCGTAGACTGTTTGAGACGTTACTCCCATGGAGAAAAGTGTGGATGGTGAAAGTTGTATTCAATCCCGATGCAATTTCTGAATTTCATCAACACTCTGATAGTCCACAGATTACAGATTGCCTCCAGATGTGCATCGGAAACTACTACTGGTCTTCCAGGGAATGTTCAAAGCGTAGACTGTTTGAGACATTACTCTCATGGAGGAAAGTGAGCATGGTGACTGTTGTATTCAATCCCGATGGAATTTCTGTGTTTCATCAACACTCTGATAGTCCACATAATACAGAATGCCTCCAGATGTGCCTCGGAAACTACTACTGGTCTTCCAGGGAACGATCAAAGCATAGACTGTTTGAGGCATTACTCCCGTGGAGGATAGTGCGCATGGTGACTGTTGTATTCAATCCCGATGCATTTTCTGTGTTTCATCAACACTCTGATAGTCCACATATTACAGAATGCCTCCAGTTGTGCATCGGAAACTACTACTGGTCTTCCAGGGAACGATCAAAGCGTAAACTGTTTGAGACATTACTCCCATGGAGGAAAGTGCGCATGGTGACTGTAGTATTCAATCCTGATGGAATTTCTGTGTTTCATCAACACTCTGATAGTCCACAGATTACAGAATGCCTCCAGATGTGCATCGGAAATTACTACTGGACTTCCAGGAAACGATCAAAGCGTAGACTGTTTGAGACATTACTCCCATGGAGGAAAGTGCGAATATTAACTGTTGTATTTAATCCCGATGCAATTTCTGTGTTTCATCAATACACTGTTAGTCCACAGATTACAGAATGTAACCAGATGTGCATTGCAAATTACTACTGGTCGTCCAGGGAACGATCAAAGCGTAGACTGTTTGAGACATTACCCCCATGGAGGAAAGTGCGAATATTATCTGTTGTATTCAATACCGATGCAATATCTGTGTTTCATCAATACTCTGTTAGTCCACAGATTACAGAATGCCACCAGATGTGCATCGGAAACCACTACTGGTCTTCCACGGAACGATCAAAGCGTAGACTGTTTGAGACATTACTCCCATGGAGGAAAGTGCGCATAGTGACTGTTGTATTCAATCCGGATGCTTTTTCTTTGTTTCATCAACACTCTGATAGTCGACAAATTACAGAATGCCACCAGTTGTGCATCGGAAACCACTACTGGCCTTCCAGGGAACGATCAAATCGTAGACTGTTTGAGAAATTACTCCCATGGAGGAAAGTGCGAATATTGACTGTTGTATTCAATCTCAATGCTATTTCTGTGTTGCATTAACACTCTGATAGTCCACAGAATACAGATTGTTTCCAGATGTGCATCGGAAACTACTACTGGTATTCCTGTGAACGATCAAAGCGTAGACTGTTTGAGAGATTACTCCCATGGAGGAAACTGCGCATGGTGACTGTTGTATTCAGTCCCGATGCTATCTCTGTGTATCACCAACACTCTGATAGTCCACAGATTACAGAATACCACCAGATATGCATCGGAAACTACTACTGGTCTTCCAGGGAATGATCAAAGCGTAGACTGTTTGAGACATTACTCCCATGGAGGAAAGTGCGCATGGTGACTGATGTATTCAATCCCGATGGAATTTCTGTGTTTCATCAACACTCTGATAGTCCACATATTACAGAATTCCTCCAGATGTGCATCGGAAACTACTACTGGTCTTCCAGGGAACGATCAAAGCGTAGATTGTTTGAGACATTACTCCCATGGAGGAAAGTGCGCATGGTGATTGTTGTATTCAATCCCGATGGAATTTCGGTGTTTCATCAACACCCTATAGTCCACAGATTACAGAATGCCTCCAGATGTTCATCGGAAATTACTACTGGTCTTCCAGGGAACGATCAAAGCGTAGACTGTTTGAGACATTACTCCCATGGAGGAAAGTGCGCATGGTGACTGTTGTATTCAATCCCGATGCAATTTCTGTGTTTCATCAATACTCTGTTAGTCCACAGATTACAGAATGCCACCAGATGTGCATCGGACACTACTACTGGTCTTCCACGGAACGATCAAAGCCTATAATGTTTGAGAATTACTCCCATGGAGGAAAGTGCGCTTGGTGACTGTTGTATTCAATCCCGATGGAATTTCTGTGTTTCATCAACACTCTGATAGTCCACATATTACAGAATGTCTCCAGATGTGCATCGGAAACTACTACTGGTCTTCCAGGGAATGTTCAAAGCGTAGACTGTTTGAGATATTACTCTCATGGAGGAAAGTGCGCATGGTGACTGTTGTATTCAATCCCGATGGAATTTCTGTGTTTCATCTACACTCTGATAGTCGACATATTACAGAATGCCTCCAGATGTGCATCGGAAACTACTACTGGTCTTCCAGGGAACGATCAAAACGTAGACTGTTTGAGACATTACTCCCATGGAGGAAAGTGCGCATGGTGACTGTTGTATTCAATCCCGACGGGATTTCTGTGTTTCATCAACACTCTGATAGTCCACAGATTACAGAATGCCTCCAGATGTGCATCGGAAATTACTACTGGTCTTCCAGGGAACGATCAAATCGTAGACTGTTTGAGACATTACTCCCATGGAGGAAAGTGCGAATATTGACTGTTGTATTCAATCCCGATGCTATTTCTGTGTTTCATCAACATTCTGATACTCCACAGAATACAGATTGTTTCCAGATGTGCATCGGAAACTACTACTGGTCTTTCTGGGAACGATCAAAGCGTAGACTGTGTCAGACATTACTCCCATTGAGGAAAGTGCGGATTGTGACTGTTTTATTCACTCCCGATGCAATTTCTGTGTTTCATCAACACTTTGAAGGTCCACAGATTACAGAATGCTTCCAGCTGTGCATCGGAAACTGCTACTGGTCTTCCAGGGAACGATCAAAGCGTAGACTGTTGGAGACATTACTCCCATGGAGGAAAGTGCGCATGGTGACTGTTGTATCCAATCCCGATGCTATCTCAGTGTTTCACCAACGCTCTGATAGTCCACAGATTACAGAATGCCACCAGATGTGCACCGAAAACTACTACTGGTCTTCCAGGCAACGATCAAATCGTAGACTATTTGAGACATCACTCCAATGGAGAAAAGTGCGCATGGTGACTGTTGTATTCAATCCCGATGCAATTTCTGTGTTTCATCAACACTCTGAAAGTCCACAGATTACAGAATGCCACCAGGTGTCCATCGGAAACTACTACTGGTCTTCCACGGAACGATCAAAACGTAGACTGTTTGAGACATTACTCCCATGGAGGAAAGTGCGCATGGTGACTGTTGTATTCAATCCCGATGCATTTTCTGTGTTTCATCAACACTCTGATAGTCCACAGATTACAGAATGCCTCCAGATGTGCATCAGAAATTACTACTGGTCTTCCAGGGAACGATTAAAGCGTAGACTGTTTGAGACGTTACTCCCATGGAGAAAAGTGTGGATGGTGTCTGTTGTATTCAATCCCGATGCAATTTCTGAATTTCATCAACACTCTGATAGTCCACAGATTACAGATTGCCTCCAGATGTGCATCGGAAACTACTACTGGTCTTCCAGGGAATGTTCAAAGCGTAGACTGTTTGAGACATTACTCTCATGGAGGAAAGTGCGCATGGTGACTGTTGTATTCAATCCCGATGGAATTTCTGTGTTTCATCAACACTCTGATAGTCGACATATTACAGAATGCCTCCAGATGTGCATCGGAAACTACTACTGGTCTTCCAGGGAACGATGAAAGCGTAGACTGTTTGAGACATTACTCCCATGGAGGAAAGTGCGCATGGTGACTGTTGTATTCAATCCCGATGGGATTTCTGTGTTTCATCAACACTCTGATAGTCCACAGATTACAGAATGCCTCCAGATGTGCATCGGAAATTACTACTGGTCTTCCAGGGAACGATCAAAGCGTAGACTGTGTCAGACATTACTCCCATTGAGGAAAGTGCGGATTGTGACTGTTTTATTCACTCCCGATGCAATTTCTGTGTTTCATCAACACTTTGGAGGTCCACAGATTACAGAATGCCTCCAGCTGTGCATCGGAAACTGCTACTGGTCTTCCAGGGAACGATCAAAGCGTAGACTGTTTGAGAGATTACTCCCATAGAGGAAAGTGCGAATATTAACTGTTGTATTCAATCCCGATGCAATTTCTGTGTTTCATCAATACTCTGTTAGTCCACAGATTACAGAATGCCACCAGATGTGCATCGGAAATTACTACAGGTCTTCCAGGGAACGATCAAACCGTAGACTGTTTGAGACATTACTCCCATGGAGGAAAGTGCGAATATTGATTGTTATATTCAATCCCGATATAATTTCTGTGTTTCATCAACACTCTGACAGTCCACATATCACAGAATGAATCTAGATGTGCATCGGAAACTACTACTGGTCTTCCTGGGAGCGATCAAAGCGTAGACTGTTTCAGACGTTACTCCCATGAAGGAAACTGCGCATGATGACTGTTGTATTCAATCGCGATTCAATTTCTGTGTTTCATCAACACTGTGATAGTCCACGGATTACAGAATGCCTAAAGATGTGCATCGGAAACTACTAGTGGTCTTCCAGGGAACGATCAATGCCTAGACTGTTTGAGAATTACTCCCATGGACGAAAGTGCGCATGGTGACTGTTGTATTCAATCCCGATGCAAATTCTGTGTTTCATAAACACTCTGATAGTCCACAGATTACAGATTGCCCCCAGATGAGCATCGGAAACTACTACTTGTCTTCCTGGGAACGATCAAAGCATAGACTGTTTGAGACTTACTCCCATGGAGGAAAGTGCGCATAGTGACTGTTGTATTCAATCCCGATGGAATTTCTGAGTTTCATCAACACTCTGACAGTCCACAGATTACAGAATGCCTCCAGATGTGCATCGGAAAAAGCTACATGTCTTACAGGGAACGATCAAAGCGTAGACTGTTTGAGACATTACTCTCACGGAGGAAAGTGCGCATGGTGACTGTTGTATTCAATCCCGATGCATTTTCTGTGTTTCATCAACACTCTGATAGTCCACAGATTACAGAATGCCTCCAGATGTGCATCAGAAATTACTACTGGTCTTCCAGGGAACGATTAAAGCGTAGACTGTTTGAGACGTTACTCCCATGGAGAAAAGTGTGGATGGTGTCTGTTGTATTCAATCCCGATGCAATTTCTGAATTTCATCAACACTCTGATAGTCCACAGATTACAGATTGCCTCCAGATGTGCATCGGAAACTACTACTGGTCTTCCAGGGAATGTTCAAAGCGTAGACTGTTTGAGACATTACTCTCATGGAGGAAAGTGCGCATGGTGACTGTTTTATTCAATCCCGATGGAATTTCTGTGTTTCATCAACACTCTGATAGTCGACATATTACAGAATGCCTCCAGATGTGCATCGGAAACTACTACTGGTCTTCCAGGGAACGATGAAAGCGTAGACTGTTTGAGACATTACTCCCATGGAGGAAACTGCGCATTGTGACTGTTGTATTCAGTCCCGATGCTATCTCTGTGTATCACCAACACTCTGATAGTCCACAGATTACAGAATACCACCAGATATGCATCGGAAACTACGACTGGTCTTCCAGGGAATGATCAAAGCGTAGACTGTTTGAGACATTACTCCCATGGAGGATAGTGCGCATGGTGACTGATGTATTCAATCCCGATGGAATTTCTGTGTTTCATCAACACTCTGATAGTCCACATATTACAGAATTCCTCCAGATGTGCATCGGAAACTACTACTGGTCTTCCAGGGAACGATCAAAGCGTAGATTGTTTGAGACATTACTCCCATGGAGGAAAGTGCGCATGGTGACTGTTGTATTCAATCCCGATGGAATTTCTGTGTTTCATCAACACCCTATAGTCCACAGATTACAGAATGCCTCCAGATGTGCATCGGAAATTACTACTGGTCTTCCAGGGAACGATCAAAGCGTAGACTGTTTGAGACATTACTCCCATGGAGGAAAGTGCGCATGGCGACTGTTGTATTCAATCCCAATGCAATTTCGGTGTTTCATCAATACTCTGTTAGTCCACAGATTACAGAATGCCACCAGATGTGCATCGGACACTACTACTGGTCTTCCACGGAACGATCAAAGCCTATAATGTTTGAGAATTACTCCCATGGAGGAAAGTGCGCTTGGTGACTGTTGTATTCAATCCCGATGGAATTTCTGTGTTTCATCAACACTCTGATAGTCCACATATTACAGAATGTCTCCAGATGTGCATCGGAAACTACTACTGGTCTTCCAGGGAATGTTCAAAGCGTAGACTGTTTGAGACATTACTCACATGGAGGAAAGTGCGCATGGTGACTGTTGTATTCAATCCCGATGCAATTTCTGTGTTTCATCAACAATCTGATAGTCCACAGATTACAGAATGTCTCCAGATTTGCACCGAAAACTACTACTGGTCTTCCAGGCAACGATCAAATCGTAGACTATTTGAGACATCACTCCAATGGAGAAAAGTGCGCATGGTGACTGTTGTATTCAATCCCGATGCAATTTCTGTGTTTCATCAACACTCTGAAAGTCCACAGATTACAGAGTGCCACCAGGTGTCCATCGGAAACTACTACTGGTCTTCCAGGGAACGATCAAAACGTAGACTGTTTGAGACATTACTCCCATGGAGGAAAGTGCGCATGGTGACTGTTGTATTCAATCCCGATGCATTTTCTGTGTTTCATCAACACTCTGATAGTCCACAGATTACAGAATGCCTCCTGATGTGCATCAGAAATTACTACTGGTCTTCCAGGGAACGATTAAAGCGTAGACTGTTTGAGACGTTACTCCCATGGAGAAAAGTGTGGATGGTGACTGTTGTATTCAATCCCGATGCAATTTCTGAATTTCATCAACACTCTGATAGTCCACAGATTACAGATTGCCTCCAGATGTGCATCGGAAACTACTACTGGTCTTCCAGGGAATGTTCAAAGCGTAGACTGTTTGAGACATTACTCTCATGGAGGAAAGTGCGCATGGTGACTGTTGTATTCAATCCCGATGGAATTTCTGTGTTTCATCAACACTCTGATAGTCCACATAATACAGAATGCCTCCAGATGTGCCTCGGAAACTACTACTGGTCTTCCAGGGAACGATCAAAGCATAGACTGTTTGAGGCATTACTCCCGTGGAGGATAGTGCGCATGGTGACTGTTGTATTCAATCCCGATGCATTTTCTGTGTTTCATCAACACTCTGATAGTCCACATATTACAGAATGCCTCCAGTTGTGCATCGGAAACTACTACTGGTCTTCCAGGGAACGATCAAAGCGTAAACTGTTTGAGACATTACTCCCATGGAGGAAAGTGCGCATGGTGACTGTTGTATTCAATCCTGATGTAATTTCTGTGTTTCATCAACACTCTGATAGTCCACAGATTACAGAATGCCTCCAGATGTGCATCGGAAATTACTACTGGACTTCCAGGAAACGATCAAAGCGTAGACTGTTTGAGACATTACTCCCATGGAGGAAAGTGCGAATATTAACTGTTGTATTTAATCCCGATGCAATTTCTGTGTTTCATCAATACTCTGTTAGTCCACAGATTACAGAATGTAACCAGATGTGCATTGCAAATTACTACTGGTCGTCCAGGGAACGATCAAAGCGTAGACTGTTTGAGACATTACCCCCATGGAGGAAAGTGCGAATATTATCTGTTGTATTCAATACCGATGCAATATCTGTGTTTCATCAATACTCTGTTAGTCCACAGATTACAGAATGCCACCAGATGTGCATCGGAAACCACTACTGGTCTTCCACGGAACGATCAAAGCGTAGTCTGTTTGAGACATTACTCCCATGGAGGAAAGTGCGCATAGTGACTGTTGTATTAAATCCGGATGCTTTTTCTGTGTTTCATCAACACTCTGATAGTCGACAAATTACAGAATGCCACCAGTTGTGCATCGGAAACCACTACTGGCCTTCCAGGGAACGATGAAATGGTAGACTGTTTGAGAAATTACTCCCATGGAGGAAAGTGCGAATATTGACTGTTGTATTCAATCTCAATGCTATTTCTGTGTTGCATTAACACTCTGATAGTCCACAGAATACAGATTGTTTCCAGATGTGCATCGGAAACTACTACTGGTATTCCTGTGAACGATCAAAGCGTAGACTGTTTGAGAGATTACTCCCATGGAAAAAACTGCGCATGGTGACTGTTGTATTCAGTCCCGATGCTATCTCTGTGTATCACCAACACTCTGATAGTCCACAGATTACAGAATACCACCAGATATGCATCGGAAACTACTACTGGTCTTCCAGGGAATGATCAAAGCGTAGACTGTTTGAGACATTACTCCCATGGAGGAAAGTGCGCATGGTGACTGATGTATTCAATCCCGATGGAATTTCTGTGTTTCATCAACACTCTGATAGTCCACATATTACAGAATTCCTCCAGATGTTCATCGGAAATTACTACTGGTCTTCCAGGGAACGATCAAAGCGTAGACTGTTTGAGACATTACTCCCATGGAGGAAAGTGCGCATGGTGACTGTTGTATTCAATCCCGATGCAATTTCTGTGTTTCATCAATACTCTGTTAGTCCACAGATTACAGAATGCCACCAGATGTGCATCGGACACTACTACTGGTCTTCCACGGAACGATCAAAGCCTATAATGTTTGAGAATTACTCCCATGGAGGAAAGTGCGCTTGGTGACTGTTGTATTCAATCCCGATGGAATTTCTGTGTTTCATCAACACTCTGATAGTCCACATATTACAGAATGTCTCCAGATGTGCATCGGAAACTACTACTGGTCTTCCAGGGAATGTTCAAAGCGTAGACTGTTTGAGATATTACTCTCATGGAGGAAAGTGCGCATGGTGACTGTTGTATTCAATCCCGATGGAATTTCTGTGTTTCATCAACACTCTGATAGTCGACATATTACAGAATGCCTCCAGATGTGCATCGGAAACTACTACTGGTCTTCCAGGGAACGATCAAAACGTAGACTGTTTGAGACATTACTCCCATGGAGGAAAGTGCGCATGGTGACTGTTGTATTCAATCCCGACGGGATTTCTGTGTTTCATCAACACTCTGATAGTCCACAGATTACAGAATGCCTCCAGATGTGCATCGGAAATTACTACTGGTCTTCCAGGGAACGATCAAAGCGTAGACTGTTTGAGACATTACTCCCATGGAGGAAAGTGCGAATATTGACTGTTGTATTCAATCCCGATGCTATTTCTGTGTTTCATCAACATTCTGATACTCCACAGAATACAGATTGTTTCCAGATGTGCATCGGAAACTACTACTGGTCTTTCTGGGAACGATCAAAGCGTAGACTGTGTCAGACATTACTCCCATTGAGGAAAGTGCGGATTGTGACTGTTTTATTCACTCCCGATGCAATTTCTGTGTTTCATCAACACTTTGAAGGTCCACAGATTACAGAATGCTTCCAGCTGTGCATCGGAAACTGCTACTGGTCTTCCAGGGAACGATCAAAGCGTAGACTGTTGGAGACATTACTCCCATGGAGGAAAGTGCGCATGGTGACTGTTGTATCCAATCCCGATGCTATCTCAGTGTTTCACCAACGCTCTGATAGTCCACAGATTACAGAATGCCACCAGATGTGCACCGAAAACTACTACTGGTCTTCCAGGCAACGATCAAATCGTAGACTATTTGAGACATCACTCCAATGGAGAAAAGTGCGCATGGTGACTGTTGTATTCAATCCCGATGCAATTTCTGTGTTTCATCAACACTCTGAAAGTCCACAGATTACAGAATGCCACCAGGTGTCCATCGGAAACTACTACTGGTCTTCCAGGGAACGATCAAAACGTAGACTGTTTGAGACATTACTCCCATGGAGGAAAGTGCGCATGGTGACTGTTGTATTCAATCCCGATGCATTTTCTGTGTTTCATCAACACTCTGATAGTCCACAGATTACAGAATGCCTCCAGATGTGCATCAGAAATTACTACTGGTCTTCCAGGGAACGATTAAAGCGTAGACTGTTTGAGACGTTACTCCCATGGAGAAAAGTGTGGATGGTGTCTGTTGTATTCAATCCCGATGCAATTTCTGAATTTCATCAACACTCTGATAGTCCACAGATTACAGATTGCCTCCAGATGTGCATCGGAAACTACTACTGGTCTTCCAGGGAATGTTCAAAGCGTAGACTGTTTGAGACATTACTCTCATGGAGGAAAGTGCGCATGGTGACTGTTGTATTCAATCCCGATGGAATTTCTGTGTTTCATCAACACTCTGATAGTCGACATATTACAGAATGCCTCCAGATGTGCATCGGAAACTACTACTGGTCTTCCAGGGAACGATGAAAGCGTAGACTGTTTGAGACATTACTCCCATGGAGGAAAGTGCGCATGGTGACTGTTGTATTCAATCCCGATGGGATTTCTGTGTTTCATCAACACTCTGATAGTCCACAGATTACAGAATGCCTCCAGATGTGCATCGGAAATTACTACTGGTCTTCCAGGGAACGATCAAAGCGTAGTCTGTGTCAGACATTACTCCCATTGAGGAAAGTGCGGATTGTGACTGTTTTATTCACTCCCGATGCAATTTCTGTGTTTCATCAACACTTTGAAGGTCCACAGATTACAGAATGCCTCCAGCTGTGCATCGGAAACTGCTACTGGTCTTCCAGGGAACGATCAAAGCGTAGACTGTTTGAGACATTACTCCCATAGAGGAAAGTGCGAATATTAACTGTTGTATTCAATCCCGATGCAATTTCTGTGTTTCATCAATACTCTGTTAGTCCACAGATTACAGAATGCCACCAGATGTGCATCGGAAATTACTACAGGTCTTCCAGGGAACGATCAAACCGTAGACTGTTTGAGACATTACTCCCATGGAGGAAAGTGCGAATATTGATTGTTATATTCAATCCCGATATAATTTCTGTGTTTCATCAACACTCTGACAGTCCACATATCACAGAATGAATCTAGATGTGCATCGGAAACTACTACTGGTCTTCCTGGGAGCGATCAAAGCGTAGACTGTTTCAGACGTTACTCCCAGGAAGGAAACTGCGCATGATGACTGTTGTATTCAATCGCGATTCAATTTCTGTGTTTCATCAACACTGTGATAGTCCACGGATTACAGAATGCCTAAAGATGTGCATCGGAAACTACTAGTGGTCTTCCAGGGAACGATCAATGCCTAGACTGTTTGAGAATTACTCTAATGGACGAAAGTGCGCATGGTGACTGTTGTATTCAATCCCGATGCAAATTCTGTGTTTCATAAACACTCTGATAGTCCACAGACTACAGAATGCCTCCAGATGTGCATCGGAAATTACTACTGGTCTTCCAGGGAACGATCAAAGCGTAGACGGTTTGAGACATTACTCCCTTGGAGGAAAGTGCGCATACCGACTGTTGTATTCAATCCCAATGCATTTTCTGTGTTTCATCAATACTCTGTTAGTCCACAGATTACAGAATGCCACCAGATGTGCATCGGACACTACTACTGGTCTTCCACGGGACGATCAAAGCCTATAATGTTTGAGAATTACTCCCATGGAGGAAAGTGCGCTTGGTGACTGTTGTATTCAATCCCGATGGAATTTCTGTGTCTCATCAACACTCTGATAGTCCACATATTACAGAATGTCTCCAGATGTGCATCGGAAACTACTACTGGTCTTCCAGGGAATGTTCAAAGCGTAGACTGTTTGAGACATTACTCACATGGAGGAAAGTGCGCATGGTGACTGTTGTATTCAATCCCGATGCAATTTCTGTGTTTCATCAACAATCTGATAGTCCACAGATTACAGAATGTCTCCAGATTTGCACCGAAAACTACTACTGGTCTTCCAGGCAACGATCAAATCGTAGACTATTTGAGACATCACTCCAATGGAGAAAAGTGCGCATGGTGACTGTTGTATTCAATCCCGATGCAATTTCTGTGTTTCATCAACACTCTGAAAGTCCACAGATTACAGAATGCCACCAGGTGTCCATCGGAAACTACTACTGGTCTTCCAGGGAACGATCAAAACGTAGACTGTTTGAGACATTACTCCCATGGAGGAAAGTGCGCATGGTGACTGTTGTATTCAATCCCGACGGGATTTCTGTGTTTCATCAACACTCTGATAGTCCACAGATTACAGAATGCCTCCAGATGTGCATCGGAAATTACTACTGGTCTTCCAGGGAACGATCAAAGCGTAGACTGTTTGAGACATTACTCCCATGGAGGAAAGTGCGAATATTGACTGTTGTATTCAATCCCGATGCTATTTCTGTGTTTCATCAACATTCTGATACTCCACAGAATACAGATTGTTTCCAGATGTGCATCGGAAACTACTACTGGTCTTTCTGGGAACGATCAAAGCGTAGACTGTGTCAGACATTACTCCCATTGAGGAAAGTGCGGATTGTGACTGTTTTATTCACTCCCGATGCAATTTCTGTGTTTCATCAACACTTTGAAGGTCCACAGATTACAGAATGCTTCCAGCTGTGCATCGGAAACTGCTACTGGTCTTCCAGGGAACGATCAAAGCGTAGACTGTTGGAGACATTACTCCCATGGAGGAAAGTGCGCATGGTGACTGTTGTATCCAATCCCGATGCTATCTCAGTGTTTCACCAACGCTCTGATAGTCCACAGATTACAGAATGCCACCAGATGTGCACCGAAAACTACTACTGGTCTTCCAGGCAACGATCAAATCGTAGACTATTTGAGACATCACTCCAATGGAGAAAAGTGCGCATGGTGACTGTTGTATTCAATCCCGATGCAATTTCTGTGTTTCATCAACACTCTGAAAGTCCACAGATTACAGAATGCCACCAGGTGTCCATCGGAAACTACTACTGGTCTTCCAGGGAACGATCAAAACGTAGACTGTTTGAGACATTACTCCCATGGAGGAAAGTGCGCATGGTGACTGTTGTATTCAATCCCGATGCATTTTCTGTGTTTCATCAACACTCTGATAGTCCACAGATTACAGAATGCCTCCAGATGTGCATCAGAAATTACTACTGGTCTTCCAGGGAACGATTAAAGCGTAGACTGTTTGAGACGTTACTCCCATGGAGAAAAGTGTGGATAGTGTCTGTTGTATTCAATCCCGATGCAATTTCTGAATTTCATCAACACTCTGATAGTCCACAGATTACAGATTGCCTCCAGATGTGCATCGGAAACTACTACTGGTCTTCCAGGGAATGTTCAAAGCGTAGACTGTTTGAGACATTACTCTCATGGAGGAAAGTGCGCATGGTGACTGTTGTATTCAATCCCGATGGAATTTCTGTGTTTCATCAACACTCTGATAGTCGACATATTACAGAATGCCTCCAGATGTGCATCGGAAACTACTACTGGTCTTCCAGGGAACGATGAAAGCGTAGACTGTTTGAGACATTACTCCCATGGAGGAAAGTGCGCATGGTGACTGTTGTATTCAATCCCGATGGGATTTCTGTGTTTCATCAACACTCTGATAGTCCACAGATTACAGAATGCCTCCAGATGTGCATCGGAAATTACTACTGGTCTTCCAGGGAACGATCAAAGCGTAGACTGTGTCAGACATTACTCCCATTGAGGAAAGTGCGGATTGTGACTGTTTTATTCACTCCCGATGCAATTTCTGTGTTTCATCAACACTTTGAAGGTCCACAGATAACAGAATGCCTCCAGCTGTGCATCGGAAACTGCTACTGGTCCTCCAGGGAACGATCAAAGCGTAGACTGTTTGAGACATTACTCCCATAGAGGAAAGTGCGAATATTAACTGTTGTATTCAATCCCGATGCAATTTCTGTGTTTCATCAATACTCTGTTAGTCCACAGATTACAGAATGCCACCAGATGTGCATCGGAAATTACTACAGGTCTTCCAGGGAACGATCAAACCGTAGACTGTTTGAGACATTACTCCCATGGAGGAAAGTGCGAATATTGATTGTTATATTCAATCCCGATATAATTTCTGTGTTTCATCAACACTCTGACAGTCCACATATCACAGAATGAATCTAGATGTGCATCGGAAACTACTACTGGTCTTCCTGGGAGCGATCAAAGCGTAGACTGTTTCAGACGTTACTCCCAGGAAGGAAACTGAGCATGATGACTGTTGTATTCAATCGCGATTCAATTTCTGTGTTTCATCAACACTGTGATAGTCCACGGATTACAGAATGCCTAAAGATGTGCATCGGAAACTACTAGTGGTCTTCCAGGGAACGATCAATGCCTAGACTGTTTGAGAATTACTCCCATGGACGAAAGTGCGCATGGTGACTGTTGTATTCAATCCCGATGCAAATTCTGTGTTTCATAAACACTCTGATAGTCCACAGATTACAGAATGCCTCCAGATGTGCATCGGAAATTACTACTGGTATTCCAGGGAACGATCAAAGCGTAGACTGTTTGAGACATTACTCCCATGGAGGAAAGTGCGCATGGCGACTGTTGTATTCAATCCCAATGCAATTTCTGTGTTTCATCAATACTCTGTTAGTCCACAGATTACAGAATGCCACCAGATGTGCATCGGACACTACTACTGGTCTTCCACGGAACGATCAAAGCCTATAATGTTTGAGAATTACTCCCATGGAGGAAAGTGCGCTTGGTGACTGTTGTATTCAATCCCGATGGAATTTCTGTGTTTCATCAACACTCTGAAAGTCCACAGATTACAGAATGCCACCAGGTGTCCATCGGAAACTACTACTGGTTTTCCAGGGAACGATCAAAACGTAGACTGTTTGAGACATTACTCCCATGGAGGAAAGTGCGCATGGTGACTGTTGTATTCAATCCCGATGCATTTTCTGTGTTTCATCAACACTCTGATAGTCCACAGATTACAGAATGCCTCCAGATGTGCATCAGAAATTACTACTGGTCTTCCTGGGAACGATTAAAGCGTAGACTGTTTGAGACGTTACTCCCATGGAGAAAAGTGTGGATGGTGACTGTTGTATTCAATCCCGATGCAATTTCTGAATTTCATCAACACTCTGATAGTCCACAGATTACAGATTGCCTCCAGATGTGCATCGGAAACTACTACTGGTCTTCCAGGGAATGTTCAAAGCGTAGACTGTTTGAGACATTACTCTCATGGAGGAAAGTGCGCATGGTGACTGTTGTATTCAATCCCGATGGAATTTCTGTGTTTCATCAACACTCTGATAGTCCACATAATACAGAATGCCTCCAGATGTGCCTCGGAAACTACTACTGGTCTTCCAGGGAACGATCAAAGCATAGACTGTTTGAGGCATTACTCCCGTGGAGGATAGTGCGCATGGTGACTGTTGTATTCAATCCCGATGCATTTTCTGTGTTTCATCAACACTCTGATAGTCCACAGATTACAGAATGCCTCCAGATGTGCATCGGAAATTACTACTGGACTTCCAGGAAACGATCAAAGCGTAGACTGTTTGAGACATTACTCCCATGGAGGAAAGTGCGAATATTAACTGTTGTATTTAATTCCGATGCAATTTCTGTGTTTCATCAATACTCTGTTAGTCCACAGATTACAGAATGTAACCAGATGTGCATTGCAAATTACTACTGGTCGTCCAGGGAACGATCAAAGCGTAGACTGTTTGAGACATTACCCCCATGGAGGAAAGTGCGAATATCATCTGTTGTATTCAATACGGATGCAATATCTGTGTTTCATCAATACTCTGTTAGTCCACAGATTACAGAATGCCACCAGATGTGCATCGGAAACCACTACTGGTCTTCCACGGAACGATCAAAGCGTAGTCTGTTTGAGACATTACTCCCATGGAGGAAAGTGCGCATAGTGACTGTTGTATTAAATCCGGATGCTTTTTCTGTGTTTCATCAACACTCTGATAGTCGACAAATTACAGAATGCCACCAGTTGTGCATCGGAAACCACTACTGGCCTTCCAGGGAACGATGAAATCATAGACTGTTTGAGAAATTACTCCCATGGAGGAAAGTGCGAATATTGACTGTTGTATTCAATCTCAATGCTATTTCTGTGTTGCATTAACACTCTGATAGTCCACAGAATACAGATTGTTTCCAGATGTGCATCGGAAACTACTACTGGTATTCCTGTGAACGATCAAAGCGTAGACTGTTTGAGAGATTACTCCCATGGAGGAAACTGCGCATGGTGACTGTTGTATTCAGTCCCGATGCTATCTCTGTGTATCACCAACACTCTGATAGTCCACAGATTACAGAATACCACCAGATATGCATCGGAAACTACTACTGGTCTTCCAGGGAATGATCAAAGCGTAGACTGTTTGAGACATTACTCCCATGGAGGAAAGTGCGCATGGTGACTGATGTATTCAATCCCGATGGAATTTCTGTGTTTCATCAACACTCTGATAGTCCACATATTACAGAATTCCTCCAGATGTGCATCGGAAACTACTACTGGTCTTCCAGGGCACGATCAAAGCGTAGATTGTTTGAGACATTACTCCCATGGAGGAAAGTGCGCATGGTGACTGTTGTAATCAATCCCGATGGAATTTCTGTGTTTCATCAACACCCTATAGTCCACAGATTACAGAATGCCTCCAGATGTTCATCGGAAATTACTACTGGTCTTCCAGGGAACGATCAAAGCGTAGACTGTTTGAGACATTACTCCCATGGAGGAAAGTGCGCATGGTGACTGTTGTATTCAATCCCGATGCAATTTCTGTGTTTCATCAATACTCTGTTAGTCCACAGATTACAGAATGCCACCAGATGTGCATCGGACACTACTACTGGTCTTCCACGGAACGATCAAAGCCTATAATGTTTGAGAATTACTCCCATGGAGGAAAGTGCGCTTGGTGACTGTTGTATTCAATCCCGATGGAATTTCTGTGTTTCATCAACACTCTGATAGTCCACATATTACAGAATGTCTCCAGATGTGCATCGGAAACTACTACTGGTCTTCCAGGGAATGTTCAAAGCGTAGACTGTTTGAGATATTACTCTCATGGAGGAAAGTGCGCATGGTGACTGTTGTATTCAATCCCGATGGAATTTCTGTGTTTCATCAACACTCTGATAGTCGACATATTACAGAATGCCTCCAGATGTGCATCGGAAACTACTACTGGTCTTCCAGGGAACGATCAAAACGTAGACTGTTTGAGACATTACTCCCATGGAGGAAAGTGCGCATGGTGACTGTTGTATTCAATCCCGACGGGATTTCTGTGTTTCATCAACACTCTGATAGTCCACAGATTACAGAATGCCTCCAGATGTGCATCGGAAATTACTACTGGTCTTCCAGGGAACGATCAAAGCGTAGACTGTTTGAGACATTACTCCCATGGAGGAAAGTGCGAATATTGACTGTTGTATTCAATCCCGATGCTATTTCTGTGTTTCATCAACATTCTGATACTCCACAGAATACAGATTGTTTCCAGATGTGCATCGGAAACTACTACTGGTCTTTCTGGGAACGATCAAAGCGTAGACTGTGTCAGACATTACTCCCATTGAGGAAAGTGCGGATTGTGACTGTTTTATTCACTCCCGATGCAATTTCTGTGTTTCATCAACACTTTGAAGGTCCACAGATTACAGAATGCTTCCAGCTGTGCATCGGAAACTGCTACTGGTCTTCCAGGGAACGATCAAAGCGTAGACTGTTGGAGACATTACTCCCATGGAGGAAAGTGCGCATGGTGATTGTTGTATCCAATCCCGATGCTATCTCAGTGTTTCACCAACGCTCTGATAGTCCACAGATTACAGAATGCCACCAGATGTGCACCGAAAACTACTACTGGTCTTCCAGGCAACGATCAAATCGTAGACTATTTGAGACATCACTCCAATGGAGAAAAGTGCGCATGGTGACTGTTGTATTCAATCCCGATGCAATTTCTGTGTTTCATCAACACTCTGAAAGTCCACAGATTACAGAATGCCACCAGGTGTCAATCGGAAACTACTACTGGTCTTCCAGGGAACGATCAAAACGTAGACTGTTTGAGACATTACTCCCATGGAGGAAAGTGCGCATGGTGACTGTTGTATTCAATCCCGATGCATTTTCTGTGTTTCATCAACACTCTGATAGTCCACAGATTACAGAATGCCTCCAGATGTGCATCAGAAATTACTACTGGTCTTCCAGGGAACGATTAAAGCGTAGACTGTTTGAGACGTTACTCCCATGGAGAAAAGTGTGGATGGTGTCTGTTGTATTCAATCCCGATGCAATTTCTGAATTTCATCAACACTCTGATAGTCCACAGATTACAGATTGCCTCCAGATGTGCATCGGAAACTACTACTGGTCTTCCAGGGAATGTTCAAAGCGTAGACTGTTTGAGACATTACTCTCATGGAGGAAAGTGCGCATGGTGACTGTTGTATTCAATCCCGATGGAATTTCTGTGTTTCATCAACACTCTGATAGTCGACATATTACAGAATGCCTCCAGATGTGCATCGGAAACTACTACTGGTCTTCCAGGGAACGATGAAAGCGTAGACTGTTTGAGACATTACTCCCATGGAGGAAAGTGCGCATGGTGACTGTTGTATTCAATCCCGATGGGATTTCTGTGTTTCATCAACACTCTGATAGTCCACAGATTACAGAATGCCTCCAGATGTGCATCGGAAATTACTACTGGTCTTCCAGGGAACGATCAAAGCGTAGACTGTGTCAGACATTACTCCCATTGAGGAAAGTGCGGATTGTGACTGTTTTATTCACTCCCGATGCAATTTCTGTGTTTCATCAACACTTTAAAGGTCCACAGATTACAGAATGCCTCCAGCTGTGCATCGGAAACTGCTACTGGTCTTCCAGGGAACGATCAAAGCGTAGACTGTTTGAGACATTACTCCCATAGAGGAAAGTGCGAATATTAACTGTTGTATTCAATCCCGATGCAATTTCTGTGTTTCATCAATACTCTGTTAGTCCACAGATTACAGAATGCCACCAGATGTGCATCGGAAATTACTACAGGTCTTCCAGGGAACGATCAAACCGTAGACTGTTTGAGACATTACTCCCATGGAGGAAAGTGCGAATATTGATTGTTATATTCAATCCCGATATAATTTCTGTGTTTCATCAACACTCTGACAGTCCACATATCACAGAATGAATCTAGATGTGCATCGGAATCTACTACTGGTCTTCCTGGGAGCGATCAAAGCGTAGACTGTTTCAGACGTTACTCCCAGGAAGGAAACTGCGCATGATGACTGTTGTATTCAATCGCGATTCAATTTCTGTGTTTCATCAACACTGTGATAGTCCACGGATTACAGAATGCCTAAAGATGTGCATCGGAAACTACTAGTGGTCTTCCAGGGAACGATCAATGCCTAGACTGTTTGAGAATTACTCCCATGGACGAAAGTGCGCATGGTGACTGTTGTATTCAATCCCGATGCAAATTCTGTGTTTCATAAACACTCTGATAGTCCACAGATTACAGATTGCCCCCAGATGAGCATCGGAAACTACTACTTGTCTTCCTGGGAACGATCAAAGCATAGACTGTTTGAGACTTACTCCCATGGAGGAAAGTGCGCATAGTGACTGTTGTATTCAATCCCGATGGAATTTCTGAGTTTCATCAACACTCTGACAGTCCACAGATTACAGAATGCCTCCAGATGTGCATCGGAAAAAGCTACATGTCTTACAGGGAACGATCAAAGCGTAGACTGTTTGAGACATTACTCTCATGGAGGAAAGTGCGCTTGGTGACAGTTGAATTCAATCCCGGTGCATTTTCTGTGTTTCATCAAAACCCTGATAGTCCACAGATTACAGAATGCCTCCAGATGTGCATCGGATATTACTACTGGTCTTCGAGGGAACGATCAATGCGTAGACTGTTTGAGACATTACTCCCATGGAGGAAAATGCGAATATTGACTGTTGTATTCAATCCCGATGCAATTTCTGTGTTTCATCAAAACCCTGATAGTCCACAGTTTACAGACTGCCTCCAGATGTGCATCGGAAACTACTACTGGTCTCCCTGGGAACGATCAAAGCCTAGACTGTTTCAGACGTGACTCCCATGGAGGAAACAGCGGATGGTGACTGTTGTATTCACTCCCTTATGCAATTTCTGTGTTTCATTAACATTTTGATGGTCCACAGTTTACAGAATGGCTCCTGATGTGCATCGGAAACTTCTACTGGTCTAACAGGGAACGATCAAAGCGTAGATTCTTTGAGACATTACTCCCATGGAGGAAAGTGCGCATGGTGACTGTTGTATTCAATCACGATGCAATTTCTGTGTATCATCAACACTCTGATAGTCTACAGATTAGAGAATGCCACCAGATGTGCATCGGAAGCTACTACTGGTCTTCCAGGAAACGATCAAAGCGTTGACTGTTTGAGACATTACTCCCGTGGAGGAAAGTGCGCATGGTGACTGTTGTATTCAATCCCGATGAAATTTCTGTGTTTCATCAACACTCTGATAGTCCACAGATTACAGAAATCCACCAGATGTGCATTGGAAACTACTACTGGTCTTCCAGGGAACGATGAAAGCGTAGCCTGTTTCAGATATTACTCCCATGGAGAAAAGTGCAGATGCTGACTGTTGTATTCAATCCCGATGCAATTTCTATGTTTCATCAACACTCTGATAGTCCACAGATAACAGATTGCCTCCAGATGTGCATCGGAAACTACTACTGGTCTTCCTGGGAACGATCAAAGCGTAGACTGTTTGAGACATTACTCCCATGGAGGAAAGTGCGGATGATGAATGTTGTATTCAAACTCGAAGCAATTTCTGTGTTTCATCAACACTTTGAAGGTCCACAGATTACTGAATGCCTCCAGATGTGCATCGGAAACTACTACTAGTCTACCAGGGAAGTATCAAAGCGTAGACTGTTTGAGACATTACTCCCATGGCGGAAAGTGCGCATGGTGACTGTTGTTTGCAATCCCGATGGAATTTCTGTGTTTCATCAACACTCTGATAGTCCACAGATTACAGAATGCCTCCAGATGTGCATCGGAAACTACTACTGGTCTTCTAGGGAACGATCAAGGCGTAGACTGTTTGAGAATAACTCCCATGGAGGAAAGTGCGCATGGTGACTGTTGTATTCAATCCCGATGCAATTTCTGTGTTTCATCAACACTTTGAAGGTCCACAGATTACAGAAGGCCTCCAGATGTGCATCGGAAACTACTACTGGTCTTGCAGGGAACGATCAAAGCATAGATTGTTTGAGACATTACTCTCATGGAGGAAAGTGCGAATATTGACAGTTGTATTCAATCCCGATGCAATTTCTGTGTTTTTCATCAACACTCTGATAGTCCACAGATTACAGAATAAATCCAGATGTCATCGGAAACTACCACTGGTCTTCCAGGGAACGATCAAAGCGTAGACTGTTTGAGACATTACTCCCGTGGAGGAAAGTGCGGATAGTGACTGTTGTATTCAAACTCGATGCAATTTCTGTGTTTCATCAACACTTTGAAGGTCCACAGAATACAGAATGCCTCCAGAAGTGCATCGGAAACTACTACTGGTCTTCCAGGGAACGATCAAAGCGTAGACTGTTTGAGACATCACTCCCACAGAGTATAGTGCGCATGGTGACTGTTGTATTCAATCCCGATGCAATTTCTGTGTTTCATCAAAGTTCTAATAGTCCACAGATTACAGAATTCCACCAGATATGCATCGGAAACTACTACTGGTCTTCCTGGGAACGATCAAAGCGTAGACAGTTTGAGACATTACTCCCATGGAGGAAAGTGCGGATGGTGACTGTTGTATTCAAACTCGATGCAATTTCTTTGTTTCACCAACACTTTGAAGGGCCACTGATTGCAGAATGCCTCCAGATGTGCATCGGAAACTACTACTGGTCTTCCAGGAAACGATCAAAGCATAGACTGTTTGAGACATTACGCCCATGGAGGAAAGTGCGCATGGTGACTGTTGTATTCAATCCTGATGTAATATCTGTGTTTCATCAACACTCTGATAGTCCACAGATTACAGAACGCCACCAGATGTGCATCGGAAACTACTACTGGTCTTCCAGGCAACGATCAAAACGGAGACAGTTTGCGACATTACTCCCATGGAGGGAAGTGCGGATTGTGACTGTTGTATTCACCACCGATGCAATTTCTGTGTTTCATCAACACTATGAAGGTCCACAGATTACGGAATGCCACCAGATGTGAATCGGAAACTACTACTGGTCATCCAGGGAACGATCAAAGCATAGACTGTTTCAGATATGACTCCCATCGAGAAATGTGCGGATGGTGACTGTTGTTTTCCATCCCGATGAATATTCTATGTTTCATCAACACTCATATAGTCCACAGATTACAGATTGCCTCCAGATGTGCATCGGAAACTACTACTGGTCTTATTAGGAACGATCAAAGCGTAGAGTGTTTGAGACATTACTCCCATGGAGGAAAGTGCGCATGGTGACTGTTGTATTCAATCCCGATGCTGTTTCTGTGTTTCATCAACACTCCGATAGTCCACAGATTACAGAATGCCAATATATGTGCATCGGAAACTACTACTGGTATTCCAGGGAACGATCAAAGCGTAGACTGTTTGAGATATCACTCCCATGGAGGAAAGTGCGCATGGTGACTGCTGTATTCAATCACGATGCATTTTCTGTGTTTCATCAACACCCCGATAGTCCGCAGATTACAGAATGCCACCAGATGTGCATTTGATACTACTACTGGTCTTATTAGGAACGATCAAAGCGTAGAGTGTTTGAGACATTACTCCCATGGAGGAAAGTGCGCATGGTGACTGTTGTATTCAATCCCGATGCTGTTTCTGTGTTTCATCAACACTCCGATAGTCCACAGATTACAGAATGCCAATATATGTGCATCGGAAACTACTACTGGTCTTCCAGGGAACGATCAAAGCGTAGACTGTTTGAGACATTACTCCCATGGAGGAAGGTGCCGATGGTGACTGTTGTATTCAAACTCTATGCAATTTCTGTGTTTCATCAACACTTTGAAGGTTCACAGAATACAGAATGCCTCCAGATGTGCATCGGATACTACTACTGGTCTTCCAGGGAACGATCAAAGCGTAGACTGTTTGAGACATTACTCCCATGGAGGAAAGTGCGGATGGTGACTGTTTTATTCAAACACGAAGCAATTTCTGTGTTTCATGAACACTTTGAAGGTCCACAGAATACAGAATGCCTCCAGATGTGCATCGGAAACTACTACTAATCTTCGAGGGATCGATCAAAGCGTGGACTGTTTGTGACATTACTCCCATGGAGGAAAGTGCGCATGGTGAATGTTGTATTCAATCCCGATGCAATTTCTGTGTTTCATCAACACTCTGATAGTCCACAGATTACTGAATTCCACCAGATGTGCATCGTAAACTACTACTGGTCTTCCTGGGAACGATCAAAGCGTAGACAGTTTGAGACATTACTCCCATGGAGGAAAGTGCGGATGGTGACTGTTGTATTCAAACTCGATGCAATTTCTTTGTTTCAATAACACTTTGAAGGGCCACAGATTGCTGAATGCCTCCAGATGTACATCGGAAACTACTACTGGTCTTCCAGGGAACTATCAAAGCGTAGACTGTTTGAGACATTACGCCCATGGAGGAAAGTGCGCATGGTGACTGTTGTATTCAATCCTGATGTAATATCTGTGTTTCATCAACACTCTGATAGTCCACAGATTACAGAATGCCACCAGATGTGCATCGGAAACTACTACTGGTCTTCCAGGAAACGATCAGAAGCGTAGACTGTTTGAGACATTAATCAGATGGAGGAAAGTGCGCATGGTGATTGTTGTATTCAATCCCGATGCTATTTCTGTCTTTCACCAACACTCTGATAGTCCACAGATTACAGAATGCCACCAGATGTGCATCGGAAACTGCTACTGGTATTCCAGGGAGCGATCAAAGCGTAGACTGTATCAGATATTACTCCCATATAGAAAAGTGCAGATGGTGACTGTTGTATTCAATCCCGATGCAATTTGTATGTTTCATCAACACTCTGATAGTCCACAGATTACAGAATGCCTCCAGATGTGCATCGGAAACTACTACTGGTCTTCCAGGGAACGATCAAAGCGTACACTGTTTGAGACATCACTCCCACGGAGGATAGTGCGCATGGTGACTGTTGTATTCAATCCCGATGCAATTTCTGTGTTTCATCAACATTCTAATAGTCCACAGATTACAGAAATCCACCAGATGTGCATCGTAAACTACTACTGGTCTTCCTGGGAACGATCAAAGCGTAGACAGTTTGAGACATTACTCCCATGGAGGAAAGTGCGGATGGTGACTGTTGTATTCAAACTCGATGCAATTTCTTTGTTTCAATAACACTTTGAAGGGCCACAGATTGCTGAATGCCTCCAGATGTACATCGGAAACTACTACTGGTCTTCCAGGGAACTATCAAAGCGTAGACTGTTTGAGACATTACGCCCATGGAGGAAAGTGCGCATGGTGACTGTTGTATTCAATCCTGATGTAATATCTGTGTTTCATCAACACTCTGATAGTCCACAGATTACAGAATGCCACCAGATGTGCATCGGAAACTACTACTGGTCTTCCAGGAAACGATCAAAGCATAGACTGTTTGAGACATTATTCAGATGGAGGAAAGTGCGCATGGTTACTGTTGTATTCAATCCCGATGCTATCTCTGTGTTTCACCAACACTCTGATAGTCCACAGATTACAGAACGCCACTAGATGTGCATCGGAAACTACTACTGGTCTTCCAGGCAACGATCAAAATGGAGACTGTTTGCGACATTACTCCCATGGAGGGAAGTGCGGATTGTGACTGTTGTATTCACCACCGATGCAATTTCTGTGTTTCATCAACACTTTGAAGGTCCACAGATTACGGAATGCCTCCAGATGTGCATCGGAAACTACTACTGGTCATCCAGGGAACGATCAAAGCATAGACTGTTTCAGATATGACTCCCATCTAGAAACGTGCGGATGGTGACTGTTGTTTTCCATCCCGATGCATATTCTATGTTTCATCAACACTCTTATAGTCCACAGATTACAGATTGCCTCCAGATGTGCATCGGAAACTACTACTGGTCTTATTAGGAACGATCAAAGCGTAGAGTGTTTGAGACCTTACTCCCATGGAGGAAAGTGCGCATGGTGACTGTTGTATTCAATCCCTTTGCTGTTTCTGTGTTTTATCAACACTCAGATAGTCCACAGATTACAGAATGCCAATATATGTGCATCGGAAACTACTACTGGTATTCCAGGGAGCGATTAAAGCGTAGACTGTATCGGATATTACTCCCATATAGAAAAGTGCAGATGGTGACTGTTGTATTCAAACTCTATGCAATTTCTGTGTTTCATCAACACTTTGAAGGTCCACAGAATACAGAATGCCTCCAGATGTGCATCGGATACTACTACTGGTCTTCCAGGGTACGATCAAAGCGTAGACTGTTTGAGACATTACTCCCATGGAGGAAAGTGCTAATGGTGACTGTTGTATTCAAACTCGATGCAATTTCTGTGTTTCATCAACACTTTGTAGGTCCACAGAATACAGAATGTCTCCAGATGTTCATCGGAAACTACTACTGGTCTTCCAGGGCACGATGAAAGCGTAGACTGTTAGAGACATTACTCCCATGGAGGAAAGTGCTCATGGTGAATGTTGTATTCAATCCCGATACAATTTCTGTGTTTCAGCAACACTCTGATAGTCCATTGATTACGGAACGCCACCAGATGTGCATCGGAAACTACTACTGGTCTTCTAAAGAACGATCAAAGCGTACACTCATTGAGACATTACTCAGATGGAGGAAAGTGCGCATGGTGACTGTTGTATTCAATCCCGATGTTATTTCTTTCTTTCACCAACACTCTGATAGTCCACAGATTACAGAATGCCACCAGATGTGCATCGGAAACTACTGCTGGTATTCCAGGGAGCGATCAAAGCGTAGACTGTATCAGATATTACTCCCACGGACAAAAGTGCAGATGGTGACTGTTGTATTCCATCCCGATGCAATTTCTATGTTTCATCAACACTCTGATAGTCCACAGATTACAGATTGCCTCCAGATGTGCATCAGAAACTACTATTGGTCTTCCTGGGAACGATCAAAGCGTAGACTGTTTGAGACATTACTCCCATGGAGGAAGGTGCCGATGGTGACTGTTGTATTCAAACTCTATGCAATTTCTGTGTTTCATCAACACTTTGAAGGTCCACAGAATACAGAATGCCTCCAGATGTGCATCGGATACTACTACTGGTCTTCCAGGGAACGATCAAAGCGTAGACTGTTTGAGACATTACTCCCATGGAGGAAAGTGCGGATGGTGACTGTTTTATTCAAACACGAAGCAATTTCTGTGTTTCATGAACACTTTGAAGGTCCACAGAATACAGAATGCCTCCAGATGTGCATCGGAAACTACTACTAATCTTCGAGGGATCGATCAAAGCGTGGACTGTTTGTGACATTACTCCCATGGAGGAAAGTGCGCATGGTGAATGTTGTATTCAATCCCGATGCAATTTCTGTGTTTCATCAACACTCTGATAGTCCACAGATTACTGAATTCCACCAGATGTGCATCGGAAAGTACTACTGGTCTTCCAGGAAACGATCAGAAGCGTAGACTGTTTGAGACATTAATCAGATGGAGGAAAGTGCGCATGGTGATTGTTGTATTCAATCCCGATGCTATTTCTGTCTTTCACCAACACTCTGATAGTCCACAGATTACAGAATGCCACCAGATGTGCATCGGAAACTGCTACTGGTATTCCAGGGAGCGATCAAAGCGTAGACTGTATCAGATATTACTCCCATATAGAAAAGTGCAGATGGTGACTGTTGTATTCAATCCCGATGCAATTTCTATGTTTCATCAACACTTTGAAGGTCCACAGATTACAGAATACCTCCAGATGTGCATTGGAATCTACTACTGGTCTACCAGGGAACGATCAAAGCGTAGACTGTTTGAGCCATTACTCCCATGGAGGAAAGTGCGCATGGTGACTGTTGTATTCAATCCCGATGCAATATCTGTGTTTCATCAAAACCCTGATAGTCCACAGATTACAGAATGCCTCCAGATGTGCAACGGAAATTACTACTGGTCTTCCAGGGAACGATCAAAGCGTAGACTGTTTGAGACATTACTCCCATGGAGAAAAGTGCAGATGGTGACTGTTGTATTCCATCCCGATGCAATTTCTATGTTTCATCAACACTCTGATAGTCCACAGATTACAGATTGCCTCCAGATGTGCACCGGAAACTACTACTGGTCTTCCTGGGAACGATCAAAGCGTAGACTGTTTGAGCCATTACTCCCATGGAGGAAAGTGCGCATGGTGACTGTTGTATTCAATCCCGATGCATTTTCCGTCTTTCATCAACACTCTGATAGTCCACAGATTACAGAATGACTACTACTGGTCTTCCAGGGAGCGATCAAAGCGTAGACTGTATCAGATATTACTCCCATGGAGAAAAGTGCAGATGGTGACTGTTATATTCCATCCCGATGCAATCTCTATGATTCATCAACACTCTGATAGTTCACAGATTGCAGATTGCCTCCAGATGTGCATCGGAAACTACTACTGACCTTATTGGGAACGATCAAAGCGTAGACTGTTTGAGACATTACTCCCATGGAGGAAAGTGCTAATGGTGACTGTTGTATTCAAACTCGATGCAATTTCTGTGTTTCATTAACACTTTGAAGGTCCACAGAATACAGAATGCCTCCAGACGTGCATCGGAAACTACTACTGGTCTTCCAGGGAACGATCAAAGCGTAGACTCTTTGAGACATTACTCCCATGGAGGAAAGTGCGCATGGTGAATGTTGTATACAATCCCGATGCAATTTCGTTGTTTCAGCAACACTCTGATAGTCCACAGATTACAGAATGCCACCATATGTGCATCGAAAACTTCTACTGGTCTTCCAGGAAACGATCAGAGGCGTAGACTGTTTGAGACATAACTCCCTTGGAGGAAAGTGCGCATGGTGACTGTTGTATTCAATACCGATGCAATTTCTGTGTTTCATCAACACTCTGATAGTCCAGAGATTACAGAATGAATCCAGATGTGCATCGGAAACTACCACTGATCTTCCAGGGAACGATCAAAGCGTAGACTGTTTGAGACATTACTCCCATGGAGGAAAGTGCGCATGGTGACTGTGGTATTCAATCCCGATGCAATTTCTGTGTTTCATCAACACTCTGATAGTCCACAGATTACAGATAGTCTTCAGATGTGCATCGGAATCTACTACTGGTCTTCCTAGGAACGATCAAAGCGTAGACTGTATCAGACATAACTCCCATGGAGGAAAGTGCGGATTGTGACTGTTGTATTCACTCCCGAATCAGTTTCTGTGTTTCATCAACACTTTGAAGGTCTACAGATTACAGAATGCCTCCAGATGTGCATCGGAAACTACTATTGGTATTCCAGGGTGCGATCAAAGCGTAGACTGTTTCAGATATTACTCCCATGGAGAAAAGTGCAGATGGTGACTGTTGTATTCAAACTCGATGCAATTTCTGTGTTTCATCAACATTCTAATAGTCCACAGATTACAGAATGCAACCAGATGTGCATCGGAAACTACTACTGGTCTTCCTGGGAACGATCAAAGCGCAGTCTGTTTGAGACATTACTCCCATGGAGGAAAGTTCGGATGGTGACTGTTGTATTCAAACTCGATGCAGTTTCTTTGTTTCATCAACACTTTGAAGGTCCACAGATTGCAGAATGCCTCCAGATGCACATCGGAAACTACTACAGGTCTTTCAGGGAACGATCAAAGCGTAGACTGTTTGAGACATTACTCCCATGGAGGAAAGTGCGCATGGTGACTGTTGTATTCAATCCCGCTGGAATTTCTGTGTTTCATCAACACTCTTATATTCCACAAATTACAGATTGCCTCCAGATGTGCATCGGAAACCACTACTGGTCTTCCTGGGAACGATCAAAGCCTAGACAGTTTAGACATTGCTCCCATGGATGATAGTGCGCATGGTGACTGTTGTATTCAATCCCGATGCAATTTCTGTGTTTCATCAACATTCTAATAGTCCACAGATTACAGAATGCAACCAGATGTGCATCGGAAACTACTACTGGTCTTCCTGGGAACGATCAAAGCGTAGACTGTTTGAGACATTACTCCCATGGAGGAAAGTTCGGATGGTGACTGTTGTATTCAAACTCGATGCAATATCTGTGTTTCATCAACACTCTGATAGTCCACAGATTACAGAATGCCACCAGATGTGCATCGGAATGTGCTACTGGTCTTCCAGGGAACGATCAAAGCGTAGACTGTTTGAGACATTATTCAGATGGAGGAAAGTGCGCGTGGTTACTGCTGTATTCAATCCCGATGCTATCTCTGTGTTTCACCAACACTCTGATAGTCCACTGATTACAGAACGCCACCAGATGTGCATCGGAAACTACTGCTGGTATTCTAGGGAACGATCAAAGCGTAGACTGTTTGAAATATATCTCCCGTGGAGGAAAGTGCGCATGGTGACTGTTCTATTCAATCCCGATGCATTTTCTGTGTTTATTCAACACTCTGTTAGTCCACAGATTACGGAATGCCACCAGATGTGCATCGGAAACTACTACTGGTCTTCCAGGCAACGATCAAAGCGTAGACTGTTTGCGACATTACTCCCATGGAGGGAAGTGCGGATTGTGACTGTTGTATTCACTACCGATGCAATGTCTGTGTTTCATCAACACTCTGATAGTCCACAGATTACAGAATGCCACCAGATGTGCATCGGAAACTGCTACTGGTCTTCCAGGGAACGATCAAAGCGTAAACTCTTTGAGACATTACTCCCATGGAGGAAAGTGCGCATGGTGACTGTTGTATTCAATCCTGATGCAATTTCTGTGTTTCATCAACACTCTGATACTTCCACAGTTTACAGAATGCCACCAGATGTGCATCGGAATCTACTACGGGTCTTCCAGGGAACGTTAAAGCGTAGACTGTTTGAGATATACCTCCCGTGGGAGAAAGTGCGCATGGTGACTGTTGTATTCAATCCCGTTGCTATTTCTGTGTTTCATCAACACTCTGATAGTCCACAGATTACAGAATGGCACCAGATGTGCATCGGAAACTACTACTGGTCTTCCAGGGAATAATCAAAGCGTAGACTGTTAGAGACATTACTCCCATGGAGGAAAGTGCGAATGGTGACTGATGTATTCAATCCTGATGCAATTTCTGTGTTTCATCAACACTCTGATAGTCCACAGATTACAGAATGCCTCCAGATGTTAATCGGAAACTACTGCTGGTCTTCCAGGGAACGATCAAAGCGTAGACTGCTTGAAACATTACTCCCATGGATTAAAGTGCGCATGGTGACTGTTGTATTCAATCCCGATGCAATTTCTGTGTTTCATCATCACTCTGATAATCCACAGATTACGGAGTGCCTCCAGATGTGCAATTGAAACTACTACAGGTCTTCCAGGGAACGATCAAAACGTAGACTGTTTGAAACATTACTCCCATGGAGGAAAGTTCGCATAGTGAATGTTGTATTCAATCCCGATGCTATTTCTGTCTTTCACCAACACTCTGATAGTCCACAGATTACAGAATGCCACCAGATGTGCATCGGAAACTACTACTGGTCTTCCAGGAAACGATCAAACTGTAGACTGTTTGAGACATTACTCCCATGGAGGAAAGTGCTAATGGTGACTGTTGTATTCAAACTCGATGCAATTTCTGTGTTTCATCAACACTTTGAAGGTCCACAGAATACAGAATGCCTCCAGATGTGCATCGGAAGCTACTACTGGTCTTCCAGGGAACGATCAGAGCGTAGACTGTTTGAGACATTACTCCCATGGAGGAAAGTGTGCATAGTGAATGTTGTATTCAATCCCGATGCTATTTCTGTCTTTCACCAACACTCTGATAGTCCACAGATTACAGAATGCCACCAGATGTGCATCGGAAACTACTACTGGTATACCAGGGAGCGATCAAAGCGTAGACTGTATCAGATATTACTCCCATGGAGAAAAGTGCAGATGGTGACTGTTATATTCCATCCCGATGCAATCTCTATGTTTCATCAACACTCTGATAGTTCACAGATTACAGATTGCCTCCAGATGTGCATCGGAAACTACTACTGACCTTATTGGGAACGATCAAAGCGTAGACTGTTTGAGACATTACTCCCATGGAGGAAAGAGCTAATGGTGACTGTTGTATTCAAACTCGATGCAATTTCTGTGTTTCATTAACACTTTGAAGGTCCACAGAATACAGAATGCCTCCAGACGTGCATCGGAAACTACTACTGGTCTTCCAGGGAACGATCAAAGCGTAGACTCTTTGAGACATTACTCCCATGGAGGAAAGTGCGCATGGTGAATGTTGTATACAATCCCGATGCAATTTCGTTGTTTCAGCAACACTCTGATAGTCCACAGATTACAGAATGCCACCATATGTGCATCGAAAACTTCTACTGGTCTTCCAGGAAACGATCAGAAGCGTAGACTGTTTGAGACATAACTCCCTTGGAGGAAAGTGCGCATGGTGACTGTTGTATTCAATACCGATGCAATTTCTGTGTTTCTTCAACACTCTGATAGTCCAGAGATTCCAGAATGATTCCAGATGTGCATCGGAAACTACCACTGATCTTCCAGGGAACGATCAAAGCGTAGACTGTTTGAGACATTACTCCCATGGAGGAAAGTGCGCATGGTGACTGTGGTATTCAATCCCGATGCAATTTCTGTGTTTCATCAACACTCTGATAGTCCACAGATTACAGATAGTCTTCAGATGTGCATCGGAATCTACTACTGGTCTTCCTAGGAACGATCAAAGCGTAGACTGTATCAGACATAACTCCCATGGAGGAAAATGCGGATTGTGGCTGTTGTATTCACTCCCGATGCAGTTTCTGTGTTTCATCAACACTTTGAAGGTCTACAGATTACAGAATGCCTCCAGATGTGCATCGGAAACTACTATTGGTATTCCAGGGAGCGATCAAAGCGTAGACTGTTTCAGATATTACTCCCATGGAGAAAAGTGCAGATGGTGACTGTTGTATTCAAACTCGATGCAATTTCTGTGTTTCATCAACATTCTAATAGTCCACAGATTACAGAATGCAACCAGATGTGCATCGGAAACTACTACTGGTCTTCCTGGGAACGATCAAAGCGAAGTCTGTTTGAGACATTACTCCCATGGAGGAAAGTTCGGATGGTGACTGTTGTATTCAAACTCGATGCAGTTTCTTTGTTTCATCAACACTTTGAAGGTCCACAGATTGCAGAATGCCTCCAGATGTACATCGGAAACTACTACTGGTCTTTCAGGGAACGATCAAAGCGTAGACTGTTCGAGACATTACTCCCATGGAGGAAAGTGCGCATGGTGACTGTTGTATTCAATCCCGATGGAATTTCTGTGTTTCATCAACACTCTTATATTCCACAAATTACAGATTGCCTCCAGATGTGCATCGGAAACCACTACTGGTCTTCCTAGGAACGATCAAAGCCTAGACAGTTTAGACATTACTCCCATGATTGATAGTGCGCATGGTGACTGTTGTATTCAATCCCGATGCAATTTCTGTGTTTCATCAACATTCTAATAGTCCACAGATTACAGAATGCAACCAGATGTGCATCGGAAACTACTACTGGTCTTCCTGGGAACGATCAAATCGTAGACTGTTTGAGACATTACTACCATGGAGGAAAGTTCGGATGGTGACTGTTGTATTCAAACTCGATACAATATCTGTGTTTCATCAACACTCTGATAGTCCACAGATTACAGAATGCCACCAGATGTGCATCGGAAACTACTACTGGTCTTCCAGGCAACGATCAAAGCGTAGACTGTTTGCGACATTACTCCCATGGAGGGAAGTGCGGATTGTGACTGTTGTATTCACTACCGATGCAATTTCTGTGTTTCATCAACACTCTGATAGTCCACAGATTACACAATGCCTCCAGATATGCATTGGAAACTGATACTGGTCTTCCAGGGAACGATCAAAGCGTAAACTCTTTGAGACATTACTCCCATGGAGGAAAGTGCGCATGGTGACTGTTGTATTCAATCCCGATACATTTTCTGTGTTTCATCAAAACTCTGATAGTCCACAGATTACAGAATGCCACCAGATGTGCATCGGAAACTGCTACTGGTCTTCCAGGGAACGATCAAAGCGTAAACTCTTTGAGACATTACTCCCATGGAGGAAAGTGCGCATGGTGACTGTTGTATTCAATCCTGATGCAATTTATGTGTTTCATCAACACTCTGATACTTCCACAGATTACAGAATGCCACCAGATGTGCATCGGAATCTACTACGGGTCTTCCAGGGAACGTTAAAGCGTAGACTGTTTGAGATATACCTCCCGTGGGAGAAAGTGCGCATGGTGACTGTTGTATTCAATCCCGTTGCTATTTCTGTGTTTCATCAACACTCTGATAGTCCACAGATTACAGAATGGCACCAGATGTGCATCGGAAACTACTACTGGTCTTCCAGGGAATAATCAAAGCGTAGACTGTTAGAGACATTACTCCCATGGAGGAAAGTGCGAATGGTGACTGATGTATTCAATCTCGATGCAATTTCTGTGTTTCACCAACACTCTGATAGTCCACAGATTACAGAATGCCTCCAGATGTTAATCGGAAACTACTGCTGGTCTTCCAGGGAACGATCAAAACGTAGACTGCTTGAAACATTACTCCCATGGATTAAAGTGCGCATGGTGACTGTTGTATTCAATCCCGATGCAATTTCTGTGTTTCATTAACACAGAATACAGAATATCTCAAGATGTGCATCGGTAACTACTACTGGTCTTCCAGGGAACGATCAAAGCGTAAACTGTTTGAGACGTTACTCGCATGGAGGAAAGTGCGCATGGTGACTGTTGTATTCAATCCCGAGGCAATTTCTGTGTTTCCATTTACACTTTGAAGGTCCACAAATTACAGAAGGAATCCAGATGTGCATCGGAAATTAATACTGGTCTTCCAGGGAACGATCAAAGCGTTGACTGTTTCAGAATTACTCGAATGGAGGAAAGTGCGCATGGTGACTGTTGTATTCAATCCCGAGACAATTACTGTTTTTCATCAACACTTTGAAGGTCCACAGATTACAGAAAGCCTCCAGATGTGCATGGGAAACTACTACTGGTCTTCCAGGGAACGATCAAAGCATAAACTGTTTGAGACGTTACTCGCATGGAGGAAAGTGCGCATGGTGACTGTTGTATTCAATCCCGAGGCAATTTCTGTGTTTCCATCCACACTTTGAAGGTCCACAAATTACAGAAGGAATTCAGATGTGCGTCGGAAATTACTACTGGTCTTCCAGGGAACGATCAAAGCGTTGACTGTTTCAGAATTACTCCCATGGATGAAAGTGCGAATGGTGTATGTTGTATTCAATCCCGATGCAATTTCTGAGTTTCATCAACACTCTGATAGTCCACAGATTACAGAATGCATCCAGATATGCATCGGAAACTACTACTGGTCTTCCAGGAAAGATCAAAGCGTAGACTGTTTGAGACATTACTCGCATGGAGGAAAGTGCGCATGGTGACTGTTGTATTCAATGCCGATGCAATTTCTGTGTTTCATCAACACTCTGATAGTCCACAGATTACTGAATGCCTCCGGATGTGCAATTGAAACTACTACTGGTCTTCCATGGAACGATCAAAACGTAGACTGTTTGACTCATTACTCCCATGGAGGAAATGGCGCATGGTGACTGTTGTATTCAATCCGTTTGCATTTTCTGTGTTTCATCAACACTCTGATAGCCCTCAGATTACAGAATGCAGCCAGATGTGCATCGGAAACTACTACTGGTCTTCCAGGAACGATCAGAGCGTAGAATGTTTGAGACATTACTCGCATGGAGGAAAGTGCGAATGGTGACTGTTGTATTTAATGCCGAAGCAATTTCTGTGTTCCATCAACACTCTGACAGTCCACAGATTACAGAATGCCTCCAGATGTGCATGGGAAACTGCTACTGGTCTTCCAAGGAACGATCAAAGCGTAAACACTTTGAGACATTACTCCCATGTAGGAAAGTGCGCATGGTGACTGTTGTGTTCAATCCCGATGCATTTTCTGTGTTTCATCAACACTCTGATAGTCCACAGATTACAGAATGCCTAAAGATGTGCATCGGAAACTGCTACTGGTCTTCCAGGGAACGATCAAAGCGTAAACTCTTTGAGACATTACTAACTTGGAGGAAAGTGCGCATGGTGACTGTTGTATTCAATCCGTTTGCATTTTCTGTGTTTCATCAACACTCTGATAGCCCTCAGATTACAGAATGCCACCAGATGTGCATCGGAAACTGCTACTGGTCTTCCAGGGAACGATGAAAGCGTAAACTTTTTGAGACATTACTCCCATGGAGGAAAGTGCGCATGGTGACTGTTGTATTCAATCCCGATGCATTTTCTGTGTTTCATCAACACACTGATAGCCCTCAGATTACAGAATGCCTCCAGATGTGCATCGGAAATTACTACTCTTCATCCAGGTAACGATCAAAGCGTAAACTCTTTGAGACATTACTCCCATGGAGGAAAGTGCGCATGGTGACTGTTGTATTCAATCCCGATGCATTTTCTGTGTTTCATCAACACACTGATAGCCCTCAGATTACAGAATGCCTCCAGATGTGAATCGGAAATTACTACTGGTCATCCAGGGAACGATCAAAGCGTTGACTGTTTCAGAATTACTCCCATGGAGGAAAGTGCGAATGGTGTCTGTTGTATTCAATTTCGCTGCATTTTCTGAATTTCATCAACACTCTGATAGTCCACAGATTACAGAATGCCTCCAGATGTGCATCGGAAACTACTACTGGTCTTCCAGGAACGATCAAAGCGTAGACTGTTTGAGACATTACTCGCATGGAGAAAAGTGCGCATGGTGACTGTTACATTCAATCCCGATGCAATTTCTGTGTTTCATTAACACTCTGATAGTCCACAGATTACAGAATGCCTCCAGATGTGCATCGGAAACTGCTACTGGTTTTCCAGGGAACGATCAAAGCGTAAACTCTTTGAGACATTACTCACATGGAGTAAAGTGCGCACGGTGACTGTTGTATTCAATCCCGATGCATTTTCTGTGTTTCATCAACACTCTGATAGCCCTCAGATTACAGAACGCCACCAGTTGAGCATCGGAAACTGCTACTGGTCTTCCAGGGAACGATCAAAGCGCAAACTCTTTGCTGTTGTATTCAATCCCGATGCATTTTCTGTGTTTTATCAACACTCTGATAGCCCTCAGATTACAGAATGCCTCCAGATGTGCATCGGAAACTACTACTGGTCTTCCTGGGAACGATCAAAGCGTAGACTGTTTGAGACATTTCTCCCATGGAGGAAAGTGCGCATGGTGATTGTTGTATTCAATCCCGAGACAATTACTGTGTTTCATCAACACTTTGAAGGTCCACAGATTACAGAAAGCCTCCAGATGTGAATCGGAAGCTACTGCTGGTCTTCCAGGGAACGATTAAAGCGTAGACTCTTTGTGGATTACTACCATGGAGGAAAGTGCGCATGGTGACTGTAGTATTCAATCCAGAGGCAATTTCTGTGTTTTAATCCACACTTCGAAGGTCCACAGATTACAGAATTAATCCAGATGTGCATCGGAAACTACTACTGGTCTTCCAGGGAACGATCAAAGCGTAAACACTTTGAGACATTACACCCATGGAGGAAAGTGCGCATGGTGACTGTTGCATTCAATCCTGATGCAATTTCTGTGTTTCATCAACACTCTGATAGTCCACAGATTACAGAATGCCTCCAGATATGCATTGGAAACTGATACTGGTCTTCCAGGGAACGATCAAAGCGTAAACTCTTTGAGACATTACTCCCATGGAGGAAAGTGCGAATGGTGACTGATGTATTCAATCCCGTTGCTATTTCTGTGTTTCATCAACACTCTGATAGTCCACAGATTACAGAATGGCACCAGATGTGCATCGGAAACTACTACTGGTCCTCCAGGGAATAATCAAAGCGTAGACTGTTAGAGACATTACTCCCATGGAGGAAAGTGCGAATGGTGACTGATGTATTCAATCCCGATGCAATTTCTGTGTTTCATCAACACTATGATAGTCCACGGATTACAGAATGCCTCCAGATGTTAATCGGAAACTACAGCTGGTCTTCCAGGGAACGATCAAAGCGTAGACTGCTTGAAACCTTACTCTTATGGAGCAAAGTGCGCATGGTGACTGTTGTATTCAATCCCGATGCAATTTCTGTGTTTCATCATCACTCTGATAATCCACAGATTACGGAAAGCCTCCAGATGTGCATCGGAAAATACTACTGGTCTTCCAAGGAACGATCAAAGCGTAAACTGTTTGAGACATTACTCGCATGGAGGAAAGTGCGCATGGTGACTGTTGTATTCAATCCCGAGGCAATTTCTGTGTTTCCATCCACACTTTGAAGGTCCACAAATTACAGAAGGAATTCAGATGTGCGTCGGAAATTACTACTGGTCTTCCAGGGAACGATCTAAGCGTTGACTGTTTCAGAATTACTCCCATGGAGGAAAGTGCGAATGGTGTATGTTGTATTCAATCCCTATGCAATTTCTGAGTTTCATCAACACTCTGATAGTCCACAGATTACAGTATGCAGCCAGATGTGCATCGGAAACTACTACTGGTCTTCCAGGAACGATCAAAGCGTAGACTGTTTGAGACATTACTCGCATGGAGGAAAGTGCGCATGGTGACTGTTGTATTCAATGCCGATGCAATTTCTGTGTTTCATCAACACTCTGATAGTCCACAGATTACAGAATGCCTCCAGATGTTAATCGGAAACTAGTATTGGTCGTCCAGGGAACGATCAAAGCGTAGACTGTTTGAGACATTACTCCCGTGGAGGAAAGTGCGCATGGTGACTGTTGTACTCAATCCCGATGTAATTTGTGTGTATCATCAACACTCTGATAGTCCACAGATTACAGAATGGCACCAGATGTGCATCGGTAACTACTACTGGTCTTCCAGGGAATGATCCAAGCATAGACTGTTTGAGCCATTACTCCCATGGAGGAAAGTGCGCATGGTGACTGATGTATTCAATCCCTTGACAGTTACTGTGATTCATCAACACTTTGAAGGTCCACAGATTACAGAATGCCTCCAGATGTGCATCGGAAACTGCTACTGGTCTTCCAGGGAACGATCAAAGCGTAAACTCTTTGAGACATTACTCCCATGGAGGAAAGTGCGCATGGTGACTGTTGTATTCAATCCCGATGCATTTTCTGTGTTTCATCAACACTCTGATAGTCCACAGATTACAGAATGCCACCAGATGTGCATCGGAAACTACTACTGGTCTTCTAGGGAACGATCATAGCGTAGGCTGCTTGAGACATTACTCCCGTGGAGGAAAGTGCGCATGGTGACTGTTGTATTCAATCCCGATGCAATTTCTGTGTTTCATCAACACTCTGATAGTCCACAGATTACAGAATGCCTCCAGATGTTAATCGGAAACTAGTATTGGTCTTCCAGCGAACGATCAAAGCGTAGACTGTTTGAGACATTACTCGCATGGAGGAAAGTGCGCATGGTGACTGTTGTATTCAATCCCGATGCAATTTCTGTGTTTCATCAACACTCTGATAGTCCACAGATTACAGAATGCCTCCAGATGTGCATCGGAAACTGCTACTGGTTTTCCAGGGAACGATCAAAGCGTAAACTCTTTGAGACATTACTCCCATGGAGGAAAGTGCGCATGGTGACTGTTGTATTCAATCCCGATGCAAATTCAGTGTTTCATCAACACTCTGATAGCCCTCGGATTACAGAATGCCACCAGATGAGCATCGGAAATTGCTACTGGTCTTCCAGGGAACGATCAAAGCGTAAACTCTTTGCTGTTGTATTCAATCGCGATGCATTTTCTGTGTTTTATCAACACCCTGATAGCCCTCAGATTACAGAATGCCTCCAGATGTGCATCGGAAACTACTACTGGTCTTCCTGGGAACGATCAAAGCGTAGACTGTTTGAGACATTTCTCCCATGGAGGAAAGTGCGCATGGTGATTGTTGTATTCAATCCCGAGACAATTACTGTGTTTCATCAACACTTTGAAGGTCCACAGATCAAAGAAAGCCTCCAGATGTGAATCGGAAACTACTGCTGGTCTTCCAGGGAGCGATTAAAGCGTAGACTCTATGTGGATTACTCCCATGGAGGAAAATGCGCATGGTGACTGTTGTATTTAATCCAGAGGCAATTTCTGAGTTTTAATCCACACTTCGAAGGTCCACAGATTACAGAATTAATCCAGATGTGCATCGGAAACTACTACTGGTCTTCCAGGGAACGATCAAACTTAGACTGTTTGGGAATTACTCCCATGGAGGAAAGTGCGCATGGTGACTGTTGTATTCAATCCCGATGCAATTTCTGTGTTTCATCAACACAATATACAGAATATCTCCAGATGTGCATCGGAAACTACTACTGGTCTTCCAGGGAACGATCAAAGCGTAAACTGTTTGAGACATTACTCCTATGGAGGAAAGTGCGCATGGTGACTGTTGTATTCAATCCCGAGGCAATTTCTGCGTTTCCATCCACACTTTGAAGGTCCACAAATTACACAAGGAATCCAGATGTGCATCGGAAATTACTACTAGTCTTCCAGGGAACGATCAAAGGGTTGACTTTTTCAGAATTACTCCCATGGAGGAAAGAGCGAATGGTGTCTGTTGTATTCAATCCCGCTGCAATTTCTGAATTTCATCAACACTCTGATAGTCCACAGATTACAGAATGCATCCAGATGTGCACCGGAAACTGCTACTGGTCTTCCAGGCAACGATCAAAGCGTAAACACTTTGAGACATTACACCCATGGAGGAAAGTGCGCATGGTGACTGTTGCATTCAATCCTGATGCAATTTCTGTGTTTCATCAACACTCTGATAGTCCACAGATTACAGAATGCCTCCAGATATGCATTGGAAACTGATACTGGTCTTCCAGGGAACGATCAAAGCGTAAACTCTTTGAGACATTACTCCCATGGAGGAAAGTGCGCATGGTGACAGTTGTATTCTATCCCGATGCATTTTCTGTGTTTTATCAAAACTCTGATAGACCACAGTTTACAGAATGCCACCAGATGTGCATCGGAAACTGCTACTAGTCTTCCAGGGAACGATCAAAGCGTAAACTCTTTGAGACATTACTCCCATGGAGGAAAGTGCGCATGGTGACTGTTGTATTCAATCCTGATGCAATTTCTGTGTTTCATCAACACTCTGATAGTCCTCAGATTACAGAATGGCACCAGATGTGCATCGGAAACTACTACTGGTCTTCCAGGGAATAATCAAAGCGTAGACTGTTAGAGACATTACTCCCATGGAGGAAAGTGCGAATGGTGACTGATGTATTCAATCCCGATGTAATTTCTGTGTTTCATCAACACTCTGATAGTCCACAGATTACAGAATGCCTCCAGATGTTAATCGGAAACTACTGCTGGTCTTCCAGGGAACGATCAAAGCTTAGACTGTTTGGGAATTACTCCCATGGAGGAAAGTGCGCATGGTGACTGTTGTATTCAATCCCGATGCAATTTCTGTGTTTCATCAACACAGAATACAGAATATCTCCAGATGTGCATCGGAAACTACTACTGGTCTTCCAGGGAACGATCAAAGCGTAAACTGTTTGAGACATTACTCCTATGGAGGAAAGTGCGCATGGTGACTGTTGTATTCAATCCCGAGGCAATTTTTGTGTTTCCATCCACACTCTGAAGGTCCACAAATTACACAAGGAATCCAGATGTGCATCGGAAATTACAACTAGTCTTCCAGGGAACGATCAAAGGGTTGACTGTTTCAGAATTACTCCCATGGAGGAAAGTGCGAATGGTGACTGTTGTATTCAATCCCGCTGCAATTTCTGTGTTTCATCAACACTCTGATAGTCCACAGATTACAGAATGCCTCCAGATGTTAATCGGAAACTAGTATTGGTCGTCCAGGGAACGATCAAAGCGTAGACTGTTTGAGACATTACTCCCGTGGAGGAAAGTGCGCATGGTGACTGTTGTACTCAATCCCGATGCAAATTGTGTGTATCATCAACACTCTGATAGACCACAGATTACAGAATGCACCAGATGTGCATCGGTAACTACTACTGGTCTTCCAGGGAATGATCCAAGCATAGACTGTTTGAGCCATTACTCCCATGGAGGAAAGTGCGCATGGTGACTGATGTATTCAATCCCTTGACAGTTACTGTGATTCATCAACACTTTGAAGGTCCACAGATTACAGAAAGCCTCCAGATGTGCATCGGAAACTACTACTGGTCTTCCAGGGAACGATTAAAACGTAGACTCTTTGTGGATTACTACCATGGAGGAAAGTGCGCATGGTGACTGTTGTATTCAATCCCGAGGAAATTTCTGTGTTTTAATCCACACTTCGAAGGTCCACAAATTACAGAAGGAATCCAGATGTGCATCGAAATTTACTACTGGTCTTCCAGGGAACGATCAAAGCGTTGACTGTTTCAGAATTACTCCCATGGAGGAAAGTGCGAATCGTGTCTGTTGTATTCAATCGCGATGCAATTTCTGAGTTTCATCAACACTCTCATAGTCCACAGATTACAGAATGCAGCCAGATGTGCATCGGAAACTACTACTGGTCTTCCAGGAACGATCAAAGTGTAGACTGTTTGATACATTACTCGCATGGAGGAAAGTGCGCATGGTGACTGTTGTATTCAATCCCGATGCAATTTCTGAGTTTCATCAACACTCTGATAGTCCTCAGATTACAGAATGCCTCCAGATGTGCATCGGAAACTGCTACTGGTCTTCCAGGGAACGATCAAAGCGTAAACTCTTTGAGACATTACTCCCATGGAGGAAAGTGCGCATGGTGACTGTTGTATTCAATCCCGATGCATTTTCTGTGTTTCATCAACACTCTGATAGTCCACAGATTACAGAATGCCACCAGATGTGCATCGGAAACTACTACTGGTCTTCTAGGGAACGATCATAGCGTAGGCTGCTTGAGACATTACTCCCGTGGAGGAAAGTGCGCATGGTGACTGTTGTATTCAATCCCGATGCATTTTCTGTGTTTCATCAACACTCTGATAGTCCACAGATTACAGAATGCCTCCAGATGTTAATCGGAAACTAGTATTGGTCTTCCAGCGAACGATCAAAGCGTAGACTGTTTGAGACATTACTCGCATGGAGGAAAGTGCGCATGGTGACTGTTGTATTCAATCCCGATGCAATTTCTGTGTTTCATCAACACTCTGATAGTCCACAGATTACAGAATGCCTCCAGATGTGCATCGGAAACTGCTACTGGTTTTCCAGGGAACGATCAAAGCGTAAACTCTTTGAGACAATACTCCCATGGAGGATAGTGCGCATGGTGACTGTTGTATTCAATCCCGATGCAAATTCAGTGTTTCATCAACACTCTGATAGCCCTCGGATTACAGAATGCCACCAGATTAGCATCGGAAATTGCTACTGGTCTTCCAGGGAACGATCAAAGCGTAAACTCTTTGCTGTTGTATTCAATCCCGATGCATTTTCTGTGTTTTATCAACACCCTGATAGCCCTCAGATTACAGAATGCCTCCAGATGTGCATCGGAAACTACTACTGGTCTTCCAGGGAACGATCAAAGCGTAGACTGTTTGAGACATTACTCGCATGGAGGAAAATGCGCATGGTGACTCTTGTATTCAATCCCGAGACAATTACTGTGTTTCATCAACACTTTGAAGGTCCACAGATTACAGAAAGCCTCCAGATGTGAATCGGAAACTACTGCTGGTCTTCCAGGGAACGATTAAAGCGTAGACTCTTTGTGGATTACTCCCATGGAGGAAAGTGCGCATGGTGACTGTTGTATTTAATCCAGAGGCAAATTCTGAGTTTTAATCCACACTTCGAAGGTCCACAGATTACAGAATTAATCCAGATGTGCATCGGAAACTACTACTGGTCTTCCAGGGAACGATCAAAGCTTAGACTGTTTGGGAATTACTCCCATGGAGGAAAGTGCGCATGGTGACTGTTGTATTCAATCCCGATGCAATTTCTGTGTTTCATCAACACAGAATACAGAATATCTCCAGATGTGCATCGGAAACTTCTACTGGTCTTCCAGGGAACGATCAAAGCGTAAACTGTTTGAGACATTATTCCTATGGAGGAAAGTGCGCATGGTGACTGTTGTATTCAATCCCGAGGCAATTTCTGTGTTTCCATCCACACTTTGAAGGTCCACAAATTACACAAGGAATCCAGATGTGCATCGGAAATTACTACTAGTCTTCCAGGGAACGATCAAAGGGTTGACTTTTTCAGAATTACTCCCATGGAGGAAAGTGCGAATGGTGTCTGTTGTATTCAATCCCGCTGCAATTTCTGAATTTCATCAACACTCTGATAGTCCACAGATTACAGAATGCATCCAGATGTGCACCGGAAACTGCTACTGGTCTTCCAGGCAACGATCAAAGCGTAAACACTTTGAGACATTACACCCATGGAGGAAAGTGCGCATGGTGACTGTTGCATTCAATCCTGATGCAATTTCTGTGTTTCATCAACACTCTGATAGTCCACAGATTACAGAATGCCTCCAGATATGCATTGGAAACTGATACTGGTCTTCCAGGGAACGATCATAGCGTAAACTCTTTGAGACATTACTCCCATGGAGGAAAGTGCGCATGGTGACAGTTGTATTCTATCCCGATGCATTTTCTGTGTTTTATCAAAACTCTGATAGTCCACAGATTACAGAATGCCACCAGATGTGCATCGGAAACTGCTACTGGTCTTCCAGGGAACGATCAAAGCGTAAACTCTTTGAGACATTACTCCCATGGAGGAAAGTGCGCATGGTGACTGTTGTATTCAATCCTGATGCAATTTCTGTGTTTCATCAACACTCTGATACTTCCACAGATTACAGAATGCCACCAGATGTGCATCGGAATCTACTACGGGTCTTCCAGGGAACGTTAAAGCGTAGACTGTTTGAGATATACCTCCCGTGGGAGAAAGTGCGCATGGTGACTGTTGTATTCAATCCCGTTGCCATATCTGTGTTTCATCAACACTCTGATTGTCCTCAGATTACAGAATGGCACCAGATGTGCATCGGAAACTACTACTGGTCTTCCAGGGAATAATCAAAGCGTAGACTGTTAGAGACATTACTCCCATGGAGGAAAGTGCGAATGGTGACTGATGTATTCAATCCCGATGTAATTTCTGTGTTTCATCAACACTCTGATAGTCCACAGATTACAGAATGCCTCCAGATGTTAATCGGAAACTACTGCTGGTCTTCCAGGGAACGATCAAAGCTTAGACTGTTTGGGAATTACTCCCATGGAGGAAAGTGCGCATGGTGACTGTTGTATTCAATCCCGATGCAATTTCTGTGTTTCATCAACACAGAATACAGAATATCTCCAGATGTGCATCGGAAACTACTACTGGTCTTCCAGGGAACGATCAAAGCGTAAACTGTTTGAGACATTACTCCTATGGAGGAAAGTGCGCATGGTGACTGTTGTATTCAATCCCGAGGCAATTTTTGTGTTTCCATCCACACTTTGAAGGTCCACAAATTACACAAGGAATCCAGATGTGCATCGGAAATTACTACTAGTCTTCCAGGGAACGATCAAAGGGTTGACTGTTTCAGAATTACTCCCATGGAGGAAAGTGCGAATGGTGACTGTTGTATTCAATCCCGCTGCAATTTCTGAATTTCATCAACACTCTGATAGTCCACATATTACAGAATGCATCCAGATGTGCACCGGAAACTGCTACTGGTCTTCCAGGCAACGATCAAAGCGTAAACACTTTGAGACATTACACCCATGGAGGAAAGTGCGCATGGTGACTGTTGCATTCAATCCTGATGCAATTTCTGTGTTTCATCAACACTCTGATAGTCCACAGATTACAGAATGCCTCCAGATATGCATTGGAAACTGATACTGGTCTTCCGGGGAACGATCAAAGCGTAAACTCTTTGAGACATTACTCCCATGGAGGAAAGTGCGCATGGTGACAGTTGTATTCTATCCCGATGCATTTTCTGTGTTTTATCAAAACTCTGATAGTCCACAGATTACAGAATGCCACCAGATGTGCATCGGAAACTGCTACTGGTCTTCCAGGGAACGATCAAAGCGTAAACTCTTTGAGACATTACTCCCATGGAGGAAAGTGCGCATGGTGACTGTTGTATTCAATCCTGATGCAATTTCTGTGTTTCATCAACACTCTGATACTTCCACAGATTACAGAATGCCACCAGATGTGCATCAGAATCTACTACGGGTCTTCCAGGGAACGTTAAAGCGTAGACTGTTTGAGATATACCTCCCGTGGGAGAAAGTGCGCATGGTGACTGTTGTATTCAATCCCGTTGCCATATCTGTGTTTCATCAACACTCTGATAGTCCTCAGATTACAGAATGGCACCAGATGTGCATCGGAAACTACTACTGGTCTTCCAGGGAATAATCAAAGCGTAGACTGTTAGAGACATTACTCCCATGGAGGAAAGTGCGAATGGTGACTGATGTATTCAATCCCGATGTAATTTCTGTGTTTCATCAACACTCTGATAGTCCACAGATTACAGAATGCCTCCAGATGTTAATCGGAAACTAGTATTGGTCTTCCAGCGAACGATCAAAGCGTAGACTGTTTGAGACATTACTCGCATGGAGGAAAGTGCGCATGGTGACTGTTGTATTCAATCCCGATGCAATTTCTGTGTTTCATCAACACTCTGATAGTCCACAGATTACAGAATGCCTCCAGATGTGCATCGGAAACTGCTACCGGTTTTCCAGGGAACGATCAAAGCGTAAACTCTTTGAGACAATACTCCCATGGAGGAAAGTGCGCATGGTGACTGTTGTATTCAATCCCGATGCAAATACAGTGTTTCATCAACACTCTGATAGCCCTCGGATTACAGAATGCCACCAGATTAGCATCGGAAATTGCTACTGGTCTTCCAGGGAACGATCAAAGCGTAAACTCTTTGCTGTTGTATTCAATCCCGATGCATTTTCTGTGTTTTATCAACACCCTGATAGCCCTCAGATTACAGAATGCCTCCAGATGTGCATCGGAAACTACTACTGGTCTTCCTGGGAACGATCAAAGCGTAGACTGTTTGAGACATTTCTCCCATGGAGGAAAGTGCGCATGGTGATTGTTGTATTCAATCCCGAGACAATTACTGTGTTTCAGGTCCACAGATTACAGAAAGCCTCCAGATGTGAATCGGAAACTACTGCTGGTCTTCCAGGGAACGATTAAAGCGTAGACTCTTTGTGGATTACTCCCATGGAGGAAAGTGCGCATGGTGACTGTTGTATTTAATCCAGAGGCAAATTCTGAGTTTTAATCCACACTTCGAAGGTCCACAGATTACAGAATTAATCCAGATGTGCATCGGAAACTACTACTGGTCTTCCAGGGAACGATCAAAGCTTAGACTGTTTGGGAATTACTCCCATGGAGGAAAGTGCGCATGGTGACTGTTGTATTCAATCCCGATGCAATTTCTGTGTTTCATCAACACAGAATACAGAATATCTCCAGATGTGCATCGGAAACTACTACTGGTCTTCCAGGGAACGATCAAAGCGTAAACTGTTTGAGACATTACTCCTATGGAGGAAAGTGCGCATGGTGACTGTTGTATTCAATCCCGAGGCAATTTCTGTGTTTCCATCCACACTTTGAAGGTCCACAAATTACACAAGGAATCCAGATGTGCATCGGAAATTACTACTAGTCTTCCAGGGAACGATCAAAGGGTTGACTTTTTCAGAATTACTCCCATGGAGGAAAGTGCGAATGGTGTCTGTTGTATTCAATCCCGCTGCAATTTCTGAATTTCATCAACACTCTGATAGTCCACAGATTACAGAATGCATCCAGATGTGCACCGGAAACTGCTACTGGTCTTCCAGGCAACGATCAAAGCGTAAACACTTTGAGACATTACACCCATGGAGGAAAGTGCGCATGGTGACTGTTGCATTCAATCCTGATGCAATTTCTGTGTTTCATCAACACTCTGATAGTCCACAGATTACAGAATGCCTCCAGATATGCATTGGAAACTGATACTGGTCTTCCGGGGAACGATCAAAGCGTAAACTCTTTGAGACATTACTCCCATGGAGGAAAGTGCGCATGGTGACAGTTGTATTCTATCCCGATGCATTTTCTGTGTTTTATCGAAACTCTGATAGTCCACAGATTACAGAATGCCACCAGATGTGCATCGGAAACTGCTACTGGTCTTCCAGGGAACGATCAAAGCGTAAACTCTTTGAGACATTACTCCCATGGAGGAAAGTGCGCATGGTGACTGTTGTATTCAATCCTGATGCAATTTCTGTGTTTCATCAACACTCTGATACTTCCACAGATTACAGAATGCCACCAGATGTGCATCTGAATCTACTACGGGTCTTCCAGGGAACGTTAAAGCGTAGACGGTTTGAGATATACCTCCCGTGGGAGAAAGTGCGCATGGTGACTGTTGTATTCAATCCCGTTGCCATATCTGTGTTTCATCAACACTCTGATAGTCCTCAGATTACAGAATGGCACCAGATGTGCATCGGAAACTACTACTGGTCTTCCAGGGAATAATCAAAGCGTAGACTGTTAGAGACATTACTCCCATGGAGGAAAGTGCGAATGGTGACTGATGTATTCAATCCCGATGTAATTTCTGTGTTTCATCAACACTCTGATAGTCCACAGATTACAGAATGCCTCCAGATGTTAATCGGAAACTACTGCTGGTCTTCCAGGGAACGATCAAAGCTTAGACTGTTTGGGAATTACTCCCATGGAGGAAAGTGCGCATGGTGACTGTTGTATTCAATCCCGATGCAATTTCTGTGTTTCATCAACACAGAATACAGAATATCTCCAGATGTGCATCGGAAACTACTACTGGTCTTCCAGGGAACGATCAAAGCGTAAACTGTTTGAGACATTACTCCTATGGAGGAAAGTGCGCATGGTGACTGTTGTATTCAATCCCGAGGCAATTTTTGTGTTTCCATCCACACTTTGAAGGTCCACAAATTACACAAGGAATCCAGATGTGCATCGGAAATTACTACTAGTCTTCCAGGGAACGATCAAAGGGTTGACTGTTTCAGAATTACTCCCATGGAGGAAAGTGCGAATGGTGACTGTTGTATTCAATCCCGCTGCAATTTCTGAATTTCATCAACACTCTGATAGTCCACATATTACAGAATGCATCCAGATGTGCACCGGAAACTGCTACTGGTCTTCCAGGCAACGATCAAAGCGTAAACACTTTGAGACATTACACCCATGGAGGAAAGTGCGCATGGTGACTGTTGCATTCAATCCTGATGCAATTTCTGTGTTTCATCAACACTCTGATAGTCCACAGATTACAGAATGCCTCCAGATATGCATTGGAAACTGATACTGGTCTTCCGGGGAACGATCAAAGCGTAAACTCTTTGAGACATTACTCCCATGGAGGAAAGTGCGCATGGTGACAGCTGTATTCTATCCCGATGCATTTTCTGTGTTTTATCAAAACTCTGATAGTCCACAGATTACAGAATGCCACCAGATGTGCATCGGAAGCTGCTACTGGTCTTCCAGGGAACGATCAAAGCGTAAACTCTTTGAGACATTACTCCCATGGAGGAAAGTGCGCATGGTGACTGTTGTATTCAATCCTGATGCAATTTCTGTGTTTCATCAACACTCTGATACTTCCACAGATTACAGAATGCCACCAGATGTGCATCGGAATCTACTACGGGTCTTCCAGGGAACGTTAAAGCGTAGACTGTTTGAGATATACCTCCCGTGGGAGAAAGTGCGCATGGTGACTGTTGTATTCAATCCCGTTGCCCTATCTGTGTTTCATCAACACTCTGATAGTCCTCAGATTACAGAATGGCACCAGATGTGCATCGGAAACTACTACTGGTCTTCCAGGGAATAATCAAAGCGTAGACTGTTAGAGACATTACTCCCATGGAGGAAAGTGCGAATGGTGACTGATGTATTCAATCCCGATGTAATTTCTGTGTTTCATCAACACTCTGATAGTCCACAGATTACAGAATGCCTCCAGATGTTAATCGGAAACTAGTATTGGTCTTCCAGCGAACGATCAAAGCGTAGACTGTTTGAGACATTACTCGCATGGAGGAAAGTGCGCATGGTGACTGTTGTATTCAATCCCGATGCAATTTCTGTGTTTCATCAACACTCTGATAGTCCACAGATTACAGAATGCCTCCAGATGTGCATCGGAAACTGCTACTGGTTTTCCAGGGAACGATCAAAGCGTAAACTCTTTGCTGTTGTATTCAATCCCGATGCATTTTCTGTGTTTTATCAACACACTGATAGCCCTCAGATTACAGAATGCCTCCAGATGTGCATCGGAAACTACTACTGGTCTTCCTGGGAACGATCAAAGCGTAGACTGTTTGAGACATTTCTCCCATGGAGGAAAGTGCGCATGGTGATTGTTGTATTCAATCCCGAGACAATTACTGTGTTTCATCAACACTTTGAAGGTCCACAGATTACAGAAAGCCTCCAGATGTGAATCGGAAACTACTGCTGGTCTTCCAGGGAACGATTAAAGCGTAGACTCTTTGTGGATTACTCCCATGGAGGAAAGTGCGCATGGTGACTGTTGTATTTAATCCAGAGCTAATTTCTGAGTTTTAATCCACACTTCGAAGGTCCACAGATTACAGAATTAATCCAGATGTGCATCGGAAACTACTACTGGTATTCCAGGGAACGATCAAAGCGTAAACTGTTTGAGACATTACTCCTATGGAGGAAAGTGCGCATGGTGACTGTTGTATTCAATCCCGAGGCAATTTCTGTGTTTCCATCCACACTTTGAAGGTCCACAAATTACACAAGGAATCCAGATGTGCATAGGAAAAGGGTTGACTGTTTCAGAATTACTCCCATGGAGGAAAGTGCGAATGGTGTCTGTTGTATTCAATCCCGCTGCAATTTCTGAATTTCATCAACACTCTGATAGTCCACAGATTACAGAATGCATCCAGATGTGCACCGGAAACTGCTACTGGTCTTCCAGGCAACGATCAAAGCGTAAACACTTTGAGACATTACACCCATGGAGGAAAGTGCGCATGGTGACTGTTGCATTCAATCCTGATGCAATTTCTGTGTTTCATCAACACTCTAATAGTCCACAGATTACAGAATGCCACCAGATGTGCATCGGAAACTGCTACTGGTCTTCCAGGGAACGATCAAAGCGTAAACTCTTTGAGACATTACTCCCATGGAGGAAAGTGCGCATGGTGACTGTTGTATTCAATCCTGATGCAATTTCTGTGTTTCATCAACACTCTGATACTTCCACAGATTACAGAATGCCACCAGATGTGCATCGGAATCTACTACGGGTCTTCCAGGGAACGTTAAAGCGTAGACTGTTTGAGATATACCTCCCGTGGGAGAAAGTGCGCATGGTGACTGTTGTATTCAATCCCGTTGCCATATCTGTGTTTCATCAACACTCTGATAGTCCACAGATTACAGAATGCCTCCAGATGTTAATCGGAAACTACTGCTGGTCTTCCAGGGAACGATCAAAGCGTAGACTGCTTGAAACATTACTCCCATGGAGGAAAGTGCGCATGGTGACTGTTGTATTCAATCCCGATTCAATTTCTGTGTTTTATCATCACTCTGATAATCCAAAGATTACGGAGTGCCTCCAGATGTGCAATTGAAACTACTACTGGTCTTCCAGGGAACGATCAAAACGTAGACTGTTTGACACATTACTCCCATGGAGGAAAGTGCGCATGGTGACTGTTGCATTCAATCCCGAGACAGATACTGTGATTCATCAACACTTTGAAGGTCCACAGATTACAGAAAGCCTCCAGATGTGCATCGGAAACTACTACTGGTCTTAAAGGGAACGATTAAAGCGTAGACTGTTTGAGAATTACTCCCATGGAGGAAAGTGCGCATGGTGACTGTTGTATTCAATCCCGATGCAATTTCTGTGTTTCTTTAACACAGAATACAGAATATCTCCAGATGTGCATCGGTAACTACTACTGGTCTTCCAGGGAACGATCAAAGCGTAAACTGTTTGAGACGTTACTCGCATGGAGGAAAGTGCGCATGGTGACTGTTGTATTCAATCCCGAGGCAATTTCTGTGTTTCCATTTACACTTTGAAGGTCCACAAATTACAGAAGGAATCCAGATGTGCATCGGAAATTACTACTAGTCTTCCAGGGAACGATCAAAGCGTTGACTGTTTCAGAATTACTCGAATGGAGGAAAGTGCGCATCGTGACTGATGTATTCAATCCCGAGACAATTACTGTTTTCCATCAACACTTTGAAGGTCCACAGATTACAGAAAGCCTCCAGATATGCATCGGAAACTACTACTGGTCTTCCAGGGAACGATCAAAGCGTAAACTGTTTGAGACGTTACTCGCATGGAGGAAAGTGCGCATGGTGACTGTTGTATCCAATCCCGAGGCAATTTCTGTGTTTCCATCCACACTTTGAAGGTCCACAAATTACAGAAGGAATTCAGATGTGCGTCGGAAATTACTACTGGTCTTCCAGGGAACGATCAAAGCGTTGACTGTTTCAGAATTACTCCCATGGAGGAAAGTGCGAATGGTGTATGTTGTATTCAACCCCGATGCAATTTCTGAGTTTCATCAACACTCTGATAGTCCACAGATTACAGAATGCAGCCAGATATGCATCGGAAACTACTACTGGTCTTCCAGGAACGATCAAAGCGTAGACTGTTTGAGACATTACTCGCATGCAGGAAAGTGCGCATGGTGACTGTTGTATTCAATCGCGATGCAATTTCTGTGTTTCACTAACACAGAATACAGAATATCTCCAGATGTGCATCGGTAACTACTAATGGTCTTCCAGGGAACGATCAAAGCGTAAACTGTTTGAGACATTACTCGCATTGAGGAAAGTGCGCATGGTGACTGTTGTATTCAATCCCGAGGCAATTTCTGTGTTTCCATTTACACTTTGAAGGTCCACAAATTACAGAAAGAATCCAGATGTGCATCGGAAATTACTACTGGTCTTCCAGGGAACGATCAAAGCGTTGACAGTTTCATAATTACTCGAATGGAGGAAAGTGCGCATGGTGAATGTTGTATTCAATCCCAAGACAATTACTGTTTTTCATCTACACTTTGAAGGTCCACAGATTACAGAAAGCCTCCAGATGTGCATCGGAAACACTACTGGTCTTCCAGGGAACGATTAAAGCATAGACTGTTTGAGACATTACTCCCATGGAGGAAAGTGCGCATGGTGACTGTTGTGTTCAATCCCGATGCATTTTCTGTGTTTTATCAACACTCTGATAGTCCACAGATTACAGAATGCCTAAAGATGTGCATCGGAAACTGCTACTGGTCTTCCAGGGAACGATCAATGCGTAAACTCTTTCAGACATTACTCCCATGGAGGAAAGGGCGCATGGTGACTGTTGTATTCAATCCCGAGGCTATTTCTGTGTTTCCATCCACACTTTGAAGGTCCACAAATTACACAAGGAATCCAGATGTGCATCGGAAATTACTACTGGTCTTCCAGGGAACGATCAAAGGGTTGACTGTTTCAGAATTACTCCCATGGAGGAAAGTGCGAATGATGTCTGTTGTATTCAATCCCGCTGCAATTTCTGAATTTCATCAACACTCTGATAGTCCACAGATTACAGAATGCATCCAGATGTGCACCGGAAACTGCTACTGGTCTTCCAGGCAACTATCAAATCGTAAACACTTTGAGACATTACACCCATGGAGGAAAGTGCGCATGATGACTGTTGCATTCAATCCTGATGCAATTTCTGTGTTTCATCAACACTCTGATAGTCCACAGATTACAGAATACCTCCAGATATGCATTGGAAACTGATACTGGTCTTCCAGGGAACGATCAAAGCGTAAACTCTTTGAGACATTAATCCCATGGAGGAAAGTGCGCATGGTGACAGTTGTATTCAATCCCGATGCATTTTCTGTGTTTCATCAAAACTCTGATAGTCCACAGATTACAGAATGCCACCAGATGTGCATCGGAAACTGCTACTGGTCTTCCAGGGAACGATCAAAGCGTAAACTCTTTGAGACATTACTCCCATGGAGGAAAGTGCTCATGGTGACTGTTGTATTCAATCCTGATGCAATTTCTGTGTTTCATCAACACTCTGATACTTCCACAGAATACAGAATGCCACCAGATGTGCATCGGAATCTACTACGGGTCTTCCAGGGAACGTTAAAGCGTAGACTGTTTTAGATATACCTCCCGTGGGAGAAAGTGCGCATGGTGACTGTTGTATTCAATCCCGTTGGTATTTCTGTGTTTCATCAACACACTGATAGTCCAACAGATTACAGAATGGCACCAGATGTGCATCGGAAACTACTACTGGTCTTCCAGGGAATAATCAAAGCGTAGACTGTTAGAGACATTACTCCCATGGAGGAAAGTGCGAATGGTGACTGATGTATTCAATCCCGATGCAATTCCTGTGTTTCATCAACACTCTGATAGTCCACAGATTACAGAATGCCTCCAGATGTTAATCGGAAACTACTGCTGGTCTTCCAGGGAGCGATCAAAGCGTAGACTGCTTGAAACATTACTCCCATGGAGGAAAGTGCGCATGGTGACTGTTGTATTCAATCCCGATGCAATTTCTGTGTTTCATCATCACTCTGATAATTCAAAGATTACGGAGTGCCTCCAGATGTGCAATTGAAACTACTACTGGTCTTCCAGGGAACGATCAAAACGTAGACTGTTTGACACATTACTCCCATGGAGGAAAGTGCGCATGGTGACTGTTGCATTCAATCCCGAAACAGTTACTGTGATTCATCAACACTTTGAAGGTCCACAGATTACAGAAAGCCTCCAGATGTGCATCGGAAACTACTAGTGGTCTTAAAGGGAACGATTAAAGCGTAGACTGTTTGAGAATTACTCCCATGGAGGAAAGTGCGCATGGTGACTGTTGTATTCAATCCCGATGTAATTTCTGTGTTTCATTAACACAGAATACAGAATATCTCCAGATGTGCATCGGTAACTACTACTGGTCTTCCAGGGAACGATCAAAGCGTAAACTGTTTGAGACGTTACTCGCATGGAGGAAAGTGCGCATGGTGACTGTTGTATTCAATCCCGAGGCAATTTCTTTGTTTCCATTTACACTTTGAAGGTCCACAAATTACAGAAGGAATACAGATGTGCATCGGAAATTACTACTTGTCTTCCAGGGAACGATCAAAGGGTTGACTGTTTCAGAATTACTCGAATTGAGGAAAGTGCGCATGGTGACTGTTGTATTCAATCCCGAGACAATTACTGTTTTTTATCAACACTTTGAAGGTCCACAGATTACAGAAAGCCTCCAGATGTGCATCGGAAACTACTACTGGTCTTCCAGGGAACGATCAAAGGGTAAACTGTTTGAGACGTTACTCCCATGGAGGAAAGTGCGCATGGTGACTGTTGCATTCAATCCCGAGACAGTTACTGTGATTCATCAACACTTTGAAGGTCCACAGATTACAGAAAGCCTCCATATGTGCATCGGAAACTACTACTGGTCTTAAAGGGAACGATTAAAGCGTAGACTGTTTGGGAATTACTCCCATGGAGGAAAGTGCGCATGGTGACTGTTGTATTCAATCGCGATGCAATTTCTGTGTTTCATTAACACAGAATACAGAATATCTCCAGATGTGCATCGGTAACTACTACTGGTCTTCCAGGGAACGATCAAAGCGTAAACTGTTTGAGACATTACTCTCATTGAGGAAAGTGCGCATGGTGACTGTGGTATTCAATCCCGAGGCAATTTCTGTGTTTCCATTTACACTCTGAAGGTCCACAAATTACAGAAAGAATCCAGATGTGCATCGGAAATTACTACTGGTCTTCCAGGGAACGATCGAAGCGTTGACTGTTTCATAATTACTCGAATGGAGGAAAGTGCGCATGGTGAATGTTGTATTCAATCCAGAGACAATTACTGTTTTTCATCTACACTTTGAAGGTCCACAGATTACAGAAAGCCTCCAGATGTGCATCGGAAACTACTACTGGTCTTCCAGGGAACGATTAAAGCATAGACTGTTTGAGACATTACTCCCATGGAGGAAAGTGCGCAGGGTGACTGTTGTATTCAATCCGTCTGCATTTTCTGTGTTTCATCAACACTCTGATAGCCCTCAGATTACAGAATGCCTCCAGATGTGCATCGGAAACTGCTACTGGTCTTCCATGGAACGATCAAAGCGTAAACACTTTGAGACATTACTCCCATGGAGGAAAGTGCGCATGGTGACTGTTGTGTTCAATACCGATGCATTTTCTGTGTTTCATCAACACTCTGATAGTCCACAGATTACAGAATGCCTAAAGATGTGCATCGGAAACTGCTACTGGTCTTCCAGGGAACGATCAAAGCGTAAACTCTTTGAGACATTACTCCCATGGAGGAAAGTGCGCATGGTGACTGTTGTATTCAATCCGTTTGCATTTTCTGTGTTTCATCAACACTCTGATAGCCCTCAGATTACAGAATGCCACCAGATGTGCATCGGAAACTGCTACTGGTCTTCCAGGGAACGATCAAAGCGTAAACTCTTTGAGACATTACTCCCATGGAGGAAAGTGCGCATGGTGACTGTTGTATGCAAACCCGATGCATTTTCTGTGTTTCATTAAAACTCTCATAGTCCACAGATACAGAATATCTCCAGATGTGCATCGGAAACTACTACTGGTCTCTCCTATGGAGGAAAGTGCGCGTGGTGACTGTTGTATTCAATCACAAGGCAATATCTGTGTTTACATCCACACTTTGAAGGTCCACAAATTACACAAGGAATCCAGATGTGCATCGGAAATTACTACTGGTCTTCCAAGGAACGATCAAAGCGTTGACTGTTTCAGAATTACTCCCATTTGGGAAAGTGCGAATGGTTTCTGTTGTATTCAATCCCGATGCAATTTCTGAATTACATCAACACTCTGATAGTCCACAGATTACAGAATGCAGTCAGATGTGCAGTGGAAACTACTTCTGGTCTTCCAGGAACGATCAAAGCGTAGACTGTTTGAGAAATTACTCGCATGGAGGAAAGTACGCATGGTGACTGTTGCATTCAATCCTGATGCAATTTCTGTGTTTCATCAACACTCTGATAGTCCACAGATTACAGAATCCCTCCAGATATGCATTGGAAACTGATACTGGTCTTCCAGGGAACGATCAAAGCGTAAACTCTTTGAGACATTACTCCCATGGAGGAAAGTGCGCATGGTGACTGTTGTATTCAATCCCGATGCAATTTCTGTATTTCATCAACACTCTGATACTTCCACAGATTACAGAATGCCACCAGATGTGCATCGGAATCTACTACGGGTCTTCCAGGGAACGTTAAAGCGTAGACTGTTTGAGATATACCTCCCGTGGGAGAAAGTGCGCATGGTGACCGTTGTATTCAATCCCGTTGCTATTTCTGTGTTTCATCAACACTCTGATAGTCCACAGATTACAGAATGCCTCCAGATGTTAATCGGAAGCTACTGCTGGTCTTCCAGGGAACGATCAAAACGTAGACTGCTTGAGACATTACTCCCATGGAGGAAAGTGCGCATGGTGATTGTTGTATTCAATCCCGAGACAATTACTGTGTTTCATCAACACTTTGAAGGTCCACAGATTACAGAAAGCCTCCAGATGTGAATCGGAAACTACTGCTGGTTTTCCAGGTAACGATTAAAGCGTAGACTCTTTGTGTATTACTCCCATGGAGGAAAGTGCACATGGTGACTGTTGTATTCAATCCCGATGCAATTTCTGTGTTTCATTAACACAGAATACAGAATATCTCCAGATGTGCATCGGTAACTACTACTGGTCTTCCAGGGAACGATCAAAGCGTAAACTGTTTGAGACATTACTCGCATGGAGGAAAGTGCGCATGGTGACTGTTGTATTCAATCCCGAGGCAATTTCTGTGTTTCCATTTACACTTTGAAGGTCCACAAATTACAGAAGGAATCCAGATGTGCATCGGAAATTGCTACTGGTCTTCCAGGGAACGATCAAGCGTTGACTGTTTCAGAATTACTCGAATGGAGGAAAGTGCGCATGGTGACTGTTGTATTCAATCCCGAGACAATTCCTGTTTTTCATCAACACTTTGAAGGTCCACAGATTGCAGAAAGCCTCCAGATGTGCATCGGAAACTACTACTGGTCTTCCAGGGAACGATTAAAGCATAGACTGTTTGAGACATTACTCCCATGGAGGAAAGTGCGCATGGTGACTGTTGTATTCAATCTGTTTGCATTTTCTGTGTTTCATCAACACTCTGATAGCCCTCAGATTACAGAATGCAGCCAGATGTGCATCGGAAACTACTACTGGTCTTCCAGGAACGATCAAAGCGTAGAATGTTTGAGACATTACTCGCATGGAGGAAAGTGCGCATGGTGGCTGTTTTATTCAATGCCGAAGCAATTTCTGTGTTCCATCAACAATCTGATAGTCCACAGATTACAGAATGCCTCCAGATGTGCATCGGAAACTGCTACTGGTCTTCCAGGGAACGATCAAAGCGTAAACACTTTGAGACATTACTCCCATGGAGGAAAGTGCGCATGGTGACTGTTGTGTTCAATCCCGATGCATTTTCTGTGTTTCATCAACACTCTGATAGTCCACAGATTACAGAATGCCACCAGATGTGCATCGGAAACTGCTACTGGTCTTCCAGGGAACGATTAAAGAGTAGACTCTTTGTGGATTACTCCCATGGAGGAAAGTGCGCATGGTGATTGTTGTATTCAATCTCGAGGCAATATCTGAGTTTTAATCCACACTTTGAAGGTCCACAGATTACAGAAAGCCTCCAGATGTGAATCGGAAACTACTGCTGATCTTCCAGGGAACGATTAAAGCGTAGACTCTTTGTGGATTACTCCTATGGAGGAAAGTGCGCCTGGTGACGGTTGTATTCAATCCCGATGCATTTTCTGTGTTTCATCAACACTCTGATAGCCCTCAGATTACAGAATGCCTCCAGATGTGCATCCGAAGTTACTACTGGTCTTCCTGGGAACGATCAAAGCGTAGACTGTTTGAGACATTACTCCCATGGAAGAAAGTGCGCATGGTGAATGTTGTATTCAATCCCGAGACAATTACTGTGTTTCATCAACACTTTGAAGGTCCACAGATTACAGAAAGCCTCCAGATGTGAATCGGAAACTACTGCTGGTCTTCCAGGGAGCGATTAAAGCGTAGACTCTTTGTGGATTACTCCCATGGAGGAAAGTGCGCATGGTGACTGTTGTATTCAATCCCGAGGCAATTTCTGAGTTTTAATCCACACTTCGAAGGTCCACAGATTACTGAATTAATCCAGATGTGCATCGGAAACTACTACTGGTCTTCCAGGGAACGATCAAAGCGTAGACTGTTTGGGAATTACTCCCATGGAGGAAAGTGCGCATGGTGACTGTTGTATTCAATCCCGATGCAATATCTGTGTTTCATCAACACAGAATACAGAATATCTCCAGATGTGCATCGGAAACTACTACTGTTCTTCCAGGGAACGATCAAAGCGTAAACTGTTTGAGACATTACTCCTATGGAGGAAAGTGCGCATGGTGACTATTGTATTCAATCCCGAGGCAATTTCTGCGTTTCCATCCACACTTTGAAGGTCCATAAATTACACAAGGAATCCAGATGTGCATCGGAAATTACTACTGGTCTTCCAGGGAACGATCAAAGCGTTGACTGTTTCAGAATTACTCCCATGGTGGAACGTGCGAATCGTGTCTGTTGTATTCAATCCCGATGCAATTTCTGAATTTCATCAACACTCTGATAGTCCACAGATTACAGAATGCAGCCAGATGTGCAACGGAAACTACTACTGGTCTTCCAGGAACGATCAAAGCGTAGACTGTTTGAGACATTACTCGCATGGAGGAAAGTGCGCATGGTGACTGTTGCATTCAATCCTGATGCAATTTCTGTGTTTCATCAACACTCTGATAGTCCACAGATTACAGAATCCCTCCAGATATGCATTGGAAACTGATACTGGTCTTCCAGGGAACGATCAAAACGTAATCTCTTTGAGACATTACTCCCATGGAGGAAAGTGCGCATGGTGACAGTTGTATTCAAACCCGATGCATTTTCTGTGTTTCATCAACACTCTGATAGTCCACAGATTACAGAATGCCACCAGATGTGCATCGGAAACTGCTACTGGTCTTCCAGGTAACGATCAAAGCGTAAACGCTTTGAGACATTACTCCCATGGAGTAAAGTGCGCATGGTGACTGTTGTATTCAATCCCGATGCAATTTCTGTGTTTCATCAACACTCTGATACTTCCACAGATTACAGAATGCCACCAGATGTGCATCGGAATCTACTACGGGTCTTCCAGGGAACGTTAATGCGTAGACTGTTTGAGATATATCTCGCGTGGGAGAAAGTGCGCATGGTGACTGTTGTATTCAATCCCGTTGCTATTTCTGTGTTTCATTAACACTCTCATAGTCCACAGATTACAGAATGGCACCAGATGTGCATCGGAAACTACTACTGGTCTTCCAGGGAATGATCAAAGCGTAGACTGTTAGAGACATTACTCCCATGGAGGAAAGTGCGAATGGTGACTGATGTATTCAATCCCGATGCAATTTCTGTGTTTCATCAACACTCTGATAGTCCACAGATTACAGAATGCCTCCAGATGTTAATCGGAAACTAGTGCTGGTCTTCCAGGGAACGATCAAAGTGTAGACTGCTTAAAACATTTCTCCCATGGAGGAAAGTGCGCATGGTGACTGTTGTATTCAATCCCGATGCAATTTCTGTGTTTCATCATCACTCTGATAATCCACAGATTACGGAAAGCCTCCAGATGTGCATCGGAAACTACTACTGGTCTTCCAGGGAACGATCAAAGCGTAAACTGTTTGGACATTACTCGCATGGAGGAATGTGCGCATGGTGACTGTTGCATTCAATTCCGAGACAGTTACTGTGATTCATCAACACTCTGAAGGTCCACAGATTACAGAAAGCCTCCAGATGTGCATCGGAAACTACTACTGGTCTTAAAGGGAACGACTAAAGCGTAGACTGTTTGAGAATTACTCCCATGGAGGAAAGTGCGCATGGTGACTGTTGTATTCAATCCCGATGCAATTTCTGTGTTTCATTAACACAGAATACAGAATATCTCCAGATGTGCATCGGTAACTACTACTGGTCTTCCAGGGAACGATCAAAGTGTAAACTGTTTGAGACATTACTCCCACGGAAGAAAGTGCGCATGGTGACTGTTGCATTCAATCCCGAGGCAATTTCTGTGTTTCCATTTACACTTTGAAGGTCCACAAATTACAGAAGGAATCCAGATGTGCATCGGAAATTACTACTGGTCTTCCAGGGAACGATCAAAGCGTTGACTGTTTCAGAATTACTCCCATGGAGGAAAGTGCGCATGGTGACTGTTGTATTCAATCCCAGGACAATTACTGTGTTTCATCAACACTTTGAAGGTCCACAGATTGCAGAAAGCCTCCAGATGTGCATCGGAAACTACTACTGGTCTTCCAGGGAACGATTAAAGCATAGACCGTTTGAGACATTACTCCCATGGAGGAAAGTGCGCATGGTGACTGTTGTATTCAATCCGTTTGCATTTTCTGTGTTTCATCAACACTCTGACAGCCCTCAGATTACAGAATGCAGCCAGATGTGCATCGGAAACTACTACTGGTCTTCCAGGAACGATCAAAGCGTAGAATGTTTGAGACATTACTCGCATGGAGGAAAGTGCGCTTGGTGACTGGTGTATTCAATGCCGAAGCAATTTCTGTGTTTCATCAACACTCTGATAGTCCACAGATTACAGAATGCCTCCAGATGTGCATCGGAAACTGCTACTGGTCTTCCAGGGAACGATTAAAGCGTAGACACTTTGTGGATTACTCCCATGGAGGAAAGTGCGCATGGTGACTGTTGTATTCAATCCCGATGCACTTTCTGTGTTTCATCAACACTCTGATAGCCCTCAGATTACAGAATGCCTCCAGATGTGCATCGGAAATTACTACTGGTCTTCCTGGGAACGATCAAAGCGTAGACTGTTTGAGACATTACTCCCATGGAGGAAAGTGCGCATGGTGATTGTTGTATTCAATCCCGAGACAATTACTGTGTTTCATCAACACTTTGAAAGTCCACAGATTACAGAAAGCCTCCAGATGTGAATCGGAAACTACTGCTGGTCTTCCAGGGAACGATTAAAGCGTAGACTCTTTGTGTATTACTCCCATGGAGGAAAGTGAACATGGTGACTGTTGTATTCAATCCCGAGGCAATTTCAGAGTTTTAATCCACACTTCGAAGGTCCACAGATTACAAAATTAATCCAGATGTGCATCGGAAACTACTACTGGTCTTCCAGGGAACGATCAAAGCGTAGAATGTTTGGGAATTACTCCCATGGAGGAAAGTGCGCATGGTGACTGTTGTATTCAATCCCGATGTAATTTCTGTGTTTCATCAACACAGAATACAAAATATCTCCAGATGTGCATCGGAAACTACTACTGGTCTTCCAGGGAACGATCAAAGCGTAAACTGTTTGAGACATTACTCCTATGGAGGAAAGTGCGCATGGTGGCTATTGTATTGAATCCCGAGGCAATTTCTGCGTTTCCATCCACACTTTGAAGGTCCACAAATTACACAAGGAATCGAGATGTGCATCGGAAATTACTACTGGTCTCCAAGGAACGATCAAAGCGTTGACTGTTTCAGAATTACTCCCATTTGGGAAAGTGCGAATGGTGTCTGTTGTATTCAATCCCGATGCAATTTCTGAATTTCATTAACACTCTGATAGTCCGCAGATTACAGAATGCAGTCAGATGTGCAGTGGAAACTACTTCTGGTCTTCCAGGAACGATCAAAGCGTATACTGTTTGAGAAATTACTCGCATGGAGGAAAGTGCGCATGGTGACTAATGCATTCAATCCTGATGCAATTTCTGTGTTTCATCAACACTCTGATAGTCCACAGATTACAGAATCCCTCCAGATATGCATTGGAAACTGATACTTGTCTTCCAGGGAACGATCAAAGCGTAAACTGTTTGAGACATTACTCCTATGGAGGAAAGTGCGCATGGTGACTATTGTATTCAATCCCGAGGCAATTTCTGCGTTTCCATCCACACTTTGAAGGTCCATAAATTACACAAGGAATCCAGATGTGCATCGGAAATTACTACTGGTCTTCCAGGGAACGATCAAAGCGTTGACTGTTTCAGAATTACTCCCATGGTGGAACGTGCGAATCGTGTCTGTTGTATTCAATCCCGATGCAATTTCTGAATTTCATCAACACTCTGATAGTCCACAGATTACAGAATGCCGCCAGATGTGCAACGGAAACTACTACTGGTCTTCCAGGAACGATCAAAGCGTAGACTGTTTGAGACATTACTCGCATGGAGGAAAGTGCGCATGGTGACTGTTGCATTCAATCCTGATGCAATTTCTGTGTTTCATCAACACTCTGATAGTCCACAGATTACAGAATCCCTCCAGATATGCATTGGAAACTGATACTGGTCTTCCAGGGAACGATCAAAACGTAATCTCTTTGAGACATTACTCCCATGGAGGAAAGTGCGCATGGTGACAGTTGTATTCAAACCCGATGCATTTTCTGTGTTTCATCAACACTCTGATAGTCCACAGATTACAGAATGCCACCAGATGTGCATCGGAAACTGCTACTGGTCTTCCAGGGAACGATCAAAGCGTAAACGCTTTGAGACATTACTCCCATGGAGTAAAGTGCGCATGGTGACTGTTGTATTCAATCCCGATGCAATTTCTGTGTTTCATCAACACTCTGATACTTCCACAGATTACAGAATGCCACCAGATGTGCATCGGAATCTACTACGGGTCTTCCAGGGAACGTTAATGCGTAGACTGTTTGAGATATATCTCGCGTGGGAGAAAGTGCGCATGGTGACTGTTGTATTCAATCCCGTTGCTATTTCTGTGTTTCATTAACACTCTCATAGTCCACAGATTACAGAATGGCACCAGATGTGCATCGGAAACTACTACTGGTCTTCCAGGGAATGATCAAAGCGTAGACTGTTAGAGACATTACTCCCATGGAGGAAAGTGCGAATGGTGACTGATGTATTCAATCCCGATGCAATTTCTGTGTTTCATCAACACTCTGATAGTCCACAGATTACAGAATGCCTCCAGATGTTAATCGGAAACTAGTGCTGGTCTTCCAGGGAACGATCAAAGTGTAGACTGCTTAAAACATTTCTCCCATGGAGGAAAGTGGGCATGGTGACTGTTGTATTCAATCCCGATGCAATTTCTGTGTTTCATCATCACTCTGATAATCCACAGATTACGGAAAGCCTCCAGATGTGCATCGGAAACTACTACTGGTCTTCCAGGGAACGATCAAAGCGTAAACTGTTTGGACATTACTCGCATGGAGGAATGTGCGCATGGTGACTGTTGCATTCAATTCCGAGACAGTTACTGTGATTCATCAACACTCTGAAGGTCCACAGATTACAGAAAGCCTCCAGATGTGCATCGGAAACTACTACTGGTCTTAAAGGGAACGACTAAAGCGTAGACTGTTTGAGAATTACTCCCATGGAGGAAAGTGCGCATGGTGACTGTTGTATTCAATCCCGATGCAATTTCTGTGTTTCATTAACACAGAATACAGAATATCTCCAGATGTGCATCGGTAACTACTACTGGTCTTCCAGGGAACGATCAAAGTGTAATCTGTTTGAGACATTACTCCCACGGAAGAAAGTGCGCATGGTGACTGTTGCATTCAATCCCGAGGCAATTTCTGTGTTTCCATTTACACTTTGAAGGTCCACAAATTACAGAAGGAATCCAGATGTGCATCGGAAATTACTACTGGTCTTCCAGGGAACGATCAAAGCGTTGACTGTTTCAGAATTTCTCCCATGGAGGAAAGTGCGCATGGTGACTGTTGTATTCAATCCCAGGACAATTACTGTGTTTCATCAACACTTTGAAGGTCCACAGATTACAGAAAGCCTCCAGATGTGCATCGGAAACTACTACTGGTCTTCCAGGGAACGATTAAAGCATAGACCGTTTGAGACATTACTCCCATGGAGGAAAGTGCGCATGGTGACTGTTGTATTCAATCCGTTTGCATTTTCTGTGTTTCATCAACACTCTGATAGCCCTCAGATTACAGAATGCAGCCAGATGTGCATCGGAAACTACTACTGGTCTTCCAGGAACGATCAAAGCGTAGAATGTTTGAGACATTACTCGCATGGAGGAAAGTGCGCTTGGTGACTGGTGTATTCAATGCCGAAGCAATTTCTGTGTTTCATCAACACTCTGATAGTCCACAGATTACAGAATGCCTCCAGATGTGCATCGGAAACTGCTACTGGTCTTCCAGGGAACGATTAAAGCGTAGACACTTTGTGGATTACTCCCATGGAGGAAAGTGCGCATGGTGACTGTTGTATTCAATCCCGATGCACTTTCTGTGTTTCATCAACACTCTGATAGCCCTCAGATTACAGAATGCCTCCAGATGTGCATCGGAAATTACTACTGGTCTTCCTGGGAACGATCAAAGCGTAGACTGTTTGAGACATTACTCCCATGGAGGAAAGTGCGCATGGTGATTGTTGTATTCAATCCCGAGACAATTACTGTGTTTCATCAACACTTGAAGGTCCACAGATTACAGAAAGCCTCCAGATGTGAATCGGAAACTACTGCTGGTCTTCCAGGGAACGATTAAAGCGTAGACTCTTTGTGTATTACTCCCATGGAGGAAAGTGAACATGGTGACTGTTGTATTCAATCCCGAGGCAATTTCAGAGTTTTAATCCACACTTCGAAGGTCCACAGATTACAGAATTAATCCAGATGTGCATCGGAAACTACTACTGGTCTTCCAGGGAACGATCAAAGCGTAGAATGTTTGGGAATTACTCCCATGGAGGAAAGTGCGCATGGTGACTGTTGTATTCAATCCTGATGTAATTTCTGTGTTTCATCAACACAGAATACAAAATATCTCCAGATGTGCATCGGAAACTACTACTGGTCTTCCAGGGAACGATCAAAGCGTAAACTGTTTGAGACATTACTCCTATGGAGGAAAGTGCGCATGGTGGCTATTGTATTGAATCCCGAGGCAATTTCTGCGTTTCCATCCACACTTTGAAGGTCCACAAATTACACAAGGAATCGAGATGTGCATCGGAAATTACTACTGGTCTTCCAAGGAACGATCAAAGCGTTGACTGTTTCAGAATTACTCCCATTTGGGAAAGTGCGAATGGTGTCTGTTGTATTCAATCCCGATGCAATTTCTGAATTTCATTAACACTCTGATAGTCCACAGATTACAGAATGCAGTCAGATGTGCAGTGGAAACTACTTCTGGTCTTCCAGGAACGATCAAAGCGTATACTGTTTGAGAAATTACTCGCATGGAGGAAAGTGCGCATGGTGACTAATGCATTCAATCCTGATGCAATTTCTGTGTTTCATCAACACTCTGATAGTCCACAGATTACAGAATCCCTCCAGATATGCATTGGAAACTGATACTTGTCTTCCAGGGAACGATCAAAGCGTAAACTCTTTGAGACATTACTCCCATGGAGGAAAGTGCGCATGGTGACTGTTGTATTCAATCCCGATGCAATTTCTGTGTTTCATCAACACTCTGATACTTCCACAGATTACAGAATGCCACCAGATGTGCATCGGAATCTACTACGGGTCTTCCAGGGAACGTTAAAGCGTATACTGTTTGAGATATACCTCCCATGGGAGAAAGTGCGCATGGTGACCGTTGTATTCAATCCCGTTGCTATTTCTGTGTTTCATCAACACTCTGATAGTCCACAGATTACAGAATGGCACCAGATGTGCATCGGAAACTACTACTGGTCTTCCAGGGAATGATCAAAGCGTAGACTGTTAGAGACATTACTCCCATGGAGGAAAGTGCGAATGGTGACTGATGTATTCAATCCCGATGCAATTTCTGTGTTTCATCAACACTCTGATAGCCCACAGATTACAGAATGCCTCCAGATGTTAATCGGAAACTACTGCTGGTCTTCCAGGGAACGATCAAAGCGTAGACTGCTTGAAACATTACTCCCATGGAGGAAAGTGCGCATGGTGACTGTTGTATTCAATCCCGATGCAATTTCTGTGTTTCATCATCACTCTGATAATCCACAGATTACAGAAAGCCTACAGATGTGCATCGGAAACTACTACTGGTCTTCCAGGGAACGATCAAAACGTAAACTGTTTGAGACATTACTCGCATGGAGGAAAGTGCGCATGATGACTGTTGTATTCAATCCCGAGGCAATTTCTGTGTTTCCATCCACACTTTGAAGGTCCACAAATTACAGAAGGAATTCAGATGTGCATCAAAATTTACTACTGGTCTTCCAGGGAACGATCAAAGCGTTGACTGTTTCAGAATTACTCCCATGGAGGAAAGTGCGAATGGTGTATGTTGTATTCAATCCCGATGCAATTTCTGAGTTTCATCAACACTCTGATAGTCCACAGATTACAGAATGCAGCCAGATGTGCATCGGAAACTACTACTGGTCTTCCAGGAACGATCAAAGCGTAGACTGTTTGAGACATTACTTGCATGGAGGAAAGTGCGCATGGTGACTGTTGCATTCAATCCCGAGACAGTTACTGTGATTCATCAACACTTTGAAGGTCCACAGATTACAGAAAGCCTCCAGATGTGCATCGGAAACTACTACTGGTCTTAAAGGGAACGATTAAAGCGTAGACTGTTTGAGAATTACTCCCATGGAGGAAAGTGCGCATGGTGACTGTTGTATTCAATCCCGATGCAATTTCTGTGTTTCATCATCACTCTGATAATCCACAGATTACAGAAAGCCTCCAGATGTGCATCGGAAACTACTATTGGTCTTCCAGGGAACGATTAAAGCATAGACTGTTTGAGACATTACTCCCATGGAGGAAAGTGCGCATGGTGAATGTTGTATTCAATCCGTTTGCGTTTTCTGTGTTTCATCAACACTCTGATAGCCCTCAGATTACAGAATTAATCCAGATGTGCATCGGAAACTACTACTGGTCTTCCAGGGAACGATTAAAGCGTAGACTGTTTGGGAATTACTCCCATGGAGGAAAGTGCGCATGGTGACTGTTGTATTTAATCCCGATGCATTTTCTGTGTTTCATCAACACAGAATACAGAATATCTCCAGATGTGCATCGGAAACTACTACTGGTCTTCCAGGCAACGATCAAAGCGTAAACTGTTTGAGACATTACTCCTATGGAGGAAAGTGCGCATGCTGACTATTGTATTCAATCCCGAGGCAATTTCTGCGTTTCCATCCACACTTTGAAGGTCCACAAATTACACAAGGAATCCAGATGTGCATCGGAAATTACTACTGGTCTTCCAGGGAACGATCAAAGCGTTGACTGTTTCAGAATTACTCCCATTGAGGAAAGTGCGAATGGTGTCTGTTGTATTCAATCCCGATGCAATTTCTGAATTTCATCAACACTCTGATAGTCCACAGATTACAGAATGCAGCCAGATGTGCAACGGAAACTACTACTGGTCTTCCAGGAACGATCAAAGCGTAGACTGTTTGAGACATTACTCGCATGGAGGAAAGTGCGCATGGTGACTGTTGCATTCAATCCTGACGCAATTTCTGTGTTTCATCAACACTCTGATAGTCAACAGATTACAGAATCCCCCCACATATGCATTGGAAACTGATACTGGTCTTTCAGGGAACGATCAAAACGTAAACTCTTTGAGACATTACTCCCATGGAGGAAAGTGCGCATCGTGACTGTTGTATTGAATCCCGATGCAATTTCTGTGTTTCATCAACACTCTGATACTTCCACATATTACAGAATGCCACCAGATGTGCATCGGAATCTACTACGGGTCTTCCAGGGAACGTTAAGGCGTAGACTGTTTGAGATATACCTCCCGTGGGAGAAAGTGCGCATGGTGACTGTTGTATTCAATCCCGTTGCTATTTCTGTGTTTCATCAACACTCTGATAGTCCACAGATTACAGAATGGCACCAGATGTGCATCGGAAACTACTACTGGTCTTCCAGTGAATGATCAAAGCGTAGACTGTTAGAGACATTACTCCCATGGAGGAAAGTGCGAATGGTGACTGATGTATTCAATCCCGATGCAATTTCTGTGTTTCATCAACACTCTGATAGTCCTCAGATTACAGAATGCCTCTAGATGTGCATCGGAAACTGCTACTGGTCTTCTAGGGAAAGATCAAAGCGTAAACTCCTTGAGACATTACTCCCACGGAGGAAAGTGCGCATGGTGACTGTTGTATTCAATCCCGATGCAATTTCTGTGTTTCATCATCACTCTGATAATCCACAGATTACGGAAGGCCTCCAGATGTGCATCGGAAACTACTACTGGTCTTCCAGGGAACGATCAAACCGTAAACTGTTTGAGACATTACTCGCATGGAGGAAAGTGCGCATGGTGACTGTTGTATTCAATCCCGAGGCAATTTATGTGTTTCCATCCACACTTTGAAGGTCCACAAATTACAGAAGGAATTCAGATGTGCATCAAAAATTACTACTGGTCTTAAACGGAACGATCAAAGCGTTGACTGTTTCAGAATTACTCCCATGGAGGAAAGTGCAAATGGTGTATGTTGTATTCAATCCCGATGCAATTTCTGAGTTTCATCAACAATCAGATAGTCCACAGATTACAGAATGCAGCCAGATGTGCATCGGAAACTACTACTGGTCTTCTAGGGAACGATCAAAGCGTAAACTGTTTGAGACATTACTCGCATGGAGGAAAGTGCGCATGGTGACTGTTGCATTCAATCCCGGGACAGTTACTGTGATTCATCAACACTTTGAAGGTCCACAGATTACAGAAAGCCTCCAGATGTGCATCGGAAACTACTACTGGTCTTAAAGGGAACGATTAAAGCGTAAACTGTTTGAGAATTACTCCCATGGAGGAAAGTGCGCATGGTGACTGTTGTATTCAATCCCGATGCAATTTCTGTGTTTCTTTAACACAGAATACAGAATATCTCCAGATGTGCATCGGTAACTACTACTGGTCTTCCAGGGAACGATCAAAGCGTAAACTGTTTGAGACATTACTCGCATGGAGGAAAGTGCACATGGTGACTGTGGTATTCAAGCCCGAGGCAATTTCTGTGTTTCCATGTACACTTTGAAGGTCCACAAATTACAGAAGGAATCCAGATGTGCATCGGAAATTACTACTGGTCTTCCAGGGAACGATCAAAGCGTTGACTGTTTCAGAAATACTCCCATGGAGGAAAGTGCGCATGGTGACTGTTGTATTCAATCCCGAGACAATTACTGTGTTTCATCAACACTTTGAAGGTCCACAGATTACAAAAAGCCTCCAGATGTGCATCGGAAACTACTACTGGTCTTCCAGGGAACGTTTAAGCATGGACTGTTTGAGACATTACTCCCATGGAGGAAAGTGCGCAAGGTGACTGTTGTATTCAATACGTTTGCAATTTCTGTGTTTCATCAACACTCTGATAGCCCTCAGATTACAGAATGCAGCCAGATGTGCATCGGAAACTACTACTGGTCTTCCCGGAACGATCAAAGCGTAGAATGTTTGAGACATTACTCGCATGGAGGAAAGTGCGCATGGTGACTGTTGTATTCAATGCCGAAGCAATTTCTGTGTTTCATCAACACTGTGATAGTCCACAGATTGCAGAATGCCTAAAGATGTGCATCGGAAACTGCTACTGTTTTCCAGGGAACGATCAAAGCGTAAACTCTTTGAGACATTACTCCCATTGAGGAAAGTGCGCATGGTGACTGTTGTATTCAATCCGTTTGCATTTTCTGTGTTTCATCAACACTCTGATAGCCCTCAGATTACAGAATGCCTCCAGATGTGCATCGGAAACTACTACTGGGCTTCCTGGGAACGATCAAAGCGTAGACTGTTTGAGACATTACTCGCATGGAGGAAAGTGCGCATGGTGAATGTTGTATTCAATGCCGATGTAATTTCTGTGTTTCATCAACACTCTGATAGTCCACAGATTACAGAATGCCTCCAGTTGTGCATCGGAAACTGCTACTGGTATTCCAGGGAACGATCAAAGCGTAAACTCTTTGAGACATTACTCCCATGTAGGAAAGTGCGCATGGTGACTTTTGTGTTCAATCCCGATGCATTTTCTGTGTTTCATCAACTCTCTGATAGCCCTCAGATTACAGAATGCCACCAGATGTGCATCGGAAACTGCTACTGGTCTTCCAGGGAACGATCAAAGGGTAAACTCTTTGAGACATTACTCCCATGGAGGAAAGTGGGCATGGTGACTGTTGTATTCAATCCCGATGCATTTTCTGTGTTTCATCAACACTCTGATAGCCCTCAGATTACAGAATGCCTCCAGATGTGCATCGGAAATTACTACTGGTCTTCCTGGGAACGATCAAAGCGTAGACTGTTCGAGACATTACTCCCATGGAGGAAAGTGCGCATGGTGATTGTTGTATTCAATCCCGAGACAATTACTGTGTTTCATCAACACTTTGAAGGTCCACAGATTACAGAAACCCTCCAGATTTGAATCGGAAACTACTGCTGGTCTTCCAGGGATCGATTAAAGCGTAGACTCTTTGTGGATTACTCCCATGGAGGAAAGTGCGCATGGTGACTGTTGTATTCAATCCCGAGGCAATTTCTGAATTTTAATCCACACTTCGAAGGTCCACAGATTACAGAATTAATCCAGATGTGCATCGGAAACTACTACTGGTCTTCCAGGGAACGATCAAAGCGTAGACTGTTTGGGAACTACTCACATGGAGGAAAGTGCGCATGGTGACTGTTGTATTCAATCCCGATGCATTTTCTGTGTTTCATCAACACTCTGATAGTCCACAGATTACAGAATGCCACCAGATGTGCATCGGAATCTACTACGGGTCTTCCAGGGAATGTTAAATCGTAGACTGTTTGAGATATACCTCCCGTGGGAGAAAGTGCGCATGGTGACTGTTGTATTCAATCCCGTTGCTATTTCTATGTTTCATCAACACTCTGATAGTCCACAGATTACAGAATGGCACCAAAGGTGCATCGGAGACTACTACTGGTCTTCCAGGGTATGATCAAAGCGTAGACTGTTAGAGACATTACTCCCATGGAGGAAAGTGCGAATGGTGACTGATGTATTCAATCCCGATGCAATTTCTGTGTTTCATCAACACTCTGATAGTCCACAGATTACAGAATGCCTCCAGATGTTAATCGGAAACTACTGCTGGTCTTCCAGGGAACGATCAAAGCGTAGACTGCTTGAAACATTACTCCCATGGAGGAAAGTGCGCATGGTGACTGTTGTATTCAATCCCAATGCAATTTCTGTGTTTCATCATCACTCTGATAATCCACAGATTACGGAAAGCCTCCAGATGTGCATCGGAAACTACTACTGGTCCTCCAGGGAACGATCAAAGCGTAAACTGTTTGAGACATTACTCGCATGGAGGAAAGTGCGCATGGTGACTGTTGTATTCAATCCCGAGGCAATTTCTGTGTTTCCATCCACACTTTGAAGGTCGACAAATTACAGAAGGAATTCAGATGTGCATCAAAAATTACTACTGGTCTTCCAGGGAACGATCAAAGCGTTTACTGTTTCAGAATTACTCCCATGGAGGAAAGTGCGAATGCTGTATGTTGTATTCAATCCCGATGCAATTTCTGAGTTTCATCAACACTCTGATAGTCCACAGATTACAGAATGCAGCCAGATGTGAATCGTAAACTACTACTGGTCTTCCAGGAACGATCAAAGCGTAGACTGTTTGAGACATTACTCGCATGGACGAAAGTGCGCATGGTGACTGTTGCATTCAATCCCGAGACAGTTACTGTGATTCATCAACACTTTGAAGGTCCACAGATTACAGAAAGCCTCCAGATGTGCATCGGAAACTACTACTGGTCTTAAAGGGAACGATTAGAGCGTAGACTGTTTGAGAATTACTCCCATGGAGGAAAGTGCGCATGGTGACTGTTGTATTCAATCCCGATGCAATTTCTGTGTTTCATTAACACAGAATACAGAATATCTCCAGATGTGCATCGGTAACTACTACTGGTCTTCCAGGGAACGATCAAAGCGTAAACTGTTTGAGACATTACTCGCATGGAGGAAAGTGCGCATGGTGACTGTTGTATTCAATCCCGAGGCAATTTCTGTGTTTCCATTTACACTTTGAAGGTCCACAAATTACAGAAGGAATCCAGATGTGCATCGGAAATTACTACTGGTCTTCCAGGGAACGATCAAAGCGTTGACTGTTTCACAATTACTCCCATGGAGGAAAGTGCGCATGGTGACTGTTGTATTCAATCCCGAGACAATTACTGTGTTTCATCAACACTTTGAAGGTCCACAGATTACAGAAAGCGTCCAGATGTGCATCGGAAACTACTACTGGTCTTCCAGGGAACGATTAAAGCATAGACTGTTTGAGACATTACTCCCATTTAGGAAAGTGCGCATGGTGACTGTTGTATTCAATCCGTTTGCATTTTCTGTGTTTCATCAACACTCTGATAGCCCTCATATTACAGAATGCAGCCAGATGTGCATCGGAAACTACTACTGGTCTTCCAGGAACGATCAAAGCGTAGAATGTTTGAGACATTACTCGCATGGAGGAAAGTGCGCATGGTGACTGTTGTATTCAATGCCCAAGCAATTTCTGTGTTTCATCAACACTCTGATAGTCCACAGATTACAGAATGCCTCCAGATGTGCATCGGAAACTGCTACTGGTCTTCCAGGGAACGATCAAAGCGTAAACACTTTGAGACATTACTCCCATGGAGGAAAGTGCGCATGGTGACTGTTGTGTTCAATCCCGATGCATTTTCTGTGTTTCATCAACACTCTGATAGTCCACAGATTACAGAATGCCTAATGATGTGCATCGGAAACTGCTACTGGTCTTCCAGGGAACGATCAAAGCGTAAACTCTTTGAGACATTACTCCCATGGAGGAAAGTGCGCATTGTGACTGTTGTATTCAATCCGTTTGCGTTTTCTGTGTTTCATCAACACTCTGATAGCCCTCAGATTACAGAATGCCTCCAGATGTGCATCGGAAACTACTACTGGGCTTCCTGGGAACGATCAAAGCGTAGACTGTTTGAGACATTACTCGCATGGAGGAAAGTGCGCATGGTGACTGTTGTATTTAATGCCGATGCAATTTCTGTGTTTCATCAACACTCTGACAGTCCACAGATTACAGAATGCCTCCAGATGTGCATCGGAAACTGCTACTGGTCTTCCAGGGAACGATCAAAGCGTAAACTCATTGAGACATTACTCCCATGGAGGAAAGTGCGCATGGTGACTGTTGCGTTCAATCCCGATGCATTTTCTGTGTTTCATCAACACTCCGATAGCCCTCAGATTACAGAATGCCACCAGATGTGCATCGGAAACTGCTACTGGTCTTCCAGGGAACGATCAAAGCGTAAACTCTTTGAGACATTACTCCCATGCAGGAAAGTGGGCATGGTGACTGTTGTATTCAATCCCGATGCATTTTCTGTGTCTCATCAACACACTGATAGCCCTCAGATTACAGAATGCCTCCAGATGTGCATCGGAAATTACTACTGGTCTTCCTGGGAACGATCAAAGCGTAGACTGTTTGAGACATTTCTCCCATGGAGGAAAGTGCGCATGGTGATTGATGTATTCAATCCCGAGACAATTACTGTGTTTCATCAACACTTTGAAGGTCCACAGATTTCAGAAAGCCTCCAGATGTGAATCGGAAACTACTGCTGGTCTTCCAGGGAACGATTAAAAGTAGACTCTTTGTGGATTACTCCCATGGAGGAAAGTGCGCATGGTGACTGTTGTATTCAATCCCGAGGCAATTTCTGAGTTTTAATCCACACTTCGAAGGTCCACAGATTACAGAATTAATCCAGATGTGCATCGGAAACTACTACTGGTCTTCCAGGGAACGATCAAAGCGTAGACTGTTTGGGAATTACTCCCATGGAGGAAAGTGCGCATGGTAACTGTTGTATTCAATCCCGATGCAATTTCTGTGTTTCATCAACACAGAATACAGAATATCTCCAGATGTGCATCGGAAACTACTACTGGTCTTCCAGGGAACGATCAAAGCGTAAACTCTTTGAGACATTACTCCCATGGAGGAAAGTGCGCATGGTGACTGTTGTATTCAATCCGTTTGCATTTTCTGTGTTTCATCAACACTCTGACAGCCCTCAGATTACAGAATGCCTCCAGATGTGCATCGGAAGCTACTACTGGGCTTCCTGGGAACGATCAAAGCGTATACTGTTTGAGACATTACTCCCATGGAGGAATGTGCGCATGATGACTGTTGTAGTCAATCCCGATGCAATTTCTGTGTTTCATCATCACTCTGATAATCCCCAGATTACGGAAAGCCTCCAGATGTGCATCGGAAACTACTACTGGTCTTCCAGGGAACGATCAAAGCGTAGACTGTTAGAGACATTTCTGCCATTTAGGAAAGTGCGCATTGTGACTGTTGTATTCAATCCCGATGCAATTTCTGTGTTTCATCAACACTCTGATAGTCCACAGATTACAGAATGCCTCCAGATGTGCATCGGTAACTACTACTGGTCTTCCAGTGAGCGATCAAAGCGTAGACTGTTTGAGACATTACTCATATGGATTAAAGTGCGCATGGTGACTGTTGTATTCAATCCCGATGCAATTTCTGTGTTTCATTAACACAGAATACAGAATATCTCCAGATGTGCATCGGTAACTACTACTGGTCTTCCAGGGAACGATCAAAGCGTAAACTGTTTGAGACATTACTCGCATGGAGGAAAGTGCGCATGGTGACTGTTGTATTCAATCCCGAGGCAATTTCTGTGTTTCCATTTACACTTTGAAGGTCCACAAATTACAGAAGGAATCCAGATGTGCATCGGAAATTACTACTGGTCTTCCAGGGAACGATCAAAGCGTTGACTGTTTCACAATTACTCCCATGGAGGAAAGTGCGCATGGTGACTGTTGTATTCAATCCCGAGACAATTACTGTGTTTCATCAACACTTTGAAGGTCCACAGATTACAGAAAGCGTCCAGATGTGCATCGGAAACTACTACTGGTCTTCCAGGGAACGATTAAAGCATAGACTGTTTGAGACATTACTCCCATGGAGGAAAGTGCGCATGGTGACTGTTGTATTCAATCCGTTTGCATTTTCTGTGTTTCATCAACACTCTGATAGCCCTCATATTACAGAATGCAGCCAGATGTGCATCGGAAACTACTACTGGTCTTCCAGGAACGATCAAAGCGTAGAATGTTTGAGACATTACTCGCATGGAGGAAAGTGCGCATGGTGACTGTTGTATTCAATGCCCAAGCAATTTCTGTGTTTCATCAACACTCTGATAGTCCACAGATTACAGAATGCCTCCAGATGTGCATCGGAAACTGCTACTGGTCTTCCAGGGAACGATCAAAGCGTAAACACTTTGAGACATTACTCCCATGGAGGAAAGTGGGCATGGTGACTGTTGTGTTCAATCCCGATGCATTTTCTGTGTTTCATCAACACTCTGATAGTCCACAGATTACAGAATGCCTAATGATGTGCATCGGAAACTGCTACTGGTCTTCCAGGGAACGATCAAAGCGTAAACTCTTTGAGACATTACTCCCATGGAGGAAAGTGCGCATTGTGACTGTTGTATTCAATCCGTTTGCGTTTTCTGTGTTTCATCAACACTCTGATAGCCCTCAGATTACAGAATGCCTCCAGATGTGCATCGGAAACTACTACTGGGCTTCCTGGGAACGATCAAAGCGTGGACTGTTTGAGACATTACTCGCATGGAGGAAAGTGCGCATGGTGACTGTTGTATTTAATGCCGATGCAATTTCTGTGTTTCATCAACACTCTGACAGTCCACAGATTACAGAATGCCTCCAGATGTGCATCGGAAACTGCTACTGGTCTTCCAGGGAACGATCAAAGCGTAAACTCATTGAGACATTACTCCCATGGAGGAAAGTGCGCATGGTGACTGTTGCGTTCAATCCCGATGCATTTTCTGTGTTTCATCAACACTCTGATAGCCCTCAGATTACAGAATGCCACCAGATGTGCATCGGAAACTGCTACTGGTCTTCCAGGGAACGATCAAAGCGTAAACTCTTTGAGACATTACTCCCATGCAGGAAAGTGGGCATGGTGACTGTTGTATTCAATCCCGATGCATTTTCTGTGTCTCATCAACACACTGATAGCCCTCAGATTACAGAATGCCTCCAGATGTGCATCGGAAATTACTACTGGTCTTCCTGGGAACGATCAAAGCGTAGACTGTTTGAGACATTTCTCCCATGGAGGAAAGTGCGCATGGTGATTGATGTATTCAATCCCGAGACAATTACTGTGTTTCATCAACACTTTGAAGGTCCACAGATTTCAGAAAGCCTCCAGATGTGAATCGGAAACTACTGCTGGTCTTCCAGGGAACGATTAAAAGTAGACTCTTTGTGGATTACTCCCATGGAGGAAAGTGCGCATGGTGACTGTTGTATTCAATCCCGAGGCAATTTCTGAGTTTTAATCCACACTTCGAAGGTCCACAGATTACAGAATTAATCCAGATGTGCATCGGAAACTACTACTGGTCTTCCAGGGAACGATCAAAGCGTAGACTGTTTGGGAATTACTCCCATGGAGGAAAGTGCGCATGGTGACTGTTGTATTCAATCCCGATGCAATTTCTGTGTTTCATCAACACAGAATACAGAATATCTCCAGATGTGCATCGGAAACTACTACTGGTCTTCCAGGGAACGATCAAAGCGTAAGCTCTTTGAGACATTACTCCCATGGAGGAAAGTGCGCATGGTGACTGTTGTATTCAATCCGTTTGCATTTTCTGTGTTTCATCAACACTCTGACAGCCCTCAGATTACAGAATGCCTCCAGATGTGCATCGGAAGCTACTACTGGGCTTCCTGGGAACGATCAAAGCGTATACTGTTTGAGACATTACTCCCATGGAGGAATGTGCGCATGATGACTGTTGTAGTCAATCCCGATGCAATTTCTGTGTTTCATCATCACTCTGATAATCCCCAGATTACGGAAAGCCTCCAGATGTGCATCGGAAACTACTACTGGTCTTCCAGGGAACGATCAAAGCGTAGACTGTTAGAGACATTTCTGCCATTTAGGAAAGTGCGCATTGTGACTGTTGTATTCAATCCCGATGCAATTTCTGTGTTTCATCAACACTCTGATAGTCCACAGATTACAGAATGCCTCCAGATGTGCATCGGTAACTACTACTGGTCTTCCAGTGAGCGATCAAAGCGTAGACTGTTTGAGACATTACTCATATGGATTAAAGTGCGCATGGTGACTGTTGTATTCAATCCCGATGCTATTTCTGTGTTTCATCAACACTCTGATAGTCCACAGATCACAGAATGCCTCCATATGTGCATCGGAAACTGCTACTGGTCTTCCAGGGAACGATCAAAGGGTAAACTCTTTGAGACATTACTCCAATGGAGGAAAGTGCGCATGGTGACTGTTGTATTCAATCCCGATGCATTTTCTGTGTTTCATCAACACTCTGATAGCCCTCAGATTACAGAATGCCTCCAGATGTGCGTCGGAAATTACTACTGGTCATCCAGGGAACGATCAAATCGTTGACTGTTTCAGAATTACTCCCATGGGTGAAAGTGCGAATGGTGTCTGTTGTTTTCAATCCCAATGCAATTTCTGAATTTCATCAACACGCTGATAGTCCACAGATTACAGAATGCATCCAGATGTGCATCGGAAACTACTACTGGTCTTCCAGGAACGATCAAAGCGTAGACTGTTTGAGACATTACTGCATGGAGGAAAGTGCGCATGGTGACTGTTGCATTCAATCCCGATGCAATTTCTGTGTTTCATCAACACTCTGATAGTCCACAGATTACAGAATGCCTCCAGATGTGCATCGGAAACTGCTACTGGTCTTCCAGGGAACGATCAAACCGTAAACTCTTTGAGACATTACTCTCATGGAGGAAAGTGCGCATGGTGACTGCTGTATTCAATCCCGATGCATTTTCTGTGTTTCATCAACACTCGGATAGCCCTCAGATTACAGAATGCCACCAGATGTGCATCGGAAACTGCTACTGGTCTTCCAGGGAACGATCAAAGCGTAAATTCTTTGAGACATTACTCCCATGGAGGAAAGTGGGCATGGTGACTGTTGTATTCAATCCCGATGCATTTTCTGTGTTTCATCAACACTCTGATAGCCCTCAGATTACAGAATGCCTCTAGATGTGCATCGGAAACTACTATTGGTCTCCCTGGGAACGACCAAAGCGTAGACTGTTTGAGACATTACTCCCATGGAGGAAAGTGCGCATGGTGTTTGTTGTATTCAATCCCGAGACAATTACTGTGTTTCATCAACACTTTGAAGGTAAACAGATTACAGAAAGCCTCCAGATGTGAATCGGAAACTACTGCTGGTCTTCCAGGGAACGATTAAAGCGTAGACTCTTTGTGGATTACTCCCACGGAGGAAAATGCGCATGGTGACTGTTGTATTCAATCCCAAGGCAATTTCTGAGTTTTAATCTACACTTCGAAAGTCCACAGATTACAGAATTAATCCAGATGTGCATCGGAAACTACTACTGGTCTTCCAGGGAACGATCAAAGCGTAGACTGTTTGATAATTACTCCCATGGAGGAAAGTGCGCATGGTGACTGTTGTATTCAATCCCGATGCAATTTCTGTGTTTCATCAACACAGAATACAGAATATCTCCAGATGTGCATCGGAAACTACTACTGGTCTTCCAGGGAACGATCAAAGCGTAAACTGTTTGAGACATTACTCCTATGGAGGAAAGTGCGCATGGTGACTGTTGTATTCAATCCCGAGGCAATTTCTGTGTTTCCATGCACACTTTGAAGGTCCACAAATTACACAACGAATCCAGATGTGCATCGGAAATTACTACTGGTCTTCCAGGGAACGATCAAAGCGTTGACTGTTTCAGAATTACTCACATGGAGGAAAGTGCGAATGGTAACTGTTGTATTTAATCCCGATGCAAATTTCTGAATTACATCAACTCTCTGATAGTCCACAGATTACAGAATGCCACCTGATGTGCATCGGAATCTACTACGGGTCTTCAAGGGAACGTGAAGGCATAGACTGTTTGAGACATACCTCCCATGGAGGAAAGTGCGCATGGTGACTGTTGTATTCAATCCTGTTGCTATTTCTGTGTTTCATCAACACTGTGATAGTCCACAGATTACAGAATGCCGCCAGATGTGCATCGGAATCTTCTACGGGCCTTCCAGGGAACGTGAAAGCGTAGACTGTTTGAGACATACCTCCCATGGAGGAAAGTGCGAATGGTGACTGATGTATTCAATCCCGATGCAATTTCTGTGTTTCATCAACACATGATAGTCCACAGATTACAGAATGCCTCCAGATAGGCATCGGAAACCACTACTGGTCTTCAACAATCTGATTATCCACAGATTACGGAAAGCCTCCAGATGTGCATCGGAAAATACTACTGGTCTTCCAGGGAACGATCAAACCGTAGACTGTTAGAGACATTTCTCCCATTTAGGAAAGTGCGCATTGTGACTGTTGTATTGAATCCCGATGCAATTTCTGTGTTTCATCAACACAGAATACATAATATCTCCAGATGTGCATCGGAAACTACTACTGGTCTTCCAGGGAACGTTCAAGCGTAAACTGTTTGAGACATTACTCGCATGGAGGAAAGTGCGCATGGTGACTGTTGTATTCAATGCCGATGCAATTTCTGTGTTTCATCAATACTCTGATAGTCCACAGATTACTGAATGCCTCCAGATGTGCAATTGAAACTACTACTGGTCTTCCAGGGAACGATCAAAGCGTAGACTGTTTGACACATTACTCCCATGGAGGAAAGTGCGCATGGTGACTGTTGCATTCAATCCCGAGACAGTTACTGTGATTCATCAACACTTTGAAGGTCCACAGATTACAGAAAGCCTCCAGATATGCATCGGAAACTACTACTGGTCTTAAAGGGAACGATTAAAGCGTAGACTGTTTGAAAATTACTCCCATGGAGGAAAGTGTGCATGGTGACTGTTGTATTCAATCCCGATGCAATTTCTGTGTTTCATCAACACAGAATACAGAATATCTACAGATGTGCATCGGTAACTACTACTGGTCTTCCTGGGAACGATCGAAGCGTAAACTGTTAAAGACATTACTCGCATGGAGGAAAGTGCGCATGGTGACTGTTGTGTTCAATGCCGATGCAATTTCTGTGTTTCATCAACACTCTGATAGTCCACAGATTACTGAATGCCTCCAGATGTGCAATTGAAACTACTACTGGTCTTCCAGGGCACGATCAAAGCGTTGACTGTTTGACACATTACTCCCATGGAGGAAAGTGCGCATGGTGACTGTTGCATTCAATCCCGAGACAGTTACTGTGATTCATCAACACTTTGTAGGTCCACAGATAACATAAAGCCTCCAGATGTGCATCGGAAACTACTACTGGTCTTAAAGGGAATGATTAAAGCGTAGACTGTTTGAGAATTACTCCCATGGAGGAAAGTGCGCATGGTGACTGTTGTATTCAATCCCGATGCAATTTCTGTGTTTCATCAACACAGAATACAGAATATCTCCAGATGTGCATCGGTAAATACTACTGGTCTTCCAGGGAACGATCAAAGCGTAAATTGTTTGAGACATTACTCGCATGGAGGAAAGTGAGCATGGTGACTGTTGTATTCAATCCCGAGGCAATTTCTGTGTTTCCATCCACACTTTGAAGGTCCACAAATTACAGAAGGTATCCAGATGTGCATCGGAAATTACTACAGGTCTTCCAGGGAACGATCAAAGCGTTGACTTTTCAGAATTACTCCCATGGAGGAAAGTGCGAATGGTGTCTGTTGTATTCAATCGCGATGCAATTTCTGAGTTTCATCAACACTCTGATAGTCCACAGATTACAGAATGCCTCTAGATGTGCATCGGAAACTGCTACTGGTCTTCCAGGGAACGTGAAAGCGTAGACTGTTTGAGACATACCTCCCATGGAGGAAAGTGCGCATGGTGACTGTTGTATTCATTCCCGTTGCTATTTCTGTGTTTCATCAACACTGTGATAGTCCACAGATTACAGAATGCCACCAGATTTGCATCGGAATCTTCTACGGGCCTTCCAGGGAACGTGAAAGCGTAGACTGTTTGAGACATACCTCCCATAGAGGAAAGTGCGAATGGTGACTGATGTATTCAATCCCGATGCAATTTCTGTGTTTCATCAACACTCTGATAGTCCACAGATTACAGAATGCCTCCAGATGTTAATCGGAAACTACTACTGGTCTTTCTGGGAACAATCATGGAGGAAAGTGCGCATGGTGACTGTTTTATTCAATCCCGATGCAATTTCTGTGTTTCATCATCACTCTGATAATCCACAGATTACGGAAAGCCTCCAGATGTGCATCGGAAAATACTACTGGTCTTCCAGGGAACGATCAAACCGTAGACTGTTAGAGACATTTCTCCCATTTAGGAAAGTGCGCATTGTGACTGTTGTATTGAATCCCGATGCAATTTCTGTGTTTCATCAACACAGAATACAGAATATCTCCAGATGTGCATCGGAAACTACTACTGGTCTTCCAGGGAATGATCAAAGCGTAAACTGTTTGAAACATTACTCGCATTTAGGAAAGTGCGCATGGTGACTGATGTATTCAATCCCGATGCAATTTCTGTGTTTCATCAACACTTTGATGGTCCACAGATTACAGAATGCCTCCAGATGTGCATCGGAAACTACTACTGGTCTTCCAGGGAACGATCAAAGCCTAGACAGTTTGAGACATTACTCCCACGTAGGAAAGTGCGCATGGCGACTGTTGTATTCCATCCCGATGCAATTTCTGTGTTTCATCACACTTTGAAGGTCCACAGATTACAGAATGCCTCCCGATGTGCATCGGAAACTACTACTGGTCTTCCAGGAACGATCAAAGCGTAGACTGTTTGAGACATTACTCGCATGGAGGAAAGTGCGCATGGTGACTGTTGTATTCAATGCCGATGCAATTTCTGTGTTTCATCAACACTCTGATAGTCCACAGATTACTGAATGCCTCCAGATGTGCAATTGAAACTACTACTGGTCTTCCAGGGAACGATCAAAGCGTAGACTGTTTGACACATTACTCCCATGGAGGAAAGTGCGCATGGTGACTGTTGCATTCAATCCCGAGACAGTTACTGTGATTCATCAACACTTTGAAGGTCCACAGATTACAGAAAGCCTCCAGATGTGCATCGGAAACTACTACTGGTCTTAAAGGGAACGATTAAAGCGTAGACTGTTTGAGAATTACTCCCATGGAGGAAAGTGTGCATGGTGACTGTTGTATTCAATCCCGATGCAATTTCTGTGTTTCATCAACACAGAATACAGAATATCTACAGATGTGCATCGGTAACTACTACTGGTCTTCCAGGGAACGATCGAAGCGTAAACTGTTGGAGACATTACTCGCTTGGAGGAAAGTGCGCATGGTGACTGTTGTGTTCAATGCCGATGCAATTTCTATGTTTCATCAACACTCTGATAGTCCACAGATTACTGAATGCCTCCAGATGTGCATCGGAAACTACTACTGGTCTTCCAGGGAACGATCAAAGCGTAGACTGTTAGAGACATTTCTGCCATTTAGGAAAGTGCGCATTGTGACTGTTGTATTCAATCCCGATGCAATTTCTGTGTTTCATCAACACTCTGATAGTCCACAGATTACAGAATGCCTCCAGATGTGCATCGGTAACTACTACTAGTCTTCCAGTGAGCGATCAAAGCGTAGACTGTTTGAGACATTACTCATATGGATTAAAGTGCGCATGGTGACTGTTGTATTCAATCCCGATGCTATTTCTGTGTTTCATCAACACTCTGATAGTCCACAGATCACAGAATGCCTCCATATGTGCATCGGAAACTGCTACTGGTCTTCCAGGGAACGATCAAAGGGTAAACTCTTTGAGACATTACTCCAATGGAGGAAAGTGCGCATGGTGACTGTTGTATTCAATCCCGATGCATTTTCTGTGTTTCATCAACACTCTGATAGCCCTCAGATTACAGAATGCCTCCAGATGTGCGTCGGAAATTACTACTGGTCATCCAGGGAACGATCAAATCGTTGACTGTTTCAGAATTACTCCCATGGGTGAAAGTGCGAATGGTGTCTGTTGTTTTCAATCCCAATGCAATTTCTGAATTTCATCAACACTCTGATAGTCCACAGATTACAGAATGCATCCAGATGTGCATCGGAAACTACTACTGGTCTTCCAGGAACGATCAAAGCGTAGACTGTTTGAGACATTACTGCATGGAGGAAAGTGCGCATGGTGACTGTTGCATTCAATCCCGATGCAATTTCTGTGTTTCATCAACACTCTGATAGTCCACAGATTACAGAATGCCTCCAGATGTGCATCGGAAACTGCTACTGGTCTTCCAGGGAACGATCAAACCGTAAACTCTTTGAGACATTACTCCCATGGAGGAAAGTGCGCATGGTGACTGCTGTATTCAATCCCGATGCATTTTCTGTGTTTCATCAACACTCGGATAGCCCTCAGATTACAGAATGCCACCAGATGTGCATCGGAAACTGCTACTGGTCTTCCAGGGAACGATCAAAGCGTAAATTCTTTGAGACATTACTCCCATGGAGGAAAGTGGGCATGGTGACTGTTGTATTCAATCCCGATGCATTTTCTGTGTTTCATCAACACTCTGATAGCCCTCAGATTACAGAATGCCTCTAGATGTGCATCGGAAACTACTATTGGTCTCCCTGGGAACGACCAAAGCGTAGACTGTTTGAGACATTACTCCCATGGAGGAAAGTGCGCATGGTGTTTGTTGTATTCAATCCCGAGACAATTACTGTGTTTCATCAACACTTTGAAGGTAAACAGATTACAGAAAGCCTCCAGATGTGAATCGGAAACTACTGCTGGTCTTCCAGGGAACGATTAAAGCGTAGACTCTTTGTGGATTACTCCCACGGAGGAAAATGCGCATGGTGACTGTTGTATTCAATCCCAAGGCAATTTCGGAGTTTTAATCTACATTTCGAAAGTCCACAGATTACAGAATTAATCCAGATGTGCATCGGAAACTACTACTGGTCTTCCAGGGAACGATCAAAGCGTAGACTGTTTGATAATTACTCCCATGGAGGAAAGTGCGCATGGTGACTGTTGTATTCAATCCCGATGCAATTTCTGTGTTTCATCAACACAGAATACAGAATATCTCCAGATGTGCATCGGAAACTACTACTGGTCTTCCAGGGAACGATCAAAGCGTAAACTGTTTGAGACATTACTCCTATGGAGGAAAGTGCGCATGGTGACTGTTGTATTCAATCCCGAGGCAATTTCTGTGTTTCCATGCACACTTTTAAGGTCCACAAATTACACAACGAATCCAGATGTGCATCGGAAATTACTACTGGTCTTCCAGGGAACGATCAAAGCGTTGACTGTTTCAGAATTACTCACATGGAGGAAAGTGCGAATGGTAACTGTTGTATTTAATCCCGATGCAAATTTCTGAATTACATCAACTCTCTGATAGTCCACAGATTACAGAATGCCACCTGATGTGCATCGGAATCTACTACGGGTCTTCCAGGGAACGTGAAGGCATAGACTGTTTGAGACATACCTCCCATGGAGGAAAGTGCGCATGGTGACTGTTGTATTCAATCCTGTTGCTATTTCTGTGTTTCATCAACACTGTGATAGTCCACAGATTACAGAATGCCGCCAGATGTGCATCGGAATCTTCTACGGGCCTTCCAGGGAACGTGAAAGCGTAGACTGTTTGAGACCTACCTCCCATGGAGGAAAGTGCGAATGGTGACTGATGTATTCAATCCCGATGCAATTTCTGTGTTTCATCAACACATGATAGTCCACAGATTACAGAATGCCTCCAGATAGGCATCGGAAACCACTACTGGTCTTCAACACTCTGATTATCCACAGATTACGGAAAGCCTCCAGATGTGCATCGGAAAATACTACTGGTCTTCCAGGGAACGATCAAACCGTACACTGTTAGAGACATTTCTCCCATTTAGGAAAGTGCGCATTGTGACTGTTGTATTGAATCCCGATGCAATTTCTGTGTTTCATCAACACAGAATACATTATATCTCCAGATGTGCATCGGAAACTACTACTGGTCTTCCAGGGAACGTTCAAAGCGTAAACTGTTTGAGACATTACTCGCATGGAGGAAAGTGCGCATGGTGACTGTTGTATTCAATGCCGATGCAATTTCTGTGTTTCATCAATACTCTGATAGTCCACAGATTACTGAATGCCTCCAGATGTGCAATTGAAACTACTACTGGTCTTCCAGGGAACGATCAAAGCGTAGACTGTTTGACACATTACTCCCATGGAGGAAAGTGCGCATGGTGACTGTTGCATTCAATCCCGAGACAGTTACTGTGATTCATCAACACTTTGAAGGTCCACAGATTACAGAAAGCCTCCAGATATGCATCGGAAACTACTACTGGTCTTAAAGGGAACGATTAAAGCGTAGACTGTTTGAAAATTACTCCCATGGAGGAAAGTGTGCATGGTGACTGTTGTATTCAATCCCGATGCAATTTCTGTGTTTCATCAACACAGAATACAGAATATCTACAGATGTGCATCGGTAACTACTACTGGTCTTCCTGGGAACGATCGAAGCGTAAACTGTTAAAGACATTACTCGCATGGAGGAAAGTGCGCATGGTGACTGTTGTGTTCAATGCCGATGCAATTTCTGTGTTTCATCAACACTCTGATAGTCCACAGATTACTGAATGCCTCCAGATGTGCAATTGAAGCTACTACTGGTCTTCCAGGGCACGATCAAAGCGTTGACTGTTTGACACATTACTCCCATGGAGGAAAGTGCGCATGGTGACTGTTGCATTCAATCCCGAGACAGTTACTGTGATTCATCAACACTTTGTAGGTCCACAGATAACATAAAGCCTCCAGATGTGCATCGGAAACTACTACTGGTCTTAAAGGGAATGATTAAAGCGTAGACTGTTTGAGAATTACTCCCATGGAGGAAAGTGCGCATGGTGACTGTTGTATTCAATCCCGATGCAATTTCTGTGTTTCATCAACACAGAATACAGAATATCTCCAGATGTGCATCGGTAAATACTACTGGTCTTCCAGGGAACGATCAAAGCGTAAATTGTTTGAGACATTACTCGCATGGAGGAAAGTGAGCATGGTGACTGTTGTATTCAATCCCGAGGCAATTTCTGTGTTTCCATCCACACTTTGAAGGTCCACAAATTACAGAAGGTATCCAGATGTGCATCGGAAATTACTACAGGTCTTCCAGGGAACGATCAAAGCGTTGACTGTTTCAGAATTACTCCCATGGAGGAAAGTGCGAATGGTGTCTGTTGTATTCAATCGCGATGCAATTTCTGAGTTTCATCAACACTCTGATAGTCCACAGATTACAGAATGCCTCTAGATGTGCATCGGAAACTGCTACTGGTCTTCCAGGGAACGTGAAAGCGTAGACTGTTTGAGACATACCTCCCATGGAGGAAAGTGCGCATGGTGACTGTTGTATTCAATCCCGTTGCTATTTCTGTGTTTCATCAACACTGTGATAGTCCACAGATTACAGAATGCCACCAGATTTGCATCGGAATCTTCTACGGGCCTTCCAGGGAACGTGAAAGCGTAGACTGTTTGAGACATACCTCCCATAGAGGAAAGTGCGAATGGTGACTGATGTATTCAATCCCGATGCAATTTCTGTGTTTCATCAACACTCTGATAGTCCACAGATTACAGAATGCCTCCAGATGTTAATCGGAAACTACTACTGGTCTTTCTGGGAACGATCATGGAGGAAAGTGCGCATGGTGACTGTTTTATTCAATCCCGATCCAATTTCTGTGTTTCATCATCACTCTGATAATCCACAGATTACGGAAAGCCTCCAGATGTGCATCGGAAAATACTACTGGTCTTCCAGGGAACGATCAAACCGTAGACTGTTAGAGACATTTCTCCCATTTAGGAAAGTGCGCATTGTGACTGTTGTATTGAATCCCGATGCAATTTCTGTGTTTCATCAACACAGAATACAGAATATCTCCAGATGTGCATCGGAAACTACTACTGGTCTTCCAGGGAATGATCAAAGCGTAAACTGTTTGAAACATTACTCGCATTTAGGAAAGTGCGCATGGTGACTGATGTATTCAATCCCGATGCAATTTCTGTGTTTCATCAACACTTTGATGGTCCACAGATTACAGAATGCCTCCAGATGTGCATCGGAAACTACTACTGGTCTTCCAGGGAACGATCAAAGCCTACACAGTTTGAGACATTACTCCCACGTAGGAAAGTGCGCATGGCGACTGTTGTATTCCATCCCGATGCAATTTCTGTGTTTCATCAACACTTTGAAGGTCCACAGATTACAGAATGCCTCCCGATGTGCATCGGAAACTACTACTGGTCTTCCAGGAACGATCAAAGCGTAGACTGTTTGAGACATTACTCGCATGGAGGAAAGTGCGCATGGTGACTGTTGTATTCAATGCCGATGCAATTTCTGTGTTTCATCAACACTCTGATAGTCCACAGATTACTGAATGCCTCCAGATGTGCAATTGAAACTACTACTGGTCTTCCAGGGAACGATCAAAGCGTAGACTGTTTGACACATTACTCCCATGGAGGAAAGTGCGCATGGTGACTGTTGCATTCAATCCCGAGACAGTTACTGTGATTCATCAACACTTTGAAGGTCCACAGATTACAGAAAGCCTCCAGATGTGCATCGGAAACTACTACTGGTCTTAAAGGGAACGATTAAAGCGTAGACTGTTTGAGAATTACTCCCATGGAGGAAAGTGTGCATGGTGACTGTTGTATTCAATCCCGATGCAATTTCTGTGTTTCATCAACACAGAATACAGAATATCTACAGATGTGCATCGGTAACTACTACTGGTCTTCCAGGGAACGATCGAAGCGTAAACTGTTGGAGACATTACTCGCTTGGAGGAAAGTGCGCATGGTGACTGTTGTGTTCAATGCCGATGCAATTTCTGTGTTTCATCAACACTCTGATAGTCCACAGATTACTGAATGCCTCCAGATGTGCAATTGAAACTACTACTGGTCTTCCAGGGAACGATCAAAGCGTAGACTGTTTGACACATTACTCCCATGGAGGAAAGGGCGCATGGTGACTGTTGCATTCAATCCCGAGACAGTTACTGTGATTCATCAACACTTTGAAGGTCCACAGATAACATAAAGCCTCCAGATGTGCATCGGAAACTACTACTGGTCTTAAAGGGAATGATTAAAGCGTAGACTGTTTGAAAATTACTCCCATGGAGGAAAGTGTGCATGGTGACTGTTGTATTCAATCCCGATGCAATTTCTGTGTTTCATCAACACAGAATACAGAATATCTACAGATGTGCATCGGTAACTACTACTGGTCTTCCTGGGAACGATCGAAGCGTAAACTGTTGGAGACATTACTCGCATGGTGGAAAGTGCGCATGGTGACTGTTGTGTTCAATGCCGATGCAATTTCTGTGTTTCATCAACACTCTGATAGTCCACAGATTACTGAATGCCTCCAGGTGTGCAATTGAAACTACTACTGGTCTTCCAGGGAACGATCAAAGCGTTGACTGTTTGACACATTACTCCCATGGAGGAAAGTGCGCATGGTGACTGTTGCATTCAATCCCGAGACAGTTACTGTGATTCATCAACACTTTGAAGTTCCACAGATAACATAAAGCCTCCAGATGTGCATCGGAAACTACTACTGGTCTTAAAGGGAATGATTAAAGCGTAGACTGTTTGAGAATTACTCCCATGGAGGAAAGTGCGCATGGTGACTGTTGTATTCAATCCCGATGCAATTTCTGTGTTTCATCAACACAGAATACAGAATATCTCCAGATGTGCATCGGTAAATACTACTGGTCTTCCAGGGAACGATCAAAGCGTAAATTGTTTGAGACATTACTCGCATGGAGGAAAGTGAGCATGGTGACTGTTGTATTCAATCCCGAGGCAATTTCTGTGTTTCCATCCACACTTTGAAGGTCCACAAATTACAGAAGGTATCCAGATGTGCATCGGAAATTACTACAGATCTTCCAGGGAACGATCAAAGCGTTGACTGTTTCAGAATTACTCCCATGGAGGAAAGTGCGAATGGTGTCTGTTGTATTCAATCGCGATGCAATTTCTGAGTTTCATCAACACTCTGATAGTCCACAGATTACAGAATGCCTCTAGATGTGCATCGGAAACTGCTACTGGTCTTCCAGGGAACGTGAAAGCGTAGACTGTTTGAGACATACCTCCCATGGAGGAAAGTGCGCATGGTGACTGTTGTATTCAATCCCGTTGCTATTTCTGTGTTTCATCAACACTGTGATAGTCCACAGATTACAGAATGCCACCAGATTTGCATCGGAATCTTCTACGGGCCTTCCAGGGATCGTGAAAGCGTAGACTGTTTGAGACATACCTCCCATAGAGGAAAGTGCGAATGGTGACTGATGTATTCAATCCCGATGCAATTTCTGTGTTTCATCAACACTCTGATAGTCCACAGATTACAGAATGCCTCCAGATGTTAATCGGAAACTACTACTGGTCTTTCTGGGAACGATCATGGAGGAAAGTGCGCATGGTGACTGTTTTATTCAATCCCGATGCAATTTCTGTGTTTCATCATCACTCTGATAATCCACAGATTACGGAAAGCCTCCAGATGTGCATCGGAAAATACTACTGGTCTTCCAGGGAACGATCAAACCGTAGACTGTTAGAGACATTTCTCCCATTTAGGAAAGTGCGCATTGTGACTGTTGTATTGAATCCCGATGCAATTTCTGTGTTTCATCAACACAGAATACAGAATATCTCCAGATGTGCATCGGAAACTACTACTGGTCTTCCAGGGAATGATCAAAGCGTAAACTGTTTGAAACATTACTCGCATTTAGGAAAGTGCGCATGGTGACTGATGTATTCAATCCCGATGCAATTTCTGTGTTTCATCAACACTTTGATGGTCCACAGATTACAGAATGCCTCCAGATGTGCATCGGAAACTACTACTGGTCTCCCAGGGAACGATCAAAGCCTACACAGTTTGAGACATTACTCCCACGTAGGAAAGTGCGCATGGCGACTGTTGTATTCCATCCCGATGCAATTTCTGTGTTTCATCAACACTTTGAAGGTCCACAGATTACAGAATGCCTCCCGATGTGCATCGGAAACTACTACTGGTCTTCCAGGAACGATCAAAGCGTAGACTGTTTGAGACATTACTCGCATGGAGGAAAGTGCGCATGGTGACTGTTGTATTCAATGCCGATGCAATTTCTGTGTTTCATCAACACTCTGATAGTCCACAGATTACTGAATGCCTCCAGATGTGCAATTGAAACTACTACTGGTCTTCCAGGGAACGATCAAAGCGTAGACTGTTTGACACATTACTCCCATGGAGGAAAGTGCGCATGGTGACTGTTGCATTCAATCCCGAGACAGTTACTGTGATTCATCAACACTTTGAAGGTCCACAGATTACAGAAAGCCTCCAGATGTGCATCGGAAACTACTACTGGTCTTAAAGGGAACGATTAAAGCGTAGACTGTTTGAGAATTACTCCCATGGAGGAAAGTGTGCATGGTGACTGTTGTATTCAATCCCGATGCAATTTCTGTGTTTCATCAACACAGAATACAGAATATCTACAGATGTGCATCGGTAACTACTACTGGTCTTCCAGGGAACGATCGAAGCGTAAACTGTTGGAGACATTACTCGCTTGGAGGAAAGTGCGCATGGTGACTGTTGTGTTCAATGCCGATGCAATTTCTGTGTTTCATCAACACTCTGATAGTCCACAGATTACTGAATGCCTCCAGATGTGCAATTGAAACTACTACTGGTCTTCCAGGGAACGATCAAAGCGTAGACTGTTTGACACATTACTCCCATGGAGGAAAGGGCGCATGGTGACTGTTGCATTCAATCCCGAGACAGTTACTGTGATTCATCAACACTTTGAAGGTCCACAGATAACATAAAGCCTCCAGATGTGCATCGGAAACTACTACTGGTCTTAAAGGGAATGATTAAAGCGTAGACTGTTTGAAAATTACTCCCATGGAGGAAAGTGTGCATGGTGACTGTTGTATTCAATCCCGATGCAATTTCTGTGTTTCATCAACACAGAATACAGAATATCTACAGATGTGCATCGGTAACTACTACTGGTCTTCCTGGGAACGATCGAAGCGTAAACTGTTGGAGGCATTACTCGCATGGTGGAAAGTGCGCATGGTGACTGTTGTGTTCAATGCCGATGCAATTTCTGTGTTTCATCAACACTCTGATAGTCCACAGATTACTGAATGCCTCCAGGTGTGCAATTGAAACTACTACTGGTCTTCCAGGGAACGATCAAAGCGTTGACTGTTTGACACATTACTCCCATGGAGGAAAGTGCGCATGGTGACTGTTGCATTCAATCCCGAGACAGTTACTGTGATTCATCAACACTTTGAAGTTCCACAGATAACATAAAGCCTCCAGATGTGCATCGGAAACTACTACTGGTCTTAAAGGGAATGATTAAAGCGTAGACTGTTTGAAAATTACTCCCATGGAGGAAAGTGCGCATGGTGACTGTTGTATTCAATCCCGATGCAATTTCTGTGTTTCATCAACACAGAATACAGAATATCTCCAGATGTGCATCAGTAAATACTACTGGTCTTCCAGGGAACGATCAAAGCGTAAATTGTTTGAGACATTACTCGCATGGAGGAAAGTGAGCATGGTGACTGTTGTATTCAATCCCGAGGCAATTTCTGTGTTTCCATCCACACTTTGAAGGTCCACAAAAAATACAGAAGGTATCCAGATGTGCATCGGAAATTACTACAGGTCTTCCAGGGAACGATCAAAGCGTTGACTGTTTCAGAATTACTCCCATGGAGGAAAGTGCGAATGGTGTCTGTTGTATTCAATCCCGATGCAATTTCTGAGTTTCATCAACACTCTGATAGTCCACAGATTACAGAATGCCTCTAGATGTGCATCTGAAACTGCTACTGGTCTTCCAGGGAACGTGAAAGCGTAGACTGTTTGAGACATACCTCCCATGGAGGAAAGTGCGCATGGTGACTGTTGTATTCAATCCCGTTGCTATTTCTGTGTTTCATCAACACTGTGATAGTCCACAGATTACAGAATGCCACCAGATGTGCATCGGAATCTTCTACGGGCCTTCCAGGGAACGTGAAAGCGTAGACTGTTTGAGACATACCTCCCATGGAGGAAAGTGCGAATGGTGACTGATGTATTCAATCCCGATGCAATTTCTGTGTTTCATCAACACTCTGATAGTCCGCAGATTACAGAATGCCTCCAGATGTTAATCGGAAACTACTACTGGTCTTTCAGGGAACGATCTAGGAGGAAAGTGCGCATGGTGTCTGTTTTATTCAATCCTGATGCAATTTCTGTGTTTCATCATCACTCTGATAATCCACAGATTACGGAAAGCCTCCAGATGTGCATCGGAAAATACTACTGGTCTTCCAGGGAATGATCAAAGCGTAGACTGTTAGAGACATTTCTCCCATTTAGGAAAGTGCGCATTGTGACTGTTGTATTGAATCCCGATGCAATTTCTGTGTTTCATCAACACAGAATACAGAATATCTCCAGATGTGCATCGGAAACTACTAATGGTCTTCCAGGGAATGATCAAAGCGTAAACTGTTTGAAACATTACTCGCATTTACGAAAGTGCGCATGGTGACTGTTGTATTCAATCCCGAGGCAATTTCTGTGTTTCCATCCACACTTTGAAGGTCCACAAATTACAGAAGGTATCCAGATGTGCATCGGAAATTACTACAGGTCTTCCAGGGAACGATCAAAGCGTTGACTGTTTCAGAATTACTCCCATGGAGGAAAGTGCGAATGGTGTCTGTTGTATTCAATCGCGATGCAATTTCTGAGTTTCATCAACACTCTGATAGTCCACAGATTACAGAATGCCTCTAGATGTGCATCGGAAACTGCTACTGGTCTTCCAGGGAACGTGAAAGCGTAGACTGTTTGAGACATACCTCCCATGGAGGAAAGTGCGCATGGTGACTGTTGTATTCAATCCCGTTGCTATTTCTGTGTTTCATCAACACTGTGATAGTCCACAGATTACAGAATGCCACCAGATTTGCATCGGAATCTTCTACGGGCCTTCCAGGGAACGTGAAAGCGTAGACTGTTTGAGACATACCTCCCATAGAGGAAAGTGCGAATGGTGACTGATGTATTCAATCCCGATGCAATTTCTGTGTTTCATCAACACTCTGATAGTCCACAGATTACAGAATGCCTCCAGATGTTAATCGGAAACTACTACTGGTCTTTCTGGGAACGATCATGGAGGAAAGTGCGCATGGTGACTGTTTTATTCAATCCCGATGCAATTTCTGTGTTTCATCATCACTCTGATAATCCACAGATTACGGAAAGCCTCCAGATGTGCATCGGAAAATACTACTGGTCTTCCAGGGAACGATCAAACCGTAGACTGTTAGAGACATTTCTCCCATTTAGGAAAGTGCGCATTGTGACTGTTGTATTGAATCCCGATGCAATTTCTGTGTTTCATCAACACAGAATACAGAATATCTCCAGATGTGCATCGGAAACTACTACTGGTCTTCCAGGGAATGATCAAAGCGTAAACTGTTTGAAACATTACTCGCATTTAGGAAAGTGCGCATGGTGACTGATGTATTCAATCCCGATGCAATTTCTGTGTTTCATCAACACTTTGATGGTCCACAGATTACAGAATGCCTCCAGATGTGCATCGGAAACTACTACTGGTCTTCCAGGGAACGATCAAAGCCTAGACAGTTTGAGACATTACTCCCACGTAGGAAAGTGCGCATGGCGACTGTTGTATTCCATCCCGATGCAATTTCTGTGTTTCATCAACACTTTGAAGGTCCACAGATTACAGAATGCCTCCCGATGTGCATCGGAAACTACTACTGGTCTTCCAGGAACGATCAAAGCGTAGACTGTTTGAGACATTACTCGCATGGAGGAAAGTGCGCATGGTGACTGTTGTATTCAATGCCGATGCAATTTCTGTGTTTCATCAACACTCTGATAGTCCACAGATTACTGAATGTCTCCAGATGTGCAATTGAAACTACTACTGGTCTTCCAGGGAACGATCAAAGCGTAGACTGTTTGACACATTACTCCCATGGAGGAAAGTGCGCATGGTGACTGTTGCATTCAATCCCGAGACAGTTACTGTGATTCATCAACACTTTGAAGGTCCACAGATTACAGAAAGCCTCCAGATGTGCATCGGAAACTACTACTGGTCTTAAAGGGAACGATTAAAGCGTAGACTGTTTGAGAATTACTCCCATGGAGGAAAGTGTGCATGGTGACTGTTGTATTCAATCCCGATGCAATTTCTGTGTTTCATCAACACAGAATACAGAATATCTACAGATGTGCATCGGTAACTACTACTGGTCTTCCAGGGAACGATCGAAGCGTAAACTGTTGGAGACATTACTCGCTTGGAGGAAAGTGCGCATGGTGACTGTTGTGTTCAATGCCGATGCAATTTCTGTGTTTCATCAACACTCTGATAGTCCACAGATTACTGAATGCCTCCAGATGTGCAATTGAAACTACTACTGGTCTTCCAGGGAACGATCAAAGCGTAGACTGTTTGACACATTACTCCCATGGAGGAAAGGGCGCATGGTGACTGTTGCATTCAATCCCGAGACAGTTACTGTGATTCATCAACACTTTGAAGGTCCACAGATAACATGAAGCCTCCAGATGTGCATCGGAAACTACTACTGGTCTTAAAGGGAATGATTAAAGCGTAGACTGTTTGAAAATTACTCCCATGGAGGAAAGTGTGCATGGTGACTGTTGTATTCAATCCCGATGCAATTTCTGTGTTTCATCAACACAGAATACAGAATATCTACAGATGTGCATCGGTAACTACTACTGGTCTTCCTGGGAACGATCGAAGCGTAAACTGTTGGAGACATTACTCGCATGGTGGAAAGTGCGCATGGTGACTGTTGTGTTCAATGCCGATGCAATTTCTGTGTTTCATCAACACTCTGATAGTCCACAGATTACTGAATGCCTCCAGGTGTGCAATTGAAACTACTACTGGTCTTCCAGGGAACGATCAAAGCGTTGACTGTTTGACACATTACTCCCATGGAGGAAAGTGCGCATGGTGACTGTTGCATTCAATCCCGAGACAGTTACTGTGATTCATCAACACTTTGAAGTTCCACAGATAACATAAAGCCTCCAGATGTGCATCGGAAACTACTACTGGTCTTAAAGGGAATGATTAAAGCGTAGACTGTTTGAGAATTACTCCCATGGAGGAAAGTGCGCATGGTGACTGTTGTATTCAATCCCGATGCAATTTCTGTGTTTCATCAACACAGAATACAGAATATCTCCAGATGTGCATCGGTAAATACTACTGGTCTTCCAGGGAACGATCAAAGCGTAAATTGTTTGAGACATTACTCGCATGGAGGAAAGTGAGCATGGTGACTGTTGTATTCAATCCCGAGGCAATTTCTGTGTTTCCATCCACACTTTGAAGGTCCACAAATTACAGAAGGTATCCAGATGTGCATCGGAAATTACTACAGGTCTTCCAGGGAACGATCAAAGCGTTGACTGTTTCAGAATTACTCCCATGGAGGAAAGTGCGAATGGTGTCTGTTGTATTCAATCGCGATGCAATTTCTGAGTTTCATCAACACTCTGATAGTCCACAGATTACAGAATGCCTCTAGATGTGCATCGGAAACTGCTACTGGTCTTCCAGGGAACGTGAAAGCGTAGACTGTTTGAGACATACCTCCCATGGAGGAAAGTGCGCATGGTGACTGTTGTATTCAATCCCGTTGCTATTTCTGTGTTTCATCAACACTGTGATAGTCCACAGATTACAGAATGCCACCAGATTTGCATCGGAATCTTCTACGGGCCTTCCAGGGAACGTGAAAGCGTAGACTGTTTGAGACATACCTCCCATAGAGGAAAGTGCGAATGGTGACTGATGTATTCAATCCCGATGCAATTTCTGTGTTTCATCAACACTCTGATAGTCCACAGATTACAGAATGCCTCCAGATGTTAATCGGAAACTACTACTGGTCTTTCTGGGAACGATCATGGAGGAAAGTGCGCATGGTGACTGTTTTATTCAATCCCGATGCAATTTCTGTGTTTCATCATCACTCTGATAATCCACAGATTACGGAAAGCCTCCAGATGTGCATCGGAAAATACTACTGGTCTTCCAGGGAACGATCAAACCGTAGACTGTTAGAGACATTTCTCCCATTTAGGAAAGTGCGCATTGTGACTGTTGTATTGAATCCCGATGCAATTTCTGTGTTTCATCAACACAGAATACAGAATATCTCCAGATGTGCATCGGAAACTACTACTGGTCTTCCAGGGAATGATCAAAGCGTAAACTGTTTGAAACATTACTCGCATTTAGGAAAGTGCGCATGGTGACTGATGTATTCAATCCCGATGCAATTTCTGTGTTTCATCAACACTTTGATGGTCCACAGATTACAGAATGCCTCCAGATGTGCATCGGAAACTACTACTGGTCTTCCAGGGAACGATCAAAGCCTACACAGTTTGAGACATTACTCCCACGTAGGAAAGTGCGCATGGCGACTGTTGTATTCCATCCCGATGCAATTTCTGTGTTTCATCAACACTTTGAAGGTCCACAGATTACAGAATGCCTCCCGATGTGCATCGGAAACTACTACTGGTCTTCCAGGAACGATCAAAGCGTAGACTGTTTGAGACATTACTCGCATGGAGGAAAGTGCGCATGGTGACTGTTGTATTCAATGCCGATGCAATTTCTGTGTTTCATCAACACTCTGATAGTCCACAGATTACTGAATGCCTCCAGATGTGCAATTGAAACTTCTACTGGTCTTCCAGGGAACGATCAAAGCGTAGACTGTTTGACACATTACTCCCATGGAGGAAAGTGCGCATGGTGACTGTTGCATTCAAGCCCGAGACAGTTACTGTGATTCATCAACACTTTGAAGGTCCACAGATTACAGAAAGCCTCCAGATGTGCATCGGAAACTACTACTGGTCTTAAAGGGAACGATTAAAGCGTAGACTGTTTGAGAATTACTCCCATGGAGGAAAGTGTGCATGGTGACTGTTGTATTCAATCCCGATGCAATTTCTGTGTTTCATCAACACAGAATACAGAATATCTACAGATGTGCATCGGTAACTACTACTGGTCTTCCAGGGAACGATCGAAGCGTAAACTGTTGGAGACATTACTCGCTTGGAGGAAAGTGCGCATGGTGACTGTTGTGTTCAATGCCGATGCAATTTCTGTGTTTCATCAACACTCTGATAGTCCACAGATTACTGAATGCCTCCAGATGTGCAATTGAAACTACTACTGGTCTTCCAGGGAACGATCAAAGCGTAGACTGTTTGACACATTACTCCCATGGAGGAAAGTGCGCATGGTGACTGTTGTATTCAATCCCGATGCAATTTCTGTGTTTCATCAACACAGAATACAGAATATCTCCAGATGTGCATCAGTAAATACTACTGGTCTTCCAGGGAACGATCAAAGCGTAAATTGTTTGAGACATTACTCGCATGGAGGAAAGTGAGCATGGTGACTGTTGTATTCAATCCCGAGGCAATTTCTGTGTTTCCATCCACACTTTGAAGGTCCACAAAAAATACAGAAGGTATCCAGATGTGCATCGGAAATTACTACAGGTCTTCCAGGGAACGATCAAAGCGTTGACTGTTTCAGAATTACTCCCATGGAGGAAAGTGCGAATGGTGTCTGTTGTATTCAATCCCGATGCAATTTCTGAGTTTCATCAACACTCTGATAGTCCACAGATTACAGAATGCCTCTAGATGTGCATCGGAAACTGCTACTGGTCTTCCAGGGAACGTGAAAGCGTAGACTGTTTGAGACATACCTCCCATGGAGGAAAGTGCGCATGGTGACTGTTGTATTCAATCCCGTTGCTATTTCTGTGTTTCATCAACACTGTGATAGTCCACAGATTACAGAATGCCACCAGATGTGCATCGGAATCTTCTACGGGCCTTCCAGGGAACGTGAAAGCGTAGACTGTTTGAGACATACCTCCCATGGAGGAAAGTGCGAATGGTGACTGATGTATTCAATCCCGATGCAATTTCTGTGTTTCATCAACACTCTGATAGTCCGCAGATTACAGAATGCCTCCAGATGTTAATCGGAAACTACTACTGGTCTTTCAGGGAACGATCTAGGAGGAAAGTGCGCATGGTGTCTGTGTTATTCAATCCTGATGCAATTTCTGTGTTTCATCATCAATCTGATAATCCACAGATTACGGAAAGCCTCCAGATGTGCATCGGAAAATACTACTGGTCTTCCAGGGAACGATCAAAGCGTAGACTGTTAGAGACATTTCTCCCATTTAGGAAAGTGCGCATTGTGACTGTTGTATTGAATCCCGATGCAATTTCTGTGTTTCATCAACACAGAATACAGAATATCTCCAGATGTGCATCGGAAACTACTAATGGTCTTCCAGGGAATGATCAAAGCGTAAACTGTTTGAAACATTACTCGCATTTACGAAAGTGCGCATGGTGACTGTTGTATTCAATCCCGAGGCAATTTCTGTGTTTCCATCCACACTTTGAAGGTCCTTAAATTACAGAAGGAATCCAGATGTGCATCGGAAATTAATACTGGTCTTCCTGGGAACGATCAAAGCGTTGACTGTTTCAGAATTACTCACATGGAGGAAAGTGCGAATGGTGTATGTTGTATTCAATCCCGATGCAATTTCTGAGTTTCATCAACACTCTGATAGTCCACAGACAGATTACAGAATGCAGCCAGATGTGCATCGGAAACTACTACTGGTCTTCCAGGAACGATCAAAGCGTAGACTGTTTGAGACATTACTCGCATGGAGGAAAGTGCGCAGGGTGACTGTTGTATTCAATGCCGATGCAATTTCTGTGTTCCATCAACACTCTGATAGTCCACAGATTACTGAATGCCTCCAGATGTGCAATTGAAACTACTACTGGTCTTCCAGGGAACGATCAAAGCGTAGACTGTTTGACACATTACTCCCATGGAGGAAAGTGCGCATGGTGACTGTTGCATTCAATCCCGAGACAGTTACTGTGATTCATCAACACTTTGAAGGTCCACAGATTACAGAAAGCCTCCAGATGTGCATCGGAAACTACTACTGGTCTTAAAGGGAACGATTAAAGCGTAGACTGTTTGAGAATTACTCCCATGGAGGAAAGTGTGCATGGTGACTGTTGTATTCAATCCCGATGCAATTTCTGTGTTTCATCAACATAGAATACAGAATATCTACAGATGTGCATCGGTAACTACTACTGGTCTTCCAGGGAACGATCGAAGCGTAAACTGTTGGAGACATTACTCGCATGGAGGAAAGTGCGCATGGTGACTGTTGTGTTCAATGCCGATGCAATTTCTGTGTTTCATCAACACTCTGATAGTCCACAGATTACTGAATGCCTCCAGATGTGCAATTGAAACTACTACTGGTCTTCCAGGGAACGATCAAACCGTAGACTGTTTGACACATTACTCCCATGGAGGAAAGTGCGCATGGTGACTGTTGCATTCAATCCCGAGACAGTTACTGTGATTCATCAACACTTTGATGATCCACAGATAACATAAAGCCTCCAGATGTGCATCGGAAACTACTACTGGTCTTAAAGGGAATAATTAAAGCGTAGACTGTTTGAGAATTACTCCCATGGAGGAAAGTGCGCATGGTGACTGTTGTATTCAATCCCGATGCAATTTCTGTGTTTCATCAACACAGAATACAGAATATCTCCAGATGTGCATCAGTAAATACTACTGGTCTTCCAGGGAACGATCAAAGCGTAAACTGTTTGAGACATTACTCGCATGTAGGAAAGTGCGCATGGTGACTGTTGTATTCAATCCCGAGGCAATTTCTGTGTTTCCATCCACACTTTGAAGGTCCACAAATTACAGAAGGTATCCAGATGTGCATCGGGAATTACTACAGGTCTTCCAGGGAACGATCAAAGCGTTGACTGTTTCAGAATTACTCACATGGAGGAAAGTGCGAATGGTGTCTGTTGTATTCAATCCCGATGCAATTTCTGAGTTTCATCAACACTCTGATAGTCCACAGGTTACAGAATGCCTCCAGATGTGCATCGGAAACTGCTACTGGTCTTCCAGGCAACGATCAAAGCGTAAACTCTTTGAGACATTACTCCCATGGAGGAAAGTGCGCATGGTGACTGTTGTATTCAATCCCGATGCATTTTCTGTGTTTCATCAACACTCTGATATTCCACATATTACAGAATGCCTCCATATGTGCATCGGAAACTGCTACTGGTCTTCCTGGGAACGATCAAAGCGTAAACTCCTTGAGACATTACTCCCATGGAGGAAAGTGCGCATGGTGACTGTTGTATACAATCCCTTTGCATTTTCTGTGTTTCATCAACACTCTGATAGCCCTCAGATTACAGAATGCCTCCAGATGTGCATCCGAAACTACTACTGGGCTTCCTGGGAACGATCAAAGCGTATACTGTTTGAGACATTACTCCCATGGAGGAATGTGCGCATGGTGGCTGTTGTATTCAATCCCGAGACAATTTCTGAGTTTCATCAACACTCTGATAGTCCACAGATTACAGAATGCCTCCAGATGTGCATCGGAAACTGCTACTGGTCTTCCAGGGAACGATCAAAGCGTAAACCCTTTGAGACATTACTCCCATGGAGGAAAGTGCGCATGGTGACTGTTGTGTTTAATGCCGATGCAATCTCTGTGTTTCATCAACACTCTGATAGTCCACAGATTACAGAATGCCTCCAGATGTGCATCGGAAACGGCTACTGGCCTTCCAGGGAACGATCAAAGCGTAAACTCTTTGAGACATTACTCCCATGGAGGAAAGTGCGCATGGTGACTGTTGTATTCAATCCCGATGCATTTTCTGTGTTTCATCAACACTCTGATAGTCCACAGATTACAGAATGCCTCCAGATGTGCATCGGAAACTGCTACTGGTCTTCCAGGGAACAATCAAAGCGTAGACTGTTTGACACATTACTCCCATGGAGGAAAGTGCGCATGGTGACTGTTGCATTCAATCCCGAGACAGTTACTGTGATTCATCAACACTTTGAAGGTCCACAGATAACATAAAGCCTCCAGATGTGCATCGGAAACTACTACTGGTCTTAAAGGGAATGATTAAAGCGTAGACTTTGAGAATTACTCCCATGGAGGAAAGTGCGCATGGTGACTTTTGTATTCAATTCCGATGCAATTTCTGTGTTTCATCAACACAGAATACAGAATATCTCCAGATGTGCATCAGTACATACTACTGGTCTTCCAGGGAACGATCAAAGCGTAAACTGTTTGAGACATTACTCGCATGGAGGAAAGTGCGCATGGTGACTGTTGTATTCAATCCCGAGGCAATTTCTGTGTTTCCATCCACACTTTGAAGGTACACAAATTACAGAAGGTATCCAGATGTGCATCGGAAATTACTACAGGTCTTCCAGGGAACGATCAAAGCGTTGACTGTTTCAGAATTACTCCCATGGAGGAAAGTGCGAATGGTGTCTGTTTTATTCAATCCCGATGCAATTTCTGAGTTTCATCAACACTCTGATAGTCCACAGGTTACAGAATGCCTCCAGATGTGCATCGGAAACTGCTACTGGTCTTCCAGGCAACGATCAAAGCGTAAACTCTTTGAGACATTACTCCCATGGAGGAAAGTGCGCATGGTGACTGTTGTATTCAATCCCGATGCCCTTTCTGTGTTTCATCAACACTCTGATATTCCACATATTACAGAATGCCTCCATATGTGCATCGGAAACTGCTACTGGTCTTCCAGGGAACGATCAAAGCGTAAACTCCTTGAGACATTACTCCCATGGAGGAAAGTGCGCATGGTGACTGTTGTATACAATCCCTTTGCATTTTCTGTGTTTCATCAACACTCTGATAGCCCTCAGATTACAGAATGCCTCCAGATGTGCATCCGAAACTACTACTGGGCTTCCTGGGAACGATCAAAGCGTATACTGTTTGAGACATTACTCGCATGGAGGAAAGTGCTCATGGTGACTGTTGTATTCAATGCCGATGCAATTTCTGTGTTTCATCAACACTCTGATAGTCCACAGATTACTGAATGCCTCCAGATGTGCAATTGAAACTACTACTGGTCTTCCAGGGAACGATCAAAGCGTAGACTGTTGGACACATTACTCCCATGGAGGAAAGTGCGCATGGTGACTGTTGCATTCAATCCCGAGACAGTTACTGTGATTCATCAACACTTTGAAGGTCCTCAGATTACAGAAAGCCTCCAGATGAGCATCGGACACTACTACTGGTCTTAAAGGGAACGATTAAAGCGTAGACTGTTTGAGAATTACTCCCATGGAGGAAAGTGCGCATGGTGACTGTTGTATTCAATCCCGATGCAATTTCTGTGTTTCATCAACACAGAATACAGAATATCTCCAGATGTGCATCAGTAAATACTACTGGTCTTCCAGGGAACGATCAAAGCGTAAACTGTTTGAGACATTACTCGCTTGTAGGAAAGTGCGCATGGTGACTGTTGTATTCAATCCCGAGGCAATTTCTGTGTTTCCATCCACACTTTGAAGGTCCACAAATTACAGAAGGTATCCAGATGTGCATCGGGAATTACTACAGGTCTTCCAGGGAACGATCAAAGCGTTGACTGTTTCAGAATTACTCCCATGGAGGAAAGTGCGAATGGTGTCTGTTGTATTCAATCCCGATGCAATTTCTGAGTTTCATCAACACTCTGATAGTCCACAGGTTACAGAATGCCTCCAGATGTGCATCGGAAACTGCTACTGGTCTTCCAGGCAACGATCAAAGCGTAAACTCTTTGAGACATTACTCCCATGGAGGAAAGTGCGCATGGTGACTGTTGTATTCAATCCCGATGCATTTTCTGTGTTTCATCAACACTCTGATATTCCACATATTACAGAATGCCTCCATATGTGCATCGGAAACTGCTACTGGTCTTCCTGGGAACGATCAAAGCGTAAACTCCTTGAGACATTACTCCCATGGAGGAAAGTGCGCATGGTGACTGTTGTATACAATCCCTTTGCATTTTCTGTGTTTCATCAACACTCTGATAGCCCTCAGATTACAGAATGCCTCCAGATGTGCATCCGAAACTACTACTGGGCTTCCTGGGAACGATCAAAGCGTATACTGTTTGAGACATTACTCCCATGTAGGAATGTGCGCATGGTGGCTGTTGTATTCAATCCCGAGACAATTTCTGAGTTTCATCAACACTCTGATAGTCCACAGATTACAGAATGCCTCCAGATGTGCATCGGAAACTGCTACTGGTCTTCCAGGGAACGATCAAAGCGTAAACCCTTTGAGACATTACTCCCATGGAGGAAAGTGCGCATGGTGACTGTTGTGTTTAATGCCGATGCAATCTCTGTGTTTCATCAACACTCTGATAGTCCACAGATTACAGAATGCCTCCAGATGTGCATCGGAAACGGCTACTGGCCTTCCAGGGAACGATCAAAGCGTAAACTCTTTGAGACATTACTCCCATGGAGGAAAGTGCGCATGGTGACTGTTGTATTCAATCCCGATGCATTTTCTGTGTTTCATCAACACTCTGATAGTCCACAGATTACAGAATGCCTCCAGATGTGCATCGGAAACTGCTACTGGTCTTCCAGGGAACAATCAAAGCGTAGACTGTTTGACACATTACTCCCATGGAGGAAAGTGCGCATGGTGACTGTTGCATTCAATCCCGAGACAGTTACTGTGATTCATCAACACTTTGAAGGTCCACAGATAACATAAAGCCTCCAGATGTGCATCGGAAACTACTACTGGTCTTAAAGGGAATGATTAAAGCGTAGACTTTGAGAATTACTCCCATGGAGGAAAGTGCGCATGGTGACTTTTGTATTCAATTCCGATGCAATTTCTGTGTTTCATCAACACAGAATACAGAATATCTCCAGATGTGCATCAGTAAATACTACTGGTCTTCCAGGGAACGATCAAAGCGTAAACTGTTTGAGACATTACTCGCATGGAGGAAAGTGCGCATGGTGACTGTTGTATTCAATCCCGAGGCAATTTCTGTGTTTCCATCCACACTTTGAAGGTACACAAATTACAGAAGGTATCCAGATGTGCATCGGAAATTACTACAGGTCTTCCAGGGAACGATCAAAGCGTTGACTGTTTCAGAATTACTCCCATGGAGGAAAGTGCGAATGGTGTCTGTTGTATTCAATCCCGATGCAAATTCTGAGTTTCATCAACACTCTGATAGTCCACAGGTTACAGAATGCCTCCAGATGTGCATCGGAAACTGCTACTGGTCTTCCAGGCAACGATCAAAGCGTAAACTCTTTGAGACATTACTCCCATGGAGGAAAGTGCGCATGGTGGCTGTTGTATTCAATCCCGATGCATTTTCTGTGTTTCATCAACACTCTGATATTCCACATATTACAGAATGCCTCCATATGTGCATCGGAAACTGCTACTGGTCTTCCAGGGAACGATCAAAGCGTAAACTCCTTGAGACATTACTCCCATGGAGGAAAGTGCGCATGGTGACTGTTGTATACAATCCCTTTGCATTTTCTGTGTTTCATCAACACTCTGATAGCCCTCAGATTACAGAATGCCTCCAGATGTGCATCCGAAACTACTACTGGGCTTCCTGGGAACGATCAAAGCGTATACTGTTTGAGACATTACTCCCATGGAGGAATGTGCGCATGGTGGCTGTTGTATTCAATCCCGAGACAATTTCTGAGTTTCATCAACACTCTGATAGTCCACAGATTACAGAATTCCTCCAGATGTGCATCGGAAACTGCTACTGGTCTTCCAGGGAACGATCAAAGCGTAAACCCTTTGAGACATTACTCCCATGGAGGAAAGTGCGCATGGTGACTGTTGTGTTTAATGCCGATGCAATCTCTGTGTTTCATCAACACTCTGATAGTCCACAGATTACAGAATGCCTCCAGATGTGCATCGGAAACGGCTACTGGCCTTCCAGGGAACAATCAAAGCGTAGACTGTTTGACACATTACTCCCATGGAGGAAAGTGCGCATGGTGACTGTTGCATTCAATCCCGAGACAGTTACTGTGATTCATCAACACTTTGAAGGTCCACAGATAACATAAAGCCTCCAGATGTGCATCGGAAACTACTACTGGTCTTAAAGGGAATGATTAAAGCGTAGACTTTGAGAATTACTCCCATGGAGGAAAGTGCGCATGGTGACTTTTGTATTCAATTCCGATGCAATTTCTGTGTTTCATCAACACAGAATACAGAATATCTCCAGATGTGCATCAGTAAATACTACTGGTCTTCCAGGGAACGATCAAAGCGTAAACTGTTTGAGACATTACTCGCATGGAGGAAAGTGCGCATGGTGACTGTTGTATTCAATCCCGAGGCAATTTCTGTGTTTCCATCCACACTTTGAAGGTACACAAATTACAGAAGGTATCCAGATGTGCATCGGAAATTACTACAGGTCTTCCAGGGAACGATCAAAGCGTTGACTGTTTCAGAATTACTCCCATGGAGGAAAGTGCGAATGGTGTCTGTTGTATTCAATCCCGATGCAATTTCTGAGTTTCATCAACACTCTGATAGTCCACAGGTTACAGAATGCCTCCAGATGTGCATCGGAAACTGCTACTGGTCTTCCAGGCAACGATCAAAGCGTAAACTCTTTGAGACATTACTCCCATGGAGGAAAGTGCGCATGGTGACTGTTGTATTCAATCCCGATGCATTTTCTGTGTTTCATCAACACTCTGATATTCCACATATTACAGAATGCCTCCATATGTGCATCGGAAACTGCTACTGGTCTTCCAGGGAACGATCAAAGCGTAAACTCCTTGAGACATTACTCCCATGGAGGAAAGTGCGCATGGTGACTGTTGTATACAATCCCTTTGCATTTTCTGTGTTTCATCAACACTCTGATAGCCCTCAGATTACAGAATGCCTCCAGATGTGCATCCGAAACTACTACTGGGCTTCCTGGGAACGATCAAAGCGTATACTGTTTGAGACATTACTCGCATGGAGGAAAGTGCGCATGGTGACTGTTGTATTCAATGCCGATGCAATTTCTGTGTTTCATCAACACTCTGATAGTCCACAGATTACTGAATGCCTCCAGATGTGCAATTGAAACTACTACTGGTCATCCAGGGAACGATCAAAGCGTAGACTGTTGGACACATTACTCCCATGGAGGAAAGTGCGCACGGTGACTGTTGCATTCAATCCCGAGACAGTTACTGTGATTCATCAACACTTTGAAGGTCCACAGATTACAGAAAGCCTCCAGATGAGCATCGGACACTACTACTGGTCTTAAAGGGAACGATTAAAGCGTAGACTGTTTGAGAATTACTCCCATGGAGGAAAGTGCGCATGGTGACTGTTGTATTCAATCCCGATGCAATTTCTGTGTTTCATCAACACAGAATACAGAATATCTCCAGATGTGCATCAGTAAATACTACTGGTCTTCCAGGGAACGATCAAAGAATAAACTGTTTGAGACATTACTCGCATGGAGGAAAGTGCGCATGGTGACTGTTGTATTCAATCCCTAGGCAATTTCTGTGTTTCCATCCACACTTTGAAGGTCCACAAATTACAGAAGGAATCCAGATGTGCATCGGAAATTACTACAGGTCTTCCAGGGAACGATCAAAGCGTTAACTGTTTCAGAATTACTCCCATGGAGGAAAGTGCGAATGGTGTCTGTTGTATTCAATCCCGATGCAATTTCTGAGTTTCATCAACACTCTGATAGTCCACAGATTACAGAATGCCTCTAGATGTGCATCGGAAACTGCAACTGGTCTTCCAGGGAACGATCAAAGAGTAAACTCTTTGAGACATTACTCTCATGGAGGAAAGTGCGCATGGTGACTGTTGTATACAATCCCTTTGCATTTTCTGTGTTTCATCAACACTCTGATAGCCCTCAGATTACAGAATGCCTCCAGATGTGCATCCGAAACTACTACTGGGCTTCCTGGGAACGATCAAAGCGTATACTGTTTGAGACATTACTCCCATGGAGGAAAGTGCGCATGGTGACTGTTGTATTCAATCCCGATGCATTTTCTGTGTTTCATCAACACTCTGATATTCCACATATTACAGAATGCCTCCATATGTGCATCGGAAACTGCTACTGGTCTTCCAGGGAACGATCAAAGCGTAAACTCCTTGAGACATTACTCCCATGGAGGAAAGTGCGCATGGTGACTGTTGTATACAATCCCTTTGCATTTTCTGTGTTTCATCAACACTCTGATAGCCCTCAGATTACAGAATGCCTCCAGATGTGCATCCGAAACTACTACTGGGCTTCCTGGGAACGATCAAAGCGTATACTGTTTGAGACATTACTCCCATGGAGGAATGTGCGCATGGTGGCTGTTGTATTCAATCCCGAGACAATTTCTGAGTTTCATCAACACTCTGATAGTCCACAGATTACAGAATTCCTCCAGATGTGCATCGGAAACTGCTACTGGTCTTCCAGGGAACGATCAAAGCGTAAACCCTTTGAGACATTACTCCCATGGAGGAAAGTGCGCATGGTGACTGTTGTGTTTAATGCCGATGCAATCTCTGTGTTTCATCAACACTCTGATAGTCCACAGATTACAGAATGCCTCCAGATGTGCATCGGAAACGGCTACTGGCCTTCCAGGGAACGATCAAAGCGTAAACTCTTTGAGACATTACTCCCATGGAGGAAAGTGCGAATGGTGACTGTTGTATCCAATCCCTTTGCATTTTCTGTGTTTCATCAACACTCTGATAGTCCACAGATTACAGAATGCAGCCAGATGTGCATCGGAAATTACTACAGGTCTTCTAGGGAACGATCAAAGCGTTGACTGTTTCAGAATTACTCCCATGGAGGGAAGTGCGAATGGTGTCTGTTGTATTCAATCGCGATGCAATTTCTGAGTTTCATCAACACTCTGATAGTCCACAGATTACAGAATGCCTCCAGATGTGCATCGGAAACTGCTACTGGCCTACCAGGGAACGATCAAAGCGTAAACTCTTTGAGACATTACTCCCATTGAGGAAAGTGCGCATGGTGACTGTTGTATTCAATCCCGATGCATTTTCTGTGTTTCATCAACACTCTGATAGTCCACAGATTACAGAATGCCTCCAGATGTGCATCGGAAACTGCTACTGGTCCTCCAGGGAACGATCAAAGCGTAAACTCTTTGAGACATAACTCCCATGGATGAAAGTGTGCATGGTGACTGTTGTATTCAATCCCGTTGCTATTTCTGTGTTTCATGAACACTCTGATAGTCCACAGATTACTGAATGGCACCAGATGTTCATCGGAAACTACTACTGAACTTCCAGGGAATGATCAAAGCGTAGACTGTTAGAGACATTACTCCCATGGAGGGAAGTGCGAATGGTGACTGATGTATTCAATCCCGATGCAATTTCTGTGTTTCATCAACACTCTGATAGTCCACAGATTACAGAATGCCTCCAGATGTGCATCGGTAACTACTACTGGTCTTCCAGGGAACGATCAAAGCGTTGACTGTTTCAGAATTACTCCCATGGAGGAAAGTGCGAATGGTGTCTGTTGTATTCAATCCCGATGCAATTTCTGAGTTTCATCAACACTCTGATAGTCCACAGGTTACAGAATGCCTCCAGATGTGCATCGGAAACTGCTACTGGTCTTCCAGGCAACGATCAAAGCGTAAACTCTTTGAGACATTACTCCCATGGAGGAAAGTGCGCATGGTGACTGTTGTATTCAATCCCGATGCATTTTCTGTGTTTCATCAACACTCTGATATTCCACATATTACAGAATGCCTCCATATGTGCATCGGAAACTGCTACTGGTCTTCCAGGGAACGATCAAAGCGTAAACTCCTTGAGACATTACTCCCATGGAGGAAAGTGCGCATGGTGACTGTTGTATACAATCCCTTTGCATTTTCTGTGTTTCATCAACACTCTGATAGCCCTCAGATTACAGAATGCCTCCAGATGTGCATCCGAAACTACTACTGGGCTTCCTGGGAACGATCAAAGCGTATACTGTTTGAGACATTACTCGCATGGAGGAAAGTGCGCATGGTGACTGTTGTATTCAATGCCGATGCAATTTCTGTGTTTCATCAACACTCTGATAGTCCACAGATTACTGAATGCCTCCAGATGTGCAATTGAAACTACTACTGGTCATCCAGGGAACGATCAAAGCGTAGACTGTTGGACACATTACTCCCATGGAGGAAAGTGCGCATGGTGACTGTTGCATTCAATCCCGAGACAGTTACTGTGATTCATCAACACTTTGAAGGTCCACAGATTACAGAAAGCCTCCAGATGAGCATCGGACACTACTACTGGTCTTAAAGGGAACGATTAAAGCGTAGACTGTTTGAGAATTACTCCCATGGAGGAAAGTGCGCATGGTGACTGTTGTATTCAATCCCGATGCAATTTCTGTGTTTCATCAACACAGAATACAGAATATCTCCAGATGTGCATCAGTAAATACTACTGGTCTTCCAGGGAACGATCAAAGCGTAAACTGTTTGAGACATTACTCGCATGGAGGAAAGTGCGCATGGTGACTGTTGTATTCAATCCCGAGGCAATTTCTGTGTTTCCATCCACACTTTGAAGGTACACAAATTACAGAAGGTATCCAGATGTGCATCGGAAATTACTACAGGTCTTCCAGGGAACGATCAAAGCGTTGACTGTTTCAGAATTACTCCCATGGAGGAAAGTGCGAATGGTGTCTGTTGTATTCAATCCCGATGCAATTTCTGAGTTTCATCAACACTCTGATAGTCCACAGGTTACAGAATGCCTCCAGATGTGCATCGGAAACTGCAACTGGTCTTCCAGGGAACGATCAAAGAGTAAACTCTTTGAGACATTACTCTCATGGAGGAAAGTGCGCATGGTGACTGTTGTATTCAATGCCGATGCAATTTCTGTGTTTCATCAACACTTTGATAGTCCACAGATTACAGAATGCCTCCAGATGTGCATCGGAAACTGCTACTGGTCTTCCAGGGAACGATCAAAGCGTAAACTCTTTGAGACATTACTCCCATGGAGGAAAGTGCGCATGGTGACTGTTGTATTAAATCCCGATGCATTTTCTGTGTTTCATCAACACTCTGATAGTCCACATATTACAGAATGCCTCCAGATGTGCATCGGAAACTGCTACTGGTCTTCCAGGGAACGATCAAAGCGTAAACTCTTTGAGACATTACTCCCATGGAGGAAAGTGCGAATGGTGACTGTTGTATCCAATCCCTTTGCATTTTCTGTGTTTCATCAACACTCTGATAGTCCACAGATTACAGAATGCAGCCAGATGTGCATCGGAAATTACTACAGGTCTTCTAGGGAACGATCAAAGCGTTGACTGTTTCCGAATTACTCCCATGGAGGGAAGTGCGAATGGTGTCTGTTGTATTCAATCGCGATGCAATTTCTGAGTTTCATCAACACTCTGATAGTCCACAGATTACAGAATGCCTCCAGATGTGCATCGGTAGCTGCAACTGGCCTACCAGGGAACGATCAAAGCGTAAACTCTTTGAGACATTACTCCCATTGAGGAAAGTGCGCATGGTGACTGTTGTATTCAATCCCGATGCATTTTCTGTGTTTCATCAACACTCTGATAGTCCACAGATTACAGAATGCCTCCAGATGTGCATCGGAAACTGCTACTGGTCCTCCAGGGAACGATCAAAGCGTAAACTCTTTGAGACATAACTCCCATGGATGAAAGTGTGCATGGTGACTGTTGTATTCAATCCCGTTGCTATTTCTGTGTTTCATGAACACTCTGATAGTCCACAGATTACTGAATGGCACCAGATGTTCATCGGAAACTACTACTGAACTTCCAGGGAATGATCAAAGCGTAGACTGTTAGAGACATTACTCCCATGGAGGGAAGTGCGAATGGTGACTGATGTATTCAATCCCGATGCAATTTCTGTGTTTCATCAACACTCTGATAGTCCACAGATTACAGAATGCCTCCAGATGTGCATCGGTAACTACTACTGGTCTTCCAGGGAACGATCAAAGCGAAGACTGTTAGAGATATTATTCCCATGGAGGTAAGTGCGCATGGTGACTGTTGTATTCAATCCCTATACAATTTCTGTGTTTCATCAACGCTCTGATAGTCCACAGATTACAGAATGCCCCCAGATGTACATCGGTAGACTGTTTGAGACATTACTCCCTTGGAGGAAAGTGCGCATGGTGACTGTTGTATTCAATCCCGAGGCAATTTCCGTTTTTCGGTCCACACTTTGAAGGTCCACAGATTACAGAATTAATCCAGATGTGCATCGGAATCTACTACGGGTCCTCCAGGGAACGTGAAAGCGTAGACTGTTTGTGACATACCTCCCGTGTAGGAAAGTGCGCATGGTGACTGTTGTATTCAATCCCGTTGCTATTTCTGTGTTTCATCAACACTCTGATAGTCCACAGATTACAGAATGCCTCCAGATGTGCATCCGAAACTACTACTGGGCTTCCTGGGAACGATCAAATCGTATACTGTTTGAGACGTTACTCGCATGGAGGAAAGTGCGCATGGTGACTGTTGTATTCAATGCCGATGCAATTTCTGTGTTTCATCAACACTCTGATAGTCCACAGATTACTGAATGCCTCCAGATGTGCAATTGAAACTACTACTGGTCTTCCACGGAACGATCAAAGCGTAGACTGTTGGACACATTACTCCCATGGAGGAAAGTGCGCATGGTGACTGTTGCATTCAATCCCGAGACAGTTACTGTGATTCATCAACACTTTGAAGGTCCACAGATTACAGAAAGCCTCCAGATGAGCATCGGACACTACTACTGGTCTTAAAGGGAACGATTAAAGCGTAGACTGTTTGAGAATTACTCCCATGGAGGAAAGTGCGCATGGTGACTGTTGTATTCAATCCCGATGGAATTTCTGTGTTTCATCAACACAGAATACAGAATATCTCCAGATGTGCATCAGTAAATACTACTGGTCTTCCAGGGAACGATCAAAGCGTAAACTGTTTGAGACATTACTCGCATGGAGGAAAGTGCGCATGGTGACTGTTGTATTCAATCCCTAGGCAATTTCTGTGTTTCCATCCACACTTTGAAGGTCCACAAATTACAGAAGGAATCCAGATGTGCATCGGAAATTACTACAGGTCTTCCAGGGAACGATCAAAGCGTTAACTGTTTCAGAATTACTCCCATGGTGGAAAGTGCGAATGGTGTCTGTTGTATTCAATCCCGATGCAATTTCTGAGTTTCATCAACACTCTGATAGTCCACAGATTACAGAATGCCTCTAGATGTGCATCGGAAACTGCAACTGGTCTTCCAGGGAACGATCAAAGAGTAAACTCTTTGAGACATTACTCTCATGGAGGAAAGTGCGCATGGTGACTGTTGTTTTCAATGCCGATGCAATTTCTGTGTTTCATCAACACTTTGATAGTCCACAGATTACAGAATGCCTCCAGATGTGCATCGGAAACTGCTACTGGTCTTCCAGGGAACGATCAAAGCGTAAACTCTTTGAGACATTACTCCCATGGAGGAAAGTGCGCATGGTGACTGTTGTATTAAATCCCGATGCATTTTCTGTGTTTCATCAACACTCTGATAGTCCACATATTACAGAATGCCTCCAGATGTGCATCGGAAACTGCTACTGGTCTTCCAGGGAACGATCAAAGCGTAAACTCTTTGAGACATTACTCCCATGGAGGAAAGTGCGAATGGTGACTGTTGTATCCAATCCCTTTGCATTTTCTGTGTTTCATCAACACTCTGATAGTCCACAGATTACAGAATGCAGCCAGATGTGCATCGGAAATTACTACAGGTCTTCTAGGGAACGATCAAAGCGTTGACTGTTTCCGAATTACTCCCATGGAGGGAAGTGCGAATGGTGTCTGTTGTATTCAATCGCGATGCAATTTCTGAGTTTCATCAACACTCTGATAGTCCACAGATTACAGAATGCCTCCAGATGTGCATCGGTAACTGCAACTGGCCTACCAGGGAACGATCAAAGCGTAAACTCTTTGAGACATTACTCCCATTGAGGAAAGTGCGCATGGTGACTGTTGTATTCAATCCCGATGCATTTTCTGTGTTTCATCAACACTCTGATAGTCCACAGATTACAGAATGCCTCCAGATGTGCATCGGAAACTGCTACTGGTCCTCCAGGGAACGATCAAAGCGTAAACTCTTTGAGACATAACTCCCATGGATGAAAGTGTGCATGGTGACTGTTGTATTCAATCCCGTTGCTATTTCTGTGTTTCATGAACACTCTGATAGTCCACAGATTACTGAATGGCACCAGATGTTCATCGGAAACTACTACTGAACTTCCAGGGAATGATCAAAGCGTAGACTGTTAGAGACATTACTCCCATGGAGGGAAGTGCGAATGGTGACTGATGTATTCAATCCCGACGCAATTTCTGTGTTTCATCAACACTCTGATAGTCTACAGGTTACAGAATGCCACCAGATGTTCATCGGAAACTACTACTGGTCTTCCAGGGAATGATCAAAGCGTAGACTGTTAGAGACGTTACTCCCATGGAGGAATGTGCGAATGGTGACTGATGTATTCAATCCCGATGCAATTTCTGTGTTTCATCAACACTCAGATAGTCCACAGATTACAGAATGCCTCCAGATGTGCATCGGTAACTACTACTGGTCTTCCAGGGAACGATCAAAGCGAAACTGTTAGAGATATTATTCCCATGGAGGAAAGTGCGCATGGTGACTGTTGTATTCAATAACTATACAATTTCTGTGTTTTATCAACACTCTGATAGTTCACAGATTACAGAATGCCCCCAGATGTGCATCGGTAGACTGTTTGAGACATTACTCCCTTGGAGGAAAGTGCGCATGGTGACTGTCGTATTTAATCCCGTGGCAATTTCCGTCTTTCAGTCCACACTTGGAAGGTCCACAGATTACAGAATTAATCCAGATGTGCATCGGAATCTACTACGGGTATTCCAGGGAACGTGAAAGCGTAGACTGTTTGAGACATAACTCCCGTGTAGGAAAGTGCGCATGGTGACTGTTGTATTCAATCCCGTTGCTATTTCTGTGTTTCATGAACACTCTGATAGTCCACAGATTACAGAATGGCACCAGATGTGCATCGGAAATTACTACAGGTCTTCCAGGGAACGATCAAAGCGTTAACTGTTTCAGAATTACTCCCATGGAGGAAAGTGCGAATGGTGTCTGTTGTATTCAATCCCGATGCAATTTCTGAGCTTTATCAACACTCTGATAGTCCACAGATTACAGAATGCCTCTAGATGTGCATCGGAAACTGCAACTGGTCTTCCAGGGAACGACCAAAGAGTAAACTCTTTGAGACATTACTCTCATGGGGGAAAGTGCGCATGGTGACTGTTGTATTCAATGCCGATGCAATTTCTGTGTTTCATCAACACTTTGATAGTCCACAGATTACAGAATGCCTCCAGATGTGCATCGGAAACTGCTACTGGTCTTCCAGGGAACGATCAAAGCGTAAACTCTTTGAGACATTACTCCCATGGAGGAAAGTGCGCATGGTGACTGTTGTATTCAATCCCGATGCATTTTCTGTGTTTCATCAACACTCTGATAGTCCAAATATTACAGAATGCCTCCAGATGTGCATCGGAAACTGCTACTGGTCTTCCAGGGAACGATCAAAGCGTAAACTCTTTGAGACATTACTCGCATGGAGGAAAGTGCGCATGGTGACTGTTGTATTCAATGCCGATGCAATTTCTGTGTTTCATCAACACTCTGATAGTCCACAGATTACTGAATGCCTCCAGATGTGCAATTGAAACTACTACTGGTCTTCCAGGGAACGATCAAAGCGTAGACTGTTGGACACATTACTCCCATGGAGGAAAGTGCGCATGGTGACTGTTGCATTCAATCCCGAGACAGTTACTGTGATTCATCAACACTTTGAAGGTCCACAGATTACAGAAAGCCTCCAGATGAGCATCGGACACTACTACTGGTCTTAAAGGGAACGATTAAAGCGTAGACTGTTTGAGAATTACTCCCATGGAGGAAAGTGCGCATGGTGACTGTTGTATTCAATCCCGATGCAATTTCTGTGTTTCATCAACACAGAATACAGAATATCTCCAGATGTGCATCAGTAAATACTACTGGTCTTCCAGGGAACGATCAAAGCGTAAACTGTTTGAGACATTACTCGCATGTAGGAAAGTGCGCATGGTGACTGTTGTATTCAATCCCGAGGCAATTTCTGTGTGTCCATCCACACTTTGAAGGTCCACAAATTACAGAAGGTATCCAGATGTGCATCGGGAATTACTACAGGTCTTCCAGGGAACGATCAAAGCGTTGACTGTTTCAGAATTACTCCCATGGAGGAAAGTGCGAATGGTGTCTGTTGTATTCAATCCCGATGCAATTTCTGAGTTTCATCAACACTCTGATAGTCCACAGGTTACAGAATGCCTCCAGATGTGCATCGGAAACTGCTACTGGTCTTCCAGGCAACGATCAAAGCGTAAACTCTTTGAGACATTACTCCCATGGAGGAAAGTGCGCATGGTGACTGTTGTATTCAATCCCGATGCATTTTCTGTGTTTCATCAACACTCTGATATTCCACATATTACAGAATGCCTCCATATGTGCATCGGAAACTGCTACTGGTCTTCCTGGGAACGATCAAAGCGTAAACTCCTTGAGACATTACTCCCATGGAGGAAAGTGCGCATGGTGATTGTTGTATACAATCCCTTTGCATTTTCTGTGTTTCATCAACACTCTGATAGCCCTCAGATTACAGAATGCCTCCAGATGTGCATCCGAAACTACTACTGGGCTTCCTGGGAACGATCAAAGCGTATACTGTTTGAGACATTACTCCCATGGAGGAATGTGCGCATGGTGGCTGTTGTATTCAATCCCGAGACAATTTCTGAGTTTCATCAACACTCTGATAGTCCACAGATTACAGAATGCCTCCAGATGTGCATCGGAAACTGCTACTGGTCTTCCAGGGAACGATCAAAGCGTAAACCCTTTGAGACATTACTCCCATGGAGAAAAGTGCGCATGGTTACTGTTGTGTTTAATGCCGATGCAATCTCTGTGTTTCATCAACACTCTGATAGTCCACAGATTACAGAATGCCTCCAGATGTGCATCGGAAACGGCTACTGGCCTTCCAGGGAACGATCAAAGCGTAAACTCTTTGAGACATTACTCCCATGGAGGAAAGTGCGCATGGTGACTGTTGTATTCAATCCCGATGCATTTTCTGTGTTTCATCAACACTCTGATAGTCCACAGATTACAGAATGCCTCCAGATGTGCATCGGAAACTGCTACTGGTCTTCCAGGGAACAATCAAAGCGTAGACTGTTTGACACATTACTCCCATGGAGGAAAGTGCGCATGGTGACTGTTGCATTCAATCCCGAGACAGTTACTGTGATTCATCAACACTTTGAAGGTCCACAGATAACATAAAGCCTCCAGATGTGCATCGGAAACTACTACTGGTCTTAAAGGGAATGATTAAAGCGTAGACTTTGAGAATTACTCCCATGGAGGAAAGTGCGCATGGTGACTTTTGTATTCAATTCCGATGCAATTTCTGTGTTTCATCAACACAGAATACAGAATATCTCCAGATGTGCATCAGTAAATACTACTGGTCTTCCAGGGAACGATCAAAGCGTAAACTGTTTGAGACATTACTCGCATGGAGGAAAGTGCGCATGGTGACTGTTGTATTCAATCCCGAGGCAATTTCTGTGTTTCCATCCACACTTTGAAGGTACACAAATTACAGAAGGTATCCAGATGTGCATCGGAAATTACTACAGGTCTTCCAGGGAACGATCAAAGCGTTGACTGTTTCAGAATTACTCCCATGGAGGAAAGTGCGAATGGTGTCTGTTGTATTCAATCCCGATGCAATTTCTGAGTTTCATCAACACTCTGATAGTCCACAGGTTACAGAATGCCTCCAGATGTGCATCGGAAACTGCTACTGGTCTTCCAGGCAACGATCAAAGCGTAAACTCTTTGAGACATTACTCCCATGGAGGAAAGTGCGCATGGTGACTGTTGTATTCAATCCCGATGCATTTTCTGTGTTTCATCAACACTCTGATATTCCACATATTACAGAATGCCTCCATATGTGCATCGGAAACTGCTACTGGTCTTCCAGGGAACGATCAAAGCGTAAACTCCTTGAGACATTACTCCCATGGAGGAAAGTGCGCATGGTGACTGTTGTATACTATCCCTTTGCATTTTCTGTGTTTCATCAACACTCTGATAGCCCTCAGATTACAGAATGCCTCCAGATGTGCATCCGAAACTACTACTGGGCTTCCTGGGAACGATCAAAGCGTATACTGTTTGAGACATTACTCCCATGGAGGAAAGTGCGCATGGTGACTGTTGTATTCAATCCCGATGCATTTTCTGTGTTTCATCAACACTCTGATATTCCACATATTACAGAATGCCTCCATATGTGCATCGGAAACTGCTACTGGTCTTCCAGGGAACGATCAAAGCGTAAACTCCTTGAGACATTACTCCCATGGAGGAAAGTGCGCATGGTAACTGTTGTATACAATCCCTTTGCATTTTCTGTGTTTCATCAACACTCTGATAGCCCTCAGATTACAGAATGCCTCCAGATGTGCATCCGAAACTACTACTGGGCTTCCTGGGAACGATCAAAGCGTATACTGTTTGAGACATTACTCCCATGGAGGAATGTGCGCATGGTGGCTGTTGTATTCAATCCCGAGACAATTTCTGAGTTTCATCAACACTCTGATAGTCCACAGATTACAGAATGCCTCCAGATGTGCATCGGAAACTGCTACTGGTCTTCCAGGGAACGATCAAAGCGTAAACCCTTTGAGACATTACTCCCATGGAGGAAAGTGCGCATGGTGACTGTTGTGTTTAATGCCGATGCAATCTCTGTGTTTCATCAACACTCTGATAGTCCACAGATTACAGAATGCCTCCAGATGTGCATCGGAAACGGCTACTGGCCTTCCAGGGAACGATCAAAGCGTAAACTCTTTGAGACATTACTCCCATGGAGGAAAGTGCGCATGGTGACTGTTGTATTCAATCCCGATGCATTTTCTGTGTTTCATCAACACTCTGATAGTCCACAGATTACAGAATGCCTCCAGATGTGCATCGGAAACTGCTACTGGTCTTCCAGGGAACAATCAAAGCGTAGACTGTTTGACACATTACTCCCATGGAGGAAAGTGCGCATGGTGACTGTTGCATTCAATCCCGAGACAGTTACTGTGATTCATCAACACTTTGAAGGTCCACAGATAACATAAAGCCTCCAGATGTGCATCGGAAACTACTACTGGTCTTAAAGGGAATGATTCAAGCGTATACTTTGAGAATTACTCCCATGGAGGAAAGTGCGCATGGTGACTTTTGTATTCAATTCCGATGCAATTTCTGTGTTTCATCAACACAGAATACAGAATATCTCCAGATGTGCATCAGTAAATACTACTGGTCTTCCAGGGAACGATCAAAGCGTAAACTGTTTGAGACATTACTCGCATGGAGGAAAGTGCGCATGGTGACTGTTGTATTCAATCCCGAGGCAATTTCTGTGTTTACATCCACACTTTGAAGGTACACAAATTACAGAAGGTATCCAGATGTGCATCGGAAATTACTACAGGTCTTCCAGGGAACGATCAAAGCGTTGACTGTTTCAGAATTACTCCCTTGGAGGAAAGTGCGAATGGTGTCTGTTGTATTCAATCCCTATGCAATTTCTGAGTTTCATCAACACTCTGATAGTCCACAGGTTACAGAATGCCTCCAGATGTGCATCGGAAACTGCTACTGGTCTTCCAGGCAACGATCAAAGCGTAAACTCTTTGAGACATTACTCCCATGGAGGAAAGTGCGCATGGTGACTGTTGTATTCAATCCCGATGCATTTTCTGTGTTTGATCAACACTCTGATATTCCACATATTACAGAATGCCTCCATATGTGCATCGGAAACTGCTACTGGTCTTCCAGGGAACGATCAAAGCGTAAACTCCTTGAGACATTACTCCCATGGAGGAAAGTGCGCATGGTGACTGTTGTATACAATCCCTTTGCATTTTCTGTGTTTCATCAACACTCTGATAGCCCTCAGATTACAGAATGCCTCCAGATGTGCATCCGAAACTACTACTGGGCTTCCTGGGAACGATCAAAGCGTATACTGTTTGAGACATTACTCGCATGGAGGAAAGTGCGCATGGTGACTGTTGTATTCAATGCCGATGCAATTTCTGTGTTTCATCAACACTCTGATAGTCCACAGATTACTGAATGCCTCCAGATGTGCAATTGAAACTACTACTGGTCTTCCAGGGAACGATCAAAGCGTAGACTGTTGGACACATTACTCCCATGGAGGAAAGTGCGCATGGTGACTGTTGCATTCAATCCCGAGACAGTTACTGTGATTCATCAACACTTTGAAGGTCCACAGATTACAGAAAGCCTCCAGATGAGCATCGGACACTACTACTGGTCTTAAAGGGAACGATTAAAGCGTAGACTGTTTGAGAATTACTCCCATGGAGGAAAGTGCGCATGGTGACTGTTGTATTCAATCCCGATGCAATTTCTGTGTTTCATCAACACAGAATACAGAATATCTCCAGATGTGCATCAGTAAATACTACTGGTCTTCCAGGGAACGATCAAAGCGTAAACTGTTTGAGACATTACTCGCATGGAGGAAAGTGCGCATGGTGACTGTTGTATTCAATCCCTAGGCAATTTCTGTGTTTCCATCCACACTTTGAAGGTCCACAAATTACAGAAGGAATCCAGATGTGCATCGGAAATTACTACAGGTCTTCCAGGGAACGATCAAAGCGTTAACTGTTTCAGAATTACTCCCATGGAGGAAAGTGCGAATGGTGTCTGTTGTATTCAATCCCGATGCAATTTCTGAGTTTCATCAACACTCTGATAGTCCACAGATTACAGAATGCCTCTAGATGTGCATCGGAAACTGCAACTGGTCTTCCAGGGAACGATCAAAGAGTAAACTCTTTGAGACATTACTCTCATGGAGGAAAGTGCGCATGGTGACTGTTGTATTCAATCCCGAGGAAATTTCTGTGTTTCATCAACACTTTGATAGTCCACAGATTACAGAATGCCTCCAGATGTGCATCGGAAACTGCTACTGGTCTTCCAGGGAACGATCAAAGCGTAAACTCTTTGAGACATTACTCCCATGGAGGAAAGTGCGCATGGTGACTGTTGTATTCAATCCCGATGCATTTTCTGTGTTTCATCAACACTCTGATAGTCCACATATTACAGAATGCCTCCAGATGTGCATCGGAAACTGCTACTGGTCTTCCAGGGAACGATCAAAGCGTAAACTCTTTGAGACATTACTCCCATGGAGGAAAGTGCGAATGGTGACTGTTGTATCCAATCCCTTTGCATTTTCTGTGTTTCATCAACACTCTGATAGTCCACTGATTACAGAATGCAGCCAGATGTGCATCGGAAATTACTACAGGTCTTCTAGGGAACGATCAAAGCGTTGACTGTTTCAGAATTACTCCCATGGAGGGAAGTGCGAATGGTGTCTGTTGTATTCAATCGCGATGCAATTTCTGAGTTTCATCAACACTCTGATAGTCCACAGATTACAGAATGCCTCCAGATGTGCATCGGAAACTGCTACTGGCCTACCAGGGAACGATCAAAGCGTAAACTCTTTGAGACATTACTCCCTTGGAGGAAAGTGCGCATGGTGACTGTTGTATTCAATCCCGAGGCAATTTCCGTTTTTCGGTCCACACTTTGAAGGTCCACAGATTACAGAATTAATCCAGATGTGCATCGGAATCTACTACGGGTCCTCCAGGGAACGTGAAAGCGTAGACTGTTTGAGACATACCTCCCCTGTAGGAAAGTGCGCATGGTGACTGTTGTATTCAATCCCGTTGCTATTTCTGTGTTTCATCAACACTCTGATAGTCCACAGATTACAGAAAGCCTCCAGATGTGCATCGGAAACTACTACTGGTCTTAAAGGGAATGATTAAAGCGTAGACTGTTTCAGAATTACTCCCATGGAGGAAAGTGCGCATGGTGACTGTTGTATTCAATCCCGATGCAATTTCTGTGTTTCATCAACACGGAATACAGAATATCTCCAGATGTGCATCGGTAACTACTACTGGTCTTCCAGGGAACGATCAAAGCGTAAACTGTTTGAGACATTACTCGCATGGAGGAAAGTGCGCATGGTGATTGTTGTATTCAATCCCGAAGCAATTTCTGTGTTTCCATCCACACTTTGAAGGTCCACAAATTACAGAAGGAATCCGGATGTGCATCGGCAATTATTACTGGTCTTCCAGGGAACGATCAAAGCGTTGATTGTTTCTGAATTACTCCCATGGAGGAAAGTGCGAATGGTGTCTGTCGTATTCAATCCCGATGCCATTTCTGAGTTTCATCAACACTCTGATAGTCCACAGATTACAGAATGCAGCCAGATGTGCATCGGAAACTACTACAGGTCTTCCAGGAACGATCAAAGCGTAGACTGTTTGAGACATTACTTTCAAGGAGGAAAGTGCGCATGGTGACTGTTGTATTCAATGCCGAATCAATTTCTGTGTTTCATCAACACTCTGATAGTCTACAGGTTACAGAATGCCACCAGATGTTCATCGGAAACTACTACTGGTCTTCCAGGGAATGATCAAAGCGTAGACTGTTAGAGACGTTACTCCCATGGAGGAATGTGCGAATGGTGACTGATGTATTCAATCCCGATGCAATTTCTGTGTTTCATCAACACTCAGATAGTCCACAGATTACAGAATGCCTCCAGATGTGCATCGGTAACTACTACTGGTCTTCCAGGGAACGATCAAAGCGAAACTGTTAGAGATATTATTCCCATGGAGGAAAGTGCGCATGGTGACTGTTGTATTCAATAACTATACAATTTCTGTGTTTCGTCAACACTCTGATAGTTCACAGATTACAGAATGCCCCCAGATGTGCATCGGTAGACTGTTTGAGACATTACTCCCTTGGAGGAAAGTGCGCATGGTGACTGTCGTATTTAATCCCGTAGCAAATTTCCGTCTTTCAGTCCACACTTGGAAGGTCCACAGATTACAGAATTAATCCAGATGTGCATCGGAATCTACTACGGGTATTCCAGGGAACGTGAAAGCGTAGACTGTTTGAGACATAACTCCCGTGTAGGAAAGTGCGCATGGTGACTGTTGTATTCAATCCCGTTGCTATTTCTGTGTTTCATGAACACTCTGATAGTCCACAGATTACAGAATGGCACCAGATGTGCATCGGAAATTACTACAGGTCTTCCAGGGAACGATCAAAGCGTTATATGTTTCAGAATTACTCCCATGGAGGAAAGTGCGAATGGTGTCCGTTGTATTCAATCCCGATGCAATTTCTGAGTTTTATCAACACTCTGATAGTCCACAGATTACAGAATGCCTCTAGATGTGCATCGGAAACTGCAACTGGTCTTCCAGGGAACGATCAAAGAGTAAACTCTTTGAGACATTACTCTCATGGGGGAAAGTGCGCATGGTGACTGTTGTATTCAATGCCGATGCAATTTCTGTGTTTCATCAACACTTTGATAGTCCACAGATTACAGAATGCCTCCAGATGTGCATCGGAAACTGCTACTGGTCTTCCAGGGAACGATCAAAGCGTAAACTCTTTGAGACATTACTCCCATGGAGGAAAGTGCGCATGGTGACTGTTGTATTCAATCCCGATGCATTTTATGTGTTTCATCAACACTCTGATAGTCCAAACATTACAGAATGCCTCCAGATGTGCATCGGAAACTGCTACTGGTCTTCCAGGGAACGATCAAAGCGTAAACTCTTTGAGACATTACTCCCATGGAGGAAAGTGCGAATGGTGACTGTTGTATCCAATCCCTTTGCATTTTCTGTGTTTCATCAACACTATGATAGTCCACAGATTACAGAATGCAGCCAGATGTGCATCGGAAATTACTACAGGTCTTCTAGGGAACGATCAAAGCGTTGACTGTTTCAGAATTACTCCCATGGAGGGAAGTGCGAATGGTGTCTGTTGTATTCAATCGCGATGCAATTTCTGATTTTCATCAACACTCTGACAGTCCACAGATTACAGAATGCCTCCAGATGTGCATCGGAAACTGCTACTGGCCTACCAGGGAACGATCAAAGCGTAAACTCTTTGGGACATTACTCCCATTGAGGAAAGTGCGCATGGTGACTGTTGTATTCAATCCCGATGCATTTTCTGTGTTTCATCAACACTCTGATAGTCCACAGATTACAGAATGCCTCCAGATGTGCATCGGAAACTGCTACTGGTCCTCCAGGGAACGATCAAAGCGTAAACTCTTTGAGACATAACTCCCATGGATGAAAGTGTGCATGGTGACTGTTGTATTCAATCCCGTTGCTATTTCTGTGTTTCATGAACACTCTGATAGTCCACAGATTACTGAATGGCACCAGATGTTCATCGGAAACTACTACTGAACTTCCAGGGAATGATCAAAGCGTAGACTGTTAGAGACATTACTCCCATGGAGGGAAGTGCGAATGGTGACTGATGTATTCAATCCCGATGCAATTTCTGTGTTTCATCAACACTCTGATAGTCCACAGATTACAGAATGCCTCCAGATGTGCATCGGTAACTACTACTGGTCTTCCAGGGAACGATCAAAGCGAAGACTGTTAGAGATATTATTCCCATGGAGGAAAGTGCGCATGGTGACTGTTGTATTCAATCCCTATACAATTTCTGTGTTTCATCAACGCTCTGATAGTCCACAGATTACAGAATGCCCCCAGATGTGCATCGGTAGACTGTTTGAGACATTACTCCCTTGGAGGAAAGTGCGCATGGTGACTGTTGTATTCAATCCCGAGGCGATTTCTGTTTTTCGGTCCACACTTTGAAGGTCCACAGATTACAGAATTAATCCAGATGTGCATCGGAATCTACTACGGGTCCTCCAGGGAACGTGAAAGCGTAGACTGTTTGAGACATACCTCCCGTGTAGGAAAGTGCGCATGGTGACTGTTGTATTCAATCCCGTTGCTATTTCTGTGTTTCATCAACACTCTGATAGTCCACAGATTACAGAAAGCCTCCAGATGTGCATCGGAAACTACTACTGGTCTTAAAGGGAATGATTAAAGCGTAGACTGTTTCAGAATTACTCCCATGGAGGATAGTGCGCATGGTGACTGTTGTATTCAATCCCGATGCAATTTCTGTGTTTCATCAACACGGAATACAGAATATCTCCAGATGTGCATCGGTAACTACTACGGGTCTTCCAGGAACGATCAAAGCGTAGACTGTTTGAGACATTACTTTCAAGGAGGAAAGTGCGCATGGTGACTGTTGTATTCAATGCCGAATCAATTTCTGTGTTTCATCAACACTCTGATAGTCTACAGGTTACAGAATGCCACCAGATGTTCATCGGAAACTACTACTGGTCTTCCAGGGAATGATCAAAGCGTAGACTGTTAGAGACGTTACTCCCATGGAGGAAAGTGCGAATGGTGTCTGTCGTATTCAATCCCGATGCCATTTCTGAGTTTCATCAACACTCTGATAGTCCACAGATTACAGAATGCAGCCAGATGTGCATCGGAAACTACTACAGGTCTTCCAGGAACGATCAATGCGTAGACTGTTTGAGACATTACTTTCAAGGAGGAAAGTGCGCATGGTGACTGTTGTATTCAATGCCGAATCAATTTCTGTGTTTCATCAACACTCTGATAGTCTACAGGTTACAGAATGCCACCAGATGTTCATCGGAAACTACTACTGGTCTTCCAGGGAATGATCAAAGCGTAGACTGTTAGAGACGTTTCTCCCAAGGAGGAATGTGCGAATGGTGACTGATGTATTCAATCCCGATGCAATTTCTGTGTTTCATCAACACTCAGATAGTCCACAGATTACAGAATGCCTCCAGATGTGCATCGGTAACTACTACTGGTCTTCCAGGGAACGTTCAAAGCGAAACTGTTAGAGATATTATTCCCATGGAGGAAAGTGCGCATGGTGACTGTTGTATTCAATAACTATACAATTTCTGTGTTTCATCAACACTCTGATAGTTCACAGATTACAGAATGCCCCCAGATGTGCATCGGTAGACTGTTTGAGACATTACTCCCTTGGAGGAAAGTGCGCATGGTGACTGTCGTATTTAATCCCGTGGCAATTTCCGTCTTTCAGTCCACACTTGGAAGGTCCACAGATTACAGAATTAATCCAGATGTGCATCGGAATCTACTACGGGTCTTCCAGGGATCGTGAAAGCGTAGACTGTTTGAAACATAAATCCCGTGTAGGAAAGTGCGCATGGTGACTGTTGTATTCAATCCCGTTGCTATTTCTGTGTTTCATTAACACTCTGATAGTCCACAGATTACAGAATGGCACCAGATGTGCATCGGAAACTACTACTGGTCTTCCAGGGAATGATCAAAGCATAGACTGTTAGAGACACTACTCCCATTTAGGAAAGTGCGAATGGTGACTGATGTATTCAATCCCGATGCAATTTCTGTGTTTCATCAACACTCTGATAGACCACAGGTTACAGAATGCGTCCAGATGTTAATCGGAAACTACTACTGGTCTTCCAGGGAACGATCAAAGCGTAGACTGTTTGAGTCATTACTCCCATGGAGGAAAGTGCGCATGGTGACTGTTGCATTCAATCCCGAGACAGTTACTGTGATTCATCAACACTTTGAAGGTCCGCATATTACAGAAAGCCTCCAGATGTGCATCGGAAACTACTACTGGTCTTAAAGGGAACGATTAAAGCATAGACTGTTTGAGAATTACTCCCTTTGAGGAAAGTGCGCATGGTGACTGTTGTATTCAATCCCGATGCAATTTCTGTGTTTCATCAACACAGAATACAGAATATCTCCAGATGTGCATCGGAAACTACTAGTGGTCTTCCAGGGAACGATCAAAGCGTAAACTGTTTGAGACATTACTTGCATGGAGGAAAGTACGCATGGTGACTGTTGTATTCAATCCCGAGGCAATTTCTGTGTTTCCATCCACACTTTGAAGGTCCACAAATTACAGAAGGAATCCAGATGTGCATCGGAAATTACTACTGGTCTTCCTGGGAACGATCAAAGCGTTGACTTTTTCATAATTACCCCATGGAGAAAAGTGCGAATGGTGTCTGTTGTATTCAATCCCGATGCAATATCTGAGTTTCATCAACACTCTGATAGTCCACAGATTACAGAATGCAGCCAGATGTGCATCGGAAACTACTACTGGTCTTCCAGGAACGATCAAAGCGTAGACTGTTTGAGACATTACTCGCATGGAGGAAAGTTCGCATGGTGACTGTTGTATTCAATGCCGATGCAATTTCTGTGTTTCATCAACACTCTGATAGTCCACAGATTACAGAATGCCTCCAGATGTGCATCAGAAACTGCTACTGGTCTTCCAGGGAACGATCAAAGCGTAATCCCTTTGAGACATTACTCCCATGGGGTAAAGTGCGCATAATGACTGTTGTATTCAATCCCTTAGCATTTTCTGTGTTTCATCAACACTCTGATAGTCCACAGATTACAGAATGACTCCAGATGTGCATCGGAAACTACTACTGGTCTTCCTGGGAACGATCAAAGCGTAGACTGTTTGAGACATTACTCCCATGGAGGAATGTGCGCATGGTGACTGTTGTATTCAATCCCGAGCCAATTACTGTGTTTCATCAACACTTTGAAGGTAAACAGATTACAGAAAGCCTCCAAATGTGCATCGGAAACTACTACTGGTCTTCTAGGGAACGATTAAAGCATAGATTGTTTGAGACATTACTCCCATGGAGGAATGTGCGCATGGTGACTGTTGTATTCAATCCCGTTGCTATTTCAGTGTTTCATCAACACTCTGATAGTCCACAGATTACAGAAAGCCTCCAGATGTGCACCGGAAACTACTACTGGTCTTAAAGGTAATGATTAAAGCGTAGACTGTTTCAGAATTACTCCCATGGAGGAAAGTGCGCATGGTGACTGTTGTATTCAATCCCGAAGCAATTTCTGTGTTTCCATCCACACTTTGAAGGTCCACAAATTACAGAAGGAATCCAGATGTGCATCGGAAATTATTACTGGTCTTCCAGTAAACGATCAAAGCGTTGATTGTTTCTGAATTACTCCCATGGAGGAAAGTTCGCATGGTGACTGTTGTATTCAATGCCGATGCAATTTCTGTGTTTCATCAACACTCTGATAGTCCACAGATTACAGAATGCCTCCAGATGTGCATCGGAAACTACTACAGGTCTTCCAAGAACGATCAAAGCGTAGACTGTTTGAGACATTACTTTCAAGGAGGAAAGTGCGCATGGTGACTGTTCTATTCAATGCCGAATCAATTTCTGTGTTTCATCAACACTCTGATAGTCCACAGGTTACAGAATGCCACCAGATGTTCATCGGAAACTACTACTGGTCTTCCAGGGAATGATCAAAGCGTAGACTGTTAGAGACGTTACTCCCATGGAGGAATGTGCGAATGGTGACTGATGTATTCAATCCCGATGCAATTTCTGTGTTTCATCAACACTCAGATAGTCCACAGATTACAGAATGCCTCAAGATGTGCATCGGTAACTACTACTGGTCTTCCAGGGAACGATCAAAGCGAAACTGTTAGAGATATTATTCCCATGGAGGAAAGTGCGCATGGTGACTGTTGTATTCAATAACTATACAATTTCTGTGTTTCATCAACACTCTGATAGTTCACAGATTACAGAATGCCCCCAGATGTGCATCGGTAGACTGTTTGAGACATTACTCCCTTGGAGGAAAGTGCGCATGGTGACTGTCGTATTTAATCCCGTGGCAATTTCCGTCTTTCAGTCCACACTTAGAAGGTCCACAGATTACAGAATTAATCCAGATGTGCATCGGAATCTACTACGGGTCTTCCAGGGAACGCGAAAGCGTAGACTGTTTGAGACATAACTCCCGTGTAGGAAAGTGCGCATGGTGACTGTTGTATTCAATCCCATTGCTATTTCTGTGTTTCATTAACACTCTGATAGTCCACAGATTACAGAATGGCACCAGATGTGCATCGGAACTACTACTGGTCTTCCAGGGAACGATCAAAGCGTTGACTGTTTCATAATTACTCCCATGGAGAAAAGTGCGAATGGTGTCTGTTGTATTCAATCCCGATGCAATATCTGAGTTTCATCAACACTCTGATAGTCCACAGATTACAGAATGCAGCCAGATGTGCATCGGAAACTACTACTGGTCTTCCAGGAACGATCAAAGCGTAGACTGTTTGAGACATTACTCGCATGGAGGAAAGTTCGCATGGTGACTGTTGTATTCAATGCCGATGCAATTTCTGTGTTTCATCAACACGGAATACAGAATATCTCCAGATGTGCATCGGTAACTACTACTGGTCTTCCAGGGAACGATCAAAGCGTAAACTGTTTGAGACATTACTCGCATGGAGGAAAGTGCGCATGGTGATTGTTGTATTCAATCCCGAAGCAATTTCTGTGTTTCCATAAACACTTTGAAGGTCCACAAATTACAGAAGGAATCCAGATGTGCATCGGAAATTACTACTGGTCTTTCAGAGAACGATCAAATCGTAAACTCTTTGAGACAATACTCCCATGGAGGAAAGTGCGCATGGTGACTGTTGTATTCAATCCCGATGCATTTTCTGTGTTTCATCAACACTCTGATAGTCCACAGATTACAGAAAGCCTCCAGATGTGCACCGGAAACTACTACTGGTCTTAAAGGGAATGATTAAAGCATAGACTGTTTCAGAATTACTCCCATGGAGGAAAGTGCGCATGGTGACTGTTGTATTCAATCCCGATGCAATTTCTGTGTTTCATCAACACGGAATACAGAATATCTCCAGATGTGCATCGGTAACTACTACTGGTCTTCCAGGGAACGATCAAAGCGTAAACTGTTTGAGACATTACTCGCATGGAGGAAAGTGCGCATGGTGATTGTTGTATTCAATCCCGAAGCAATTTCTGTGTGTCCATCCACACTTTGAAGGTCCACAAATTACAGAAGGAATCCAGATGTGCATCGGAAATTATTACTGGTCTTCCAGTAAACGATCAAAGCGTTGATTGTTTCTGAATTACTCCCATGGAGGAAAGTGCGAATGGTGTCTGTTGTACTCAATCACGATGCCATTTCTGAGTTTCATCAACACTCTGATAGTCCACAGATTACAGAATGCAGCCAGATGTGCATCGGAAACTACTACAGGTCTTCCAGGAACGATCAAAGCGTAGACTGTTTGAGACATTACTTTCAAGGAGGAAAGTGCGCATGGTGACTGTTCTATTCAATGCCGAATCAATTTCTGTGTTCCATCAACACTCTGATAGTCCACAGGTTACAGAATGCCACCAGATGTTCATCGGAAACTACTACTGGTCTTCCAGGGAATGATCAAAGCGTAGACTGTTAGAGACGTTACTCCCATGGAGGAATGTGCGAATGGTGACTGATGTATTCAATCCCGATGCAATTTCTGTGTTTCATCAACACTCAGATAGTCCACAGATTACAGAATGCCTCAAGATGTGCATCGGTAACTACTACTGGTCTTCCAGGGAACGATCAAAGCGAAACTGTTAGAGATATTATTCCCATGGAGGAAAGTGCGCATGGTGACTGTTGTATTCAATAACTATACAATTTCTGTGTTTCATCAACACTCTGATAGTTCACAGATTACAGAATGCCCCCAGATGTGCATCGGTAGACTGTTTGAGACATTACTCCCTTGGAGGAAAGTGCGCATGGTGACTGTCGTATTTAATCCCGTGGCAATTTCCGTCTTTCAGTCCACACTTAGAAGGTCCACAGATTACAGAATTAATCCAGATGTGCATCGGAATCTACTACGGGTCTTCCAGGGAACGTGAAAGCGTAGACTGTTTGAGACATAACTCCCGTGTAAGAAAGTGCGCATGGTGACTGTTGTATTCAATCCCGTTGCTATTTCTGTGTTTCATTAACACTCTGATAGTCCACAGATTACAGAATGGCACCAGATGTGCATCGGAAACTACTACTGGTCTTCCAGGGAATGATCAAAGCGTAGACTCATTGAGACAATACTCCCATGTTGGAAAGTGCGAATGGTGACTGATGTATTCAATCCCGATGCAATTTCTGTGTTTCATCAACACTCTGATAGTCCACAGGTTACAGAATGCCTCCAGATGTTAATCGGAAACTACTACTGGTCTTCCAGGGAACGATCAAAGAGTAGACTGTTTGAGACATTACTCCCATGGAGGAAAGTGCGCATGGTGACTGTTGCATTCAATCCGGAGACAGTTACTGTGATTCATCAACACTTTGAAGGTCCGCAGATTACAGAAAGCCTCCAGATGTGCATCGGAAACTACTACTGGTCTTAAAGGGAACGATTAAAGCATAGACTGTTTGAGAATTACTCCCTTTGAGGAAAGTGCGCATGGTGACTGTTGTATTCAATCCCGATGCAATTTCTGTGTTTCATCAACACAGAATACAGAATATATCCACATGTGCATCGGAAACTACTAGTGGTCTTCCAGGGAACGATCAAAGCGTAAACTGTTTGAGACATTACTCGCGTGGAGGAAAGTGCGCATGGTGACTGTTGTATTCAAACCCGAGGCAATTTCTGTGTTTCCATCCACACTTTGAAGGTCCACAAATTACAGAAGGAATCCAGATGTGCATCGGAAATTACTACTGGTCTTCCAGGGAACGATCAAAGCGTTGACTGTTTCATAATTACTCCCATGGAGAAAAGTGCGACTGGTGTCTGTTGTATTCAATCCCGATGCAATATCTGAGTTTCACCAACACTCTGATAGTACACAGATTACAGAATGCAGCCAGATGTGCATAGGAAACTACTACTGGTCTTCCAGGAACGATCAAAGCGTAGACTGTTTGAGACATTACTCGCATGGAGGAAAGTTCGCATGGTGACTGTTGTATTCAATGCCGATGCAATTTCTGTGTTTCATCAACACTCTGATAGTCCACAGACTACAGAATACCTCCAGATGTGCATCGGAAACTGCTACTGGTCTTTCAGAGAACGATCAAAGCGTAAACTCTTTGAGACAATACTCCCATGGAGGAAAGTGCGCATGGTGAATGTTGTATTCAATCCCGATGCATTTTCTGTGTTTCATAAACACTCTGATAGTCCACAGATTACAGAATGCCTCCAGATGTGCATCAGAAACTGCTACTGGTCTTCCAGGGAACGATCAATGCGTAATCTCTTTGAGACATTACTCCCATGGAGTAAAGTTCGCATAATGACTGTTGTATTCAATCCCTTAGCATTTTCTGTGTTTCATCAACACTCTGATAGTCCACAGATTACAGAATGACTCCAGATGTGAATCGGAAACTACTACTGGTCTTCCTGGGAACGATCAAAGCGTAGACTGTTTGAGACGTTACTCCCATGGAGGAATGTGCGCATGGTGACTGTTGTATTCAATCCCGAGCCAATTACTGTGTTTGATCAAAACTTTGAAGTTCCACAGATTACAGAAAGCCTCCAGATGTGCATCGGAAACTACTACTGGTCTTCCAGGGAACGATTAAAGCATAGATTGTTTGAGACATTACTCCCATGGAGGAATGTGCGCATGGTGACTGTTGTATTCAATCCCGATGCTATTTCTGTGTTTCATCATCACTCTGATAGTCCACAGATTACAGAAAGCCTCCAGATGTTCATCGGAAACTACTACTGGTCTTAAAGGGAATGATTAAAGCGTAGACTGTTTCAGAATTACTCCCATGGAGGAAAGTGCGCATGGTGACTGTTGTATTCAATCCCGATGCAATTTCTGTGTTTCATCAACACGGAATACAGAATATCTCCAGATGTGCATCGGTAACTACTACTGGTCTTCCAGGGAACGATCAAAGCGTAAACTGTTTGAGACATTACTCGCATGGAGGAAAGTGCGCATGGTGATTGTTGTATTCAATCCCGAAGCAATTTCTGTGTATCCATCCACACTTTGAAGGTCCACAAATTACAGAAGGAATCCAGATGTGCATCGGAAATTATTACTGGTCTTCCAGGGAACGATCAAAGCGTTGATGTTTCTGAATTACTCCCATGGAGGAAAGTGCGAATGGTGTGTGTTGTATTCAATCCCGATGCCATTTCTGAGTTTCATCAACACTCTGATAGTCCACAGATTACAGAATGCAGCCAGATGTGCATCGGAAACTACTACAGGTCTTCCAGGAACGATCAAAGCGTAGACTGTTTGAGACATTACTTTCAAGGAGGAAAGTGCGCATGGTGACTGTTGTATTCAATCCCGATGCAATTTCTGTGTTTCATCAACACAGAATACAGAATATCTCCAGATGTGCATCGGAAACTACTAGTGGTCTTCCAGGGAACGATCAAAGCGTAAACTGTTTGAGACATTACTCGCGTGGAGGAAAGTGCGCATGGTGACTGTTGTATTCAAACCCGAGGCAATTTCTGTGTTTCCATCCACACTTTGAAGGTCCACAAATTACAGAAGGAATCCAGATGTGCATCGGAAATTACTACTGGTCTTCCAGGGAACGATCAAAGCGTTGACTGTTTCATAATTACTCCCATGGAGAAAAGTGCGAATGGTGTCTGTTGTATTCAATCCCGATGCAATATCTGAGTTTCATCAACACTCTGATAGTCCACAGATTACAGAATGCAGCCAGATGTGCATCGGAAACTACTACTGGTCTTCCAGGAACGATCAAAGCGTAGACTGTATGAGACATTACTCGCATGGAGGAAAGTTCGCATGGTGACTGTTGTATTCAATGCCGATGCAATTTCTGTGTTTCATCAACACTCTGATAGTCCACAGATTACAGAATGCCACCAGATGTGCATCAGAAACTGCTACTGGTCTTCCAGGGAACGATCAATGCGTAATCTCTTTGAGACATTACTTCCATGGAGTAAAGTGCGCATAATGACTGTTGTATTCAATCCCTTAGCATTTTCTGTGTTTCATCAACACTCTGATAGTCCACAGATTACAGAATGACTCCAGATGTGCATCGGAAACTACTACTGGTCTTCCTGGGAACGATCAAAGCGTAGACTGTTTGAGACATTACTCCCATGGAGGAATGTGCGCATGGTGACTGTTGTATTCAATCCCGAGCCAATTACTGTGTTAAATCAACACTTTGAAGGTCCACAGATTACAGAAAGCCTCCAGATGTGCATCGGAAACTACTACTGGTCTTCCAGGGAACGATTAAAGCATAGATTGTTTGAGACATTACTCCCATGGAGGAATGTGCGCATGGTGACTGTTGTATTCAATCCCGATGCAGTTTCTGTGTTTCATCAACACTCTGATAGTCCACAGATTACAGAATGCCACCAGATGTGCATCGGAAACTACTACTGGTCTTCCAATGAACGATCATAGCGTAGACTGTTTGAGACATTACTCCCGTGGAGGAAAGTGCGCATGGTTACTGTTGCATTCAATCCCGTTGCTTTTTCTGTGTTTCATCAACACTCCGATAGTCCACAGATTACACAATGGCACCAGATGTGCATCGGAAACCACTACTGGTCTTCCAGGGAATGATCAAAGCGTAGACTGTTAGAGACATTACTCGCATGGAAGAAAGTGCGAATGGTGACTGATGTATTCAATGCCGATGCAATTTCTGTGTTTCATCAACACTCAGATAGTCCACAGATTACAGAATGCCTCCAGATGTGCATCGCTAACTACTACTGGTCTTCAAGGGAACGATCAAAGCGAAGACTGTTAGAGATATTATTCCCATGGAGGAAAGTGCGCATGGTGACTGTTGTATTCAATCCCTATACAATTTCTGTGTTTCAACAACACTCTGATAGTCCACAGATTACAGAATGCCCACAGATGTGCATCGGTAGACTGTTTGAGACATTACTCCCTTGGAGGAAAGTGCGCATGGTGACTGTTGTATTCAATCCCGAGGCAATTTCTGTTTTTCAGTCCACACTTTGAAGATCCACAAATTACAGAAGGAATCCAGATGTGCATCGGTAATTACTACTGGTCTTCCAGGGAGCGATCAAAGCGTTGACTGTTTCATAATTACTCCCATGGAGAAAAGTGCGAATGGTGTCTGTTGTATTCAATCCCGATGCAATATCTGAGTTTCATCAACACTCTGATAGTACACAGATTACAGAATGCAGCCAGATGTGCATCGGAAACTACTACTGGTCTTCCAGGAACGATCAAAGCGTAGACTGTTTGAGACAATACTCCCATGGAGGAAAGTTCGCATGGTGACTGTTGTATTCAATGCCGATGCAATTTCTGTGTTTCATCAACACTCTGATAGTCCACAGATTACAGAATGCCTCCAGATGTGCATCGGAAACTGCTACTGGTCTTTCAGAGAACGATCAAAGCGTAAACTCTTTGAGACAATACCCCCATGGAGGAAAGTGCGCATGGTGACTGTTGTATTCAATCCCGATGCATTTTCTGTGTTTCATCAACACTCTGATAGTCCACAGATTACAGAATGCCTCCAGATGTGCATCAGAAACTGCTACAGGTCTTCCAGGGAACGATCAATGCGTAATCTCTTTGAGACATTACTCCCATGGAGTAAAGTGCGCATAATGACTGTTGTATTCAATCCCTTAGCATTTTCTGTGTTTCATCAACACTCTTATAGTCCACAGATTACAGAATGACTCCAGATGTGCATCGGAAACTACTACTGGTCTTCCTGGGAACGATCAAAGCGTAGACTGTTTGAGACATTACTCCCATGGAGGAATGTGCGCATGGTGACTGTTGTATTCAATCCCGAGCCAATTACTGTGTTAAATCAACACTTTGAAGGTCCACAGATTACAGAAAGCCTCCAGATGTGCATCGGAAACTACTACTGGTCTTCCAGGGAACGATCAAAGCGTTGGCTGTTTCAGAATTACTGAGATGGAGGAAAGTGCTAATGGTGTCTGTTGTACTCAATCCCGATGCAATATCTGAGTTTCATCAACACTATGATAGTCCACAGATTACAGAATGCAGCCAGATGTGCATAGAAAACTACTACTGGTCTCCCAGGAACGATCAAAGCGTAGACTGTTTGAGACATTACTCGCATGGAGGAAAGTGCGCATGGTGACTCTTTATTCAATGCCGATGCAATTTCTGTGTTTCATCAACACTCTGATAGTCCACAGATTACAGAATGCCTCCAGATGTGCATCGGAAACTGATACTGGTCTTTCAGGGAACGATCAAAGCGTAAACTCTTTGAGACATTACTCCCATGGAGGAAAAAGCGCATGGTGACTGTTGTATTCAATCCCGATGCATTTTCTGTGTTTCATCAACACTCTGACAGCCCTCAGATTACAGAATGCCTCCAGATGTGCATTGGAAACTACTACTGGTCTTCCTGGGAACGATCAAAGCGTAGACTGTTTGAGACATTACTCCCATGGAGGAATGTGCGCATGGTGACTGTTGTATTCAATCCTGAGACAATTACTGTGTTTCATCAACACTTTGAAGGTCCAAAGATTACAGAAAGCCTCCAGATGTGCATCGGAAACTACTACTGGTCTTCCAGGGAACGATTGAAGCATAGATTGTTTGAGACATTACTCCCATGGAGGAATGTGCGCATGGTGACTGTTGTATTCAATCCCGAGACAATTACTGTGTTTCATCAACACTTTGAAGGTCCACAGATTACAGAAAGCCTCCAGATGTGCATCGGTAACTACTACTGGTCTTCCAGGGAACGATCAAAGCGAAGACTGTTAGAGAAATTATTCCCATGGAGGAAAGTGCGCATGGTGACTGCTGTATTCAATCCCTATACAATTTCTGTGTTTCAACAACACTCTGATAGTCCACAGATTACAGAATGCCCACAGATGTGCATCGGTAGACTGTTTGAGACATTACTCCCTTGGAGGAAAGTGCGCATGGTGACTGTTGTATTCAATCCCGAGGCAATTTCTGTTTTTCAGTCCACACTTTGAAGGTCCACAGATTACAGAATTAATCCAGATGTGCATCGGAAACTACTACTGGTCTTCCAGGAACGATCAAAGCGTAGACTGTTTGAGACATTACTCGCATGGAGGAAAGTGCGCATGGTGACTGTTGTAATCAATCCCGATGCAATTTCTGTGTTTCATCAACGCTCTGATAGTCCACAGATTACTGAATGCCTCCAGATGTGCAATTGAACTACTACTGGTCTTCCAGGGAACGATCAAAGCTTAAATTGTTTGAGACATTACTCGCATGGAGGAAAGTGCGCATGGTGACTGTTGTATTCAATCCCGAGGCAATTTCTGTGTTTCCATCCACACTTTGAAGGTCCACAAATTACAGAAGGAATCCAGATGTGCATCGGAAATTACTACTGGTCTTCCAGGGAACGATCAAAGCGTTGACTGTTTCAGAATTACTCCCACGGAGGAAAGTGCGAATGGTGTCTGTTGTACTCAATCCCGATGCAGTATCTGAGTTTCATCAACACTCTGATGGTCCACAGATTACAGAATGCAGCCAGATGTGCATCGGAAACTACTACTGGTCTCCCAGGAACGATCAAAGCGTAGACTGTTAGAGACATTACTCGCATGGAGGAAAGTGCGCATGGTGACTGTTTATTCAATGCCGATGCAATTTCTGTGTTTCATCAACACTCTGATAGTCCACAGATTACAGAATGCCTCCAGATGTGCATCGGAAATTGCTACTGGTCTTTCAGGGACCGATCAAAGCGTAAACTCTTTGAGACATTACTCCCATGGAGGAAAGTGCGCATGGTGACTGTTGTATTCAATCCCGATGCATTTTCTGTATTTCATCAACACTCTGATAGTCCACATATTACAGAATGCCTCCAGATGGGCATCGGAAACTGCTACTGGTCTTCCAGGGAACGATCAATGCGTAAACTCTTTGAGACATTACTCCCATAGAGTAAAGTGCGCATAATGACTGTTCTATTCAATCCCTTTGCATTTTCTGTGTTTCATCAACACTCTGATAGCCCTCAGATTACAGAATGCCTCCAGATGTGCATCGGAAACTACTACTGGTCTTCCTGAGAACGATCAAAGCGTAGACTGTTTGAGACATTAGTCCCATTGAAGAATGTGCGCATGGTGACTGTTGTATTCAATCCCGAGACAATTACTGTGTTTCATCAACACTTTGAAGGTCCAGAGATTACAGAAAGCCTCCAGATGTGCATCGGAAACTACTACTGGTCTTCCAGGGAACGATTAAAGCATAGACTGTTTGAGACATTACTTCCATGGAGGAATGTGCGCATGGTGACTGTTGTATTCAATCCCGATGCAGTTTCTGTGTTTCATCAACACTCTGATAGTCCACAGATTACAGAATGCCTCCAGATGGGCATCGGAAACTGCTACTGGCCTTCCAGGGACCGATCAATGCGTAAACTCTTTGAGACATTACTCCCATGGAGTAAAGTGCGCATAATGACTGTTGTATTCAATCCCTTTGCATTTTCTGTGTTTCATCAACACTCTGATAGTCCACAGATTACAGAATGCCACCAGATGTGCATCGGAAACTACTACTGGTCTTCCAATGAACGATCATAGCGTAGACTGTTTGAGACATAGCTCCCGTTTAGGAAAGTGCGCATGGTGACTGTTGTATTCAATCCCGTTGCTTTTTCTGTGTTTCATCAACACTCTGATAGTCCACAGATTACAGAATGGCACCAGATGTGCATCGGAAACTACTACTGGTCTTCCAGGGAATGATCAAAGCGATGAATGTTAGAGAGATTACTCGCATGGAGGAAAGTGCGAATGGTGACTGATGTATTCAATGCCGATGCAATTTGTGTGTTTCATCAACACTCTGATAGTCTACAGATTAGAGAATGCCCCCAGATGTGCATCGGTAGACTGTTTGAGACACTACTCCCTTGGAGGAAAGTGCGCATGGTGGCTGTTGTATTCAATCCCGAGGCAATTTCTGTTTTTCTGTCCACACTTTGAAAGTCCACAGATTACAGAATTCATCCAGATGTGCATCGGAAACTACTACTGGTCTTCCAGGGAACGATCAAAGCGTAAACTGTTTGAGACATTACTCGCATGGAGGAAAGTGCGCATGGTGACTGTTGTATTCAATCCCGAGGCAATTTCTGTGTTTCCATCCACACTTTGAAGGTCCACAAATTACAGAAGGAATCCAGATGTGCATCGGAAATTACTACTGGTCTTCCAGGGAACGATCAAACCGTTGACTGTTTCAGAATTACTCCCATGGAGGAAAGTGCGAAAGGTGTCTGTTGTATTCAATCCTGATGCAATATCTGAGTTTCATCATCACTCTGATAGTCCACAGATTACAGAATGCAGCCAGATGTGCTTCGGAAACTACTACTGGTCTCCCAGGAACGATCAAAGCGTAGACTGTTTGAGACATTACTCGCATGGAGGAAAGAGCGCATGGTGACCGTTGTATTCAATGCCGATGCAATTTCTGTGTTTCATCAACACTCTGATAGCCCTCAGATTACAGAATGCCTCCAGATGTGCATCGGAAACTACTACTGGTCTTCCTGGGAACGATCAAAGCGTAGACTGTTTGAGACATTACTCCCATGGAGGAATGTGCGCATGGTGACTGTTGTATTCAATCCCGAGACAATTACTGTGTTTCATCAACACTTTGAAGGTCCACAGATTACAGAAAGCCTCCAGATGTGCATCGGAAACTACTACTGGTCTTCCAGGGAACGATTAAAGCATAGACTGTGTGAGACATTACTCCCATGGAGGAATGTGCGCATGGTGACTGTTGTATTCAATCCCGATGCAGTTCCTGTGTTTCATCAACACTCTGATAGTCCACAGATTACAGAATGGCACCAGATGTGCATCGGAAACTACTACAGGTCTCCCAGGGAATGATCAAAGCGTAGACTGTTAGAGACATTACTCGCATGGAGGAAAGTGCGCATGGTGACTGTTGTATTCAATCCCTATACAATTTCTGTGTTTCAACAACACTCTGATAGTCCACAGATTACAGAATGCCCACAGATGTGCATCGGTAGACTGTTTGAGACATTACTCCCTTGGAGGAAAGTGCGCATGGTGACTGTTGTATTCAATCCCGATGCATTTTCTGTGTTTCATCAACACTCTGATAAACCACAGATTACAGAATGCCTCCAGATGGGCATCGGAAACTGCTACTGGTCTTCCAGGGAACGATGAATGCGTAAACTCTTTGAGACATTACTCCCATGGAGTAAAGTGCGCATAATGACTGTTGTATTCAATCCCTTTGCATTTTCTGTGTTTCATCAACACTCTGATAGCCCTCAGATTACAGAATGCCTCCAGATGTGCATCGGAAACTACTACTGGTCTTCCTGGGAACGATCAAAGCGTAGACTGTTTGAGACATTACTCCCATGGAGGAATGTGCGCATGGTGACTGTTGTATTCAATCCCGATGCAGATTCTGTGTTTCATCAACACTCTGATAGTCCACAGATTACAGAATGGCACCAGATGTGCATTGGAAACTACTACTGGTCTCCCAGGGAATGATCAAAGCGTAGACTGTTAGAGACATTACTCGCATGGAGGAAAGTGAGAATGGTGACTGATGTATTCAATGCCGATGCAATTTCTGTGTTTCATCAACACTCTGATAGACCACAGATTACTGAATGCCTCCAGATGTGCAATTGAACTACTACTGGTCTTCCAGGGAACGATCAAAGCGCAAACGGTTTGAGACATTACTCGCATGGAGGAAAGTGCGCATGGTGACTGTTGTATTCAATCCCGAGGCAATTTCTGTGTTTCCATCCACACTTTGAAGGTCCACAAATTACAGAAGGAATCCAGATGTGCATCGGAAATTACTACTGGTCTTCCAGGGAACGATCAAAGCGTTGACTGTTTCAGAATTACTCCCATGGAGTAAAGTGCGAATGGTGTCTGTTGTATTCAATCCCGATGCAATATCTGAGTTTCATCAACACTCTGATAGTCCACAGATTACAGAATGCAGCCAGATGTGCATCGAAAACTACTACTGGTCTCCCAGGAACGATCAAAGCATAGACTGTTTGAGACATTACTCGCATGGAGGAAAGTGCGCATGGTGACTGTTGTGTTCAATGCCGATGCAATTTCTGTGTTTCATCAACACTCTGATAGTCCACAGATTACAGAATGCCTCCAGATGTGCATCGGAAACTGCTACTGGTCTTTCAGGGAACGATCAATGCGTAAACTCTTTGAGACATTACTCCCATGGAGGAAAGTGCGCATGGTGACTGTTGTATTCAATCCCGATGCATTTTCTGTGTTTCATCAACACTCTGATAGTCCACAGATTACAGAATGCCTCCAGATGGGCATCGGAAACTGCTACTTTTCTTCCAGGGAACGATCAATGCGTAAACTCTTTGAGACATTACTCCCATGGAGTAAAGTGCGCATAATGACTGTTGTATTCAATCCCTTTGCATTTTCTGTGTTTCATCAACACTCTGATAGCCCTCAGATTACAGAATGCCTCCAGATGTGCATCGGAAACTACTACTGGTCTTCCTGGGAACGATCAAAGCGTAGACTGTTTGAGACATTACTCCCATGGAGGAATGTGCGCATGGTGACTGTTGTATTCAATCCCGAGACAATTACTGTGTTTCATCAACACTTTGAAGGTCCACAGATTACAGAAAGCCTCCAGATGTGCATCGGAAACTACTACTGGTCTTCCAGGGAAAGATTAAAGCATAAACTGTTTGAGACATTACTGCCATGGAGGAATGTGCGCATGGTGACTGTTGTGTTCAATCCCGATGCAGTTTCTGTGTTTCATCAACACTCTGATAGTCCACAGATTACAGAATGCCTCCAGATGTGCATCGGTAACTACAACTGGTCTTCCAGGGAACGATCAAAGCGAAGACTGTTAGAGATATTATTCCCATGGAGGAAAGTGCGCATGGTGACTGTTGAATTCAATCCCTATACAATTTCTGTGTTTCAACAACACTCTAATAGTCCACAGATTACAGAATGCCCACAGATGTGCATCGGTAGACTGTTTGAGACATTACTCCCTTAGAGGAAAGTGCGCATGGTGACTGTTGTATTCAATCCCGAGGCAATTTCTGTTTTTCAGTCCACACTTTGAAGGTCCACAGATCACAGAATTAATCCAGATGTGCATCGGAAACTACTACTGGTCTTCCAGGAACGATCAAAGCCTAGACTGTTTGAGACATTACTCGCATCGAGGAAAGTGCGCATGGTGACTGTTGTATTCAATGCCGATGCAATTTCTGTGTTTCATCAACACTCTGATAGTCCACGGATTACTGAATGCCTCCAGATGTGCAATTGAAGCTACTACTGGTCTTCCAGGGAACGATCAAAGCGTAAACTGTTTGAGACATTTCTCGCATGGAGGAAAGTGTGCATGGTGACTGTTGTATTCAATGCCGATGCAATTTCTGTGTTTCATCAACACTCTGATAGTCCACAGATTACAGAATGCCTCCAGATGTGCATCGGAAACTACTACTGGTCTTCCTGGGAACGATCAAAGCGTAGACTGTTTGAGAAATTACTCCCATGGAGGAATGTGCGCATGGTGACTGTTGTATTCAATCCCGAGACAATTACTGTGTTTCATGCACACTTTGAAGGTCCACAGATTACAGAAAGCCTCCAGATGTGCATCGGAAACTACTACGGGTCTTCCAGGGAACGATTAAAGCATAGACTGTTTGAGACATTACTCCCATGGAGGAATGTGCGCATGGTGACTGTTGTACTCAATCCCGATGCAGTTTCTGTGTTTCATCAACACTCTGATAGTCCACAGATTACAGAATGCCACCAGATGTGCATCGGAAACTACTACTGGTCTTCCAGGGAACGATCATAGCGTAGACTGTTTGAGACATTACTCCCGTGGAAGAAAGTGCGCATGGTGACTGTTGTATTCAATCCCGTTGCTTTTTCTGTGTTTCATCAACACTCTGATAGTCCACAGATTATAGAATGGCACCAGATGTGCATCGGAAACTACTACTGGTCTTCCAGGGAATGATCAAAGCGTAGACTGTTTGAGACATTACTCCCATGGAGGAAAGTGCGAATAGTGACTGATGTATTCAATCCCGATGCAATTTCTGTGTTTCATCAACACTCTGATAGTCCACAGATTACAGAATGCCTCCAGATGTGCATCGGTAACTACTACTGGTCTTCCAGGGAACGATCAAAGCGAAGACTGTTAGAGATATTATTCCCATGGAGGAAAGTGCGCATGGTGACTGTTGTATTCAATCCCTATACAATTTCTGTGTTTCAACAACACTCTGATGGTCCACAGATTCCAGAATGCCCACAGATGTGCTTCGGTAGACTTTTTGAGACATTACTCCCTTGGAGGAAAGTGCGCATGGTGACTGTTGTACTCAATCCCGATGCAGTTTCTGTGTTTCATCAACACTCTGATAGTCCACAGATTACAGAATGCCACCAGATGTGCATCGGAAACTACTACTGGTCTTCCAGGGAACGATCATAGCGTAGACTGTTTGAGACATTACTCCCGTGGAAGAAAGTGCGCATGGTGACTGTTGTATTCAATCCCGTTGCTTTTTCTGTGTTTCATCAACACTCTGATAGTCCACAGATTACAGAATGGCACCAGATGTGCATCGGAAACTACTACTGGTCTTCCAGGGAATGATCAAAGCGTAGACTGTTTGAGACATTACTCCCATGGAGGAAAGTGCGAATGGTGACTGATGTATTCAATCCCGATGCAATTTCTGTGTTTCATCAACACTCTGATAGTCCACAGATTACAGAATGCCTCCAGATGTGCATCGGTAACTACTATTGGTCTTCCAGGGAACGATCAAAGCGAAGACTGTTAGAGATATTATTCCCATGGTGGAAAGTGCGCATGGTGACTGTTGTATTCAATCCCTATACAATTTCTGTGTTTCAACAACACTCTGATGGTCCACAGATTCCAGAATGCCCACAGATGTGCTTCGGTAGACTTTTTGAGACATTACTCCCTTGGAGGAAAGTGCGCATGGTGACTGTTGTATTCAATCCCGATGCAATTTCTGTGTTTCGTCAATACTCTGATAGTCCACAGATTACATAAGGCCTCCAGATGTGCATCGGAAACTGCTACTGGTCTTCCAGGGAACGATCAAAGCGTAAACTCTTTGAGACATTACTCCCATGGAGGAAAGTGCGCATGGTGACTGTTGTATTCAATCGCGATGCATTTTCTTTGTTTCATCAACACTGTGATAGTCCACAGATTACAGAATGCCTCCAGATGTGCATCGGAAACTGCTACTGGTATTCCAGGGAACGATCAAAGCGTAGACTGTTAGAGACGTTACTCACCATTTAGGAAAGTGCGCATTGTGACTGTTGTATTCAATCCCGATGCAACTTCTGTGTTTCATCAACACTCTGATAGTCCACAGATTACAGAATGCCACCAGATGTGCATCGGAAACTACTACTGGTCTTTCAGGGAACGATCAAAGCGTAGACTGTTTGAGACATTACTCCCTTGGAGGAAAGTGAGCATGATGACTGTTGTATTCAATCCCGATGCAGTTTCTGTGTTTCATCAACACTCTGATAGTCCACAGATTACGGAAAGCCTCCAGATGTGCATCGGAAACTACTACTAGTCTTCCAGGGATCGACAAAGGGTAGACTGTTAGAGACATTACTCCCATGGGGAAAGTGTGCACGGTGACTGTTGTATTCAATCCCGATGCAATTTCTGTGTTTCATCAACACTCTGATAGTCCACAGATTACTGAATGCCTCCAGATGTGCAATTGAAACTACTGCTGGTCTTCCAGGGAACGATCAAAGCGTAGACTGTTTGAGACATTACTCCCATGGAGGAAAGTGCGCATGGTGACTGTTGCATTCAATCCCGAGACAGTTACTGTGATTCATCAACACTTTGAAGGTCCACAGATTACAGAAAGCCTCCAGATGTGCATCGGAAACTATTACTGGTCTTATAGGGAATGATTAAATCGTAGACTGTTTGAGAATTACTCCCATGGAGGAAAGTGAGCATGGTGACTGTTGTATTCAATCCCGATGCAATTTCTGTGTTTCATCAACACAGAATACAGAATATCTCTAGGTGTGCATCGGAAACTACTACTGGTCTTCCAGGGAACGATCATAGCGTAAACTGTTTGAGACATTACTCCCATGGAGGAAAGTGCGCATGGTGACTGTTGTATTCAATCCCGAGGCCATTTCTGTGTTTCCATCCACACTTCGAAGGTCCACAAATTACAGAAGGAATCCAGATGTGCATCGGAAATTACTACCGATCTTCCAGGGAACGATCAAAGCGTTGACTGTTCCAGAATTACTCCCATGGAGGAAAGTGCAAATGGTGTCTGTTGTATTCAATCCCGATGCAATTTCTGTGTTTCATCAACACTCTGATAGTCCACAGATTACAGAATGCCTCCAGATGTGCATCGGTAACTACTACTGGTCTTCCAGGGAACGATCAAAGCGAAGACTGTTTGAGAAGGACTCACATGGAGGAAAGTGCGCATGGTGACTGTTGTATTCAATCCCGATGCAATTTCTGTGTTTCATCAATACTCTGATAGTCCACAGATTACAGAATGCCACCAGTTGTGCATCGGAAACTGCTACTGGTCTTCCAGGGAACGATCAAAGCGTAAACTCTTTGAGACATTACTCCCATGGAGGAAAGTGCGCATGGTGACTGTTGTATTCAATCCCGATGCATTTTCAGTGTTTCATCAACACTGTGATAGTCCACAGATTACAGAATGCCTCCAGATGTGCATCGGAAACTACGACTGGTCTTCCAGGGAACGATCAAAGCGTAGACTGTTTGGGACATTACTCCCATGGAGGAAAGTGTGCATTGTGACTGTTGTATTCAATCCCGATGCAATTTCTGTGTTTCATCAACACTCTGATAGTCCACAGATTGCGGAAAGCCTCCAGATGTGCATCGGAAACTATTACTAGTCTTCCAGGGATCGACAAAGTGTAGACTGTTAGAGACATTACTCCCATGGGGAAAGTGTGCATGGTGACTGTTGTATTCAATCCCGATGCAATTTCTGTGTTTCATCAACACTCTGATAGTCCACAGATTACTGAATGCCTCCAGATGTGCAATTGAAACTACTGCTGGTCTTCCAGGGAACGATCAAAGCGTAGTCTGTTTGAGACATTACTCCCATGGAGGAAAGTGCGCATGGTGACTGTTGCATTCCATCCCGAGACAGTTACTGTGATTCATCAACACTTTTAAAGTCCACAGATTACAGAAAGCCTCCAGATGTGCATCGCATACTATTACTGGTCTTATAGGGAATGATTAAATCGTAGACTGTTTGAGAATTACTCCCATGGAGGAAAGTGCGCATGGTGACTGTTGTATTCAATCCCGATGCAATTTCTATGTTTCATCAACGTTCTGATAGTCCACAGATTACAGAATGCCACCAGATGTGCATCGGAAACTACGACTGGTCTTCCTGGGAACGATCATAGCGTAAACTGTTTGAGACATTACTCCCATGGAGGAAAGTGCGCATGATGACTGTTGGGTTCAATCCCGAGGCCATTTCTGTGTTTCCATCCACACTTTGATAGTCCACAGATTACAGAATGCCTCCAGATGTGCATCGGAAACTACTACTGGTCTTCCTGGGAACGATCAAAGCGTAGACTGTTTGAGAAATTACTCCCATGGAGGAATGTGCGCATGGTGACTGTTGTATTCAATCCCGAGACAATTACTGTGTTTCATGCACACTTTGAAGGTCCACAGATTACAGAAAGCTTCCAGATGTGCATCGGAAACTACTACGGGTCTTCCAGGGAACGATTAAAGCATAGACTGTTTGAGACATTACTCCCATGGAGGAATGTGCGCATGGTGACTGTTGTACTCAATCCCGATGCAGTTTCTGTGTTTCATCAACACTCTGATAGTCCACAGATTACAGAATGCCACCAGATGTGCATCGGAAACTACTACTGGTCTTCCAGGGAACGATCATAGCGTAGACTGTTTGAGACATTACTCCCGTGGAGGAATGTGCGCATTGTGACTGTTGTATTCAATCCCGATGCAACTTCTGTGTTTCATCAACACTCTGATAGTCCACAGATTACAGAATGCCACCAGATGTGCATCGGAAACTACTACTGGTCTTTCAGGGAACGATCAAAGCGTAGACTGTTTGAGACATTACTCCCTTGGAGGAAAGTGAGCATGATGACTGTTGTATTCAATCCCGATGCAGTTTCTGTGTTTCATCAACACTCTGATAGTCCACAGATTACGGAAAGCCTCCAGATGTGCATCGGAAACTACTACTAGTCTTCCAGGGATCGACAAAGGGTAGACTGTTAGAGACATTACTCCCATGGGGAAAGTGTGCACGGTGACTGTTGTATTCAATCCCGATGCAATTTCTGTGTTTCATCAACACTCTGATAGTCCACAGATTACTGAATGCCTCCAGATGTGCAATTGAAACTACTGCTGGTCTTCCAGGGAACGATCAAAGCGTAGACTGTTTGAGACATTACTCCCATGGAGGAAAGTGCGCATGGTGACTGTTGCATTCAATCCCGAGACAGTTACTGTGATTCATCAACACTTTGAAGGTCCACAGATTACAGAAAGCCTCCAGATGTGCATCGGAAACTATTACTGGTCTTATAGGGAATGATTAAATCGTAGACTGTTTGAGAATTACTCCCATGGAGGAAAGTGAGCATGGTGACTGTTGTATTCAATCCCGATGCAATTTCTGTGTTTCATCAACACAGAATACAGAATATCTCTAGGTGTGCATCGGAAACTACTACTGGTCTTCCAGGGAACGATCATAGCGTAAACTGTTTGAGACATTACTCCCATGGAGGAAAGTGCGCATGGTGACTGTTGTATTCAATCCCGAGGCCATTTCTGTGTTTCCATCCACACTTCGAAGGTCCACAAATTACAGAAGGAATCCAGATGTGCATCGGAAATTACTACCGATCTTCCAGGGAACGATCAAAGCGTTGACTGTTCCAGAATTACTCCCATGGAGGAAAGTGCAAATGGTGTCTGTTGTATTCAATCCCGATGCAATTTCTGTGTTTCATCAACACTCTGATAGTCCACAGATTACAGAATGCCTCCAGATGTGCATCGGTAACTACTACTGGTCTTCCAGGGAACGATCAAAGCGAAGACTGTTTGAGAAGGACTCACATGGAGGAAAGTGCGCATGGTGACTGTTGTATTCAATCCCGATGCAATTTCTGTGTTTCATCAATACTCTGATAGTCCACAGATTACAGAATGCCACCAGTTGTGCATCGGAAACTGCTACTGGTCTTCCAGGGAACGATCAAAGCGTAAACTCTTTGAGACATTACTCCCATGGAGGAAAGTGCGCATGGTGACTGTTGTATTCAATCCCGATGCATTTTCAGTGTTTCATCAACACTGTGATAGTCCACAGATTACAGAATGCCTCCAGATGTGCATCGGAAACTACGACTGGTCTTCCAGGGAACGATCAAAGCGTAGACTGTTTGGGACATTACTCCCATGGAGGAAAGTGTGCATTGTGACTGTTGTATTCAATCCCGATGCAATTTCTGTGTTTCATCAACACTCTGATAGTCCACAGATTGCGGAAAGCCTCCAGATGTGCATCGGAAACTATTACTAGTCTTCCAGGGATCGACAAAGTGTAGACTGTTAGAGACATTACTCCCATGGGGAAAGTGTGCATGGTGACTGTTGTATTCAATCCCGATGCAATTTCTGTGTTTCATCAACACTCTGATAGTCCACAGATTACTGAATGCCTCCAGATGTGCAATTGAAACTACTGCTGGTCTTCCAGGGAACGATCAAAGCGTAGTCTGTTTGAGACATTACTCCCATGGAGGAAAGTGCGCATGGTGACTGTTGCATTCCATCCCGAGACAGTTACTGTGATTCATCAACACTTTTAAAGTCCACAGATTACAGAAAGCCTCCAGATGTGCATCGCATACTATTACTGGTCTTATAGGGAATGATTAAATCGTAGACTGTTTGAGAATTACTCCCATGGAGGAAAGTGCGCATGGTGACTGTTGTATTCAATCCCGATGCAATTTCTATGTTTCATCAACGTTCTGATAGTCCACAGATTACAGAATGCCACCAGATGTGCATCGGAAACTACGACTGGTCTTCCTGGGAACGATCATAGCGTAAACTGTTTGAGACATTACTCCCATGGAGGAAAGTGCGCATGATGACTGTTGGGTTCAATCCCGAGGCCATTTCTGTGTTTCCATCCACACTTTGATAGTCCACAGATTACAGAATGCCTCCAGATGTGCATCGGAAACTACTACTGGTCTTCCTGGGAACGATCAAAGCGTAGACTGTTTGAGAAATTACTCCCATGGAGGAATGTGCGCATGGTGACTGTTGTATTCAATCCCGAGACAATTACTGTGTTTCATGCACACTTTGAAGGTCCACAGATTACAGAAAGCTTCCAGATGTGCATCGGAAACTACTACGGGTCTTCCAGGGAACGATTAAAGCATAGACTGTTTGAGACATTACTCCCATGGAGGAATGTGCGCATGGTGACTGTTGTACTCAATCCCGATGCAGTTTCTGTGTTTCATCAACACTCTGATAGTCCACAGATTACAGAATGCCACCAGATGTGCATCGGAAACTACTACTGGTCTTCCAGGGAACGATCATAGCGTAGACTGTTTGAGACATTACTCCCGTGGAAGAAAGTGCGCATGGTGACTGTTGTATTCAATCCCGTTGCTTTTTCTGTGTTTCATCAACACTCTGATAGTCCACAGATTACAGAATGGCACCAGATGTGCATCGGAAACTACTACTGGTCTTCCAGGGAATGATCAAAGCGTAGACTGTTTGAGACATTACTCCCATGGAGGAAAGTGCGATGGTGACTGATGTATTCAATCCCGATGCAATTTCTGTGTTTCATCGACACTCTGATAGTCCACAGATTACAGAATGCCTCCAGATGTGCATCGGTAACTACTACTGGTCTTCCAGGGAACGATCAAAGCGAAGACTGTTAGAGATATTATTCCCATGGAGGAAAGTGCGCATGGTGACTGTTGTATTCAATCCCTATACAATTTCTGTGTTTCAACAACACTCTGATGGTCCACAGATTCCAGAATGCCCACAGATGTGCTTCGGTAGACTTTTTGAGACATTACTCCCTTGGAGGAAAGTGCGCATGGTGACTGTTGTATTCAATCCCGATGCAATTTCTGTGTTTCGTCAATACTCTGATAGTCCACAGATTACAGAAGGCCTCCAGATGTGCATCGGAAACTGCTACTGGTCTTCCAGGGAACGATCAAAGCGTAAACTCTTTGAGACATTACTCCCATGGAGGAAAGTGCGCATGGTGACTGTTGTATTCAATCGCGATGCATTTTCTTTGTTTCATCAACACTGTGATAGTCCACAGATTACAGAATGCCTCCAGATGTGCATCGGAAACTGCTACTGGTATTCCAGGGAACGATCAAAGCGTAGACTGTTAGAGACGTTACTCACCATTTAGGAAAGTGCGCATTTTGACTGTTGTATTCAATCCCGATGCAACTTCTGTGTTTCATCAACACTCTGATAGTCCACAGATTACAGAATGCCACCAGATGTGCATCGGAAACTACTACTGGTCTTTCAGGGAACGATCAAAGCGTAGACTGTTTGAGACATTACTCCCTTGGAGGAAAGTGAGCATGATGACTGTTGTATTCAATCCCGATGCAGTTTCTGTGTTTCATCAACACTCTGATAGTCCACAGATTACGTAAAGCCTCCAGATGTGCATCGGAAACTACTACTAGTCTTCCAGGGATCGACAAAGGGTAGACTGTTAGAGACATTACTCCCATGGGGAAAGTGTGCACGGTGACTGTTGTATTCAATCCCGATGCAATTTCTGTGTTTCATCAACACTCTGATAGTCCACAGATTACTGAATGCCTCCAGATGTGCAATTGAAACTACTGCTGGTCTTCCAGGGAACGATCAAAGCGTAGACTGTTTGAGACATTACTCCCATGGAGGAAAGTGCGCATGGTGTCTGTTGCATTCAATCCCGAGACAGTTACTGTGATTCATCAACACTTTGAAGGTCCACAGATTACAGAAAGCCACCAGATGTGCATCGGAAACTATTACTGGTCTTATAGGGAATGATTAAATCGTAGACTGTTTGAGAATTATTCCCATGGAGGAAAGTGCGCATGGTGACTGTTGTATTCAATCCCGATGCAATTTCTATGTTTCATCAACGTTCTGATAGTCCACAGATTACAGAATGCCACCAGATGTGCATCGGAAACTACGACTGGTCTTCCTGGGAACGATCATAGCGTAAACTGTTTGAGACATTACTCCCATGGAGGAAAGTGCGCATGATGACTGTTGGGTTCAATCCCGAGGCCATTTCTGTGTTTCCATCCACACTTTGATAGTCCACAGATTACAGAATGCCTCCAGATGTGCATCGGAAACTACTACTGGTCTTCCTGGGAACGATCAAAGCGTAGACTGTTTGAGAAATTACTCCCATGGAGGAATGTGCGCATGGTGACTGTTGTATTCAATCCCGAGACAATTACTGTGTTTCATGCACACTTTGAAGGTCCACAGATTACAGAAAGCTTCCAGATGTGCATCGGAAACTACTACGGGTCTTCCAGGGAACGATTAAAGCATAGACTGTTTGACACATTACTCCTATGGAGGAATGTGCGCATGGTGACTGTTGTACTCAATCCCGATGCAGTTTCTGTGTTTCATCAACACTCTGATAGTCCACAGATTACAGAATGCCACCAGATGTGCATCGGAAACTACTACTGGTCTTCCAGTGAACGATCATAGCGTAGACTGTTTGAGACATTACTCCCGTGGAAGAAAGTGCGCATGGTGACTGTTGTATTCAATCCCGTTGCTTTTTCTGTGTTTCATCAACACTCTGATAGTCCACAGATTACAGAATGGCACCAGATGTGCATCGGAAACTACTACTGGTCTTCCAGGGAATGATCAAAGCGTAGACTGTTTGAGACATTACTCCCATGGAGGAAAGTGCGATGGTGACTGATGTATTCAATCCCGATGCAATTTCTGTGTTTCATCAACACTCTGATAGTCCACAGATTACAGAATGCCTCCAGATGTGCATCGGTAACTACTACTGGTCTTCCAGGGAACGATCAAAGCGAAGACTGTTAGAGATATTATTCCCATGGAGGAAAGTGCGCATGGTGACTGTTGTATTCAATCCCTATACAATTTCTGTGTTTCAACAACACTCTGATGGTCCACAGATTCCAGAATGCCCACAGATGTGCTTCGGTAGACTTTTTGAGACATTACTCCCTTGGAGGAAAGTGCGCATGGTGACTGTTGTATTCAATCCCGATGCAATTTCTGTGTTTCGTCAATACTCTGATAGTCCACAGATTACAGAAGGCCTCCAGATGTGCATCGGAAACTGCTACTGGTCTTCCAGGGAACGATCAAAGCGTAAACTCTTTGAGACATTACTCCCATGGAGGAAAGTGCGCATGGTGACTGTTGTATTCAATCGCGATGCATTTTCTTTGTTTCATCAACACTGTGATAGTCCACAGATTACAGAATGCCTCCAGATGTGCATCGGAAACTGCTACTGGTATTCCAGGGAACGATCAAAGCGTAGACTGTTAGAGACGTTACTCACCATTTAGGAAAGTGCGCATTGTGACTGTTGTATTCAATCCCGATGCAACTTCTGTGTTTCATCAACACTCTGATAGTCCACAGATTACAGAATGCCACCGGATGTGCATCGGAAACTACTACTGGTCTTTCAGGGAACGATCAAAGCGTAGACTGTTTGAGACATTACTCCCTTGGAGGAAAGTGAGCATGATGACTGTTGTATTCAATCCCGATGCAGTTTCTGTGTTTCATCAACACTCTGATAGTCCACAGATTACGTAAAGCCTCCAGATGTGCATCGGAAACTACTACTAGTCTTCCAGGGATCGACAAAGGGTAGACTGTTAGAGACATTACTCCCATGGGGAAAGTGTGCACGGTGACTGTTGTATTCAATCCCGATGCAATTTCTGTGTTTCATCAACACTCTGATAGTCCACAGATTACTGAATGCCTCCAGATGTGCAATTGAAACTACTGCTGGTCTTCCAGGGAACGATCAAAGCGTAGACTGTTTGAGACATTACTCCCATGGAGGAAAGTGCGCATGGTGACTGTTGCATTCAATCCCGAGACAGTTACTGTGATTCATCAACACTTTGAAGGTCCACAGATTACAGAAAGCCACCAGATGTGCATCGGAAACTATTACTGGTCTTATAGGGAATGATTAAATCGTAGACTGTTTGAGAATTACTCCCATGGAGGAAAGTGCGCATGGTGACTGTTGTATTCAATCCCGATGCAATTTCTGTGTTTCATCAACACAGAATACAGAATATCTCTAGGTGTGCATCGGAAACTACTACTGGTCTTCCAGGGAACGATCATAGCGTAAACTGTTTGAGACATTACTCCCATGGAGGAAAGTGCGCATGGTGACTGTTGTATTCAATCCCGAGGCCATTTCTGTGTTTCCATCCACACTTTGAAGGTCCACAAATTACAGAAGGAATCCAGATGTGCATCGGAAATTACTACCGATCTTCCAGGGAACGATCAAAGCGTTGACTGTTTCAGAATTACTCCCATGGAGGAAAGTGCAAATGGTGTCTGTTGTATTCAATCCC